>NC_047126.1:13991014-14616847 GCF_009829125.3 Periophthalmus magnuspinnatus
TTACATCTGATATTACATCTTCTCAACACGATGACTAGGATAAAAAAAAAATTCCTCTTTCTGGTGCTTAGGTGGACACCAGACAGTCATGCCTTGGGGCTTGCTCCTGGTTACCTTGCGGGGAAGTTTTAGTGAGATCTCAATCTGTGAAATGATGAAATAATGAGACATCTGTCAGTCGCTTTCAAATAAACCTGCTGAAAAAATGGATCATCGCTGAGTGATGCTAGGCGATGATCTTGTTATTATTTATTCCATCTGTCTTCCAAATTGTCAGTCATTTGCCTATTTTTTGACCTTCATATCCATCAGTGCTCTCCCTGACACACACTGACTTTGGTTTGACACATGTGGTGGGCCGAGGGGGGCGTCGGCCGCTGTCAGACATACTCTTTCTGACAACTCAGCACTAGTGGGCATGTCTAATCTCCAGGACCCCCATGGAAGGACACCTACTGCAGAAAAAGAATACACTGTTAACCAGCAGCAATTTGCTCAAATTAAGTTGTAGGAAGTCCATCATTTTAAATGTATACCTTTTATGCTTTAAATGACTAATCTCATTTCATTTGGAAAATGTCTTATATTTTGAGAAGTTGAAACAATAATGTGTAGAATTACAACTGTGTGGATGATATGCCACATCAAGAACATGATTTCTCTTGAAAGTTCATACCTGTCACTCACTCAGAGTCTTACAGAGGGGGACTCATAGAAGGAGTGGGCGGGGAAATGTAACTCTGTAAGAACAAAGAGCTGTATTAAACAGAGAAACCCTGAATTATGATGATTCTAGATCGGCTCACGCCCAGCCGAGATTACAACTATACCCCAATGATGGAATTATGAATATATGAATCTCTGTTGTTTTAATTACAATGCACTCAGTGAAGTTAGAGGGGGTATTGTAACTGGATTACAGTTTTAATGTTGAACTAAAATTTAAAAAGTTGGCAGGATTGAGATTCCACCATCTTCTTGTCTCTGTAAAGATGTTATTGGGAGGTTCCACAGTACAGCATTAAACTTTTCTATCTTCATGCGGATAAGTGGGTGATGCCATCAGGCTAAATTACAGGTCAGATCTATGGAGAGGTAAACCTAGATACAGTATTTATGTATGTTTTTTCAGTACATATTCGGGCAATAGAAACACCTCTATTTAAATAAATGCAAGATACACAGGATTAATATCATACTGTGGAACATACGAGGCAAAACAATAACCATTTCATAGACACAAGACAGGCCCTTATTATTTTGTATAATTTGACTTTGACATCAAGTAGCTTTTACAAAAATAATAATGGTTATACTGGAGTTTTAAGCAGTATCACAGTTTCAAATAGATAGATAGATAATACTTTATTGTCAGATCAGAGATCTGAAATTTGTCTTGCACATAAAACAGTGGCTCCGTTGCTACACATTAACATCACAACACATGCGACACAGACACTATACAAACATGAAACGGAGCATACTGACGTGCAGTGCGCAGCCGAGCAGCACACCTGTAGTCTAGTCCCTGTAGTCTAGTCCCTGTATTGGACCCTGTATTTCACAATGCTTATCGCCTGGCAAATCCAGATTGATATATCTATGTATTTTTTATACAGAGGGGTGTCTGTCTGGTCACCACCCCCTCCTTCGCATCTCGAGCTCCACCAAACATAACTGTGCAGTCAGATTTTTATTTTTTATTTTTGTGACACATGTGAAATGAAGGAGCTCATTGGTCATGTATAATTTACTAACAGAATGGGATTTCTCTCAATTTTAGTTCTTTGCTCAGTGATTCTGCAGAAACGTGCTATGTTTTAGTCCCTTTAGATATTTTTTGTCCTTTTTTTCCCCTTTTTTCCTCATAAAGAGCCATATTTGTTTTGATACAGACAGACCTTGCATATCCCTGATTGGCTAATCCACCTGTCAATCACGTCCATCTGAAAATGGCTTTGATTGACAGTGACCAGACTCATGACATGACAGTGACTCATGAAGTACTGAAGAAATGTGTCCCAGACAAAAGTGCTTACTACATTCTGATTATTTTGCCTTCCACTTTTCTTGAAATCACACACTGATCCTTCATACTTAAACCATCTGTCCCTGTGTCTTTCCCTGTAAATGTCTTGTCCGCTGCTCTATCACTTCTATCATTGCCATCAGATACTTGTCTTGTTCTTGTACTGAATCTTCCTGACCTTCCTCAAATAAACCTATCAGCTGTAATCAAGAACCATCTTGTCCGTGCCCTGACATCCAGTGTGACATGTGCGCACACAGCACTGAGGCCATGCTCGGGTCCAGACAGGCCTCTCCTCTGAGGATGCTGGTTTGGGGACAGTCAAACCTGTGCCCACAAGAAAGGCCAAAGACACCAGGCTAAAATTATACCTACTAACACAGGACCAAGATGATGCTGTGTATAGAGGAGTTTTGCATTCAATAAAAGTAATACTGTGAATTTATTTAGAGGTTAGTGATGCCCTGAAGAATACACTATCTGAGAACTGCACGTCTTACTTAAAGCCTCTTCCTACTTTATTGCTAATAAGCTGTTACTGCTACATATGTCCAATAAACTCAATGCCACAAAAAAACAAACAAGATTGGATTAAAGCTGCAAGTGGTGATAATGGCCCTCACCCCTGTGCACACGTCCTTCACATCTGCTCACCATTGACTCACAACCACCTCTTAATTGTGACCGCCCCTGAATGTGACATGTGGCATGCCATTCTCTCTTTCTGACAGTCACCCAGGCCTATGTTTGCTCTTCACCCTATTTCCATAGTGAAGCGTACCAATTGACTTATACTGGTGTTGTCCAGGGCAATGAACCAGCAACCTCGTACATAATACATGAGGTTCCTATGGTGTAATTGACTTTTTTGACTGGAGTGGGTCCTGACTAAGCTGAGCTCAAGATCTGGAGATGGATCCCTGAGCGCTGTACTGCAGTAGCTCACTGCTCCTGACAGGTTGCCCCAGTGGCACTGGTTGAAGGATGGGTCAAATGCAGAGAATGAATTTCCTTGAAGAGGGATCAGTAAAGTTTACACTTACCTTATCTCGTGTTAACCAACAGTTTTGTAGAAACATGCTTTAAACAATGTTTCCCTCAGGTTTGCTCGGAGACAACAGCCGCACAGGTAAGTATTGTTTGAATCAATTTATTGAATAAATATTTTGGAGTCACTGCCACAATTTTGTATCTGTTATTTGGAACTATATTATTACTTTAACATGTCTAAGATATAACAAATGTCAGAGCTATTTAGGTTTCATCTATAGACTTTATGACCACAGTCACTGTGAAATAGTAACTATTCCACGGCCATGACACTCCAGATCGATCAAATTTTAAACAAGTAAAGTAGCCAAAATAAACAGTGGAAACAGACTTTAAATTTTAACAACACTGAAGTGTCCCTGATGAATGCTCCACACAGATGAACTGTTTCTTTAAATGCAGTACTTTTTCCTTATCGCTGCTGTCTCAGTTTATGTGAATTCAATAAGTTCTACAATAGCAGAATTATTTTAGCACAGTGGTTCTTAAGAAAAGATTAGGCTTTCCAAGTACCACCAGATGTAAACCAGGTCTAATGGTTTACATTGTTACAGAAACACTACGGACTAACTAAAGCCAATAATCTGATAACTCCAGAAATCAGATAATGATCAGATTTCCGGTGTACATGTACAGCCACTGACGGCATGATGAGTTTACTCAAATATGTTTTTGTTTTAGGTGCCATTGCTTCACCAAAGAAAAAGAAGTGTTTCCAAATGATGTTCTCCTGGTGAAAACAGTTCAACTGTTTCTGGCACACCGGGGAATAAGATAAGTATTCCTTTGTTACATTTTTCCCTTTACTTTCTTTCTTTAATTGGCAGTAAAATTCATATAATTGGCTCTAAAATAATATAATTAGCTCTAGAAATCATTTGGGAATGAATAATAAAAGAAACAATTAAAGCTGCAAGCGGCAAAGATGGCCCTCAGCACTGTGCGCATGTCCCTCCCATGCACCCTCCATGAACCTGCACCTGCCTCTTAATCGTCACCATCCCTGAATCACAACCTCCCTTTAATCGTGATTGCGCCTGTATGTGACTGCCTGGCCTGCCATTCTCCTTCCTGGCAGCTGCTCAGGCCTCTATTAGCTCTTCACCATATTACCATAGTGAAGCCAATTGATTTATACTAGTATGATCCAGGTAACTTCACCAGACATTTTTTAACATACAAAACCCATAAACTTGTAATGTAATCAGTGTAATCAGTAGCAGCCAATGTATAAGTGACTCAAATTTCAACCTAGTCAAACTAAACATATGAATGTAAGATTTTTTAAATTTACTGGCCAATCGTGAAAAACGTCCCATATCCATAATAGAATATTTTTTGCATCTTCTCATGCATAGATTTTAATGCCAAAGTTTTGTGCAAATCGAATAATGTCGATATTTCATGTCTATGGTAGCGGGCACTATAGTGTTATAGTTTTATAGTTTCATGAGCCATAGTCCATTATATTCAGGCTACCAATGTGTAAACATTGGTAGCCTGACAAAATTTAAATATATCAACTCATCCAAGCCGCTTCGTCAGTTCTGGTCAGATTGTGGTGGACACTGCCTTATATCTTTCTGAAAGGTGGAGCTAACTACACTGAAACTGTAAACAGCCTTAACGACCCTATTCAACCTGTAATGACCGCCTTTTGTTCTCTTTGTTTCTGTTTGTTTTGGGTCTGAGGATAGAGTTGTAGATCGGTGAGAGATTATGTCGAAACATCTTCACTTCTACAACGATTTGTCCAGTTGCTTTTGCTATGGATCAGACCTGGACGACTGAGGGATTCCGCAGACATCACACATTAGTTATTCAAAGCTGAGCTCTCTAGACCGATGCCTGTGGCTGTGAGAAGTCGCCAGAGAAAGGTAAGTTCCACACAAAAGCAGTGAAAGTGACAAGAGAATTTCAATCTAGTATGGCCGACTTCCTGTTCATTATAGGGCGGTGCTAAAATTCAACTTTAGACTTGTCTCATGAAGTTCTATCAATGTTCTGAATTTTACAAGCCTAATACAAAACTTGCCTGTTCCCACTCTCAATGGAGTCCACGTCGGGCATTGCAGTGATAACCATTTTCTCACATTTTTTACTGGGCCGGCAGATCCTATAGCCTCAAATGAGACTTTTCATCGATATTCAGAGGGTCAAAAATGTCATTATTTAGTGGGAAAAATAAAAAGAAGAAACTGATCAGAAACAAAAAGTTACTAGATTTGGCCAGCAAAAAATATATACTCTTATAATCAAATATACATCTCTGAATTTTATTTGTATGCCTCTAAAATAGATAGTTCACTTGTAGTTCATAGACACTTACAGAAAGCCTGATCTTACAAACTCAATAGCTACGCATGGTTGGGTCTGGCTGCTTCAAAAACTGACTGGAATCTTGGTGTTGGAGAAGAGCAGCAGTGACTGTAGTACATACTAATGTTGTATCTTTGGGCAAGGTACTTTACACGCCTTACCTCCATTGTTAAAGTACACTTGAGTATAATTGAGACAGTGCTTCTATCTGACATGCTTAGAGCTTGTATATCGTGTAACTTAAATAAAATGCACAGTCTCCACTAAATTGATAACAGTGTAATTATGTAGTTAAGGAAATGTTGAAGCTGTAGATTACTGAAGACGTTGTAGTTGGAGGATCACATACAGAGAGTTCATTATCGTTGAGGTGAGACTTGTAAAACAAAGCGATGGTACATTCTAAATTTTGTACTTTTTAAATCTACTGTATGCTTCCCCTGGATTCTATATAGTCAATACATAAAGGTGGCTTAAAGCTAAAAATATCAGAGCATCACTTCAACTGCAGCTTTCCCTTTCTCCTCCTTATGCATTAAATCTCACAGAATATGGCTATACCGTACGGCCTGTATCTCCCCAGAGCAGTGCGCTCCCACTCAGTCCCAAAGCGAGATTATCACACAAAAAGAGCAGCCGGCGGAGCACGAGTGTGCGGGCAGAAACTGCTCCGGTTTTGTCAGTGGGTCACACGGTGGTGGCATGGTTAACTAGCTAATATGATTAAATTTAGCAGAGGCACGAGTCACATTGTTAGCTCACATCAAAGTCCCCCCCTGTGCTGCACAAAACCAAGGGAGAGTTGGAAAACCAGGAAAAAACGCGTTCGGGTTGGTTTTTAAAATATAAAACACACTCAGGATGGAGTGGAAATATGAGGCAATAATGAGGAAAGAAAGAAGGAAGCAGCTTAACCGCAGTGAACCGCACGACCTGGAAAGCAGCAGTTAACAGCAGAATCTTCATTCCCTTTTCATCTGTGTACAAATGGAGGGCCATTGACAAATACTTATGGTGTCAAGTACAGAACCAGCGCTCTGACCTTGTGGTTTGATTATCTGCCTTGAGACGCAGAGTTTGTGAGCTCACTTCTCTCATGGTTTATTGCGAGGCATGAAACCTGTAAATTGCTTGGAGAGTCGAGCACTTCAATTGACCCGTCCTCTAGAAGTACAAATGTTCAGAACAATAAACGTATATAATGGCACGGAGGAAAAATGTGGCATGAAAGAGGTCGTACAGTATAACGGAGCATGTGGTTTATAGGAGTGATTTGCTACTTTATGTCAGTTGTTCTGTGTCATCACTTTTTATCAAAAAATACAAAGATTGTCAATTTTACTCATTCTGGAAGCATCAAAGACATGGAAATGTGTTCTAAGGAGTTATTTTACAAGTTTGGTTTGAGTATTTCTATTTTAAAAGGTAATCACTGACAGTTGCACTACTAGTGGTTTAAAATGACACTACAATGACAACTGAACCTGATGGCAGTAGCTGCAATGGTATACAGTAATGCCCCAACCAACAGAGGTGAAAACATCCAACTTGGTTTGATCCAAAAGCTGAGTCAGGTGAAAGGATATTTGTATTGAGCCAAGTGGACAGTAGGACAGCATTAGTGGACACCCTCACACATGCACACACACGCACACACACACAAGTAACCCTTACAATAGCAAATGAAAGCACATTGTGCAGTGATTTATGAAATAAGGATGTGAATCGTTTCTCCATAGAACCTCATATAAAAATGTATGTAATGCAGCCTTATAGAAACCCTTCACATCTGTCTGTACGGCTGATTGGTGAACCATGAGAAGCTTAAGGTACACTGATAAGGAACCCTGCCGAATGGGCTTGATTGATAATTAACTGTTGGACAATCGATGGTCTTCAATGTGTCGCTTCTGCCCTTTCCACTCAGTTGATATTCAGTTCCCGTAGAAGGTTTAGAGGCTACGCTAAACACACGTTCAAAGAACGTGTGTTTAGCATAGCCTCAAAAACACATTAACACAGCGACAGCTTGTTTCTCAACAAGGTCTGCTTTTTGTACATGGCTCATTATGGCTCATATTGATAATCATTTAAGGGAGTTCAATTGTTTCACCGTTGAATTTTACCTTGACTAAAATACTGGCCATGACTCCAAGTTATTATGTTTATGAAGCCAGTTAATTTCTCTAACAATTACAATTCTCGACATTACATGCACCACGGGAATCACATACCTTCTTTTCCATGTAACAGTGGGATAACAAAATGAGTGGTTAGATGATCAGTTTTAATCCGAATTCAATTTATAAATAAATCTTCAGACTGGGTTTAAAATGTTGTCATATTTAAGGTCAGTGTCATCTAATCAACAATTTTTTTCTGTACAGTTTTGTTTTTAAAGCTGCCTTTTTTACCAGTAGGTGGCAGATGTGAAACCTGACCCTCATAGTCTCACCTGGTCTAGGTTCAGGCTCACCTCTGCTTTCTGGTCTTCTTCTGTCAGGTCAAAGCTGGCACACTGTCAAAAAACAGTAATGTAGATAGCATGTAGTGGTGAGATGTGAAAATAAAACAGAGACAGATCAGTCAATCTAATTTCAAATTGGAAATTTAAAGCAACAACTTGGATTGTATAAATATCAATATCAGGGTGGTATGTTTCATATTCCATCTTTGTGATTGAATCACATTCTTCATCACCTGTCACCTGTTCTTTCATAAAAGGTACTGACTGACCTCTGACACTGGGATCAACATCTGAACTCTGGATGTTTTAAGTAATTTATGCCCCACATAGACTGATTTAAAAATAATCAACATCACTATTAAAGATTTAAGAAAGTTCATTGGATTGGATTCCACACTTGTTTCTCAAGTTAAAGAGATGATGGCAAAACAATAGAGCAGCAATGGAGATGATGGAGTTTATTATTCTCCAAACAATCCATGGTGACTGAATAAACACAAACATATAATTAGTAACTTAACAACACATCAGAACAGACTGAATAAAAACAATAGAAACAATACAAAACAATAGAATTTAAAAGAATTACCAAAGTTTGGCCTCATCAAAGCAAATTTTTAACCCTCTGACACCCCAGTATTTTAGGTCAGCTTCATACTCTTTGTGTCACAGTTTCCAACACATAAAAGTGCTATTAAAGTGCTATTGGAATGAATTTATATGGCTCAAATCTTTTGTCAACTTGTCTTCTGTCTAAATATATTTTAAACATGATCAGACTTTTGCACCATTTAAGGTGCAAAAGTGTACATTTTTTACACCCTGAAAATTTACAATATTTCAAAAAAAAAAAAAAAGTCTGAGGTGGATTATCTGAGATGATTTTTATCAGACCAGTACACGTCAATAGTACATGTCAATAATTTATAACAACACTGATTTTGGTGCATTATTGAGTTTTGATTAAAAAAAAAACAGGATAGCATTTATACCATAAGGGCTTACCACAGTTTCGTGCCTAAGCAGTGTATGAGATAAGAAATACAACTTTTGGCTGAACAATCTATATTTAAGGAATCAATACATTCAAAATCATTGCATATATTTGAAACCACTACATCAAACATAACTCAGTAGCAAGAAGATTTACACATGGATGATGTAGCAGGTGCTGAGTAGTAGCTGGTGGTGTTTGCACACATGGTTGTGGCAGTGTGTGCACAAAGTCCACCTCTCCTTTTCAGCAGCTCATCTGCCAGGTTGAGCGAGGTGTAGAAATTATCTGTTGCACCATATATCCCTCAAGGCCAATGGTGAGTTTTAGAACAACCTGCATGCCCTGATTTATCTCCCTGGCTTGTCCTTCTGCTTTCCCACTGCAGACTTGGAGTTTCCAAGTATACAAGGTCTTCACATCAACGAGGGTCCACACCTTGATCCCATATTTGGCAGGATTATTTTTAATAAATTGCTCGAATGAGAAGCACCCTTTGAGAGGGACAAGCTGCTTGTCCAGACAGATGTCTGGATAGCACCAGTATTTTCTGTGACCAGAGCTGCAAAAGTTCATGGATGGAAGCCATTCTGCACCTTCTGTGGGCTTTGGTGAGACGGTCATCAAAACAGAGTGCAGAGTTGATCTCCTGAGACCGATTTCGGGGCATAGTTGCTGGGAAGATTGGTCACCCTGTTTCACTGTCCCAGAGGCAACGGGTGGCATCATCGCAGTACCTATAGACTCCCGAAAGGATAAGGAGTCCTATATAGGCCCACAACTCTTTCTCGTTCACATCCTTCAATGAACTCATAGCCCACATTCTCTGCATATCGGTGTACTGAGGATAAGCCGAATGACCTCTTCTGTAAAAAAGACACTTGAATGCAGTGTCTGGACCAGTAGCACATAGCATAACGGGTTAGCCCCAGTGTCATAATATACCTCATACCTCAGTGTTTCTTCAGGTGTTGGAATCAATGAGACATTTCCATTTCTGGACTTCCAGATCACCTCCTCACTTCCATTCTCTTCCTCCTCAAGTTCCTCATCTTCTGTTGAGCTCCCATTGTCATCTGAATCAGAATTTCCCTCTGCCAAACCATCCTCACTCTCTGATGTCTCCCCACTACTTGTGGATCATGCTTCATCATCCTGGTCATTGTCAAACAGATCCTCTGCTGCACAGCCTCAGCCACACTCAAAATCACCTCATGTTTGCAGAAATGACCAGCCCAGAATGTCACCCCTATTTGTAAGTGTAAAACATGTTTTAAGGGCAGCTAATGAAGTTAAAGTATTTGCTTTACATTTGACAAAAGCATAAACAAACAGACCAAATGGGATTGGCTGAATTTGAAACATACTGTGATCAAGTATCTGTTTTGACTGAAACAAAAATATAAACATAGTCACTCATGTGCATGTGCTGGTTGAGTCTTGTGCTTCTGTTAGCTCTTTTATTTTCACACTTTCACCCCACCCCCCTGACTTCTCACCAATACGTCCAGATCATTTAAGTCCCAATCATGTGTTTCACTGTTACACAGGGGCCAGCAATAGATCAGGAGAGTTTCACATTGACTTCCACATAAATGAGCATAGGGGCCCCTGGGGGTCTAGAGGACAACCCCATGAAAAAAACAACAAAAAAACAAAAAAACATTATTCAATATTATTCAAATTTCAGCCCAGAAGCTTAGGTTGAGATGGTATTTCATGATATCACATTATATAGTGTCTTTATTGAAGTCAATGGGGCCCGTTTGGTTCTGAATGGCACCAATACAGGCCAAAATTGTGCCACAGAGATGGCAGGGGTGAGGTGAGAGCTGAAGGTGCCATTTTAAAATTTGATCAAAAACAACATTATCTGGAAAGTTTCATTGCTCTAACTGCAACTTAACCTTTTTTTTTTTTTTTTTTCCCCAACAGTGAAAAAGAAAAAAGTTAGCAAAATGTGCACAAAGGGTGTCAGAGGGTTCATTTGTTGTCAGTGTTACCACAACTAACCTGCATTATTTTATAGGCGGGGCCATTTTTGACACACACACACACACACGCACACACACACACACACACACACATCTATGTAATTCTTGTCAGTATTTACCTGTGACTTGTTTCCTAACCTGCCCACACTACACCTCTCCTTTTCCTCTGGCCTTTCTCCCCGTGCGCCTTCATCCTCCTCATCATCCTCTCGTCGTGCTGAGTGAAGGGCACAGAGGACTGCCAGTCTGCTCCTCATTATAACAATATGTGCGATACCTTTTACAGTTGTCAGAGTGAGGGGGTAAATCTGGCCACATCGTACCCTCTGGCGTCGAGGCTTGTCACATCAATGACCACCGCCTCTCTGTGATTCGTTGTCGCCGGCGGTTACGGTCTGATTCTAATCTGTGCTTGTGCCCTGTGCGCCAAGATAATTAAAAATACTGTTTATACAAGTTGCCTTAAAAACTTTTTACATTTTGGTATTTGACAGGTATCACTATGCAGCAACTTCTTTGGGAACTGACATTGACGATGTTTACGGCAAGGGAATGTCTATGTATCTTCTCCCCTGTTTTGCAAATCTTTGGAGGTAATTACAATGTTTACCACTTAACTGTCAAGATGTGTACCTGACATTTGAGGCCTTCACTTAGTTGAGGGACTTTAACAGTTGGGAGATCTTATTATTTGCACTAAGCCTGACTGATTACAAAATCACAGCGGATTATAGAAAAAAGTGTTTATTAGAATGTCAGTAAATGTTAATTGCATCCAGTGGGAAGAGACATATCGGTGAGGACAAGAAATACTATAAATGCAGTCTATAAAACAATGACATACACCTGCTGACAGAGCTCATAACCAACACTGTATATCAATTTATTGATCCATCGACAGCCCAATCCCTTTGCCGCTTCAATTTACTAGATTGTACATCACAGCCGTGCACAAAAGGTACCTGGCATCCTGGCTTTATATCTCTCTTACACACACGCGCGCACACACACACACATATACAGGATTGACTAGCATATTTCACACAGAGACAGGGAAAAATGCTCTATAACAGAAATGTCAAGGTGTTTTAAGGAAGAAATATGTTTTGGCATATAACAGGAATTGATGAGATGTGACCTTGAGTTCTTCTTTTTCCATTTTCGTACCTGGAATAATGAATTGTGCTGGGTCATGGGGAATCAAAGAGCAGGAGGCACCAAAGAAGAATATCGAAGACCCGCAAGGAAGTCTTTTTTTTTTTTTAAGTTTAAAATGCAACGCCGTTTGCATAAGAGATCGGAAAATAGCAACCCGGTGACCAACACAAATCATTCACTGTTTATCATAACTCTTGCTAATTACTTTTCAGAATCAATAAAACCAGCAATTTTCAATGGAAATGTTTTTCAAGGCTGTTTATCGAGGCAAAATACCCTGTGCGTGTTCAGTGTGTGTAAGCAAAGCAAAAGTTGAAGTTCAATACAGCTGAGAAATGGGAATGGTTCAGATAATTTGGTCAATGCACAAAGCAATTGACCTATTCCAGGAAGCTCCAGAGCCGGAAATGAGAGTTTGAAAGTAAAAAAAGGAAAAACATGGAAGAAGGAAGTGAATTTTTCGCTGATACTCTCAGGGACAATTTACCTTCAAGAAAATATCTCATTTGTAAATTCAGCGAGTATTTTGAGTCTTCATTAACCCACAATGACCACAAATGAACTTTATAATGCCATAGGGCGCAGCTACTCAAAGCTCACAAATTTTAGTGCAGTTTCCATTTTATCTGCATTGAAACTTTACAAAAGCACTGGAGATGAAAGGCTTATTGAACATCTGGCATGTGGCGAGGGACACCAAAGGCAACCAAGCGAGTCCCTGCAACAAGTAGTGTATTTATTATGTTTTTACGTGCCTTCTGGGGTTGCCACAGTTAATCATCTGCCTCACAGTGTACAGGGTTATTAGTTGATTTGGCTTGAGAGTGACATAAAAAGTACACTGGATCATTTTGAAAGTATATGAAAAACTATGAAAGTATAGCTTGCACAGGACAGAATATTTTGGGTTGTTTGCCCCTTGTGGCTGGACATAGCATTACAGCCCCGCTCATCAAACATAATCCTCACATTTCCTTTTTTAATTAACATAAAAATCATTATAAATTGAGCTTATGCAACATCTGGCATGTAGCAAGGGACTAAAAGCAACCATGCAACTTTGAGCTACACAGTTTGGAAATGATTTAATAACACAACAGTAGCACAAATGTAAACTTGTCTTTAAAAAATGGGAAAGTATAAAAAGTGTTATAAAAAAAAAAAAAAGTCAGATAATAAATTGGCTCCGTTTGCCTAATTTCAATGTTTTGGCAGTACTATAACCAAAAACATTGTGGTGCAATGAGAAAAATAAAAAAATAAAAAAGTAAATTAATCCACCTACGAAAGGACACAGCACACGGTTTGCTCTTTTCTGGCACATCAATTATTGTTTGAGTTTTGGACCAACACAAAAAGTCTTAACTTTGTTATGTCATGGTTTAAGTATTAGATTGTGGGCAGAAGAGCACGTTTCAGTGGGAGGGCTGCCTATCAACTCTGGATAATGTCTGATTCAATTGGTGCTGTCATGTTGGAGATAAATGATTCCATTCCATTAGGACTCTGCAGGGGGCGCTAAAGAGGCCTTTTTTCCAAGATAGAAATGTAATTCATATATCTCATTATGTCCAGGCTATAAAAATAAATAAACAAACACTACATCCATCTGAATCCAACAATATTTGCAGAACTTACAAGAATTTTTATGCTTTCAAAATGGCCGCTTCATTAAGAGGTCGTTATGACCACACTCTGAGACCAACATATGATCCCACATATGTCCTCATGATGCTTCCTCAGTTTGTCTTATAAAAGCCCTAGGACGTGTTCATTAAGCTATGAAGGATAGATTTTGAACATTTGCATATTTTCTATTCAAAATGGCCACCTCCTTGTCAGAGATAGCGTGTGGTCCCCATAGACTTTTTTTGCTCAAGGTTATATAAACAGTGTGCTTTCATTTAGTGTTGATTTTAATGTGTTTCACACAGGGTTACTTTTGTGTGTGCGTGTGTGTGAGTGTGTGTCAGAGTGGCCACTAATGCTGTCCTGCTGTCCACTTGGTTCAATACAAGTATCCTTTCACCGGACTCAGCGTTTGGGTCAAACCAAGTTGGATGTTTTCACAGCTCTCTGGTGGTTGTGACATTACCACATACCATTGCAACTAATGTGTGTCCAAATTTCATTTGTCTATGACAAACTAAAATGTTCTGATGGGTGGTCTCCTTTCAGGGTCACTGCTTTCCTCACTGCTTTCTTCCACAGGAGCTTGAAATTTCTCCAGGCTGTCCTAAAGTCCTAAAAGGGATCAAAAACGGTTATGTTGATACAAAAACATTGTCTGGAATTTCAGGAACAGGTAAGACTGTAAGACTGCCTATGTACTGTACTGCTGTACTACTGTACCACTGTACTAATATTTGTACTAATATTTAACTAATACAGTAGGCTGTGGCCTAAATAACAGGAATGGAATTGTGGGATGTAAGCTGTAGATGCATAAGCAGTGCAATAAGCCAATAAATGAAACCACTGACTGCATATGGAAAATGGAGGGTGAAACACAATCGTGTAGTTTACTGTACGTCATAAAGTAACAATAGGTTATGCAGCTGATAAACTACACTAACTTCACAGGAGCGTTGGACTGGGGGGTAAAGGGTACTGTTTACCCAGGGCGTGTGCAGTGAGGGGTCCTTTAGAAAGTCTGTAAAGTGCATTTTTCAACAGTTAACATGTAGCATGGGCCCAGCAAGATGATTTGTTCCCACAGTCGAAAATTTGGTGCTACCCCTGAAGCTAACACAACAGAAGCTCAGAGATAATGCATTTTTATTTGTGCCACTTATTATTACAAATAACATTTGCATAATTTTACACTATTTTGAAGAGTGAACACACACAACACTGGATGCACTTCCACTTCACGCCGGATGTGGCAAACAAGTACAAAAACTCTGTAACCTGCACAGTGCCTCAAAGACCAAAGATTAAATGGGCCGACTGCCTGTGTGGTTTAGGGTGGTCATAATGACATCGTGATCTTGAGGCAGATTGTGAAAAATAAAAACTGTCAGAGGTGGTGTAGAACATCTTTATGGACTCTAAACTGTTCCCACTGTCTGACAGGGATGTCCAATTTTATTTATTTCATTTTTTTTCACCGAGGGCCATCCTGAAACATTTGAAGCTGAGGGCCACAGTCTGGTGGTCAATACAGTAGACCATGCAGATGGGCCATACCTTTAGTAAGACTTTTATTAGTTATTGAGGTTACACTGGTAAAATTGCTTAAATTTGCCATAAAATATGCTGCCTATGATTCATTTGGCCAGTTCAGCAGAATGCTTGAGGGCCAATAAAAATGCTTCTGAGGGCTGCATTTGGCCCAGGACCATAGTTTGGACACACCTGGATTAGGCATCATGTGCAGTTAAGGTCAAGCCACACAGAGAGACTATGAAGCAGACGCACGTATGAGCGAGTGAGAGGCAGGAGACAGAGATAGAGGGAGCGGAGCGGCAGCAGAATTTATGGTAAAGTTGAGTGTTTAAAACAACCAAATTGTAAATATAAAAATATGTTGACTATGAGGGCACTTAAAGCAAAGGGGCAGGTGCTTAAGCACCACCTTGAGCTCTGTCTGTGCATGTCCCTGATTATAACAAACAAATAAAGGTTGACGTTACCTGTTCTTTATAGCGAAACCATTATATCATCTTAAGTATTCAATTTTGAAATCTTCCTAATTTGAATCTATCTTACATCACTGATTTCCTTTACTCTGTCCATTTGTCCACCTATCATTATTTTTTCAACAAATGTTTATCAGCTTCCTCAGGCTTACCTGTTTAAGTAACATTTTCTCTATCCTATTTTCCCCGTTTACTCTATGCACACAACCCTCCCTCTTTCCTTTCCAATCTCCATCTCCTATGGGACCAAGGCCCTACCTCATGAAAGAGTCATCAGCGCTGCATAGCTCTTAATAACAGCTAATCTGTTTAAGCACCCGCTAAAAAGGTCATGGCATGGGCTAGCGAGGGACAACGGAAAGGAGTAGGAATGGTGTGGAATGAGGATTTAGACTCTAGACGCGGTGAGGAATTGATGGAAAAGGAAAGATACAAGCAGCTTGAGACCTGCCTATAATTTGCTGTATAAAGTTACCAAGCATTAGATGTTTAAAAATGCATTGCGAAAAAGACAAGAAAATAGGTTTAGAGAGGTACTTTTTGGTGCAAGTCTCCTGAAATCTAGCTTCAGTTCAATGAGAAAGTGATTTGCGAACACTCACAGCCATCAGATTCTATTATGGCCCCTGCAAATTCTCTCATAATGACTGTAAGGAGACGTCCAATGGTAAAATCAATCATAGATCTATGCACTTATTGAGAAGCCATCAGAGGAAGAGAGGGAAGTGAGCACAGACGATCAATGGTGGAGCAACAGTGATACATGCTGTGTACGGGAAGCAGGCAGCTGTGGAGAAGGTCGCTCAGATGGCCAAAGAACAACACCGGAACTAACGACCACATGTCCCAAATCATGTGTCAATATCTCCTGTGATGTTGATGGCCCACAAATCTATGCCAGTGCCTTAGATTTGCAACTGCAGCTAACTTAAAGGTCCTATATTACACAAAATTTACTCTGATGTGCGTTAAGCCATGTTATAATATTGTTACCTCATCACAAACATACCCAGAGTTGTGTTTTGTGTCTTGTTTCATTCACACATGTTTGATTAGCCCTTTATTATTATTATAATTATATGTGTTGTAATTTTGAAGGCGTTTGAAGACATCCAGTTACTGTTCTTATTAGATTGGTGCCATGTGACCAACATATGAACACACTGTTATTAAATTCAAAGGAAAAGTCTGTGAAATGCTCACTTAAATATCTGGTCTCAATGAAGCAGTATTTTACAGATTACAATCACCAAATGGCCGTTCCCACAGTCACCGTGGGCCACTTTGAGAAATAAGGGATGCCTTTCTGATATTGCCATAGAAATCATAAGGGACAGATGAAACTACGCTGAGGTTAAATATTTCTACGGCTAAAGGACCCTAAATCTTCTCATAAATTCATTCTGAAATTCTTTGGAGCAGGTGGACTTCCCACTTCCCAACACAAAAGTAAAAGACAAAAAGACACTTGAGAACTCAACGATGTCTGTCTCGCTCCCCTTGGGACTTGGGGGATTAGTTAGGAGTGAGGGAGCGAGAAGAGAGACTCCAGAGTGAAAGACATAAAGAGAGAAGTAACAGAGAAAGAGATTGGCTCCCCTTTTCAATTCCCATTGTGGGCCATGGGCCGTGCCGTCTGAATAGCTATGCTAATAGGCAGCTGAAAGTACCAAGAGATAACACAAAACCCACTTGACTTCCTGACACCTACTTGAGCAGGGCCACGGTGTTTTCCATGGCTTGTTGTTATTCATGGGGCCCAAAAGTAGCTTGTCTGTCAGCCTTAAGCTGGACTTCTATTTGGGCCGCCGCAGTGAAGTAGTGAGGTGCTGGGCAGGTTCTCTCATGAGTTCCTGTTACAAATGATAGCTTAAGTATTAATTATCATTTAAATGCTTGCTGGATTAGACAGGGTCTTTTAAAGTTGAAAGTGCAGATGAGATCTAGCTTTGCTCTTGAAGGTTTAGCCTAATCTTTAGCAAGATGTCCACACTGTGAGATTTAATCATTTCCAGCAGCTGCCTGATGTGACAAAAGTTGAATTTAACATGAAGAATCTGCACAAGTCACTAGTCTATCTGCTGCCATGCACATGGCGATATATGATAGCTTTTGTCTCCGTAAAACAGGCTTTAAAAACAATTGAGCTGTTGTTTTCTTCTTCTTCTTCCTTTTTAGAAAAAAAAAAAAGTACTGTAGTGCTTAGTGCACCATACAGGAGTGTATTAGCCTCCTTAATAAGTCAAACAGTGGTTTCACCCACCAGTCCAACGGTTATAGACTTGAGACCTAACTGCATTTTGATTGTGTCTATTTCTCTCAAACCAACTGTGTTCGGAAACTCGGTTGTTGGTTTTAATGAGGCACAGTTTGATCCACATAAAAAGAGGGAATCCTCATGTGTACGGGGGTATAGACGGTAAAAAGAGTGACATGGCACGGACAGTTGAAATGATTAAAGGGGGAGTGATGGTTCGTGATTAAAGGCTAAGTTTTGTCCCATATCTTTTGGGTTATGACAGCTTCAGATGGCAGCTCACTGCCAAAGAGGAGGACTCACAGCCATCACAGAGAGCAGTAATGAGAGAGCCCTGCCTTAGCACAGATCGAGTGTGGTAAAATATATATTTTTAATGCTTCATACAGACGCACTGTGTTTGATCAACACTCAAACCTCTCCCGCCTTCCTCTTGCATTGGGCTTAAATCGATGATTGGTGTCTCTTAGCTTTTTAACAGGAAATGGAGGGGAGATTTGTTGAAATTTCGTGTGGCTAACTTTTGAGGTCTTTCATTTGGCAGAGCGATGTGATTGCAATTATGTTTTTATAAGTGACAGTATTTCTCCGCTTGTGGGCATCCTGTTCAGAGGCAGCAAATAAAAAGAAAGAAATTGCATCGGCAAAGCACAAAATCTGTTCTCTGCACTAGAATCACTTAATGAAATTGCACTTAAAGGCTAGGATTGAATTGTCATTATACACTCAATCACTGCTTCACTTTGATGCTGGCCTTCTGGTACCAAAAAAAAAAAAGTGTTTCCAAAATTCAAATATTTATGATAAATAAATAAATAAATCAAAATCTCTTTAATCTTGAATTTTATTTTTATTTTTTTCTGAGGCCTGAAAGGTTTGTATTGATGATCTTTATAGTACATTTCACTGAGACCAATAAACACTTGTCTGAAAGTCTTCATTTTCCATACTTCAATCTACAATTTCTCCTTCGTCCAACAATCACAACCTTGACACTTGGTAAATCAATGGTTTTGAAACTGAGTCTATCCAGGTATAGTTTATCGTCCCTCTCAAGCTTCTGTGCCCATCAATCTTTCTTTGCCATCTCTACTGCTACAATTACAGTAGTTGCAATCTCAGTAGATGGAGTTGACAAATCGTATATAGCAAATGCCAGCTTTGGTCCTGTGAAATGCTTTAGACCACAACACTGTGTAGTGTGTGCACTCATGGAGTCGACAAAGACTGCAATCTACAGCCAAAAGTCCTCATTTTAATGAGCCACATTCTGAAATGTGATTTCAGTGTAGAGTATTAGCTAAATAATTGTCTTAATGTTAGGATGATAAAAAGTCAGTGAAAGGAGGAGGGTTAAGGCAGCGTTAGACTCACTGGCATTTCCTATATCCAACATCAAGCATATTCCATGATTTTAGGAAAAACTGAAGTTGTAAGGGTAAACCTCTGTGGTGTGTTTGGTCAGATAATACATTCATGAATGAGGTTTGACTGTCTTTGATGGAGTTTGGAGATGATCAACAGGATAGACCTTATACTTTATAGTAGCTCTTCACTATACCTTTACAAGCTGCAACAGCAAAGTATAAATCTAACCAAGTGCATTTGATCATGACAGAAACAGGGATGAGGCAATGTTAGAAGGCTGTTGGAAGGAGGTGGAGGGGCCTTGGTGGAAGTGTATAGGCTGGTGATGCGACTAGAGCATGCTTTGAAATTTTGTGCACGTCCAGCTCTCTGGTTCTTCGTCATGCCAAAGTGCAGCAGCAGCGACAGAGAGGGTAAAGGACCGTGATATTTCCAGCGCACTGCGGTGACACATGTAGAGGCTCGGGGCCATGCAGGTTTAGTTAGAGCCTGAGTCATGCTCATGATGTAGTGTCTCATACACTGATAGCTCAGAGACATATGAGCTGGTATTTCCAGTGCCAAGACACGAGCTCCAGCCAGATTAAAAAAGGGCTCCCGAAGGAGGGGATTCTGGATTGATTGTGTTCTTTTGGTTAGAAACAGGTCTACACCAACCCTGTCACAGTACTCTCCAACATGCAATTTGACAAAGAGTCCAATAGCAACTAAAAAAACACGTCCTGAGATGCATTATGGTCCTTGTATGTCATCAATAAGTGGTTGGTGGACAGGGCACTTTTTAATATTTTAACCATCAACCAAGTCATTGATATTAGATGGTGCAAATTCTGCTCAATCGCTACATTTTATGCCATTTTGTGAAAAATTTCAGGCAAATATCTCCATGGAAAAAGAAGGACTCTCCAACTAAAAATGTATTGAGCCCTTTTAAGAACCTAACAACTTGTCAACCACTATTCAGGAAATATAAAATAACAAAAGACACAATTGGTATTCATGCACCATAAAATTCAACTTTATTTGCACAAATCTGCTGCAAACACTTCATGTAGTACTTCTCCTCTCACTTTATTTGGCATAAGAAACCATTGCTTGTACATGTGGTTGAATCGTAGCCACGGTGATGTGTGCTGTCAGTGGAACAGCTGAGTTCATCCGACCTCAGCAAAAACACAAGACTGATTCTGGCAGCTCTGGGTTAGGATCTGGGTCAAAAAGGAGCACAGAGGGAACCACGCAGAGGTCAACAACAGGGCGCTCCCAGACACACCTCCCCGCCGCCTGCTTCGACACAACAAAACAAGTACAAGTCAAAGATAAGGTGACAGGAAAAGATTGTAACCTAGATTGAAAAAATAAAAAGAATGAATGTAAATAAAAAGTGAGATTTCTCAGATTCAAGTTAGAGCTACATACCGGGTGCACTGCACTACTTTGATTTCTATTTTTGGATGTCACACTACAAAATAGATGAAATTTAAAATTGTAAGCTAGCCCACATTCACACTAAGCAATGGTTCACATGATCAGTCAGGCTATCACCAAAGTTTGTCTGATATATCATATATCAGGCTCTGTTCACCTGCATTTTTGTGCTTGTTTTGCAACAAAGCTCCTCAGCTGTTTCTTTGACTTGGGCAGAGAATGATTGTGGACGCAGTGAGAGGACGGCTCATACTGCAACTAGAATTCCAAAATATTAGATACTGCTTAATATTAGTCTATCGTAGCTCATCTTCATCTAGTCATACAATGTTTTAAATTCAATCTTTGTCCCAGTCTCACTGTGAGGTCTACAACACTTGTTTTGCAGCTATGAAGTAAGAATTTCTGAAAATTGTTGAGTGAACTCCCTGCTATAGGCACACTCCTGTCAGCATGACCTAAGGCAGCTGTAATTTTTTTTTACTATAAAAGCAGCTTTCTTGTACTGATAACAGCTAAAGAGAGAATGATTAATGTATTGAATGAATGAATTGAATGCATTATTCATTATGTTTGTTTGCTGTTCATATTTTTGGAAACCACTGGATTTGGACTGCATGTAAAATGTACATATTGCTAGATGACCAACTTATCATCAGGTTCAAATAACTTTTAATGTTGAGCGAGGGAAATATCTTGCAGCGCACACTGTTGTTAATGCAACATTCGACAAAGACCGCTAATCCTCTCCTTGAATCATGCCTGGTCCCTTAAGATTATTTGCCTTCTATTGCAGCTTGTTAGTTGAGATGAAGAAATCACTTGCACCCTTAATTGCGATCCTTTTCAATGCATTTACCAAGAACAGGAAATGTTCAAACAAAGGCGGATTTAAGAGAAAGATTCCATTTTGGTTTGTGAGGGTATGGGAATAGAGAGTTAAGTCTCCTGTTGGAAATTAGTTGCCATGGTTAAACAAACTCATTCATGTACATCTACATTTGTGCGTACACCTTTGTGCATGCCAATTCGGATATATAATGCACAAATGTCCCCTATGTTTCATCATCAAAGCCCTATCAGGCAGCGCGAGGTCTGAAGGGGAGAATATGAACCGGATAAAACAAATCGTTTGATGTGTGAAAGACAGACACTGCAGCTCCAAAGTACTTAAGCCTCCCCTCCCAGCGGACTGACAAGGAGAGAGGGGTGGGAGCAGGGAACCACTGAGCCCCTTCTTCTCATTCCCCTCCCTTATTCTGTTCTTCAACCCAGAGTTTCCAAAGCGTTGCGTCATTGTTTATGCAAGGTCCCGGCGTCTGTGCACGAGCAGTGTCAATTAAATAAATAAAGTCAATATTGACAGACGTTTCAAAGGCGTGCAGAAGTAAAGCGGGCACGGGGATAGACACTGAGGAGATCTCCGGTAATAGTGCCAGAGAGACCGAGGGTCTGAATTAGTTATGGAATGGACATGAGATTGTGTGTGTGCATGATTCAATGTGTGAGCATTGGCTGCCTGAAATAAATTGTCCAATATGTCTCATGTCTGCTGCTTTGATATCTGTTGGCTGTCAACCAACTTCTTGTTTACCTTATCTAAATATTTCATACTATACCATCATTGAATGGAGAACAATTTAACTTAAATCTGCATCATCTCGCAATGCCATTTCACAGTCATTCTATCTTGCAAGGTAACAGATGGTCCACAATTCTAATTCTGTGAATTATTATTATTTTTGTATTCATTCACTTGCTATTGAGGCTTTGGTTGTGTAGCTTAACAAAGGCCATTTAAACTGCAGTTAATATTCTTTTTAAAAAAAAGACATAGAGAAAGAGAGAGACTAACAATGAGTTATGCCCATGAATAAATCCTTTCGCCCAAGTCTTTAAAGATGAAAGGGACCTTCTGCTCCTGTGTCAAACACCCAGCACACCTGACCTGCACAAAAGACTGTTAAATATTCAGCTCAATCAGGTTTGGTAATGGTCGGCCCCTATGATACTGGGATGTCAAATGAAAACAAAGAATAGTTTTAAATTACAGACGGTGCACTAAGACACAGTGTGAATCATTTTGCCAGACACAGCGCGACAATAGAGATAGCTCTCACCACCTGCTTGGCATGCATGGGCTCTGACAGTGAAACCTACAGTAATGCGCCTTGTCTTACATCGTCTTACATTTGGGTTAAAGAGATTATTCTTTAATAATGTGCATAAACTGTCACTATGGGAGGGCCAAGCTGAGTTCAGGATGCATCCCCAAGGGGCGGATATTTTTTTGGAGCTCAGCTTCTGTGACTGCCTGATATATTAATAAAAGGAGTAAGCAAATCATTTCAGTTTTCATGACCTCTTAAATAGGTCCAACACACGCCAACACTTTAACACAATCTGGGTTGCACAAAACATCTACATGATGTTATAACAGCTGCGATGTTTTCTTCTAAATAGCTTATTTACCCAACATGTTTCAGTAGTAGGATTTCTGCCTTCGTCAGAGGTATCGAGCTGACTCCTATGTCATGTCTCTTATTAGCTGTTGTTGTCCTGCATGATCAGTTTTACAGATCTATCACACCAAACATGCCTGCCTGTGATGGTCTTTGATGAAGTGAGCCTTATGTGTGAGCCAAGGTAAATGCCCCTTCATTTCTGTTAATGGTCTATGCGCCCCGCTACCTGATTTTATTCAACAGGCTTTTGAAATCAGAAAGCACATGGTACTCACACTTGGGACTCACTTCTCCAGAGACCACCAGGTGACGGCGGTCAGTCTGATAGATCTGTGTCAGTCATTTGACACCTCTGATAAAGGCTGAAGTCCTACCACTGAAATAAGCTATTTTTTTTTTCTTTTTCTTTTTTTTTTTTTTACAATTTAAGTCTAAATAAAATAAAACACAAAGTTTGTTATATATAAAAAAGAAGAGAAAATTTATTTTTAAACATAATTAACCGCTATATTCGATTTTTGTGAAAAATAAAAAACAAAAGGCTTTACCAACATTGGTCTGCCAAATTCACAAATCAGTACTGAACCAGAATTAAAAACTAGACTAATAGCAACCAGGTCTAATTCAGGACTAACTCAGTATATAAACAATTTGGGAGACGGGCCAGGCAAGATCATTTGTAGGGCCTGATTTGGTACACTGCAAGTTGAATAGTCCTGCGCTACACTCTTGGCTCTGACCTTGAAGTCTGTGAATAAGTTGTCTTGGTACAAAACTTCTCATTCTCATGATTTGTATTGAACCAAGTCGACTAGTTCTGGCTGAAACCATTTCCTGAGCAAAGACCAGTGTCTCATAGTGTGATGTGCTCTCTCTGTCTGCTGCTCTATTGGAGTATGCACACAGTCAAGTTATCTCCCATACGCTGATGACCCAGGTCGGCTCATTTATCCTATTCAGGAAGCAAGAGATTGATTGTGCCTCTGCCATTGCTGTAATTATACTGTCATCACTTAATCAACCTTATTGGATTCCTCAAGCGGTCACAGTCCCTCAGGGTGCGGGGCTGCGAGAAAGATTGACTTTTTTGGACAGAAAGAGAATGAAAGAAAGTCGGAAAAGATAGAAACCCGTAGAAAGAAATAAAGGTCAGCATCGGAAGAGACCAAATTAAGCGTGGAGTCATCTGAGAGGCAAACGAATAGGGCAAGAAGAACAGAGGGTTTTCCAATGGGCATGGAATGGCTGTGGAGAAGTGCTTAAGAGGTTGTCAAGGCATGTGGGAGTGTAGCGACAGGAAGAATGGCATGCTGGGTAATGCTAGGGGGGATCAGGTGGTAGGGTGCAAAGGGGACCAAGCCTGAGTGATTGTTTCCTCGAGTCTGCGCCTGCCCCGCTGGAGAGAGGAGCTAACAAATGGAGAGGGTGTCACCTGGAAAAGCACTTTAATAATTCATTTGTCTATGGGTACGCAGTGGAAATAGGGGGGATGCTTTGAAGACTACGGGCACAGATGGTCATCAGAGTGAAAGAGTAACGCCATCATACACACATACACACCTCCTTAGCTCTGGTGCGACATATGCGCGCAGAGAAAGGCCAGTACAGGGGACCAGCTCGTCACCTGGGTGCACACCATATGCCGCGGTGCACTGACAACCTGCTCCGCAACCCCCAAAACACACAGCTCCATGCACGAACACACCGCTTCCCTGTTTTATAAGCGCTCCACTTCCCCTCTGCGGCGATACTTTCTTGCATACTGATGTGCAATTGTGTTTGTTGGCTGCCGAGATAAGAGTTTAGCAGCTGATAGA
Source organism: Periophthalmus magnuspinnatus (assembly GCF_009829125.3). NCBI lineage: Eukaryota > Metazoa > Chordata > Actinopteri > Gobiiformes > Gobiidae > Periophthalmus > Periophthalmus magnuspinnatus. The sequence goes on from NC_047126.1 coordinate 14,016,002, forward strand.
AATGCCGGGCTGAGTGTCTTCACATCGTGCCATAAACCTGCAGGTACTGAGGAGGCTGTGATGTGCCACATGTGCACAGTCTCAGGAAAACGTCTAAATGCAGCTTTTGTTCCTCAGTCATTGTGTGAAATTGCCCACCGTAACAGCCCCTTTTTTGCCATTTTGCATGTAAATTAGCAGTGCCATTGCGTTCACATCAACAACCCTGATATCAAAAAAGGTTTTCAAGTGTAACATTAGTGCATTAGTTTTGTATAGGTTCATTCAACTTCCGTTCTAGATTTACATATTACATGGATAAATTGTATAAAGAAGTGGACTAAGGGAGTGGGATGTCACTTATAGCGTTCGGCTACAGCCAAATGAAGCTCATCGTGGCTAGCAGTTATAGGAGCGAATTTGGAGCTGAGTTTCATTTTTGGATTTCTGGCCTCAAGTATCTTAGCAATCAAAGAGCCAATCCGGAGCGAGGCTTTTGAAGGTAATGCCCCTTCCCACATGCAACGCTGTCAATCAAATGTGTTGCTAACGCTAGGGGGAGTGACTTCGGTGAAAGAAAATGCTTGATCTGTCTGTTGATGGAGCTGGAAACGCATCCTTGCTCACTTCCTACTCGGGACATTGCAGCTAGCTGGTTAGCTATGTCCATTCATTTATACCGTGTATGTACAATTTGTGTTATTTATTTATTTATTTATTTTTTACAAAGATTATTTAGCTTAAAGAAAAAAAAGTTATGTAATTACTCATATATAGGCAGAGTGTCGTTGTTTGTAAAGCCCACTATGGTGAGCAATAAATTCAGTATTGCATTTGAATACTATTACATCATAAAGAAAGCTGTCCCCCCCACCGTATCGGTTCGTTTGTCTGCTGACATTCATATTCAGAATGTAAAGACCAGACTTGACCATGTTTTTCAGCACTGTAATCCCTACAGTTTCTGCTTGTGTGTGGTTGTATGTCCGAGTCTTATTTTGGTATAGCTGAAAACAGAAATCACAATTGGTTTCATAGGGATTTGCGTCGTTCTAGACTGTATCCTTCAACAACAGAAAAAAACATGTGGCATTGAGACCAACCTGGGGCTCCCTTCTCAACTTTCACACCCTGTCCATGAGAGTGTGCTAATTATAACTTTCTGTAAAAATATAAAAACACAATAACAATGAAACACCTAAACCACACGGAGAGAAGGAGGACATCAAATGAACGAGCAACACATGGACACTTGAGCAAGAGCTAAACAAGGCAAAGCGTGTTACTTGTTGTGTTATTGCAAGATGACTGTGTTTTTACAATCCCAGACCAAACTAACAACTGTACAATCACCGAAGGTCAAACAGACAAACACAGAACGTGACTAGAGGTGAAGACGAATTCTGTCCAAGATTTAACAAAACCAACAGAATTACTCAATATTACTACAAGTGCAGGACAAGTTGTCGTAAAGTGGTTTGAATTGAGCACCTCTCTTTAAAGTGGAACTAAACACTAAATCCCCTTTAGTGCAAACTAGGTAAATTTGCAGCTTTCGGGCCAAAATTGGCTATATTTAAGTTTGTGCTGCCTTCAGTGGCCTCTGCAATTCAGTAGTTGGTGACATCACAAAAGACTAAAGCTCTGCAGGGGTGGAGTTTGAAGTGTGGATACCTGTTAGACCAATCACACTGCTCCTCATACGTCCAGACCGTAATCCTCCTCCCCTCTCACTCTCTTCTTTAGTCCTCCAAGCACTACTCAGTTTAGCAGCTCTATTTGAAATTTGGTTGAAGCTGAAGTTTAGGTGTTTAGTTCCACTTTAAAGTGTTGGCTTACATGTTGTTGAGAATGATTGTGGGAGGGCTCTGAATAGGTGGGGTAATGGGGTATGAAAAGTGTACCTCTTACACTGCACTCACACCGAGAGCGACAAAAGAGCCTCCCTGCACTCAGTTTGCTTGCGTGTTATCTCCAGAGCTCTACAGGAAGTTAACCACAGGCGGTGGGAATTAGGAGCATGTTTAGCTCCTCAGCCAATGCCTCACATGTGTCTGTCAAAAGGTGTTCGCTCCGCATTTGCATATAGTTGACTTCAGTTCAACTCTGCTTGGATCACGCCTCTCTCCTCCCCATTTCCTCTAGCCTCCTCTCTACTCCAGCCTGCATAAGAAATGAATGGGAGCTGGTCACTCAAGCCGCTCACATCGCTCTTGGTGTGAGCGTGATCTCAGAGTAGTTGAGAGCGAAAAGAGGCCCCCTGTGATTGGCTGACCCAACCTTTCAGACTATATTTCTGTCTTACAGGACATTTGAACCATACCAACCAGCTTTGCTCCGTGGATCAATGAAGTGTAAATATAAACATGACCAGACAAGAGCGCTACACAGCAAAAAAAACGACATCCATACTGTGAGCACCACTGGCACATACCAACCAGTTTTCAATTTTGGTGGACTTCTACTTTTAACTCAACTCTCAGCCCGAAGCGAAACATTGTAAAATTGTAGTGTCAAACTGGAAGAAGGAAAAAGTACAATGCTTCAAAGATATAGTTTTTGAAAATGTGGAGCTGGAAGGCCAACAAAATGGGGCGTTTGAGCAGTGTGTGGTTACTGGCTTTGGGAGCGAACCTGGTATGACCTTCTGATCCAGACGTACAGGCCACCACGTATTGACAGGACAGAGGAGAGGCGACAAGCACTATTACACTGTGGAGGACTGCAGCTAAAGAGTGGGTCCGGGGGGTAGAGAGAGGGAGAAAGAGAACATGGAGAGTAGGGGGCGAATGGGCCAGAGAGGGGAGCGCAGAATCAGGATGAGGACGAAAAATATAGGCATAGTGGAGCTGCAGTAACCACATTTGCATAGTTATTGATAGAGTGGAGCATCTTGACAAGCGTTCTGCCGAGATTTAAATCCTCTGCAGTATCATTATATGAACAGGGGCTACAGAAACTCAGGACCCATGTTAAGATTTTTCGAGGTTCGGGAGTTTAAGATGGTCTTTATTGATCACTGTGGGCTTAGTTGTGGGTCAGTACGTTAGAGTTCAGTGCCCAGGGACCCATCTCGAGGACTAGCTTACTTGAAGGATTTGGCTTGATTGTGTTGTTCAGTTTCTTTAATCTTTGTTTATCCAGATTTATTACCATTTACGATGACCCGGGGGCCGCAGCAGAAAGCGCAGCATCACAAAGTACGTACAAAAGATATACATAAAGCACCTGCAGACAAGGGAGAACATGCAAACTCAGTCAGCATGATGTGTCTACTACATGTTTTAGCTGGAAGGATAGGAAGACAACAAGAGGAAACCCACTAACATGAGAAGAGAAGAACCACTCCAAACTACCCAAAATGGTCAAGGATTTGAATTCAAATCTGTAAGGTAATAAGACAAGTTTGTTTGCAAATATTGAAGGAGTATGACAGCACATAAAGCACATAAAAGAATGAATCTCCAGGCTTTTCCGGGAATCAAAATGAACTTTCAAAGCCTATTCCCCTACATCACAAACGTGTTTATTCCTCAAAAATAAATGTTTTTTTATCTCATAATAAAAGACTTGTACTGAGGGAAATGCCCAAATTGAACCTTGCCCCACATTCCACTTCATTTCCTCAAGGTTCCCTATTGTTACAAAAACGCTCAACTCCTCATTCCCCAAAATAGGTCCTTGAACAAGTCAAAAGCGATCCAACTGTGTGTTTCAAGACTCCTGCTTTTCCTGATTTGTCCTTGATTGTTGCACACTTTCTGAAATGTCATAAAAAAATTGCAACCCATTTTGTTCCTTTTTTTACCCGCTGAAAACCTGTGAAGTGACTCACAAGAAGCTAGACAGGATCTCCATGGCGACCAAAGTTAAATTATAGGTATGGGGCGAGTTACGAGAGTGAAGGAGAGAGGTGTCAAAGTTGTCCAATCAGCAATGACAAGCAATCACTAGGGAGTTTTAAAAGAAGCAGGCGGACCATGCAGGGAGTGATGGATGAATTGGTTGGAGGAACAAGGATAGTGGGGAGGGGGGTGAAAGGGGGCTTGCATGGATTTCGTGATTACAGGAGGATGAGCCTGATGAGCTTTAATCGTATGGGATACAAAAGGCAGGAAGAGAGCGCGTGTGTGCGGCTGAGAAGTGAAGGTAGGTAGTGTTTAGCAGCAGGAGCAAAGGGGCCGGCATGGAAGCGTACAAGATTGATTGGTGATTGCTCTTGGATTTTGTGGCACGGTATGTGAAAGCTGTAAAAAGGAAAAGAAAAAAAAAACGTTGAGGGGGGGTTGTAAAGGAGATGGAATATAAACTCCCAGATGCCAGGTATTTTTCCTACCAGGAGGCAAGACGACAGGAGCCTAATGAGTTCACCTCATAGCTGCATCGCTTCCCTCTTATGAATCACGCCAACAGTCTCCTCCTCGCAGACTCGCGCACATGCACAGTGCACACACACACATGCATCCACACACTGTTGTAATGAATTACCAGCCTGGCTTCGGACCTAAAACCTTGGCCCTTGTAGTGCGTCACATGATACAAGCATACATCATTTGGGTGCACCAAATCGATCCCGGTGGAAGACATTTGACACAAATACGTGCAAAATCGAATGCTACGTGACATATTCCATCAGTGGCTGTAGCCTTGAATCCCCGTCGACATCCTCCGGAGAATCATTCGTACAATGGTCATCAATATATTGACAGGGACTAAACTAAACTGTGCAATCCCACTTCATCTGATGGGGATTTTGGAGGTTTCACTATGTGCTGTTTGCATATGGATCTTAGGATGACTTCATTAGATTTTGATGTATGACCAAAAAGATACATTATTTTTATGATAATGGCAAAAAACAAAACAAAACAAAAAACAATTAATTTCATTACCTACAGCTACTACAGACTCTTCCACTGTTAATAGTAGTAATAGTAATGATGATGGTTAAGCGGTTGTAGAAATGTTAAAGCTGCATTGGACAGTTGTTCTCTCTTACAGTAAATGACCTTTTTTTTCCCATAAAGTGGATTATAAAAGCAGTACTTGACAGTAGCTCAGTTGGAAGAATGTTTGTCCACTGATCCGAAGGTTGGCAGTTTGAATCCCGCTCTCGACATAAACATCATTGGATGAGCGGTCATATCCACTGACCCACAGGTTGGTGGTGCACTTACAGCTCCCACAGATGATTGCTGCTGCTGTTGTGTGTGAATGGGTGAATAGTTCCTTGATGTAAATGCTTTTGAGTGATTTGAAAATGGAAAAGCTCTATATAACAATGTGACCATTTACCATTTAAATACATACTTCTTGTTTGCAGTAGGTATCTTCTTATTCATCATCACAAATCATATGCTTTTGATTTACAATAGGTAAGCCTTAAGATGAGACATGGATTTTGACAAATGTCTCTTCCAAAAATGGGTCGCAGAACTGTCTCCTCCAGTCCAAAGTCCTCACATATAGGGGAAGTTCTTAAATATACTATAATATAAGTGAAACAGTATGCATTTCTGAATGTTAATTTATATGTTTGTCTTAATTACCTTGTCCTAATTAGATGGATAAAATGTTGAAGTGGAGCTGTTGGGAATTTACTGAACACAAACACTTTTCAAATGGGATGCACAGAGGAAACACCATCATTAGTCATTGATCTGATTTTTATTTTGGCTTCCAGCTGCTCTAATGAGGGTTGTATTACTGTATTAAGTTTGTAGGGCACAGGGTCGGCCCAGCATATAAACAGACTAAGGAGCTGTTTAGGGCCCGGAGGCCACCAGAGGGCCCCCAAGAGCCCATACGTTTATCTTGAAAATAATGATTAGAAAGTTGCTGTTTTTTTTCCCTGAGAACTAAATGACACTTGGGTGTTTATACTATTCTACACATCCCTCTTAAACGATTAGATTTATTGTGTTTTATTTCCAGTAACTAAATATGTGCTGCCTTCATTTTTTGAGTCGGGCAGTGGTGTGGACAGCTACGTGTGAAGGACCCCTCCCCTCCAGGTGCCTCTGGGTGCACTGAGGCAGCAGAGACATTTGAATGAGTGTTTCACAAACTAAAGACACAAAGTTACTGAAGTTAAGTTTATCCAAAATATGGCACAAAGCCTGAAGAACCCAGAGGAAGAAAGAGGGACTCGAAATATGTCACCACTTTACTCCATTGGACCTGCAGATAAAACAGTGAGGCTGGACGTGTATAATTGTGCAGACAGGACACACCTCAGAGCGGCAGAGGACAGCAGGTGAGTCCTTTTATTACTTAGGCTGTTTTTGGTTGTGGTTTGTCCTTTTGTCTCTAAACATCAGATGATGTGAGTGTAGTTAAAGCGTCACTGCTCCTGTGTCAGATTAACAACGTTGATTATGGCAGAAATATCTGTTACATCTGCTGGACCAAAGAAGGACCTGAATTTGTTGTGAATGCGCATATAAGGACGCACCGATACCACGTTTAGCAAAACAAGTAATTCATTCACTCGCCGATACTGAGTAAAAATACTGTTTCCAGGCATGATTTTTACTGGTGTTTGATTATAGTGGTGAATCTAATTAATTTTATATGATTTTTTTAATAATCTAGCCTCCTTTTTCATTTTATAAATCTTATCTACTGAAATCCTTGTAGTTAACATCTGGCTGTAATATTTCCCACTTCCTCTTTGCAGACTGCGCTCGCGCTAACTGCTAGTATGCTAACTGCTAGTATGCTAACTGCTAGTATGCTAACTGCTAGTATGCTAACTGCTAGTATGCTAACTGCTAGTATGCTAACTGCTAGTATGCTAACTGCTAGTATGCTAATATGCTAACGAGCCACTGTTAGCAAAACAGTGACTGTTGTGTTACTTATACCACAGCCACACTGTGACTTATGTGAACATACTTACTCTTTTAAAAGCTCTGAACCTGCTCTATTCAGTCAATAAATGTGTTTGTCAATTATAATAAGTTACAATGCAGCAAAAGCAAATAATCGCCCGTGCCACCTAGCAACATTAGCATGCTACTATTGTAAACACAAGCACTGTGCTGGTGTCCTCTGTGAACTATAAAAACCTTTAGAGTCCTAAATATTTGTATATTTCATGTGACAGTCACATATGATTATAGCTGTGCTTAATGTGCAGAACAGTGAATGTGCAGCTTTATGCTCAGCTCAGAGCTCAGCTCTGTGGAGAGGTGAGCTGTGAGACAAACAAGAGGCAGCACAGGTACAGTGGTATCGGCTCTTGGTATCGGCTGCCAATTGACGAGTAGAGTACTGGCACCCGGTACTGGTATGTATCTGTGCATCCTACTCATTAATATGTGCATTTACATGAAATCACAGCATCCAAAGCCTGACCATAAACAAAAAAAATAATGTGATCCTAAAATCTTCTTATTTAATGTTCAGTCCAAATGATCTGGTGATTATAAATCTGATGTTATGTCCAGGCTGTTTCTCTTATGCAACTCTTCACTTCAATCACTACTTTGTACTTCTTGAGTGATATGATTTTGAAGTAATCCTGTGCTTAAGTACATCGTTTGGCTTCTTCATGCCATAAAAGGATTGCATTTTATGACATAAAGAACTGATAAATGTAAGCCCACTTTAGTCAACTAGAACACATTAAAAGGCAGCAGAAACCAAGAAAAAAAAGTCTAGACTTTTTTCATTTCTTTGGCAGACCCCCCTTCCTTACATGTGTTTATACTTGTGGTTATTGCTGTTCTGAACCTCTAGAATTTGCAGTCTTTTGATAAGTGGTTGTAATGATGTCTTAATGTTGTGAAATATGAATACGTGGCAATGAAGTGACAAGGGCCCCAGAGGGCAAATTCCGCTTAGGGCCCCCTAAAGGTGAGGGCCGGCCCTGGTAGCGCATGTGTATGTGTGCACAAGGCATATAATGCACTCAATGCAACGATTTTTAAACCTTTTTTTTTTCATATCCTTGATCATCTGGCAAGGTGCAAGTCAGGAACTAGACAGGCCAGAGATAGGAACTGTGTCCACAAACACAGATTGTGAAAGCTCTGAATATGAATTAGATGGACCACAATTTAGTTTATCGACAACTGAAATCAGGTAGATAAATGACATTTTAAAATTGAGTCTGCAAATCTGCAAAGTGGTGATGTGTAGTATTTTTTTTTCTTCTTTAATTAGCAGTGGTAGAAGAAGTACTCAGTTACTTAAGTAAAAGTATAGATAGCGGAGCAAAAAAAAAAAAAAAAGCTCAACCAAAAGTATTGTTAAAAATGTACTTAAAGAGCAAAAAATAAAAGTATTTTGCACAGAGCCTGAGATCTGATAAAGCTTCAAATGTAGCAATTTTGATAAAGATTTTGGCTGAATTTTGTTAAACAGAAATAATTGAATTAATATTTCTTCCTAGCTGCTTTTATTTGTATATTTATGTTTGTTCAAATTATACATGTGTTAAAAATAAACCCCTCAGCCTTTTCAGCAGGTCTGTGGGGAAGCTGGCCCGAAGTGGTCGAAGTAGGAGTCAGACTCAGAAAAATCCTAATTGACAAGATTTTTTTGTCCACGGTGTACCACAACGCTGCAAATAAATCTTGATCAGCAATAACTTTTAAGTCCAGATTAAAAATGTAGTGGAGTAAAAAGTAAAAGGTATCCACTTTAAAATGTACTTACGTAAAAAAACAAAAATTGGTATCTATAGTTTACTGAAGTACAGTACTTTACTACGTTTACTTAGTTACGTTCCACCACTGCTAATCAGTGATAAGTAAATGCACAACAAACAATAAATATGAAGTTGCTTTAACCCTATGTTGCATCTGTTACACTATAATGTAATTCAAATCAATGTGAAAGTTTTCAGAATACAGTATTCTGGACCATGTAATGTAGTACGTCACAACATACCTTTATATTGCAGGTTTTTTTTTTTATTACAGAAGTTGGCCAACAACCACCTTTGTCTTTGGAAATACTGTTAAAATTGTGATCATTTTTAATGTTACAGTAAATGACATCACCAGTATAAGTGCAAATAAGGTCCATGAAATATTATTACCAACCGAGTGCAAGATATAAATCCTATTACCCTTAACTCTATTGTGTGTTATGCAGTTCAAGCAGTTTTATGAACATGCCATTTAAAGCAAGTGATGCAAATGCCACGCTTCACCAGCCGATACGCCACATGTGTGAACGTGCCACTATTCCTGAACATGTCTGACTAAAATATGACCTCAAAGATGAGATTATTGATTCTATCTCCAGGAAAAGGGTATCTTTGACACAGGACTGTGATGGAGTATGGTTCTCTAATAATCTGCTATAACCAAGTCCCTTAACACTACTGTTTGTCGTCAACCAAAACAACTCAAACCTTCCCATAAATGCCAATTACCATTACAGGCCTGTCTGCAGCAGTCAGCTCTTATCAAATACACATTATGCTCTGCTAAGTGCATTATGTATGCCTCTTAATTACACCAGGTGCTAGACGGAGGTAAGTGAAGTATGGAACAAATGACAAGCGTTCCCTGTTTTAGTTGGAGATAGAAAATATATTCTGCTCCAAGAGGCGACGCAGGTTCCTTCTGGCTGCCAGCTGTTGGCGTGAGCCGCTCTGCCCCACCTCTCTGCCACTGCATCAGATTGACCGTAGCCTACTAATAAAATAAAGAGAGATGCTCCCTGTGTGATCCTTGTGCTAAATCAATGTGGGCCAGTGCTGACAACCCCAGCCTCCTCTTTCTTTTACTATGACACCGGGAATATTAAATTATGTCACTGCAGGGGCCACACACACACACACACACACACACACACACACACACACACACACACACACACACACACACACACACACACATACACACATACACACAGAGTAAGGGTGGAAGACCAAGACCCGATCATTGACTGGAAAGTATAAGAAATTATGATATTTTAAAGCAATAATAGGAACCATGTACTCAACAAAAGTAGCATATATAGCCAAGAAATATAGCAACACATTTTGAATGATGTCAAGGCTCAAAGCTATACTATGGAACATTACAGGGAAAGCAATCCCCATGACGGCAAAACGATAACTGACCCCCACCAGAAAAGTTTCATAGTGCACCTTTAACTGCAATACTTAAAACAAGCACACAGGTTAGCTTGGGCAGATGAATAATTATAATAATAATAATTTAAAAAAATAACAATAATAATTTATGAATGAATGAATAAAAAAATGCCTGGATTTTTTTTTTTTTTTTTTTTTGATGGTGATAAATGTAAATAGGAGTAAAGCTTCTGTTGATGTATGGATTTGCAGACAGTAGATGGACAATTTGTTGGGTCTTGACAATCCTTTTTACAGCTTAAGACATAACCATAAAAGATGAGAATTGGGGACTTGAAATAAAGTAAAAAAAAAAAAAAAAAAAAAAAAAAAAAATTCCTGTAAAAGTCCTTTTTGAATTTTTTTTTTTTTTTTTTTTTGTTAACCAGAAAAATCCTATAAAGCCAAACATGTCTTGCCCAAGGACATAACAGTACAAAGTGAGTGAGTACAATTTGAAACGCCAATGTCACAGTAACTGCACTTCCCAAACAACTGAGCCAATATTATCAGAATATCGACATTATATGAAGCACAAAAGTGGGAAGCTATAAATTTAAGCATAATTTGGTCCCGCGGGAATAAAACAAAGTCCTTAGGAACAAGAATGGGTTCGGGAATTCAAATCAAAGTATTTTTAGAATATAAAAAATATGCGCTTGGGTTGAGGAGAATAAAGGAAGCCTGAGAAGCCAGTGTAAAGGGAAGAGCAGGGAGGATAGCGGCTAATGTGCAGCCTGAGGGGAGAGATCAAGAGCAAACGGTGCTTATGGGATCAGGTGAAATGGTCAGGATACGTGTGAGAGAGAGGCAGATTAACAAAACGACAGAGTAAGGCCGACCCTGGTTACCATAAAGAGGGAAAAAAGGGGGGAAAGTGGAAACTTAGAAGCAGAGGGCTACAGGGAAGACATCTAAACTGCAGGGGGTCTTAGAGATGACAGCACAGCGACCTTCAGCCATAGATCACACACTGGTTATTGGATTGAAATCTGTGTCTAGTGAATGTGAATAAAGTTATCGTAGTGACAGGAGGAGGGCGCCATACATGATTATTTAAGAAGAATAGCACTAACAGTATTTTGTCTGCCCAATAGATCAAATTGTATTACATCCCAGGTAATACAATCTTTTTTTTTTTTTTTTTTTTCCAGAAGTGAACATTCGGAACTTGAATACAACTTAAAATCTTGATTGAAAAACATCAGAATATGGGCCTTAAGCATATTACTAAGACCAAAGCATATGCAGTATTATAGAACTGCTGCTACGCTAATGTGTTCTGCCTGCGATGGAAAAAGATATTTCTGTTTTAAATTAATCTGTTTTGTCTACTTAGAGCGACTGTAGCTGCACTATTATTAAAGCTAAACAGTTCGGTCACTATCCCTGGTGTTTAATCCCGGTAAACTGTCATTTGGCCCATGCAAATATCTGTCTTAAGTATTTTAATGTTATAAGATGTTTGCTTGTTCTTTAGACTCATTGGAGACACTTTAAGTCGGCTTACTTTGGAAATTTGAGCCAAAATAGAAGACACTAATAGCGCAAGCATGTCTATGATATTTTTCATTCATGTAAGCATCATGCTAATCATCATCAATTTACACATTTTTCATTAGTTGTTGCTACCTTTAAGCTAATGTTGCATGTATATTTGTATGTAGCTCTGCATAATCATTGTTCATAGGAATATAAAAGCATGATTGTATGTTGCAGTTTTACAATCTACAGATAACGAAGAGTTTCTTTTCAGTAAACGTCCAAAACAGCAAGAGCATTCCTGAGCGTTTATTCGAGTAAAGCTAGTTCCTAAACACTAGTGGCAGAATATAATGTGTATGGTGATAGTTCTTAGCCCAGTGTTACCTTCACCAGTGCTATAGGCCCTTTTCACTGAGCCGCCTGGCTAGTAGCAGTTGTCTCAAGAAGCGCGAAGCTGCATTTCCCACTCCATTCATTAGCTGTGTCGTGCTAAAATAAATCAATATTCAAAAAACAGGCAGCGGACAGCAAGTTATGGATAGATCAACAAAGAGCGCATGTTAAGACATTTACTAAGATGCAAATCGTTCACCAGAGGAAGCTTCTGTGTTTAGAAAAGTAGGTATTTGTGTCTTGCAACTAATGCTAACTGAAAGGAAAATGAATTAGTGATTTTAAAATAGTGCTACAATCTGAATGATTTTGCATGAAAAATAATCGACTTGCCATTAGATGTATTTTCTTAAATTGTTCTGTTTTGTGGTTTAGTTTAGGTTAGCATTAGCTTTGAAACACAAATGTTTTTTGTGTGCTTTTATAAACACAAGTTTGCTCCAGTGTAGTTCTTAGATCATCGTAAAGGTCTTCCATGCCATTTGTGATCATCCATCCATAACTTGCTAAATTCTCCTAGAGAATGAATAGTGCGGTACGAGCAGCTCCGCACTTTTTGAGAGAACCGGAACTAGCCAAGCGGCTCTGTGAAAGAGCCTATTTTGTGATTTATAACCCCTTTTTTCCCCCACAGAAGTTTATTTATGTTTGCTTTTGGTCAGAAAATATATTCCTAGCTGCTCTTAAGTCTTCCTTCTCAATCCCACTATAGTAGAACAAAAAGATTTGGGGATCGGATTTTCAAAGATTACAAACTATATTTTGTTCTTTCCTCAGGTCTTTTTAGTTAATTTACACACATTTTTGTTGTATTTCAAAAGACAACCTCAGTGGGTAAAATTGCTAATTGTTAAAAAGCTAATTAAAGTATTTTTATGTATTTATTTATTGAATTTATGTATTTATTTAATTATTTACTTTTATTAATTATTTATTTACACGTTTAAGTGTTTAAAGCGACTCTAGTCAAGGTCCAGTTTGAGCTCAGGGCCTAAGGAGTTCCAGAGTTCAGCACCATGGACAGACACCAGATATACATACTTTAAAAAATTTTTTGCACATGAACCAACACATTTATCTTGTGTTCTCAGTTCTGTGCTTTTGAACCCTCTCTGCATTATAAAGTCATACTAAATGAGCCTGTTTAATATTGGCACCTTCCTGTTTCTACAAATGCGAGGCTTGGCACCCGTGGCCTTGGCAGTAATTTGATCTATTTTCCAACAGACCAGGTAGTTTAACACAAGGACACAGAGCTTCCTGGTTTGGCAGAGAGGAGGTGCGTCAAAGATTCTGGCACATACTTTAACAAGGCTTTACAGGCCAGCGCGGGGAATGAATAAATGAGCTGGATCAGACTCCTGCTTTATCATATCACCTTTCAGTTATCATATTACTTAGAAATGAGGTCGTATCTTTTCAAAGCTATATGTAAAATATGGGCACCTAATGAATGCGTGTGCTTTTTTTTTCATATAAAAGGCCCAGTGTGAAGGACAGTACTTTCGTCCACTGTTGGTCCAAAACTTCAAGAAGCAGCGATCACTTGAACACAACACAAGCGGAACACAAAAGGTCACAGTACCTCAAGTTTTACTCTTATAGCAGTGAAGCTAAAATGTTTATTGTTAAATATACACTGAATTCATCTTTACAGTACAGCTTTTAAACTAAATGTATCCCAGATAGTTTTGTGCACTACAACATGTAATATCTAGGCAAGTCTTTTTTTTTTTTTTTGAGAACATAATCTTGATTTGAGTAGATTTAACTTGGCAAGTAAAATTGCTACCAATGGCGCATGACTTTTTGTTCTTGAAATAGGAAAATACATCTTGTTCCACAGAAAATAAGAAAGCCACAATCATAATCGGCTGAATAATAGAACAGATCCATTGACTTCCTGAGCTGATAGGCCCCACCTCTTCATCATTTGTCTCCTTCTTAAAGTCTGAGTTTTTGCCATGATGTACTAGCTCATGCTAAATCTGTCGTCCAATAGCTGCTCAGTCAAATATGGCCCTTATACTGTCAATTCTTAACCTGTTCATTAGAACTTCTGCAAAGTCGTAAGGTGTGAAAATACGGTGAATAAAATAAAATTCACCATATTAATTTAAGCTTGAGGAAGAAATACATATCTCTTGAGCATGTTACGCAGAGGTGGAGCTGTAAACCACACAGGAATGGTGCCTGTTGACCTTGTCTTGTTCACTTTTATTCCATTTGTGATCAGTCTTGTGTAACCTAAAGCAGCCTCCATTATAAGGAGGACACAGCGATGCTGGGAAATATGATGCACTATAAAAACCCTCCTAAGAGAGCATAAACAGTGAAGCGCCTGCGCCGCTTTGTGAAAAGAGCAGCTCTAAAACAATAGCCCCACGGAGCTCCAGCTCCAAACCAGAAAATCCATCATATTCTAGAGCAGACCTTGAGAAACATGCTCAGAATCACCAATAATAACACACAATTAAAACTGCAAGCAGTGATAAAGGGCCCTCGCAACCCTAGTGACCATGGAAGGGCACGCTTCAGTGGGAAGGCTGCCTATCAACCCTGGCTTGACATTTGATTCAAAATTGCCACTGTCACATTGGAAATAAATCTTTCCATCTCATTTTAACTTTGTAGGGAGAGAGCAGGGAGAGAGCCATTTTTAGAGAGATAGAAGTTTACATCATGTCCAGGTCATTAAAGCACACAAACACTGGGTCTGTTTAAATCTGGTGATGTTTGCAAAAGCTCAAAGAATTTTTATACACACACTGTAAACAGTGTGTGTGCCACATTTGATTTTATTGTGAGAATTTTTTTTTCACTTTCCATTGACTTTTTTGAGGCATGACCATGTAAATGTGGTTGTAGATAGGGTCTATTGAACATTGGGTCTGTCCAGGTTAGATATGTTTTGCAAAAGTTACAGGGATTTTTATACTATTAAAATGGCTGCTTCTTTAAGAGCTCTTAATTCCACTCAATTTATTTTTGTAACTGCAGCAGCAGTTGCCTCTTAGGGCTTAACAGGATCACTGATTTAACTAACAGAAAGTTAGAAAATCAATAGTGAAACAGACATTGGCCAATAACAGACAGATTATCAGCATTCATAGAAAACAAGCAAATCGATAACTGTCCCAGAACATCCCCTGTCCTTAGATCCTTCTCCTACAGGAAAAACTAAAAAACCCGTGGGAAAAAGAGAAACCTCGAGGAGAACCACAGTGAAGGAGAGATCCACTCCCATGGATGGACAGCTGCAGATGTGTCCAGGACTAATGCATGTATTTGCAGAAAGAGTTCAAGACTGTAGGGCCAGAGCCCACTCAACTAAGGGACAGAGTGGGGCTCATCCACAGTATGGTAGGGGTCATCCAGCCAGGTTTTGGGTCATCCAGATAGGTGAGGGATGGGGATGATCCGGGTCCACAGAACAGGATCAGGGGCCATAGGAGGGACATCTAGGGTCCAGTCATCACCAGGTGGTCATGAGCCAGGCATCTGAAAACAACTCCACTACACTTACACATATATATAAATTTGCCTGTCTTAAGAGCCTCTGTTTACCTGTTTAGTTGTGTGTTTTCTTAAAATAGGTTCTGCCACCTCATATCTCATAATGTATTTGAATTATCCAGGGTGCAACTGAGTGGTCTTGTAATGGAGGCAGCATTACATAAATTAAATTTGAGTGCCGGTTTTCAAGATTTTTTGTGCATTTTTTTATTTAATTTTTTTTGTTTCTCTCAGGTGAGATTTATTTGGAGGAAAGGAATAATAATAATAATAATAATAATAATAATAATAATAATAATAATAATAATAATAATAATAATAATAATAATAATAATAATAATAATAATAATAATAATAATAATAATAATAATCATCATCATCATCATCTATCCATCCATCCATTTTCTTCCACTTATCCGGGGCCGGGTCACAGGGGCAGCAGTCTAAATAGGGACTCCCAGACTTCCCACACCCCAGACACGTCCTCCAGCTCCTCCGGTGGGACCCCAAGGCGTTCCCAGGCCAGCCAAGAGACAGTTCCTCCAGCGTGTCCTGGGTCTTCCCCGGGGCCTCCTCCCAGTGGGACATGCCCAGAACACCTCCCTAGGGAGGCGTCCAGGAGGCATCCTGAGCAGATGCCCGAGCCACCTCAGCTGGTTCCTCTCAACGTGTAGGAGCAGCGGCTCTATTCCGAGCTCCTCCCGTGTGACCGAGCTCCTCACCCTATCCCTAAGGGTGTGCCCAGCCACCCTACGGAGGAAACCCATTTTGGGCACTTATATCCACGATCTTGTCCTTTCGGTCATTACCCAGAGCTCATGGCCATAGGTGAGGGTAGGAACCTAGATTGACTGGTAATCATCATCATAATCATCATAATCATCATCCTCATCTTCAATTTTCCTTTTTTTATGCTCAAATTAGAATGAAGTAACTTTGTCACATTGTTCCTATTATGAAATTATATTAATTTAATAATATTAAATTATGACATTTTTTTTAATTTAAATTTCAAAGGAGCGCTGTAGAGCCAGCTGCACACAGGTTCCACTGGGTCCATTCAAATCCACTGGATGACAGCTGACATGTTGTCTCGTTGCCTCTGACCAGTTAGCCACCCCTGCGATATACTAACAAGAGACAGGATACAGTTGTATGAGTGGCACTTTCTTTACATTAGTCAACTGTCATGTCAAGACAACAATTTCACATTTGTATGCAGACCTGACTGTGCTTACAGTAAACCAATATACTATACAGTGTACAGTATAATATACCGTGTACAGTATTCTATACAGTTTGAATATATATATATATATTATATATATATATATATATATATATATATATATATATATATATATATATATATATATATATATATATATATATATATATATATATATATATATATATATATATATATATATATATATATATATATATATACTCTGCCGTGTGCAGTATACTCTGCAGTGTAGTCCTTCATTCATGGTCCCAGTTTCCATGATTCACAGAAAACATATCACATGCATTGTTATATTGATATCACCATCAATATGGAACATTATGGTGGATTGGATCAGTTCCAAGATATCGGTTCAGTCGATATTCCATTTTGTCCTACACATCTGTTTTGTAGCTAATTTAAGTAATAAATAACACAAACAACAATTGAGTATTATTATTTATTATTTATATGTTATTTGTGTTTAAAAGAAATGAATTGCATTTTCAGTCTCTGCCCTAGTATCTGTTGATATCGGATATTGGCAGATAGTTAAAGCTAAAGTATCGGTATCGGAACAGAAAAAGCTGAGTTAGGGCATCTATAATTGTATGTAACTCCGATGTGTGTGTTTAGAATTCTGACCTTTTCTCTAAAGACATACAAGACGTGGGTTGTTAGGAGGAAGGATGCATAGTGAGTGGGTCTGCACTTTTGCATTTGTTTCCTCCAACCAGCCCAATGACTCTTGTCTCTTTCTATTCCCTTCCCCATCACTTCTCCACCTTTATTTCCTCCTTATATATGTCCCATGCTTGTTTATTGTCTCGAGCTCTCACAATCTGTCTCCAACGCCTGCTCATTTTCTGCATTCACCTGTGAGAAGGCAGAAATTGGGGCTGTGGCACACAAATATTTGTCATAAACAATGTTCTGCCTGGATGGCAGTAGCGCCAATATGTCAGCAGGGGGGGTCTGTGTGATGGGCACATATCATTGATATGGACATTGTTTCAGTGGTTTCACTGACACCACCCTCGCTGTGTTAGTGCAGCTCTGTATGTGTGTGTTAGCTGCTACTGAAGGGGCTCCCAGGGGTCTTTTTTCTTTTTCTCTCCAAGTGAGAAATGACAGAGAGATGGCCAAATGTGGGCCCTGTCCCTTTCCTACTCTGTCCCATGTCCACAGCCCCGCACCCCCTTCCCCCACCCCGCTCTGGACTATTGACAGGTCCACAGCAGCAGCACCGAGCACACATTGAATCTCAATGATCCGTTGTGCATCACAAGCTATTACCTGCATGGCACAAATGTACACTGTGAATATGAATCAGCCGGTGTTGGTGTCAATGGCCATTTGAAACACACAGCCATGCTAACACGTGAATGCTAAATATGTCCAAGGTGCAGCACCGCGCCCTGTCCACTGTCAGTCTCAGGGAAAAGACGAAGATCCATGCACAATGAAGCTCATGAATTATCAGCTGAGCATGAATGTCAACTATGGTGCCCACATGTGTATCCATCATTCTGCTGCGGATGTGTCAGAGATCAGGCCGAGCTCACTGGCCTGCACACAGGAGTGATATGTGTGTGCAGCTCCTGTCATTTACACATGCAATCAATTACCCAAATAACGTCAAAACGTGGAATTCATGTACGCACGGCAATTCCACCAAGAGAGCAGCGCATCTCTCTGAGGTGTGGGCCAAGACACACCATATATCAAAGTGGCATGCTGAAACGTAAGCACTTATTTTCATCACCTTCTACATTTGAGTGGGTACATCCAAGACTGTAAATATAGTCTGAATGTGACATTGTGTTGTAAAACAAACACAAGTGCATCATTCACATTTCTGCTAATTTACATGAACGTTTTGAGTACTATGGTCACATAACTGAAGCAGAGGATGAGTCTGCTGAATCATGCCGTTAGAGAATGGGTAAACTTGGGCATTAGATACTTCCATGTTTTCTCTGTTGTTTCATTTGGATTTGGATTTTTTGGTGCTAGAAGCACTTCACGACTCCTTCAGCCCATGAACTGATCGTGCATGTAAAACATCCATACACATGACCACACGTTTGTAAAAGTATTATTTGACTGGTCCTACCGACTGATAAAACAAACACTATTGGCCTAATTCATAATTCTGCTGGTGGATTTATTTAGGTGGGCGTTTATGCATTCAAGAGGGCATACTTTTTTAGATGCTATTTGTTTACAACCTCCCACTATGCACATCACCATAATGCCTGTAGACAGGGGAGCAATAGAACATAATACACGCCTGGAGACCAGGGTAGCGCTAAGTCTATTACATCAAACTGTATGCTAATGTTGCCATGACCAGTTTGCACATTTTAAATGCACACTCAACACAATCAATACGGCAATGAATGAATAAATTAATGAAAAATAAATTTACATGTTGTTGTTGGGCCCCATTTGACCTTGAGTGGAGTGGCAAATGCACTTGAACACAGGAAAACATACCAGCTTGTTCTTTTTACTACCGTTTCTCGAACCATCAATGTATCTTTTCTTAACCAGGCTAGAGAAAAAATACACTTAATACCTTGGAGCCTTTTCCAGCCAAGTAAGAATGCATTGCTAAATAAATTCTGAGATGTAAATGTATTTTTGAACCGTAACAGATTTAAAAGTTTATATATGCATAGTGTGGTGCGTGCAGTGGAAAGCAGTGCAGACTGGGACTGCGGTGTTTTGAATTACAGCTCGCAGATATGGATCAGGGTTTTTGGAACGATACATATTCATTTGGGGGACAGGATTGGGGTCGGATAGTGTACAGTTACACGCCCTGACACTTCCCAAACACACACATTTACAAACATGAGCAGTAGGACACAGAGGTTACATTGGCCGTCAACAGAATTACATAATTGTCTATTTAGTGTTTAATTAAATGCAGCAAAAGTTTTCTCATCATCGTAATCTGGAGTGGCATCACCCGGGCTAATCACTGAGGCACAGAGCCAGACATCTCCAGTGAATGGATTATGGCTAATCTCGTCTCACGTGGATGTTAACCTTTTCACTTTTGTTTTCTTTTGAAGTACTTGTGCAACTAAAAATAGATTGTGCCCTATAACACAAAAGTCCATAGAACTTAAATCACAGATTGCTCTTAATGAGAAAAAACACATAGTAGTTCAGTTGGAGTTGGGCACATGTATGTAAAAGAGGTGTCGTAATGCTAACGTCCTTTAATTGAAATGTGATTTCTGCTAGCAGAGAGGAAAAATGCTGAAAACGGTAGCTGCTAGCAAGACTTAAAAGCATTTTGCGGTGTTTTGAGCTCTACAGAGGGAATCATTATGCAAGATTACACAAACAACCATGGGATAAACATAGTCACAATGCCATGTGCAGTTATCATAGTTAATGAAAGTTTCAATATATTGTCAATTTGTCTCCTGTTGCTGCAGCTTTCTATCACAGTTCCAGGCCCTACTGCTTTGACAACCTTTCTCTGTTGTCTGCCCACTTTTAAGATCAGTTAATCAAACCTCGAATCTTGGCACACGTGGACTACTAAAATAGCTGCCATCCAAACAATTGGCGACAGTTGAGAGCTCAGTTGGTAGTGTTTGCCCACTGATCAGAAGGTCGGCGGTTCAAATCCCGCTCTCGACATAAACATCATTGGTGGAGCAGTCAGATGGAAACAGTAGGAGCTGCGTACACTGGTGCATGAATGTGTGAGTGATTCCTTGACGTGGTAGAAATTTTAGAATTGTGTCTTGTTTTTTCCGTTCCCCAAGATGCACTGTAAGAAGTATTAAAAGCCTCACTATTCTTTGTCTAATCTTTCAGTCTCATAAGGGGGCTCTAGGTATCTTTGTGTTTTTCATTTACGTGTCTGCAGTTTGATTTCACATGTCTACTGTTTGATCATCATTACCTCTACTGAAATGCTAAAGTTAAGGTGCTGCCTGTCTGAGCTAAAAAGGCCAAATAGCTAGCAAGACTGACCTAAATACAAACTTTCACCTCAGACAGTATTTAAGTGTGTTTACCCCATTTCTCTGGGCCCACTGCTCGACAATGTCAGTAGTGGGACCATTTGTTGCAAAGGTGTAAATGTAATAAACCAGCATAGACGATCTTCTTGTATATTGTGGTATTATTTTCAGATAATTTCCACGACAGTGTAAGGAGGTTTGAGTGCCTGGAAGGTGGAAAAGCGCCATTACCATTTAGTATCATAAAGAGTAAGTACATTTTGTGTCCTATCTTCTCGCTCCTATTTTCTCGCTTTGCAACAAATAAAGTAGTTTTTTTCAGAAATCCTGTCCATCCATGCAATTATAACTAGACTTTGTAGGTGTTTGCTAATCAGGCCATTGTTGTCTAAATTTCTAGATGAAGAAATGCATGTAAAAACCCTAAAGAAACAATTATTCTTCAAGGTCAGTTATAGTAAAAAGATAAAATCCAATAACCCACATTTACAGTAGTTGAAATACAGTTGTACAAGTAATCTTTGTTTCCATAAAATCCATTTATTTAGCTGCATCCCTCTCTAATCAGCGCATCCATCGCTAGTGTCTGGATTACAGCTAATCTTTTTTTATGAGAAAGCTAAACCATTTCACTTTTCTCCCTATATCCCAACATAGAATTTCTCTCTCTCATCCTCCCAATCCCTACCCTTAGCCTTCCTCCAACCTCCGAGAGCCCATCAGCCGCTGTTACGAGCCAGTGTAAATTGAATGCTGTGAATCAGTGCGCGCTTGTTACCGTGTGTGACTGGTGGGGAGCGAAAGGAGAGGAAGGTACTTGGTGTCCCTGCAGCTTTATGGGCTGGTGTCTCTCTAAGAAATATCACCGCCTGGCTAGATAATACCATCATGTACATAACTAGCCTATGTGCTCTTCCCCAGCCTGTGTGTTATGCACTTAACTACACCGTGACCTGCCGCTCAGCTCCTAATAAGGGGCATCTGCTGCTCGGGAAAATGGAATAGGGGAAAAGAGGCTTCAGAAAAAGGTACATTACATTGTGACAAGAATAGGAAAAAATGTGTCCACTGGTAGGAAATAAAAATATAAAGAGATATAGGACTTGAGTGAATGACAGTGTATGAGAGCTTGTGGGTGAATTAGGCCTAGAAATGAGATACAGAAAGAGACAAACAGAGAAGGAGAAGGAGGGAGAGATGGAGGGAGCCACAGAGAGCCCAGATGAGGGAGTTGAGATGATGGGCTGGCAGTTTCCAAGCACCAGGCTGTTTTTCAGGGCTGTCAAGCACATTGTGAGGCATTGTTTGAAATGCCCAGGCTGATGGCTGACATATTCCCATGAATCTAGCATGCCAGGCCGCTGTCCACTGCACTCCAGTCAGCAGACACTTCGGCAATGACGCGCTTCTCTGCTCCTGTCTTGGTGCGCGAGTCCATAATGTGTGAGTGTGTGTGGTGGTCCACGAAGGGTAATTGGCTGACCTTGGCCTATCAGAGTGCGCCGGGATGAAGAAGGGCGAAGGGGAAAATGGAGGAGGAGGTGTTCGAGGGCCGTTGTAAATTTCTGAAGCAAGGAGGAGTAATTCTGTCAGAGGCTCTTGCAGTTAACTATAACCCCATCAGAAAATGTGCATGTCATACCTTGCTTATACTTTCAAATTTGCATTTTACAGAGAATTCCTTTCATGTACACATCCAACTCAAGTTCATATCTCCCAGAAGTACAATTGTTGTTTTTCTTTTACACATATCTACTCTACAATCCAGATGGAGTGAGTTAGTGTCACTTCACAGATGACAACAAGGACAAGAGTCTCTTTCCAAGTTGCTTTCACACAGTTTTGAATGTCATGAACAAGTACAGGCTATGGGAGAGGAATGCAGAATACAACTTCTTCAAACTGCTTACTTCATAAAGGTCATATACTGGTATAATGTAACCTTTATATACTTCACTTAGAACTTTTTGTTCTTATTGTAAGGCTACTCTCTATGTTCCATGCACACAAATAACAGTCATTATAATGTTCAAAAATCTATCTGCGTTATTCCGCTTCACCCACTTTTAGCAGCAGTCAAAACGGTAAATGTAAGTCTTGCTGCTACAATATGATATAAAGTAGGTGGATTTAAGTAAAATGTCCAATGTTCACCAATAAGTCAACGATGCACCCTTTTTCTCGGGGGCTTTAAAACAGCTTTATAATCTGTATTTAGAGATTGGCAGCCTTATGCAAAATGAAAGAAACCACAATGATAATGGTGGCACCTGTGGCAACTTCCGGAATAAGACCAAAACAACTATATTCCAAAGCAGACTAAATATTTACTTGTCAATTTTGTTCAGGTATTTTGTTGCCAATGTCTCAAAATCCCGCTCTTGCATTCCCTCATACCTCACATTACTCACAATCCCATACCTGTCTTTACATTCCCAATCTGTTTTGCTTCCCAATCTCATCCATCTCTCCTTTGCACCGATATTTTCTTCCATGAATCCCATCTCGTTCCTTTGCTGCCATAGCTGTTCCTGTACCACATTCCGCTCTGTCCAATCTCCCCATCCATTCCCAGAAATGTCCCCTTGGCGTTGTTGCGTTACCCTACCCCCTCCCCACCCTCCACCTCATCCTACTCCCCCACCTCCAGTGCCTTCTCGTCCTCCCATAGCTCCATAGGGGGACAAGTGTTGGAGACAGACATGCAGAAATAACTGTGTTACTCTTTTAATCGATAGAGCCAGGCACCGGTGACTTCTGCCTGCTCCTGTCCACTGCATTCCTGTGTGCGCTTGTGTACTTTTGTGTATTTTAGGTTGGGTGTGTACTTCATTTGGCCGCCACAAGCACAAAAAGCAGATAACCATACACATATCTGTTTCCAGCATCGGCAGCACTGGGTTTAATACAGGTGTACGCCTTTCCCATGTCAGCCCCAGCATCTGCCATCTCTTTAGTCATAAACTGAAAGAGATGGGACAATAGGCCTGATATGATAAGCCTGACCAAAATGTATACAATTTAGTAAGATTATCATTTATAATACAGGCAAAGAAGGGCTGATGGTGCACTTGATTATCAAGGCAGATTGTATTTAGGCTAGCAATAACACAGGCTTCTTCATATTGGGAAAAAAAGAATGAAGATTTTGAAATTGTATCCGGCTTCCATCATGATGAGCATTACTATATTGCACATATGTCAAACTCAGGGCCCGCGGGCCAAATGTGGCCCTCCACATCATTTTATGTGGATATGTAGGTAGGTATGATGGTCTTAAAATGTCATTTTATCAGGAGATACACAGTTACAGAGCCATATTTTTACATCTAGGCAAATGCATATACAATATTTGTAACTTGAATTAGTAATAAATACAGAAACAGTTAATTAACAAGTTCAAAAAGTAGTTATATTTATTTTACATCATTTACACATTTTATTTACATTTAGAGCAGCCCTTTTGCTAATGTGCTAATTTTGCTAATGTGGCCCTCGGTGAAAATGTGTTTGACACCCCTGCTATATTATGTAAAAAAACAACTTGTGATTTGAATAGGATTAATCTTATTTATTTATCATAGTATTTGTAAAGTCATCTTCCATATGAAACTAGATATCAGCTGCCTCAGATAAAGCATGAAGTACACAATGGGAAATTCCAAGCTGATGTAATGGAAATACACTGCAGGCAGAAGACATGTCTGATAATGAAACAGCGGCCTGTGTTTATCTGGGGCTTCCACTGAGAGGAAGGCATGCTGGCCCGTGCACATGCCTCCAGACGATGGCCGTATTGACACCAGCAGTGCTATCAGCGTGTGTGCGATGAACCGCTAGAATCTGTTATCCAAGCACTAGCCAGCAGGACAATACCAAGAGGGCTGTCTGTGCAGTCAGATTGGGGTTTCTGTGGGTTTAGGGCTCAGAAATCATGGATAATAATACACTGCATCTGCGTTGGTTCTGTGTTTGACATTGGGAAGCTGTTACACTGCCGTACTCAAAGTCATTTTGATGCACTTGTAGATAATGCATTGTTTATAAAGTAAACCGTAAGTATTTCCTGGTAAAACTTCACAGTAAATGGTATTACTGTCTTGAAATGTAAACTGGTGATATTACAATTTAAAACAACAAAGAATGGTAGTTAGAAAATGGTAAGCAACAAACAAAATATCATTAAAAGCAGCGTATCCTTCCACCTTTTCTGTCTGGAGCTGGGATGCTGGGGCAGAATTCTAAGCAAACTTTTTTCAGGATATGTCCGGAACACTTTTCCAGGGAGGCATCCAGGTGGCGCCCAGAATTATCTCTCTGAGTGTCCTTGATGTTGAGGAGCAGTGGCTTTACCCTGAGCTCTTTCCTGGCCAATGAGCTCCATAGCAAAGACATTTTAAGGCCCTGTGCCTCATTTTTGTCCCGTGTTTTTGAGCAAAATTTGTCTTGCTCCAGTACAGATATATATTGTATAAGGAGCTCTTGAGGTCAGAATATGCCCTGTGTGTGCTGTTGTCTGCATATAATAATGGAAGAGTATTAAGAAGTGAATCCAGGCGCAAATCCAGGTCCAAACTAGAACTTGACCAGGGACTTTATCAGGGATAGTCAGGAAGTGCGCATTAGCATGTTCGTCAGCTTTACCATTACCACAAAACTCCTCTCTGGTTTCTGAAAGTTGTGAAAAGCGCCTATAAACTCATTGCGGTGCATAATTAGGATGTTTGAATTCCTTAAGGTAAATAAGGAATAACTTTGGGCCACTTTAACTCTTTAAAATGAACTACTTCGGCTTTTCAAGTGTCAAACAAATTCCCGAGGGACCAGACACATAATTCTTACTCTGCAGCAAACACTAATATTGTACATGTGCAGTACACATTATTCAATTTGGTCAATTTATTCAGACATATGAAAGCACCTGCTGTTCCTGAAATGGTGCTGTGTATAATTTAGGCTGCTTTGGTATTCCAAGAATTTCAAGGCATACTTACAGCAATGAGTGAAAGCATTTTATATATTCCCCACCATCTAGTCACAAGACAAACTGTGGTCAAGAAAAAGCAATTCCAAACCACAAACAAAGCCAAGGACCTGCCACTTGGGAATTCTTAGTAGATCCTTCCTAAGCGTGTGGAATGTTTATTCGGCTCCACTAATTATCTTGTTTCCCAAATGCCATTTACTCAGTGGCAATGATGGTCCATCTGTCCATCACTTCTTATAAGATTTTGTTCTCCCTGCACACCTCATCGTCTTCCTGTCTGCCCATTCTTCTTCTCGGGCTAATGAGGATGTTGTCTACCGGGAGCCATGTTTCTGCTCTCACTTTGTTCCAGTGGCGATGGCTGAAATTTACTATTTTGTGAAGTGCTGCTTAATGGCGGATGACAGTTTATAGGAGATAAGGGAGGATGTCTTTGCAGTAGATTGAAACACAAATTCAAACAGCGGGACAAGAGAGATAGTATGGTTTTTGGTTTGGTTTTGCGGAAGTTATAAAAGTGCAGTGAGTAATGGGTTCCAAAATAGTTTTTAAAAAGTGGGAACAGTAGATGTAATAATCTGCAGATAAAAGCCAGGGAAAATTTAGGTTTTGTGCTGAGATATTTACAGTTCATGAATAACAGCACTTTTTGCACCAAAAATGTTGCAACTGATCAACTAAGGGCTAAATAAAAGGAGATGAGGAACTTATTTGTATGCATGATCGGAAGGGTAGCGGTTCGAATCCCGCTCTCGACATAAACATCATTGGTAAAGCGATCAGATCCACTGACCCACAGGTTGGCGGTGTGATTCCAGCTCTCACAGATGAATGCTGCAGTTGTGTCCTTGGGCAAGCTGTGTAACCCACCTTTTCCCCAGTGTTTGCATACTCTGGTGTAAAGCGCTTCGAGGGCCTTGAAGGTGGAAAAGCACTATATAAAAATGTGGCCGTTTACCAATAATATATGATAAATAAACTCCTTACCAGGCCTGTCATGATAACAAATACTGAAGCATGATATATTGCTACAGAGAAATACCATAATAAATTATCATATTGAAACTGCTTTATGCCACTGACACAAAGCAGGATACTCCCAGTAAACACATTTTAAAATACAGTATCACATTATAAAGCCTGAGCTGCAGACAATAAATAGCAGAGTGAAGCAATAATTAGCCATAAAAGTTTACTCATTCAGCCCTCTACAGCTCAGATCTTACCGTATTACAACACAAAAAACAGAAATCTCCCCACGATGAGTGAGTGTGGCGTCACCCATAGCATCAAGTGAAGCTCATCAAGGCTAGCAGTTATAGGGGCGCATTTGGAGTTCTGACCACGAATATCATAGCAACCAAACAGCCAATCCAGAGTGAGGGTGTTTGGTAACGCCCCTGCCACCTGCACTGCTGGTTTAGTATGGAGCGAGCGCTTAACAACGCTTTCAATCAAACCTGTTACTCACGCTAGCGGGAGTGAAAAAAGGCACCCGATTTGTCTGTTATTAATGTTTATATCTTGATTTATGTACATGCTCACTTCTTATTTGGAACGTGACGGCTAGCAGGTTAGCTATATCCATTTATATATACAGTCTATGAGCGCTATATAACATGCATGTATTATTATGAAAAAAAAAAAAATTATGCTTCAGCGTATACACAATTTTTATCGCCGTCCAGATTATATTTGTCAAATGAAATAAGTGGAATAAATACAACAGCAACAGAAAAAAATATATATTTGTCACTAATCCATTTCTTGTTTGGAATCACCGTTTATAAATCTACTTTTAAATGGACAGTTGTACTCTAAAATCTAACTGGAAAAAGGAGATAACAGTGGAAGTTGTTTTTCCATGAATGTGCCTCAGGTAATGCGTTACAAAAAAATAAGGCAGTATAAAAGCAAAGTGAGAGCTGAGGAAAGCTCTGAAAAAGTGGATTAAAGGGGAAAGTAATATTGAAAAGAGTGGGGTGTATATGGAGGCTCTTTGGGCTAATGGCCTAGTGCCTTGACTGGCAAAGAATACTCCGTAATCTGCTGCTGGTTTATGGGATTAACTGTTCAATAGCACTTATTTGGCTTTTTACGGCTCAACACAGGTTCTATTTTTAAAGTAGACGCAAACCATGAAACCACATAGCGCACGGCATATCCCACCATTTCGTATGATTCGATTATTTCAGATGTCTATAGTGACTAGCCCAATACCTTCTGATTTGGCATAGCATAGCGTAGAAAAAATAAATGCGTAAAAAGAATGTATCTGTGTAGTTATGCTTGGAACATTCAAAAAATACTAGGAGCTGTTTTTGTTCAGTTTCACAGGTTTTAGAGGCATTTCCACAGTTTACACTAAAAGTCTAATGTTGTGATAATGCACAAAAGTGAAACAAGTGGAGGCTGTGTATTATCTACAAATATAGCAGACTGCCAAACACCTTCACCCCCACCCACACTGATCTTATTAGTGCACATCAGCGCTGCAGCCCACTTTCAAATAAAGGCTAAGAGAAGGTCTCCTCATGTCGACAGAGTCACAGCAGCTGCAGTTAGCCGTAATGAATCATAAATCACGTACACATACATGCATCCAGGAATACCAGCGATACAGGGCACAGCACTATGGAAGATACAGGGCCTCTGTTTATATGGATATTTGTGATGATGTCAGCAAAATATAGTTGTTTTGAAGTAATTCTCACACTAACACCAAACAGTTTCATATTTGGAGACGTATTCTACATCCTAAACAAGCCTGATCTTGGTAAGTACTCGGGTGAAGGACTGCTGTGCTAGGAATACCATGTACCACAGAGAGACACCAGCGGTAAAACCTGTCTTTGGGCGACAGTCGCTCAGTGTTTGTCCACAGATCAGAAGGTTGGTGGTTTGAATCCTTTTCTCAAACTAAACATCAACGGTTGAGGGAACAGATCCATTGACCCACAGGTTGGTGGTGCAATTCCATTTCCTACAGATAAACGCTGTCATTGTGTCCTATGTCTTTAACCCGCCTCGCCCCCAGTGTCTGTGTACACTGGTGTATGATTATGTGTGTCAGTGGGCGAGTGGTTCCTTGATATAAAGCACTTTGAGTGGACTAACGGTGGAAAAGCACTATATAAACTGTGACCATTTACCATTGTGTCCTTAGGCAAGGCACTACCCCTATTGTCTAGTATGAATGTGCGGTGTATGAGAGTGTTGGTGGTGGTCATAGAGGCTGATGGTGCAGACTGGCAGACTCATTTCCATCAGTCTATTCAGGGCATGTGTGGCTAGAACAGTTACCACCACTTGATATTGAGTGAGTGAATAATACACAAAACTGTAAAGGTAGCGTCTGGAAAAGTACTGTATCAGAGTAATGTTATTTGACTAACCATAACTTCCACCATCACCTATTTCAACCCATGTCATAACTTTAAACCATGTTGATCTAATACTAATGAGATATGATATAGATTTTAGTCCCACAATGTGATAAATACCTGTCCACTACATATATATTATTTTCCTTTTCCCTGAACACATTACTGTTGCACTCAAGGAACACCTTACAACACCGCTGTCATCGAGCCATCATGTACAATTATAATAATGCAGGTACAAGTTGTCACCAACACTGAATAATTGGACGGGATTGCGTAAAGGGGCGAGCTTACCTAAGTAAATGAGGAGAACTGGAAAGTTTGAAGAAAAGATATTTTGGTTTATTTATTTATTTAGGCTAAAAGTTACACGGCGGGGCTGTAAATAACAACCGCATTTTGTTTACAGTTTTCCACATTACTTTGCACCCCTGCTCATACTTAACACATTGCGTTGGTATATTTTGGTTGTACATCCCAGTGTGTGTGAATGTGGGAGTGTTTGTGGCGTGTGATTGCTCTTCCCTGCTGTGAGCTGTTGCCATGGTGACAGCATTAAACACGTGCTGTTTGTCTACCTCCACAATTACATTTTGCACAACCTAATGTCTTGTTTTGCTGCTTGCCACCCGCCCATATAAGAGAAAGAAAAAAGAAATATTGAAAAGAGGAGACTGGAGGAGCTCAGAAACAATTAAATGTACCCTGAAAATGTATTCTGTGATGTTTTAAAGCTCATGGCGAAGTACTACTGCAGTTTTGGAGATGTATAGCATTGTTATTAAAGGGCAAATGACAAAATTCAACTTAACGCTGTTTGGAAATGAAGAAAATTGAAAAAAAATTGAAAAAAGGTCTGAAATAAATAATTATCGTGGGGACAACATCTTGTGAAATATGTTTTGAGGGTGCATGAAAAAAGTCTTCTATTCTGAGTACTTTTTTTCCAGTGAAGGGGAAAAGGAGAGGCGCTGTGGTGAAAGGCTTTACTGCCATCTGCTGCTGAACACGGGTAAAAGTGATTATGAATTCCCCACACAAGACAGAGCTAATCAAATACAAATGGGAGATGTATTGACGTATTGCAGGAAATGGTCGCACATATGTAGCCACTAAAAGGCTGACATATCCATACATGTGACAGCTTTTGTGCCCCTGTTTGAACGCATTGAAATAAAATCACTTTATATTTCAGTTTAATTCCACCGTATGAAAAATGTGTAACGAGCACGATCCATTACCATCGCTAATAATTATCTGTCCTCAAAATATACATTAACGACTAGCCTTGCGTTGCCCCCGCACACACAGGGGCTTTCATTATTGCATACTGTCAGCATGCAAAAAAAAATCAATTTTTAATTTTGTTGGTGAAAAATGAAACCCTGTGAGCAATGTGAAATAATTCCTTCTCTCAAAAGTGCATCATATGTGAGCAGATGTAGGGGAGGGAAACCAACATGGCCACCCCACAGCTGTCTATTGATTGGGGCCTATTAGCTATTCATTATCACGCCCCTTTAGTGACCCGACCACCTCACTCTCACTCCACTGGCCGTTAGAACCTGTTGTGGGCTATTATTTCCTGTGTTGCTCCAAGGATGACCAGAAACAACATTCATTACAGGCAGAATGCCATTAGACTTGCAAATGGGTCTCGCCTTATTCTCTGTTTCTCTGCTCTGAAAACCAAAAGTGCAGCCATTAATAGAGCTCTTCTTAACCCAGCAATTTGCCCTCTAATCCCAGCCAGGAAGCAACAAGCGTGGATGAGTGCTGTGCGGAAATGCTTTGGATTTGCAAGATAACCTGTTGCAGAATATAATTATCAAAAAATTCGCAATATAACAAAAACAACTTAAATATGCACTAAATAACTTTTCTAGAGGAGCGCCACCTGCTCGTTTCCATAGTGATGTCATTGCTTTACCCTTAATGTTACACTGCACACTTATCAATCTTACTTACTTTTGTTTGTTTTGCTAGAAAATACTTTAAAGAAGACCTATGCTGCTTGTGTCTGCTCTATAGTTATAATCTTTGACACCCGGGTATCATTATGTCATCATTTGCAGCATGTACATTTGGAACTGCGGTGCCCATTGGGAGCGGACGTCGCCGTAAACGCTATCACAACATAGAACTGCGTAGCTGTTGGCCCCTCCTGTGAATAGCTGTGTATCACGTTAGCGAGAAGTGGATCTGTCTTCGTTTGAACTAAAATGACTACGCGATGCTGCCAAATCCTATATATTAAGAACATATAGTTGAAGAACGCAATACTAACTAAGCCGTGGTGGTGAAAATGGGGATTGATCGGCAATGTGGCGTCTTGAAAATAAGCGATTAAACATGCACAAATCACTCCAAATACAACTTTGAGGGGGGTAATGAGAAGGGGAAACAACTATAGCATGGTTTAAAACTCTGAAAAGTCAATTTTGTACAATAGATCTGCTTCAAAAAAAGTAAAAAAAAACATCCTTAGCTGTGAGCAGGGTCACCTCCCTACAGATCTGACGTGTAAATCGGTCTTGTAGCATCACCCGTTTGTGTCCATGAGATAATGCCATACTGTCGAACAACGCAAGCAAAGCAAAAGCATCTCCGACCACATTGAGAAGTTACATAGTGTGGCTTTAAATGAGTCCATAGGCTACACCATATTGGTACTTTTGAGATTATACACTGTGATTACATCATACTCTCTGATTGGGAGGGGCAGGAGCTAGTTGCTATTAGTTACCCGTCACATTTTTGCTTGAAATATCCAAAAGGTCAATTCCCAAACAGCGAACCCGATCGTTTCTATTAGTGACCGCACCTTAGCCACTCGATCAAGTAACGGGCACTTCAAATACTCCGCAGAGGTAACAGAGTTCGAAGAAGAAGGTGTTACTTAAATCACGACCGAGGGAGATAATGTGAGCGAAGGCCTTTCACTGCGCTCATTTACTTTGTGTTGTGCAGAAGGTTATTACAGGAACAGGAGGGGAACTTTATGAAGTAATTATAAGTTTGGTTCAAGAACAAAGAGCCTGCATAATTTTCATCCCAAACCCCTTTTCTGCTTCCGTGCCCCCTGATCCGTCTTTATGCAAAAAAAACTCACAGGAGGCGACCATGGCGACCATATTCAAGGACACAATTACACCAGTTTAAATTGCATTCACATATATTCAGTATTCTGTGATAGTACTTTGTTAGAGATATAGTGCTTTTGTAGACCCTAGTGGTTGCTCAAGAAACTACAGCAGTTTCAGATGGAACCTCTTTCTGTTTCTTTTCACATTCTACATATAGGCAATTTTTATCATTATGTTAACTCTTTAATACTTTTGTACTACTATACTTTTTGTAGTAGTATAAAAAGTATTGTAGTATATAAAAGGAGTGGGACGATTTATAGTTTTCCAAAAATTGAGTAAAAATACAACACGGGTCCACAAGAATGAGACAAGACGCTATTTTGGTGTAATTTAAAGGTGCCTGTGTAACTTTTCCATTGTCGCTTTGCCTGGGAATTCCACAGTATGGCATTAAATGTGTCTATCTCCATGGGGACAATCAGGTGATGCCACTCTAGGCCAAGTTGTTGGACAGATCTATGGAGAGGCTTCCCCACTCTGAGAACAAATGCACATTTTTCAGTGTAGTTTTGCATTAAAAATATCTGTAATTAAATAAATAAATAAATAAATGCAAAATAGATAAATATAATGACATACTGTGGAACTTTCCAGGCAAAGCAACAATATCTCCATAGAGACAAGCATGTGGCGGGCCCTCCACCAGAAAGTTACATAGTGCATTAATGTTAGTTGTGCAAACCAGTTCACAATTTGGTCTCACAAGATTTATTTGAATGTTTTACCTTACCATCTTACCATGACGTGATGTTTTTGTTTTTCTTAGTGTAAAAAAATAAAATAAAATCTCACAAGATAATTACGTCTAAGTGTGCGAATATTGTGTCAGCTTTATCTTGCGAGATCTTGCATGAGATCTCAACCCATTCCTCACACTCAATAAAATATAGTTCATACTCTTCATACTTTTATTCACTACTGATTTCAAGATGAATATATGCAGCCCAATGAGAAGCTTGTATGGAACATTCAATATACACGTTTTTGTTTTGCTAAAAAAAATAACTTTGACTCTCACTTTGCAGAGAAACTGAATGGATCTGAGCAGTTAAAAACTTTCTGGCCTGCGCATGTATTTCTCCCATTTGTCTTGTGTGTTTCCATGAGAGAGGTGTTGTGGAGTGTGAAGCACTCGATCAATGACAGAGTACAGAGACAAACACAAAATACACCAAACTGCTCCACAAGTGGCTGGACTGAAGTGTAAAAATAAACTTGGATTGGATTTGACTTTTGGTGCGAGAAAGAAAGAAGGCCAAGATGTGTTTGTGTTCTCCTGAGATTCATGGATTCGATACAACTATGTTACAACTGTTTGAAAATAAAGTTGTAGTATTTTATTATAGTACAAATACTGCATATTATTGCCATTAACAATAGTGATTATGGTACTGGGCAAACAACATGTTATACTCACCTATTTGCCAATTACAAAAAAAAAAAAAAAAGATAATTTGAAGTACAGTATGATGGGTCAATTTGTGAAAAATCTTTCACATCAAGGGCCCTGAAGCAAACACCAGACAGGTGATGTGAAAGAGAGGAAAGGTCAGAGGGCAATCTGGCCTTGGGACAGAGATGAAGCTTGGGTATTTAGAATTAAAATTTGAATTTAACATCAGAAGTTTACTACATACCAAATCAGAGCTATGGCAAGGCAAGTTTATTTATATAGCACAATTCACAAAGTAATTCAAAGTGGTTGGTAGAATAAGACAAACATTAAAATCACAATACAAGCAAATCAAACCATAAATAATCATTATTAAAATTAACATTAAAAGAGGAGAGTGCAGAATAAAAAAGGTTCAGTCATATGCACAGTTAAACAGAACCGTTGTGAGCCTGGATTTAAACATTTTCAAAGTAGAGGCCTGTCTCACATCTTCAGGAAGACTGTTCCAGGTTTTAGCTGCATAAAACTGAAATGTTGATTCCCCATGTTTAGTCCTGACTCTGGGCACCAGCAGGAGGCCGGTCCCTGAAGTCCTCAGAGTGTGAGATGGTTCATATGGCACTAACATGTCAGAGATGTACTTTGGTGCTGGGCCATGGAGAGACTTGTACATGAGCAGAGCTGCTCTGAAGTCTATTCTCTGAGCCACAGGAGCCAGTGCAGAGACCTGAGCACAGGACTTATGTGCTCGTACTTCCTGGTTCTTGTCAGGACTGGAGCAGCAGCGTTCGTTTTGTTTGGAACGTTCCCCAGTATGGCATTAAACATATCTCCATGGAGACAACCAGGTGATACCATGAGTCCACGCCACTGTCAGGATTTTAGAGTAACAATGAATGTTTTTAAAGGGGGGTTTAATGCCATATGGTGAAATATTCTAATTTAAATGATAATATATCCATCAAGACGAGCACGTAACTGATCTCCAACCACAAAAGTTACACAATGCTTTATTAACGGTCGTAGAGGACCAACATCGTGTCTTATTAAATAATTGTTCACATAAACACCAAAAGGTTACATTTGTCAGATATATGCTCCAAGTCTACTTTTGTGCCCACTGTACAAGCTCTAGGTTTTGAATATGCCATAACTACTTTTGGAGAAGCATTATATCTCTACAGTTTTATATCTTCTGGCAGAGGTGCGGATATAGCTCGCGGTCTGTACATCAATCTATATTCTATCTATATTTTACAAGGTGCAATATGCTTTTACTAGAATCATTACCTTCAAAGCCAGACCTGAAGCCAGATCCTTATAAATCCAAAAAAGACTGGAGTCTGAGCTTCTCCTCGGTGTCAAGACGAGCCAGTTGAACCTGCTCCCTCTGGACATGAAACAGCCACAGGCCAGCCAAAAAACAGACTGAGAGAACAGACAGAGGATTACATCGCTCAGGAAGACAAGATGAAACGTACCACTGACTATCACAAAGTCTCTGAAGTAGCTTATAATCACTATGAACATGTCTACCCAAATATAAATCTAGTTCAAATAAAAAGGTTTTCTTTTTTAGTCAATAGTACTTTGATGGCATAGTGCTTGATATTTATTATAGTTTTACATCGGTCAAGAAACAGTTTTTGAAGTAAAGTTGAAAATAAAAGCTGAAAATGACAGGACACTCTGAGTTCTTAAAAAGATCCTATGTCATTAATACACTGCACATGCAAAATGTAAATGATAAATGGTCAGTTTTATATGGCGCTTTTTCCACCTTCAAGGTGCTCAGAGAGTCATTATGTTGAGAGTCGGATTCGAACCACCAACCTCTGAATCGGTGAACTAACTCAGTTGAACTATTTTTGCCCTAAAATGTAACAATTTACATGCAATTTCTGACAGTTTAACCATGATTAAAGGTGTTTTCATGTATTATTGTAAAATCCTAACTTGTGACATAAGTAGAGGTAATTTTATCATTGGGCCAAAACATAACTTAAATTTACACATCTACTGCCCATCTTCAGCCAGGAAATGAACTTAAAAACTTATAAACAAAACTGAAAAACGAGGCAAGATTGTTCACAAACTCTTAAATATAATATAACTATGTTTTAGAGAAATTAATAATCTAATCTGTCACAGATTGTAATAACAACATAAATGTTTTTTCAGCTCAAAGCAAACCTATTATGCAAAATCGACTTTTCAGAGCTTTTAACCATGATATAGTTGTTTCCCTTCACCATTTACTCGCCCGAAGTTGTATTTGGAGTGATTCATACATGCTGGAGCAATCTTTAATCGCTTATTGTCAAGACACCACATTGCCGATCAATCCCTGTTTTCACCACCTCGGCATACGCCCACTGCTCACTTACTTCATTCTTCAGTTTTATTTTCTTAATCGATGATATGCGTAGGATTCAGCCGCGTCATGTAGCCATGTTATTACAAAGGAAAAAAAAAATCCACTACTCGCTAGTGTGAACTGCAAATATCCATAGAAAGCCCATAGCTACACAGCTCTTTGTTATGATGAGGTTTATTCTGATGTCAGTGCAAGTCAGCTGACTTGTTTCTTTTATTAAGTCTTTTTAGAGGAATATTGTGATTTAAAATGTGCAAATTATAACATAATGATCCACGAGTGTCATAGATTATAACTATATAACAGACACAAGCACAGTACGTCTTCTTTAAACATTGTCCAAATTTCAGTCAATTCTTTCTTCTCACATTTTCCCTCCACATAACTGTTGTGTTATTTAGGCAATTGTTCTAACACAGATGCCCATCCATGCACGCTCCTTATTTTAATTGTTGGCTCTTGTGCACAACATTTCTACATTTTAGCATAACATTGTTTAAAGTGACTATTTTTTTACCCAGCAAGCGATAAGGGACAAAACACGCATAACACAATGACACACACACACACACACACAAAAAAAAAAACTCACCAAAATTTTGCAAAGCGATTTGTAAAATAACAGGATGTCGAACCCTGCACATTCTCCTTCGACAAGGCGCCTGCACCCAAGTATATAAAAAGAGTATTTCTCTCCATCTTTTATTCTATTGCAATGACATGACAACCCTTATGGCAGCAGTTTTAGCCGAGTCAGCGTGTCAAATTTAAGCACACCCGCAGAAGAAGAAGAAACTGGGTACAGTAGGCACATAGTGTACTGTAAAATGTGACAGGGGGAGGCATCAGGGTGACATGTGGGTATAAGGAGCAGATAATCATTCGAGGTTTAAATATGGGGCCCTTGTATCCTGTCATTGTGCTCGCTAAGTGTGTACCATACGGATTTGGAGGGGCGGGGGGTTTGGAGACTGACTTGTGGATGTGTCCTTGGGCGAGATGTTTCAGCCTCTGCTTTTATGTGGGATTTTGCGTATCTGTTAGCGATGAATAGAAGCGGGTAAATAGAAGAGGAGAAAAAAAACCAAAAACATAAAAATCTTACAAACTCAAAAGCTGCAGGCTATGTAGGTTGAAACATTATTAATAGTAAACCTAGCTACAAAAAGTTCATCAATAGAAAGCGTTAGGAAAAGAATAATGTACTCGAACTCTAGTGGGGGTCACGAAACGGGGGGTGAAAGGTCGCGGGATAGCAGGTGAGGTAACGCGAGATGATTTCCAGAAATATTAATACAGTTATTTATTTTCTACTTTTCTTCGCACATTAAAAATATCATTGCAATAATAATATGAGTAAATGTAGGATAATTATTGAAATAAACTGAAAATAAACTGTTTGCGTCCAAGCCCAGACTTCCCCTGCTGTGTTGTCAGATCGGGCCGAGTTGGGGTCCAGTGCAGAGCTGTTATAGCATACACTCTTACTCAACTAATTCATATTGTAAACCATATTTTGTACAAGCCTGTCTGTTCA
Organism: Periophthalmus magnuspinnatus; assembly: GCF_009829125.3. NCBI lineage: Eukaryota > Metazoa > Chordata > Actinopteri > Gobiiformes > Gobiidae > Periophthalmus > Periophthalmus magnuspinnatus. The sequence continues at coordinate 14,053,520 of NC_047126.1, forward strand.
GTTGTAGCTCAAAACAAATACGCAAACAAATGAACCGGAGCATCACAGCGGATCCTTTCACATGGATTTACACACGCTTCACTTTCACTTTTGTTTTCCTCATATATGCATGTGCTTTTTGTTTTGGTAACTTTATGCTTTTACCATACCTGTGCTGAGAATTATAGATATTTCACATTTATTTGAGAGTTACACTTTCACCGGGACCAAGGAGGAGGAGGGGAATTTTGATGCGGGTTGTCAGCAGCCTAACATTGGAGGTCATGGTGTGAAAAGTTTGTAAATCCCTGGGTTAAGGCACTGGAAACCCAGAATCAATAGTGACTGTAGTATCTTTTTTGAAACAGTAAGAGTACAGGCCACATCCGGTTCCTTTAACTTGCACTGTAACCACCAGTGTTAATACTATTACTTGTTACCAGGCTTGGCTAATGCATGCAAAAATATATTCAGTCTTAAATATCTAGAATATATTAAAGATGTGTAATTTCAACAGATTCTGTCTTTTAATCTGTGCTGATAGAGTGATGAGACGGTTATCACGCTTCACTGTTTCAAAATCAAACGTGTTTTAAAAATACACGTATAAACACTGAATCATTTACACGTATCAAAATGACTGAGGGGAGGTGCTCTGGCGTTCATGACCTCTTTTACTTGCTTCTTATTACACAGCATTCGTGACTTGACATTGTGTACACTTTGACTTTGACTAGCGTCTATTTCTCCCCAAGTCTGTGGGTTTCCTCTGGGCACTTTGGGTTCCCCAGCTTTCTCCATGAACCCAAAACAGCCACAAGGTAAAATTTTCCAGCTTCAGTCCTGACCAAACCAAAACCAAATCAAGATCTGGAGATGGGTTGGTTGATGCTGATAGGGTGCCTCAGTATGAAGGATGGGTCAAATGCAGAGGACGCATTTCCCTAAGGCTGGGGTGGGCAAACTTTTTGACACACGGGAAGCAATGACCAGTACACTGAAAGAACAGGACACTGCAATCGCTGCCCTGAAACGACAAGACTGGCCTCCAACCGGAAAGAAACGGTTAAGAGTACGAGCGGCGAAAACAGGGCTGACGAGCAGAGGGACGACAAAACACCACCAATGATGGACATCAAAACAAGAATCAACAATGGTGAAGATGCTACAAACACAAAAAGACGAGCTGTACAGAAAGGTGCCATCTTCAAAGCTGCAGTCGCTGCAGTCGTCCGAGAAAGAGGTGTGCTTCCCTAAAATGGAGAAGATGAAACTCAAATCTGCTCTTGAAGCCTGCATTAAGACAAAATAAAACTCAATAAAATTAAATATTTATTATTCGTGTTTTATTGTTTTACAGTTCAAACCTGACTTACATGCAGCCGTACAACTGGTCACTATTATGAAGGATATTGGTGAAACCTGAAGTAAAAATACACAAGTAAAAGTATTAAAGTACCTGTTTAAAAGTGTATTTAAAGAGTAAAAAGTAAAAGTGTTTAGCTGTTTTAAGATTTTGAGATCTTATAAAGCAGGGGTGCACAGACTCACCGTGGGCCATATCATGAAAAAATATTCGACCCGGAGGACCACAGACCAGTGATGAGTACAGTCAATAATTCAGATGGTGCATTTAACATAGTTTTGACTTCATACTTTAACTAAGGTTTGAAATATTAATATTAGGTCTGTATGACAATGCAATGTGATGTTATTTAGGTTATATTGGTAGGATTACTCAAAATCGTCACAAAAAGTACTGACTGACAGACACAGACAGAGAGACACAGACGGACAGAACCTCTTGTTGAATATGTCGTTTGACAGTGAGCTACAGTACCTCAGTAACGTGTTTGTCCACTGATCCAACGGTTTGCGGTTCGAATCGCGCTCTCAACTTAAACATCATTGGTTGAGCGGTCAGATCCATTGACCCCCAGGTTGGCGGTGTGATTCCAGCTGTGTACACTGGTGGTTGATGTAAAGCGTTGTGAGTGCCTTGAAGGTGGAAAAGCGATATGTAAATTATGGTTATTGTATTACTTTTGACTTAATTTTCATATTTTAGATTCCAGGTACAAGCTAAATATTTATCAGAGTTGTAGCTTTTTGTATTTCTTATTGAGCTGTTGCAGTTCTTTCACTTTTTAGGTCTGATTTGAGCTTTTACAGAAGAAAATGTCATTACTTGCCATTGACAGTCAAATAATGTTGCCACTCAGTCTAAAAAATCCATAACGTTGTAATGTTGTCTATATAAACTCTATTCATGTGTTTCAAGCTGTGGCAACCTCCCCCGTGGTCATAGCGATTAAGCAATTCAAATCAAAATATTATATCTTTTGAATGGGGAAAGGTCCTCTATGGGTCCTCACAAAGTCCTTCTAATCAGGAAGGAACTGTTTGTCTGAAACCCATGAATACAACGTCAATGAGAGTCACTTTACACACATTATTTATTCATTCATTCACACCATTGGTCTTTCCAACCTCCACGCTCTAACGCACCATATTCATAGTTAGTGACTGAAGTGTCTTTCCCAAGAACATAACAGTTTACGCAGTTTTTGGAGCTGGGAATTACCGGTCTGTTAGATAAACTGTATATATAAATGGACATAGCTAACCTGCTAGCCGCCATCTTCCAAATAGGAAATGATTATGGGCGTGTGTCTGGCTCCACTGACTCTGGCGCCAATTCGCTTTACATTAGAAAACTGTTGCCCCACTCTTAAAATGTACACAATCCTAGTATTTATTTTTATTTTTTTACTATTGTGTCCGTAACTCAAGCTATCAACATTAATAACAAACAAATCAGGCGCCTTCTTTCCCCAAGGTCACTCCCAATAGCTTTAGCGACAGGTTTGATTGACAGCGTTGCCAAGTGCCTGTCCCCCGCCAAAATAGTGGTGCGGCGGGAAGGGGCGTTACCTTCAACAGCTGTGCTCCGGATTGGCTCTTTGGTTGCTATGATACTCGCAGTCGGAATTCCAAATAAGGAATTCAGCTCCAATTGGCCTCTTTAGCCTCGATGAGCTTAATTTGACTGGAGACGCTATAGGTGACGTCACACTCACTTAGTCCACTTCTTTATACAGTCTATAGTGTGTTACCTGAACCGTTGTCACTATTTAAAGTAGTATTCGGGGCAGTATAATAAACAAAGAACACATTTTACGCTCAATGTTCTCATATTTCCACCTCATTTTAACTGAATAAAATGCTGTTTGTATCGTCATGTTGCAAAACAAAGCTTATGGTATATCTATACAATCCTCAGTTGTCTGATTGTGGTGAGAGACCCAAAACAATATCTTGTAATCTTCTCTGAACACAAAGAAATCAAAACATTCATTATGTCCTGATGACTCCTGCTGATTTTGAATTAAATGCAAACACAGACATCAGAGACAAGCAAAATAATACTCGTGAAATGCAATCTTTTCTGCTTGATGCTTGGGTCTTAAGAGTTACATGTATAGCTGGAAAAAAGTTATCGCTCTACTTTGAAATGGGTTATTTTTCCATTAATCATAGTAAATAAATTGCATTTCTGGTTCTAATTCAATACAACCAGTAAAACAACACAGTAGGGGTTCAGTATTGACGTCATTTATAAAAGGTTGGGCCCCAAACTTAGTTAACTGAATCATATGCAAATTTCTACACCACAGTCTCATTTTAATGTATTGTCCTCACAAGCAAATATGAAATGTCTCAACACAAACACACAACATTTGTACATACTAACGTCATTGAAAATGCCATTGCCTCCAGTCATGATTAAGACTATTGTGGGTTTGCAAATCATTGTCACCCTTTTTCTATCCGATTGGAGCAGACACGTCCAATCCTGAGGCCAGATTCTTCTCATAAGGAGGGCCAGGACCTTCACTCATTTATTATTGCTGAAAGCCCTGACGTTTTCTCTATATATTTGTGTATGTGTGAGTGTGTCTGTGTGTCTGTGTGTGTGTATGGGTGAGTGGGTGGGGAGCATCAGAGGGACAGTAGGGAAAATGGTGTGTTTCATAATAACCTGAGGTAGCGCATCCTTCCAGAACAAATTATTTCTGAGCTAACAACACCGGCTTCAATCAAAGCAGAGGACAAAACAGGAACGCCATGACTTTGTGTCTCTCCTGAGTCTTGCTCCTTATTATGTGGTTTTCAAGACAGACACATTATGAATTATTACGTCCTGTTGAATATGTTGGTTGACAGCGGGCACCAGAGGCTCAGTTGATGGAGCATTTGTCCACTGATACAAAGGTTTGCGGTTTAAATCTCACTTAACATTGTTGGCAGTGCAATTCTAGCTCCCACTGATGAATGCTGTCGTTGTGTCCTTGGGCAAGACACTTAACCCAGTTTTCCCCCAGTGTCTGTGTACACTAGCATATGAATGTGTCTGTGAATGGTTTCTTGCTATATAAAAATGTGACTATTTACTGTATTTTCCGAACAATAAGTCGCACTTTTTTTTTCGTAGTTTGGCCGGGGGTGTGACTTATACTCAGATGCGACTTGTATGTGAAATTATTCAAATATATCAATTCACATCTTCATTAAGCAAATTTAAAAGACATCTGAGAAAAACAGAACAAAAATGCCCCCTAAAATAAAATCGTATTCTGCTGAGTCTCGTGATGGCCACACAGAACATGACGTGGCGCTTCATCCACCTCCGGAGTTGGCGTTGGAGTTGGAGTTGTTCAGAAGGATGAAGATGAGGATGAAGAGTTCAATTGATTTAGTGATTTGAAGTTAGATTAAACTTGTTAGCTTGTTGTTTAATGCTTTAGTTACCTGATTAACTGTCAATATATTCCATTAACATACCAGACACGTATTCAGTTTGTTGTCTGTGCTTCATGTAGCTGAATAAATATAAATGTGATATGTTAGCGTGCTGTGCTGCTATTCAGTCTGTTGTTCTCTATTTTATTTTTATTATTCTAAATTGCCTTTAAAGATAAAATGTCTGTTCTTGGTCTCGGATTTTGTAAAATAATTTTCCCCCAAAAAATGAGACTTATAGTCCAGTGCGACTTATATATGTTTAATTATTATTATTATTATTATTGTGCATTTTTTGGCTGGTGTGACTTATTCTCCGGAGCGACATATTGTCCGAAAAATATGGAACTTGTGCTCAACTCCACATTTTGATCTAAGCTTATGCATTATCACCTTCACCTTTTCTCTGGATAAATCTGACTAAAGGCCCAACGTTGGCTGGCAATGCTCCATTTAGATGAACCCCACATTATCAAAAACATTACAAATTAAAGCGAATTTATGTTTGAAATCGAAAATGCTACAAATTCTGTGGTCACAAAAATACAAAACAGAAGATGTTTGGTTTGGCCATCCTTTGTGAATAAAGCAAGCCGGTTATTAGATGTGAAATAAGTGGTGTAAATTGGTTGGTAAATGTACTTCAACTTCAACATGTTTACTCAAGAAGAAAGACTTTGTTATATAAAAATGTGTTTTTCGTGGGTGTATTCAATTAACCAAATATTATAAAATATTCTGGTTGTTGAAATAAATATCTACAAAATTAAGTTGTTTGGTTTGGTCTCTCTGAAATTCTCCTCAAGAACTGGTGAAAAACAGAAGTTCGTTCAAAGCCGGTCGTACACAAAAGCCTCCATCCCCTGCAGTTGACAAGCACCTCAAAGCAGCAGTGTCATTTCCTAATAGGCTCACGCTATTAGATAAAATTACCCAGATTTTCAAAGATCTCCGCGTTACACCACCATCTCCGCCACTGCTCCACCCGCTCCACCAATAAAAGTACTGTCTGCTAGTTTTAGCCACATTACCTGTCTGCTCTGGTATAATAACGTCATTATGTGGTTGAATTACACAGTGGCCTCTGCCTGAGCGGCCGGCTCTCAGCTCGTCACTTGTGCAGGGTAATGGGCAAAGACTGCATCCAAATCAACTGGGTCTGATGAAGCAGAGTACATTATGTGCACATATACAAAAAAAAAAACCCAAAACGCTAACAGTTCAGAGGCGTGGTGCTAAACGAGGGGGTTCCGTTTGTAACTCATAAATATGTGTTGCTCTATTAGCGATATGCTTGGTTATGGTAGCATTGCTGTATAAGGTTTGTATTACCAAATCAGTCAAAGTGCAAAAACGCAGAAATCCTCAAGCAGCAGGTTGGTCATGGCAACTCGAGACAAAAATAACTTGTTTCATCTATCTTGGCCTGGTTTGCAATGCACTGTAGAGATTTATTCATTCATTTATTCATTCATTCATTCTTTCATGTTTATTTATTTATTTATTTTTATTTACTTATTTATTTTTATTTATTTTTTATGTATTTTTTAATTTATTTTATTTATTTATTTCATTTTATTTTTTTTATTTTTTTGTGAACTAAAGAAAAAATGCTAAGTTTATAATAACTGCATTTTAATCGGCCTCAGTAAAGCATGAATAGAGACTGACTTTATCATTTGCAAATTAATTACTTTTTTTAGTTGTTTTTTTATTTTTTATTTGAAGCCAGACAGACATACAAATTAAGCATTTTTAAATACAAGATTGTAAGTTCAAGGCATTAATAACAAGACCTGCTGATTCAAATAAGATAGACATAACAGGACAAAATTCATTCATACACATACATTGCTGTAGGTTTTATGAGTCGATACATCTGTGTTTAAGATAGTGAAGTAAATGTTATGTTACTGTATTGTGGAGGTGTTATGCGTCGGTCGGGACGGGCTTACATAAGAACGCGGCTTCAGTTCATCCTTTTTTGGTTGTAATTAATGAAAAGAAAATGGTTTTGTTTTGTTGTTTCAAAAAAACGTTAACAACCAATAATTAAATTCGTTCATTCATTCAAAATAAATAAATAAAAGTAAACCATGATTATTTATGTGTAATGTGTGTGTTTATCTAAAGCATGTTAAAGTTGAATGGGAGAGAGAAAAAGTGGGTGAAAGGGTGAGCTCAAGTGAAAAAATAAAAGGAAAAGGAATATAATTTATATATATAATTTCAAATAAGTGATTTTTTTTTTTTTTTTTTTTTTTTCTAAAGGCAGCGTGGTAGAGTGCTGTGTTCCTTGGTGTTGACAGTCACAGATCCACAGTTATTCCACAAATGACTTACTTAATACTCTAACCTTAGTTCTTAACCCAATAGTTACTTAGTAGGAATTATTAGTAAACAATATATTAATTATGAATGAAGTATTTGTTTATGCTTTAGTAACACTAAGTAACATCTAGTTATCATTAAATGGTACCAATAAAATAATGTTTCGCATGTTAAGTAAATATCATAATACCTAAAGAGTAAACTCCTTAATGTACCACATGTGTAATCTGTAATAGCTTGATTCAGATGCTCAGTCCAATCATTAAATCTTCATTCCTTTAATGCAAATGATACTGTCTGTTTCCTGACACTGCCGCCTCAGTGTGAACAAGACTAATCTGTTATTTAAGAAAATAAAACCAAAGAGAAACTTGATCAGGCTCCAGGGGATGAGGCAGGAGAACCATGATCCTGCCCTGATGGTGCCTATACAATATCTGACCACAATGGACTCCATCATGTCTGTAACATTAGCCTGAGCTGTACATCAGCATGACGCATGGCCTGGTGCATTTGTTTGGATAAAAAAAAAAAAAAAAGAAAGAAAGAAAGGAAATATCCCCGGGGGGTTAGAGGGTCATCTTTTAGCTTTGATTTTTCTGTCTCACTCACATTTGTTGGCTTTGATCTTGCTCTTGCTTCAGAAGTAATGTGTTAAATCACTGTGTCAGACATATAAATGTGTAGTTATGTTAAATGAATATTTGATATGGGCAGATAAATGTTTATCTGTTACGGTATGGTTCAGATGAAGGGTCAAGAATACGAATAGATATTTAGAGCAATTTGAAAAACTGCAGTCACTGATTTCAGCCAAGATACATCAGCAGCTGAACTAAATAAGTGATTCTGGCCAAACCTCCTCATCAAAGCCTGATCTCATCTGTTCTCAGAATCTAAGCAGGGTTGGGCCCATAGACTGTATATATAAATGAACATAGCTAACCACTGTGGACGTGATCATGGGTGCTCTTCTGGCTCCATCGACTCTGGCTCCGATTCACTAAACATCTCTTTAGCTGCTGCTGTCAAGCTCATCATTTTTGGTCTTAAAATGTTCGTATTAATCTGCTCTACATGATCCTGGTACTTTTTATTTTGCCATTGTGTTTGTAAATCAAGATATGAACATTAATAACTGACGTCTTCTTTCCCCAGGGTCGCTCCAACTAGCGTTAACAACAGGTTTGATTGACAGCATCACTAAGCGCCCGCTCCGTGCTAAACCAGTGGTGCGGGTGGAAAGGAGTGTTACCTTCAACAGCCTCACTCCAGATTGGCTCTTTGGTTGCCATGATACTCACAGTTAGAATTCCAAATATGGAACTTGGCTCTAAATTGGCCCCTAGAACTGCTCTAGCCTCGATGAGCTTCTTTCGACTGGAGCTGAACACTGTGGGTGACGTCACACTCACTTAGTCCACTTGTTTATACAGTCTATGGTTGGACCTGATTAACCTCGATGGGAGAACTCTGGGAATATCAGGTGCCAGAGTGGGATACCAGACGGAAAACTGTGCTTGTGCCTTTGGGCAATGCATTGTGTAGAATGAATATAGTGATGGATGGTTGAGGTTGGAAGGGAGATGCTACAGATTGGTAGCCTTACTTTTGTCAGTCGATCCCAGGGCAGCTGTGGCTATAGTAGTAGCTTATGATTGTTAAAGGAGGGGGATAAAACATGTTTGCAGGGACCACAGTCTGCTCTTACAATTTCTAAATTTGGACTAAGCTTGGAATAAACCCAGAACTAAACCTGGACTAGCTCAGGCCTGAACCAGCACTAGAACCAAACCAAGACATAAATGTGTATTGCAAATCTTATTTTGTATACAATAACTGATATGTTAATAAATGATGTACAAAGGTGATGAATGTGACCACATGAAGCAGCAGATCAAAACAAAGTGAGTCAAAATTCATGCTAAATGTGGTTGATCAAATTTAATCCATTTTCACGTACTGATGTGTATTGACTGGCTTCCAAGAATCTGGAGTCATGTGAGGCTGTACATACACATACAATTTAAAACAGAACCAGACAGACATGCTTCATATCCTCAAGTCTATAAATGTCACCTGTCACACTTTTATTTACAGCGCAGCAATATGCTCTCTCATGATAGGACCACAATTTCCCAGCCTTGTTTCTATGTTATTACCAAGAAAACACTCATGATTCTTGGTAATTACAGTCTTTCTACCGAGTAAAGGCTAAGGTTAAGACAGATCGTACTGATGGAGCACACTATGGAACTTTACTGGAGGAGAGTCTGCCTTTTGCTTGTCTCTTTGGAGATGTTAATGCTTTTCTTAAAAATTTGCGGTAAGAAGTCGATGCTACCAGGCCACATTACAGGTCAGGTCTGGTGGGAGGCGGGCCTATTAACAGTAAGAATGCACTGATTTGCATTTTGTATTCTTGAGCGACAAAAAATGCCAGATAACTTGCATAACAATCAAGAACATCGCCATGGAGACAAGCAAATGGCGAATCCTGACCAGAAAAGTCATAGTACATTTTCAGATACCGTGATACTATGCTATTGTACTAAAGTGTTTCTTCATTCATATTTACTCAGTCTTGTTTTCTACATAGTCCTTGAATCCCCACAAGCAGTCAAGCAGGAACAACTAAAATTTTCATAAATATTTTGCTTTGAAGGAAAAAAAAACGAGGCAGCAGAGCGTGAATGAAAGCCAGTGAGTAAAATTAAATGCAACTTGAGAGGGAAATATACATCAGAGTTGGGATAAAGGAGCGCGCCGGAAGTCGACGGGCAGACAGAAGGAGAATGAGATGCTGGAGAGAGGAAGAAAGAGATTAGGAACGCTGAATGTCGAGTGGCTCCGAGCACCCCCCTCCTTCCTCCTCATCCCCACATCCCGAACGGGGGAGGAACAGGAAGAGAGGGAGAGAAAGAGAGAGGGAGCCCAGAGATGACAAGACAACTAGACACACCAGCATCAAAGCGGGTCAGAGGAAACCAAGCCTGGAAACAATATCAAAGCTTTCGAAGAGAAGACAAGAGCTGGAGTGGCAAAAAAGACGTGTGTGTGTGTGTGTGTGTGTGTGTGTGTGTGTGTGTGTGCGCGTGCTGTATTCACACAAGTGTATATGAGGTATTTTGGTGCAGGTTTGTGAATTCTGGAGTGCTGACAATGCAAATATGAGTGTCTGTGTCTTTGCTTTCAGAGCGCAGACGATGGAGAGAGGCCTTGGCACAGCCAATGGTCCAACCATCAACAAAAACAGCTCCCCACACAGATGGTCAGAGAGGAGAGAGAGGAGAGAAAGAGAGAAGAGAGAGGGGAGAGAGAATAGAGAGGGAGGAGAGAGAAAAGAGAGAGTGGCGAAAGAGAGGAGAGAGAGAAGAGGGGGAGAGGGAGAGGAGAGCAAGGTGAGAGAGGAGAGGGAAAGGAGAGAGAGGAGAGAAAGAGAGAAGAGAGAGAGAGGGGAGAGAGAAAGGGAGAAAGAGAGGAGAGGGAGAAGAGAGAGAGGAGAGAAAGAGAGAAGAGAGGGAGGAGAGGGAGAGGAGAGAAAGAGATAAGAAGAGAGGAAGAGGAGAGAAAGAAGAGAGGGAGAAGAGAGGGAGAAGAAAAGGGAGAAAGAGGAGAGAAAGAGACAGGAGAGAGAGAGAGAAAGTGAGAAGAGAGGGAGGAGAGGGAGAGAAGAGAGGGAGAGGAGAGAGAAAAGAGGGAGAAAAGAGAGAAAGGGGAGAGACAAGAGATAAGACAGAGAGAGAGAGGAGAGAGAGTTGCTGGGAAAACAAAATGGTTTGTTGCAGCATGCGTGTGTGGCCCACTGCCAACATGCCAAAGAGCAGACTGAGAGGTCCCTGTGCCAATGTGCTCACTTACATATGAAGACCTCACAAAATAAGGCTGAAAATTTGGATCTCTGCCCTTCAGTCCAAAGTGAACTGAATCTATGTTACACAAGACAACAATACTGAGCACTGTACACTTTTGCATTTCATTTCAGTTGACTACACATAAATATGAGTAAATACTGGGATAGGTGCAATTTGTACTTACTTGTGGCTAAAGATTCCCAGTGTAACTTTTCTGGTGGATGGCTTGGCCGCCTGCTTGTTTCCATGGAAATGTTATTCAGCGTTCCACAGTATGGTGTTAAACTTATGTATCTCTATGGACACTAGCAGGTGATGCAACCAGGCCTAGTTACAAGTCAGATCTGTCTAGAGATGAGCACTAAAACATCTAGACAGATAGATGCATTTAATTACATACTGTGGAACATTTCAAGCATAGTATTTACATAGTTGTCATTTAATATATAGATTAAAATGCTGCATAGATCACATTTTTTCTACTTTTTCCATTGGTCCCGCAAAATAACGTGCAAACATGTGAGATGAAGGCGCTAGATACTCAGACACAATGCCTTACTTACTGTCAGTTTAGATACATTTGTAGCTCTGAACACCATGGCTTGTCTCTATTGTATTGATTGAGTGGAGTTTGGACAGTGACAGACCCTGTGAACCTATTTTAAGACCATCTTTAGTTTTAAAAGTATTTCTGAAGGTTTGGTGGATGCTAGTTGAATATTAAAGACACTTGTTTTGGAACACTATTAGAAGAATAATTCATTAACCTTTTCTTCTCTTGTATTTTGTTCTGCATTTAATTTGCACTATTGAACTCCATTCTGTAATCATTTAACAAGCACACAAAACTCTTTTAAAGCCTTGAAGAAACCAAAATTGCCACATCCTTTTATTCTCAACTGCTTAAGAGCAAAGTTTAATATAAAAACAACAGTTGTTCCACACATATTTTATGAACAGAAATAAGACTATTCCAGGTCTCACACTGGGGTGCCTGTTGTTGTGTCCTTAGGCAAGGCACTTCACCCACATTGCTTAGTGTGAAAGTGTTGTGTGAGTGAGTGTTGGCGGTGGTTGGACGGTGCAGATTTGCAGCCTCGCTTCTAATGCACGGAATTGTAAAGCACCTGTGAAAATTTTATACAGTCGTCCCTCAATATATCATGGTTCACCGTTCACGGCCTCTCTGTTTCGCAGATTTTTTGAGTGCAAGTTTGCATTTTCTTTTAAAGCGTATGAATGCGCATTGTGTTCTGCGTTCTGATTGGCTAATGGACTGTAGACCATTGTCAATCTCCTCCGTGCCGTGTCTCCTGTACAGTACAGAATGTGTTCCGCCAAATTTATATAAATGTTCAATCGCAGTGTGACTCTAAAGTGCTGTATGTTTGCAAGTTTTCTCCCTGACAAAACTCACAATGTTGATGAAACGTTGTGCACCGACAAAGGCACCTACGAAGGTTTGAACTTTGAGAGTGTTTAAACAAGAAAGAAATGTGGGAAAATGTTAATGCCTGTCTGAGAAAAGTGTATAAAGTGTGTGGTGAGGAGTTTTACAGCTGCAAAACACATATAATAACTGTAAAAATAAAGCTGACTACTTTGCGGATTTCGCTTGCTGCAGGTTATTTTTAAAACGTAACCCCCGCGATAAACGAGGGACCAATGCATAAGCTGTTATTATTGGTAGTAGTAGTATTGATTTTATTTATTTATTTATTTTTTTCACTTATATACTGGATTGATTTTATTATTATTATTATTATTATTATTATTATTGTTATTATTGTTATTATTGTTATTATTGTTATTATTGTTATTATTATTATCATCATCTATAATAGTAATGATAATGAATGGTGATGATGATAATAATATTTCACTTATATACTGGATTGATTTGATTATTTTGGTATTATTATTATTATTATTATTATTATTTTTCTACCCATATGCTGGATTGATTCGATTTTTTTATTTTATTTTATTTTTTTATTTTCACTTATATACAGGATTGATTTGATTATTTGATGCAGTGTTTGCTTTGCTGCTCAGCCCTTCCACAGCACTCTGCCCACACATGGATTCTTCTTTCTTCCTGTGGTTTAAATTCAATAAGTTATGTTTCCAAAAGTATGCGTCTCACTCATTCTTCACCTGTGATATCTGCTATGAAACTCATTTAGCAGCTCACACTCATATCACACATTATTTCTGTCACTGTAATGATAGAAATTAACGTACTATATCCTACCAGCTACTATTGTATCAAAAATAAAAAGAGTAATCAGCATGTGTCTTAAAGCAAATAACCTCACAGCTAGTGCACGTACTAGTTACTTTGAACGAAGGACTGCATGTGTAAAATAAATATGATATGATATGAAGGAAAAAAACCAAAAAAAACCCCACTTAAGAATATATTACATGATTACCACCAATTTCCAGTGACAGTTGGATGGAAAACAGAGCAGATAAGTGAAGTCAACCAGAAGAAAGTGAGGAGGATGGAACAAATTGGATGGGAGAAAGAGATAGAAGAGGAGAGAGTGGAGGAGACAGGTAGCATAGTGGTAAAAACCTGGACACTTAAAGGTGAGAGTGAGGGAAGGACAGTGAAGAAGGGGAGGCCAAATTGACTGCTGCGTGTCACAAGGAAACACTCCCTAATTGGCCAATCAGAGAAGAGATTGAGCCCGCCGTTCTGTGACACTGATCGAGCACCTCTCTCTCTCTCCCTCTTTCTCCGTGTCTCTTTCTCTCTCCCGCTCACACATACATTTGAACGCATACTCACAGAACCGGAGACATCACACCTGCCACTTCTAGCACCTCTTCATCTCTTGCCTCCATTTCTGACTTCTGAGAAAGAGCGTTGTGACGGAGCACGGAGGGCAGGAGTCATGCGGGGACGACGTGAATGGGACTAGATGGAATAAGTCATCAGTCGTATTATAACTATTGGACACATTAGCCTCGTCACCGCGTCTTTTATCTTCAATATTTTCAAAATGACTAAGTTGCCAGTGACGTACTGTCTGCAGCGTCTCATCTGCTCATGTAACAGTGTGAGCCGTGAGACCGGGGGCAGGCGGACCTTGGGCTCACAGTAGACGCATAAACTAATAGAATGAAAACTACAAAACATTTTATAAAACATGCAACGAGACAAACAGGGCATTAGCTACACACACAAAAACGATGTGCATTAGGGAGGTGGATCAATAACATTACCTTGAGGTCAGTGAGTGAATAGAAATGTTAAGATTTTAAGAAATGGTTTCAAACTAAAAGACACAACACAGAAGATGAACACTTTACTCCATGACTTGAGACCTATTGAGATATGATTTTGATGCCAGTATATGTCACTTTGTTTTCTGTTTTTGGTCATACTTTTAAACAAATGCTTATGTTTAAATGGACCAACCGTTTGTGTCATAGAGCCTACATGTTATTTACCCAACCTAGAAAGAGGAATACACTTGTGCACTTTGAATAATAGTACTTTTACTTGTCTATACTCCTTTTTGCGCTTTTATGATTTACCTGTTGAGAACTGATCTAGAGCGACCACAAAAAGGTAAACATTTAAAGCATCTGGCAGAACACTTGACTCAATATGTTAATGCAGCTCTCAACAAGCTCTTGTTATTTCATGTTTTATTGCCAATCTGCCACTCGGGTGGAGCACCACATTACTATAAACCCAGTAGAGAGATTGATGTTATGCTTCAAACTGCACTTTCACGTGACACTGTCCATGTGTTCAAGTGTGAGTACGGCTTGAATTGTTAGAGTAAATTCAAAGATGTACTGTGTTTTCTTAGACTACAGTTTTATAACGAAGTATAGTTTTTCAGGCTTTTGCTTGGACAGGCAGTAAATGTTAACAATATTAATAATGCTTTGTACCAATGTGTTGCTCTAAATGTCATGAGATTAAGGTGATTAAAGTAGAAAGGGAAGCAGCACAGTTTTCTAGTAAATGATGTTGTTAAACGTGTACATTGTTTGGCATTTCCCTACCAAATTTACGAAAGCATATGCGTACATTTGTTTATTAAAGCTTTCCAATCACGAAAAGAGGAAGGAGTTATTTCAGTCTAAGCTCTTGTACAAATACAAATATTCTGGACACTGTGATTCTGCTCCATAGACTGTATATATAAATGGACATGGCTAACACCGCGTTCCATATTGGAAACGTTTGTGGGTGCGGCTTCCGGCTTCATTAACTCTGGCTCCAATTCACTTTACATTGAAAATTTGTCATCCCTCTCTCTGTAACTGCTGCAGTGAGCCTCGTCATTTTGATCTTTTGGTCTTAAAATGTTCGTATTAACCCGTGCTACATGATCCTTGTATATTTATTTTGCTATTATGTCCATAAAACAAGACGTGAACATTAATAGCAGACAAATCTGGCGCCTTCTTTCCCTGAGCTCCTTCCTGCTAGCGTTAGCAACATGTTTGATTGACAGTGTTGCTAAGTGCCCGCTCCCTGCTAAACCAGCGATGCAGGTGGGATGGAACGTTACCTTCCACAGCCTCGCTCCAGATTGGCTCTTTGGTTGCTATGATACCTACACATTTCTTTATACGTTCTATGTTCTGCACAAATCATTTCCTTCCTGAAGCATATTTGACATTCGGTGGCCTTAAACAAGATTGTGACTGAGGCCTCTTAATGGATATACGGTCTTAAAAAATCATTGTTTATGCTAACCCGTTAACTTAGCATGACAAAATTAGTGTTATTACCCAGGATAGTCCCAGTTTTGAGCCCTGTGTCCCCTTTCCCAGCAGATTTATCCAAAATCGTTGATTTGTCCCAGTTTTATTCAGGAAATGTCCCAGGTGTCCCTATTTTTGCCCAATCTGATACCACCAACAGTAAAGGGAGCAGTATATTGTCATTTGTTTAGTTAAAATACACCGACAGAAGTCCCTCAGATGATTTACTGACCCACAAGTGCCTCGAAAATGGACTATATAACCCGCTCTTTTCACAATTTTATGAATACAAACCGTCCCAACCCGGGTGTGTCCCAGTTTAGAATTTTTCAAATCTGGTCACCCTACACAGATACGATGTTAAAATCACAAAGCTTTTTCCCCTTTATTTCGGCCCCCTAGTGGTTGGAGCCCTAAACAACAGCTTAGTAGATTTATACCATGAGCCGGCCCTGATAATTCATATTTCTTGCAGATCTCAAAAATCAACAGCCCTAAACAAGACAAAAAAACAAAAGAAAAAAGAAAAAAAAAGAAATTTAGGAGACAGTGATTTTGAATGACAAAAATAGAATGAACAAATTTGAGACATGCCTGTGATTGTTCAACAGTTTTCACAATTTCTTTTCCATTTAAACTTGAATTCTTGTTGTATCGACCATTATTACAACACTTTTTCTTTTCACGTTTGAAATAAAACATCACATTTTTGTCCAGGACTAAATAATTCAGCAGTCACAAGAATGCCTCTAGTATGTTTGGCATGTGCTTTACCCAACAGCACCCACCGAAGCGTGATTCTATTTGAGCAATACACCCGTCACACACGATACAAAGAGCCACATATGTCCAAAATAGATTTCACTTGTTTACCAGAGAAATACATGACACTGTGTTGGAAAATGTGAGGAGAACATGAAGCAGACGAGAGGAACAGTGTAGTCAGCTATTGTTATGGGAACAAAGAGCGACTGAAAAATAGGTACAAGCTTTGATCTCATGGATGTCCACCGGTGTTACTTACACGGACAATCATTTATCAATACGTTTGTGAGGATAAATGTAACTGTGTTGTCGGCAAATGGTCACGTTTTTATAAAGCCCTTTTCCACCTTCAAGGCACTCGAAGCATTTTACAGCAAGGAAACACTCACACATTCACACACAGATTCATACACCAGTGTATACAGACACTGGGGCCAGCGTGTCTTGCTCAGGGACGCAACGATAGTATTCATCTGTGGGAGCTGGAATTGATCCACCAACCTTTGGATCAGTGGACAAACACTCCAACTGAGGTACTGTCGAGTAGCAAGTAATGTGTATATATATATATATATTAGTTCTTAGTTTATAAATACATAGAGATGGATGATTGATTGATTGATTGAGTAATGCTGTACATTTCTACTGATATATCTGTTCTACTGTTGCTCTATTGTTGAGATTATGTCAGAGCTCACATCATGGTGTAGTATGGCTTACTGTGAGGAGTCTGGATTTACAGATACTCCAGGTTAGTGTTATAACTATTGGGGTTATAGATGGATAGATAGATACATGGATAGATTGATAGATACATGGATAGATATATAGATAGATATAGGGTTTACTATACTAAAATTTCAAACTCGATTTTCGAAACTAAGGAAATACACTTGATATAAAAAGAAAAAGAAATGACTATTTATATATATATTTTTATCATTGTGGTATTTGTATCTATGTAATCCCTTGGTTGTCCAGGTCGGTTCCATAGTGGTCCATGGGTGTACACTAGTCTATGTGTCTTATACTTGTTCTGATACAGCTCAAGATCATTCTATATCTATTCAGGTTCATTTCTGTCCTATGAATGACTTTTTTTTTAACACTGATACTTGCTGAAATGAGTATCTAGTTTTGATACTAGTTTTAATATTGATTTGTATCTGATTTTCGATACTTTTGACAACCTCACTCTAGGAACCTTTGCAAAGAACTGGAGAAGAATCCCAGCTGCCATTGCTCGCTCAAAACTGTTTTTCCCAACGTCACTGAAGGATGTGAACAACAGGGACACTAATGTTTATCTTGTACAAGACAAATTCTTTTCATATTTGGCTTGAGTCGCTGAATGAGCAGCCCAGACACAGGACAGTATCGTGGAAGTCAAATGAAATGCAAAAAACAAACAAATCAAACACGTGACACTGACGAACTTTGACCTATTGTAGCATTTATGGATTGAGAAGTTCTGTTATTTTCCCTCAGCTGGATTTAATAAATTTTGTGCGTTTATGACCCTTTGCCCATTGACTTCATCCATCCCCACTGTTTCCAATGTATACGTTAAAATGAAGAAATCCAAGCAAACATTACAAGTTACGGCACAACGAAGCGTCCACATTATGGGTTTGCAGTCTCACCGTGATATGTACAAGTACGAGGGAGGCTGTATTGTCCAGACTTACTTGGGACTTCACAAGTAATCTTCAGACTGTTGACCATCCAGAGACAACAAAACAATATGAGGAGAGTCTTTGAGAGCGATCAGAGGACAAGACAAAATACCTTTCCTTCAGTGAGTAAATGCATTCCTATTTTTACCTCCCAAACCCTCACTCACACACGCACGCACACACACACACACACACACACACACACACACAGACCAAAGGCAGATGAATTACAAAGTGGATGGGATCTGACGTAACCTGTAGTGAAAGTAGGTCACAGGGTGTAGACAGGTCAATAGGGAAATGCGCACTACTTTCCTCTACCTCTGCTGACATTTTTTTGTTTTTCTTTTTTTTTCTTTCAATCCCACACCCTTTCCATTCATCGTTTTCTTCTTTATCTCCGCCCCACGCGTCACCAGTCACTTCAAATTATGTTATCTGCGGGGTGACTAAACATCTAGAAATGCGCGCGGGTGTGGAGATGTAAAAGACGAGATGATGTAGAACAGTTTATGGCGAAAATACAAGAGTTGACATATTGTTTCATGGAGATAATATGTGAATAAATTAGTAGCGGGAGAATTTGGAGCACCTGACTATTACAGAATCGGTCTGATTAATGTCATCTGAACTACTTCTGTCACTTTAAAAAGTACCACAGTCTGTTCAGAACATCCAATGACATTTCAGTGAGTTTTACTGACATGAGGCTGAGGTCAAATGGTCTATTTAATGTGACACGGTATTTATATATGAAAATGGATGCACTTGTACTTATGTGATTCAAAGTAATGATTCACGTTTTTCTGCAATACTATAGCTCTCTGTTATTATATGTTTGGAACCAACAAAAAATGATTTAGAGAGAAAGATCGAGAGATAGGGAGAGGCATAGAGACAGAGAGGCATAGAGAGAGAGACATAGAGAGAGAGAGAGAGAGACAGAGACACACACAGAGGCACAGAGAGAGATAGACATAAAGAGAGGCATAGAGAGAGACAGAGAGACACAGAGAGAGAGGAGAGACATAGAGAGAGGCATAGAGAGAGAGACATAGAGAGAGACACAGAGAGGAAAAGAGATAGAGGCTTAGAGAGAGAGATAGGCAGAGAGACATGGAGAGAGACACAAAGAGAGGCATAGAGAGACACACGGAGAGAGATAGAGACAGAGACGTATAGAGAGAGGCATAGAGAGAGTGAGACAGAGAGAGAGACAGAGAGACATAGAGAGAGAGACATAGAGAGTGAGACATAGAGACACACAGAGAGAGATGGAGACATAGAGAGAGTGAGACAGAGAGAGACATAGAAAGAGAGATGGAGAGAGTGAGATAGAGAGAAACATAGAGAGAGACATAGAGTGAGAGATAAAGAGAGAGACAGAGAGAGAGAGACAGAGAGAGACACAGAGAAAGAGAGATAGAGAGAGACAGAGAGAGTGAGACATAGAGAGAGTGAGACAGAGAGAGACAGAGCGAGAGAGACATAGAGATACAGATAGATAGAGGGATAGATAGATCACTAAAAATTGTGAATTGGGGTGT
Source organism: Periophthalmus magnuspinnatus (assembly GCF_009829125.3). Taxonomy (NCBI): domain Eukaryota; kingdom Metazoa; phylum Chordata; class Actinopteri; order Gobiiformes; family Gobiidae; genus Periophthalmus; species Periophthalmus magnuspinnatus. The sequence continues at coordinate 14,073,212 of NC_047126.1, forward strand.
CCATTTAAAAGTTCAGAGAAGTTAAAGATTCTATATTATGCTGAGTTTTTCTTTCAAACAGAAAACACTCTGTTCCCCCCTTGTGATGTCATATGTTAATACAGGAAGTGCTCCACTGTGTTTTTAAACTCCATGCACCTTCACTAGAATCATTTGAATTAGTTGCAGTCCTGGTATTGCCAAACTTTGAACATACTGCAGTTGTTTTAGCCTTGCTGAAACTTTTTCTTGGCACATCAGAAAACACTGGAGACTTTCTATCCTGAACAAAAAAACAGGGTTAAACAAGAAATATTTGTTTAAAAAGGCAACAACTTAAGGTTATTGCAGTGTGGTGTGGAGTAAAGTAAAGTAAGTTTGATCAAGGTTGAAAATAGCTGTTAACTTTAAAACTACCACTTGATGACATCACAGCTCTGGATAAGTAGACAACCGAATAATGCAGGATTACTCAAACATGTGTGAAACAAAACACAACTCTGAGTATGTTTTTGATGAGGTAACATGACTCAAGTCCTATCTGTTTTTCTTTTATTTTACAGTTTTATCAAATATTTACCATGTTTCTCTTTCTTCTCATGGATCTAACAAACCGTTCGCCCGCGTGCTTCCCTGTTTACTTTTTATTTCATCCAAGTTCTCGCCACCTCTACCTGCAATCTGTGTCTGTGCTCATCACCGTGTCAGCATAACCCATTAGAATGTGTAATTTACATCCAACGCTGCTCTAAACGGCCAACTGGAGGGAGTCGCTCTCCGGCTAGCCAATATGACAAGCACACAGTACACTTATATGGCTGTCTATATGCACTAATTAAACCATCTGGATATCAAGCTAGCACAGTTAGCCTTGGGGTGGAGTGGCAGGCGCATGTGTCTGTATGAAGTGGCATTGGGCCAAGCTTCGGCAGCAGCAGTGAGACGCTGTATTTAGTTTCTATCACTCTGCACTAATCCAATTGTCCAGACAGGGAGCTGTACTGCAGGGCGGAGGGAGGGAAAACTCAGGTAAATACAGTGTGGGGGAGGCCAGGATTGGCTGTTTTCCAGTTCTAAATGGAAATCTGGATAGGGATTTTTATTAGGAAATGTGAGAGAGTAACCTTGAGTGGAGTGCTCAAAACATATGCTCACATAAAAGTACTACAGATCAGTTAAAGTACTTTTGGAAACTACACTAAATTGTAAAACAGATCAATTGTAAAACCAAATTTATGTGGCGCTTTTTTCATCTTTATGGTACTGTATGGCGCCTGACGTAAAGGAATTACCCACGTCTTCACACATCATGGTTGGTGGTTCGAATCCCGCTCACGACATAAACGTCATTGGTTGGCGGTGCGATTCTAGCTCCCACAGATGAATGCTGTCGTTGCAGGCCTTGGGCAAGACACTTAACCCTCCTTGTCCCCAGTGTCTGCGTACACTGCTGTATGAATGTGTGTGTGAATGGGTGAGTGGTTCCTTGATGTAAAGCGCGTTGAGTGACTTGAAGGTGGAAAAGAGCTTTATAAAAATTTTACCATTTACCATCACACACCAATGTATGCAGACATTAGTAACAAGGCAAGTTAAGTGTCAACAACAGTAATCCTCCAAGAGAGCTGGTATCAAACCGCCAACCTATGATTCAGTGGATCAGAGAGAAAATCAACTGAACTACTGCCACCCAACAATTGGTAGTTTTCAGACTTGTGATTGTGATGATGTCATACTCCCAGATGGGGGCAAAGACCAGATTTTCATATTGATTACACTACACTTGACTTTGAAATGTCCAAAAGATAAATTCACAGATTTTGAACTTAATCATTTCTATTATTGACTAGACCCAGGAACTCACTGTATTACAACAAAAAGCTGCAGTTTTGCAATTTAAATTTTAGCTGCCCCCATCTATATCAACAGATAGTAACAGTTCTTTACTTCACTATAATTAACCACATTAATTAGTTCACTGTGAAGCACTTTTTGTTACATATTTTGATATGTAAAGTGCTTAATAAAGAAGGTTTGATTGACGGATGGATTGAATAATATTAAGCTGGATTCATTCGGAGTTTTACAATTTTGACAAGCCACGTTCAATCGCACGTATACCTGTACCTGTACGAATACACATTTCTTCAGTACTCTACAGAGATGTGCCTGGTCACCTCATTTTCAAATGCCTGTGATTGACAGGTGGATTAGCCAATGACACACACACAATCCATCCTTATCGGAAAAAAGTGAAAGAAAAAAAATGATGGTGGATTTCTGAAGAATCAATGAGAATTCTGTTTATCTGACATGGGAGAAATTTGATTTTATTTACACGAATTTGATTGGATCACGTTTGACTGGACTTGAGATGCAATGGAGGACGTGGGAACCAGACTAATATCAATCTGTATAAAAAAAAATACAGAGCGATATTATTCTGGATTTGCTAGACAAGCACCTCCTACCAATTTACTGTGAAAACTGAATCTTCAAACTGATTGTAAAAATACTACTGCTCTATCTAGAACTTATTGACAACAACTATTATTCTAATCATACAAGCTCACGGCTATACTCATGCTTGCTCCAGTGTTGAAATGGACCAAAAAGTGCTTCGGTAGAGTATCTAGTCCCATTCCACTGGTGACACACACTTACTCATTACAGCCAAAAACACCCTCCTGGTTCCATAGTAAACAAGTCGTCTGTCATCATCCACACAGGCACAACAATGAATGCAAGAGAGCACACTCCCACCAAAAAATGAACATCTCACGCTGCTCCGAATCAAAGAGGACAAAACAGACTGGAGATGCATAAAGCGCAAGGCAATTAGACAGACAAAATGAGTCAGCCATAGCCCTCTTCTCCCGCTGTATGGCTCTTGAGCGAGGCTTGCAGACGGTGCCAGGATCTGCAGCTCTGTGTGCTGTGGAGTATGGTGATGGAGAAAGATAGGTCCCACAGTGCCATCTGCTGGACACACAGATTACAGCAAGCCTTCTGCATTTAAGATTTGAGTCATGCATAATTTGAAGATTTGCTTTATAATATGTACAATTAAGGAGGTGTGGAAGTGCCGTGACATTGGCTGAATAACAAATTGGTGCATATATTTCATAACTGATCTAAAAACAGCCATCATCAGATTTCTTTAGAGGGCATAATAAATATTTCTACAACTTATGCACGGGTACATTATGGATTTTTACTGCACTGAATCACTGCTAGAAGGAAGTTGTATAGCAGATGTATTCATTTCCATGATTATGCAAGTGCTTAATGTGATTCCATGCAATCCTACTGAAGTGTGGCATTTTGAACATACGTTAAACCAATTTAAAGTGAGATAGTGCCCAGGATTCAGAAGTGTAGGCTTGAAGGTGTTATAAGCCACTGTAGTTTTTCCAGTTCAAAGCCTGGATCAGTGGAGAAGTGTTACAGCAATGCCACATCAATAATGGTGACCAAAGTGCATGATGGGAGTCATAATCCATTTCATACTTAAAATAGAGGGATACGGTTAGAGTATTGTTCAATTCAGTTCAGTGCAGTTTGGCTTATATAGCATGTTTAAATATGACTTCAACCAACTTCATTATTATTAATTAATAAATAATAATAATAATAATAATAAACATACAGAAATAATAATAATAATAATAATACAGAAAATAATAATAATAACATACAGATAATACAATACATAGGCAAAAACAATAAAACACAAAAATAATAATAATAAATAAATAATAATAATAATGATGATAACAATCATAATGATAATAATGATAATGATAATAATATTTTGCAACCTTGATTGTTAAAGAGAAAGAAAGAATAATGTAAAAAACATATACTAAAAACCTATAAATTTAGATACCATTGCTGTTTTTGCTCTGATGCTTTTTTTTAATATATTTTTTTGTACACTGACACTAAAATCTAATCTTATAGCATAGTACCTATATACACACACATACATGCATTTTAGTAATAAATTATAAGTTGACAAAGAGATTAGTCATTTCAATGAGACTTTCTTGGTTAGAAAAACACATACATAAATACTGAGCTAAAATCTTTTGCAAATCATGCCTGACATCTGATCTGAAAACCACACCCATGATCATTAGAACGACTACATAACGTAACATTACAGATGACACACCTGTAGGCTGATCAAAATTGCAGTTTCACCTGACCTCGTGACTCATGCGCCGCTATTACTTCATATACTTGAGTGCATGCAGCGTAACTACAGACAGTATAGACACAACATGCCCAGAGTGTGCCAGGGTCCCTTAGCTCTTTGTCCATGATGCCAGATTGCTGCATTAAAAGAAGCACACAGCACCACAGATGGGATGGCTCTCTACCAATAACTGGCAGGCCAATTACTCCTGTTTCACAATTTCTCTGTAAGCTACCAAGCACTGTCAATATAGACACACACTAACGCACCAGTATGTCAAGTGTTTCTATAGCGAAAATTCACAATGGACGGATCCTATTAGAAGTCGGAGCTAGCATTCGTAATCAGCGTTCTGTGTAGCGGATGGCCTTGTTAATTGCAGCATAGTGATTGCTGTAACCAAATCTTTATTAATGCCATTGGTTCCACCTGCGGCATAGCTTCGGAATAACACTTTTTTTTGAGAGATGGAGCGAGAAAAATTATGCCTTTTAGTCAGATGTGCTAATACAAAATGCCAGGCACATTAGAGAAAGGCTAACATGCCGCTGCTCACATTTTCCACCCACTATACAAAGAAGGTTTAAAGTGGTCGCAGTGTGTGGGCATGTAAACTGAAGTTGGGCCATATCATTGAAGCAGTTATTGGAAGAGTTGCAGAGCGTTTGACCATAGTCTGAAAGGGGAATTAAATGTAGGCGCTGTGTTAATATATATTTAGCATTTACGGATATATTGTTAAAAGATTTTCTGGCAATAACTTAAAGCCTTCTGTCTTATCTTTAGGTCTTATTAAGCAAGACATGCAGTTGCTGACTTTTTGAATAGTAAAATTTTGCAATGTCAAGTTATATTGATGTATAGAAGTGCAGAATGAGAGCCCACTCCATACCCATAATGCTTTGATATTCTGGGAAGAGAATCACAGGCAATATGGTATTATAATACCATCTGCCCTGCAATCTTTTTTAATGCAGTGTATCCAGAATGACTGAAAGTCACCCATACTGACCTACATGTAAAGGTACACAAAATTTAGTCTTTTGAGCTTTAAGGCATGTTATAATGTTGTTATCTTGTCAAAACCATACCTGGACTTGTGTTTTGTTTCATTCACACATGTTTCGTAATCCCTATTGTTAGTTTGTACATCTTCAAAGCTCTAAATGCTCTGTTCCTCCTTGTGATGTCATGTAGTGGTTTTGAAGTTAACAGCTACATTTTAACTTTAGTTTAGTAGAGATTGGTAATCCAGGGCAGAAATCATCCAAAACACCATAGTGAAAATGTATAGAGTTTAAAAACACAGTGGAGCACTTCCTGTATTACCACATGACATCACAAAGTAGAACAGAGTGTTTTCCATTTGAGAGAAGAACTCAGTCTAAATATAGGCTTGTGTGTTTGTTACGGCCCTGGGCCTTAAGTTCTTTTGTTGTTTGTATTTGTCTGTGTGTTCCCAAGTCGTCTTGTTTTTTCCCTTTAAAACATGGCTCCCTGGGCCGTGATTGGAGGACTGTCCTCAGCCTCGCCCACCTTCAGCCGCCTCCCTCCCCATTTAAGGAGATGGGGGACACCTGCTCGTGGCTGCTGGCCTGGAGTGGCCAGTATGCCTTTGTGTGTGTATCACACTTTGTGTGTGTCAGTTCAGTCACTACAGGGGTAGTGGCTTTGTTTTATGAGACTCTTCGATTGTCAGTACTGACTGTGTTTGTCTGAGTGTAAGATTTTGTCACTGTAAAATTCGTGTTTAGTTACTTTACCTTTGTTTTTTTGGTTTAATCCCTTGCAAGGAACCTTTGTTTATATATGTTTAGTTCCCTTTTGTTTAGTTCACCCTTACACTCCTGTTAATTAAATTATTTCTTATTTTACCATTTCTCCATCTTGGTTTTCTTTTTGTTACTTCCCTCCCCCACACGAGCTGGGTCGTAACAGTGTTAAACATTTATAAATTAAACAAAACACAAATCCAGGTATGTTTTTGATCAGGAAAAAACATAACATAGATCCTTTAACATGTCATGCAAATCTGGACGACCACATTTTGAGAAGCATAAACAATATGTGCTAGAAATTCATTCATAATTTCCCAAATTGTGCTAGATTGCATATAAAAAATAAGTTGTATAAGAGGAAAAAAAAAACATAAAAATGTACCCTTATCAGCACAGATTTTTAGATTGCGTCTCTCATGCGAGAGCCTCCAGCCTGATGATATAGTGTGTAAATATATTCCAGAGTCTAGTCACAAATCAAGAGTACCAGGGGTATAATTTAAGATACGAGTGGAAAATAAGAACGCAGTAAGTGATATGACGATGAAGATGAGGATAAGCATGAAGCATTTTTAATTTGTGCCGGAACACGACGGTGTGATATGAACTGAGAAGGCTGTGAGTCAAAAATATTTATGTGAGCGGGTGTGTGGCATGTGCGTTTCTTCCAGATGGACACACTGAAATAACTGAGATGAGAAGAAGATATGGAGGTATGTGCTGCAAGAGGAGACAAGAACAGGTTTCAGAATAATAATGAGCTAAAGACATGTCTGAAAGAGAGCCACTCTGAATGTAATGATTACTCTGAGAGGAAAGAAAGTCATAGTTAAACTTTATAATGACTTTGTTTGAATGGATCGGCCATGATAAACACTTTGTTTATATGAATGAAGTCTTTGTTTATGCTTTATTAAGGTTTAATAAGGTGTAGTTATTTTAAAGTGGTACCATAACAACATCATGACCAGATACCTACAGAAGCAGCCGTGTGTGCAGCAGTGTGTGATGCACCGTCACTTTCTATCAAAACTAACATTAAATTGAACAACATGCATTTCAGTTGCTTGTCTGATCTGTTCTTTAGTTTGAAATAGACAAGGACCAACAGTGGAATGTTAAAGAATAAAAGTTGTAAAGTGTTGTATACATTTTAGACATCTGTGCTTTTAAAATGATACTTTTTACTTTCACTTCACTACATTTGAAAGCTGGTATCTGCGCTTTCTACTCTGAACTGAACTGAACTGAACTGAAAAGTAAATTTATTGTTTTTTTTATTGTTTGAGACCTGCTGAAAAGTCTGAAGGTTTATTTTTAACACAGTCGTAATTTGAATAAACAAATCGATTCAATTGTTTCTATTGATCGAAGCACGAATCTGTATCAAAAACGGTTTATTTGAAGCTTTATGAGATCTGAAAATCTGCATGAAATACTTTTACTTTTTACTCTTTAAGCACATTTTTAAACAGGTACTTGAATACTACTTTTTTCATGTGATACTTTTACTTTTACTGGAGTCATTTTTGGTCTGAAATCTGTACTTTTACAACAAAACTGAGTACTTTTTCACTGACCAGGACAACTCAAATGTTGGATATTTTTTTGAAGCACATGTAACTACTTCAGCCATATACTTTGAGCATTTTTTTTTTTTTTTTCAGTTAAGTTCTTAAACTTGTCATGATAAAGACTGACCTCTCATAACCTTTTACCCTAATCCATGGAGTTGTGCTAAACTATCATGAGCAGACATTTCACAGTTTATAAATATTAGTTTCATTACACACACCATTACACTGTGCCAACGACAATTTTAGTAGTGCCATCCATCACTCATTTCCCGTTAGCATTTACGCATATTATTATATAAAGCCAGATCTATATAAAGTCTGTATTTTGAGTTCATTATGCCAGCGACATTGGTAGAGATTAGCCTGGACCTTAAGAACAGAACAGTGTACGACTAAATTCCTTCTGCATTAGGCACGTGGAGGTTGTGTGTTTGTTGTTTATTGAGGCCTGCCTTTTTTTAATTATGAACACAAATTAGCTCATTATTATTAAGTGTTTGCATTTGTGAGACTCCTGCTCTGGAGGCTGTAAGTACGTGGCTATGTTCACACGACTACGCCCAAGTCCTGTACTATCGTTTGCCCCTGATCATAAACAATGAGCGTTATGTTTGTTACGCATGTTTAAGTATCAATACACCGCCGTATGTGTGTGGGTACTTGATTAAGGGTCCGCTATGAAATGTATCTATCTCCATAGAGACGAGTCGGACGTGCCACCAGAGTTACAGGTCAGATCTGTGGAGATGTGACCCTTCTTCTCACAGTAAAAATGCATGTTTTTCAAGTAGTAATAAAAACACCTGTAATTGAATGAATGTAAGGTGATTTGTTTGGTGGAATACTGTGGAAAATTTCAGTCAACACGATATCATCACCATGGAGACAAGCAGAGGGCTAACTTTCCACCCAGAAAATTTGCCATATTTTTATATACATACTTTTTATATACTTATTCATTCATTTTAGTGTATTATAACGGCCTGCTCACTGACCTCTCCAAACAAGCCTTAAGACAACTGCAGTTCATTCAGAACGCTCGGGTCCTGACTAGAACCAGGAAGTATGAACATATAAGTCCTGTGCTCAGGTCTCTGCACTGGATCCTGTGGCTCAGAGAATAGACTTTAAAGCAGCTCTGCTTGTGAACACGTCTCTCCATGGACTAGCACCAAAGTACATCTCTGACATGTTAGTGCCATATGAACCATCTCACACTCTGAGGACTTCAGGGACCGGCCTCCTGCTGGTGCCCAGAGTCAGAAATAAACATGGGGGAACAGCGTTTCTGTTTTATGCAGCTAAAATCTGGTCTTCCTGAAGATGTGAGACAGGCCTCTACTTTGACAGTGTTTAAATGTTGTTTCCAGGCTCAAAACTGTTCTTTTTAGCTGTGCATATGACTGACAGGTTTTTATTCTGCACTGCAATGTTAATTTTGTGACGGTTAATTTTTGTTCAGTTTCCATTTGTTTGTATTGTGATTTTATTCTTATTCTGTAAATCACTTTGACTTACTTTGTGTACAAATAAACTTGCCTTGCTTTGTCTTTGATACTTTAAGTGAGGGCAATGTAATGTCTTGGAAGCTTGTAGGTATAAGCTTGTGGCAGCCAACTATTGATCACACTATACACTTGGATGCATATCTTAGTCTTAAACTACACATGCATCTATTTTAAACCCATAATTCCCCAATTTAATGTTGGTTTAAAAAAAAAAAAACAACACACAATTAAAAGGCCCATAATCTGCTGTAATGTTGTTTTCTCATGAAAAACATACCTGGAGTTGTATTTCGTTTTATTCACTCATATTTAGTTCTTTAAAACTAAAAACACTCCGTTTCAACTTGTGATGTCACATGGTAATACAGGACATGCTCCACTGTGTTTTTAAACTCCATACACCTTCACTAGAATCATCTGATTAATTTCCACTGTGGAATTGCCCGTCTCTACTGAAATAAAGGTAAAGGGAGCTCCATTACATCACAAGGTGGAACAGAGCATTTTGACCTTTGGAGATGTAGACAGACTAATAATAACTCAAACATGTGTGAATGAAACAAAACACAACTCCAGGTATGTTTTTTGATGAAGAAACAACATTCTAACATGGCTTAAAGCTCACAAGAGTCTGTTTTCTATAACATAGGCCCTTTAAAGTGTTCAGCCATTTTGATGGGATACTAGTTTGAGATTATTATCATTATTACATGCATTTGTTGTCAAAGGTGATGAAAATATTTGCGAATCAAACATAATTAACACATAATTAACAAAATCTAATGGTAAATTAAAAATAAAGTCATCCATGGTGTCTGCTCCTTGATGCTCCCTTGAGACTGTTTTGTTATTGTCAATGTTTGTGCCTCATACGTCTATGCTAATTGTGACCTTTACCTTTTAAAAGCCTTGTCTCACGAGGTTAATTGCTTCATTCACCCTTATTGAGTTTCTCCCCTTCAGTTCATGAGCTGTCTTAGTTTGTCTATCACTATAAAATATCTTATGTACAGCTATGGGAAGGAGCACAACTCATCTCCCTTGTTCAGTTTAATTGTATTACAAGTCCATATGGCGTTGTTGTACAATATCATGCCCCTGATTTCTCATCATGTGCAGCTATTATCAATGATGCTTTTCATTTGCACATGCATATTTACCATAAGCTGATGCGCTCACGGATGAGAGAGGCGGCTCCAGAGAAGCTCTGCTCAGAAAGTAAATTAACGCCTAAATGAATTTTAATCTGTGTGCATCATTTGGGAATGCATTTATGGCTAATAGCATAGTTATTAGTAATGCATGTGAATAGTGAAAAAGGCTGAAAGCACACTGCAGGTTCTGGCTGGGCATACAGAAACAGCTGCAGTACTTAAAAAGGCCATTAGGAGGTGCTGAGACACAAAGGGGGGCAGTGGAAGCAGTGCTGTGGAAAATAGGCTCTAAATGAGACAATACACTACACAAGGTAAAAATGGTCCAGGCACATTTATGAATCGCGTCACTTTATTTTTCAGCCACTGGTCACAATAATACCATACAAAAGTCAAATTCCAACATGACACGCATTGGAATGTGATATTTTGGTACACACGCACACTTTCAGGAACAAAATTAAATACAGTTTTATAAAATAACAGAAAAATGGACGACAGACACATTTAGTGATTAAGACATGCAGTGACAATATAAAAAATAGACATTTGTTTTCTTCCTTTCTGTACAAACATACATGGACACATATAAATATATAGAAGTAAAAAAGAGTGTATTTTTAAAATACAAAGTTCAAATTGTACAGTTACATTCCATCATAACAAAAACAGAAACAGAGCACAATATTGAAGTGATTTTTGCTGTTTTCACAAACACTGTACAATATTGTACACTGTAAAAGCAAAAACTAGACCACTGTTCCCCATGGAGTCAGCTGTAAACATGAATGGAGAGAGGGTACAGTTTGGTGGATCTCTACTTGAAATCCCTCATTCAAGATAAAGTTCAAGAGCGGCCGATAGGAATAGAACAATCTGTTCTTTGAATGCGCTCTTTGATGCCTTCAAGACACTTCAGTGCTTTGTTTTATCTAAGAGTCTCTCAGCAAGCACTTAGCATAAGGAGATATTTGGTAAAACAAATAGGACAAGCTGTAACATGAACTGGCCACAGTCTTTGTAAAGTCTATATTTGTTGGCACAAAGAAGCAGTTTAGTGAAGTGAAATGACCCCTATGACACAGTGAACCCACACAAGTCTCTAGTTCTGCCGCACGTCCTGCAGCAGTTTGTTGATCTCATGCACCAACTCGCTAGCGTCCACGTTGGTGTCATGGCGACCCTCGTTCCTCTTACCGCCCTGATGAAAAACTCCATCAAACTCGTCTTCTTCGTAATTTTCAGGGATTTCCTCCATGGCCGGGAGCCACTTGAGATGAGGGGGCTGCCCGTTTGTGGAGGTCGAAGTGGACGTGGATGTGGCTGTTGAAGTGTTTGAAATGTGGTTGTTTGACGCTGGATTTAAATAGTGGGTATTAGCCGCCCACGCTGCCACACCAGGGGGATAAGCTGCACCTTTCCCGCCCGGTAACAACCCCCTTCTACTGTCCTGGGGTACAGCATTGTTAGCATTAGCATTAGCTCGCCCCACAGCCCTATCGCTAGCTGGAGGAGGCACAGGCTGGCTAGTTTCATTACATTCTGCGTAACTATCTACATTTGGGGGGAGGAGCCTTTGGAAAACACTGTTCATCTCATTGAGAAGGGATCCAGCCCCGCCACCTGCGACATCATTTCCTCCCACCACAGCTCCGCCCACTGCCTCCTCGCTGCCGGGCTCCTTCCCGAAAGTAGAGAAACTTTTACGACGCTCCGAATCGACAGAGGACTGGTCGTCATCCGTCTGCTGCTGGGGTTGCTGGGTAGATTCCTCCCCGGGTATGTACATGTTGTTGCGGTAGTCAGATGAGGATTGGGGTAAAGACAGAGGGGGCATCCAGCACTGGTCCGAATGTCCCAGGACGCGGCATTCATCTGTGCACAGTCTCATAGCTGCAAATAAGGGAAAGCGAGTTTTAATGGATGAAATAACCTTTGACATGTAAACAACAACGGGACAGATCAATGTTTAAAATATACAAGAGGTACAGTGAGCTGAGGTTTTTGCATTTTAAAATACAGAGAAATGTTGGGGAAAACTAAGCATGGGGAGTTGTACGCAGGGAGTTTTGAATATTTTATAGCTCATTGTTTTGTTTGCGGTTTTAGGACGCCTTTATACTGGTCTCAGGGGTCTATTGTGATGTCTTTTCTATCTTCAGACAATGCACTGTGGGTAGCTGCAGGTAACAAGGAAAGCACATAATGAAGAATAAATATGACTATATGCTAAATCTGTCCCAAATGAAATTAGAGGCCGACTGTCAGTGCAATACATGCCCGCAACTCCAAATACGCTGTTTTTTAGTGAGCGTTTCTATCATATCTAGAAAAATCTACGCAAATTAAACCCATTGAGGAGAAATAAGCATAATCCTAGCTCATGGGTCATTAGCTTCCTTCCTCTTTTTAAATGAGAAAAGACGAAACGAACGAAACCTCAGAGTTTTTCACAGAGCACACAAAAGACAGCGGCCCAAGCCAAGCGCACCTCGCCATCACTTTATCTCAATAATGATAGAAAATACAAGTACAGAAGTGAGGCAGGCAGAGACGCAGAGAAGGGACAAAGTCAGCAGCAGCATATAGGGAGAATAACATCGTTCTAAAAGCAATTATGATGAATTCTCCTCAGTTCAGACATGAAAGTGCAGTACTGTCACTCACTGCGAGGAGAAAGAGAGATGGAAAGAGAGAGAGAGAGAGAAGGAAAAAAAATAGCACCCTAAGATGCATACCGATGAGTGACAGGCGACTCATCTCCGCTCTGGGGAGGATTTTTACAGACACGACTATCTTAAGGCCAGATAATGCACGCACGCAAACACACATAGAAGCACGAAAAGCCAGTGAGACACACCGTAACCTCCGTGAATGTGATAACGAGCGTGGAAATGAGGGGCTGCGGAGAAGAATGGGGCCCGGTACAATGGGGGATTGTGTCTGTGTAGAGGGTGAATGGAGAAGCCTGTGTAAGAGACAGGGACAGAGCAGTGGACTAATAACAGGCTTATAAAAGGGCCGGTGCTGTCCGTGGTGCTGAAATTAGTTAGGCTGCAGGTAGAGAGGATGTACCAGTGTGGTCTAAGGTTGTATGTGTAGCAAGATTAACAGGCTCACAAAAAGCATCTAAGATAAAGTAAGAGTGAAAATAGTGTTTGCTGTTGCTTGGCTATGAAATGAAGCTGGTAAACAAGAGCCTAACTAATACTACTTGCATTTCGTTATTTTTGACAACTGTATAACACTGTAAGGTTGCTTAAAACACTAGCTTTATGTAAGACTGTGCAGGCAAATCTATTGTAAATGTATTTTGCTCTAGCCCAAAGTAAGTCATAAATAGGAACATGAGGCAATTTCTTATTCATACCTTCCAGATTTGCAAAATTAAAGGTGCCCTGTGTAAGTTTTGTGTGTGCCTAAAGCCTTTTTTTTTCCATGGAGATGTTGTTTTGCCTCTGATGTTCCACAAAATGGCCAACAACTTGACATCTCCATGGAGACAAGCAGATGACACCACTAAACCAATTATTTTTTGTCTATAAAAGCGCCTCTAATTTAATCAAATCATGACAGGCAAACCGTAAACATTTTGATGAGACAAGCACTGGTCCTGATCCTCCACCTGAAAACTTCCTTAGTGCGGCTTTAAGTTAGATGTAACAATGGTGTGGAGCCGAAACTAAGTGTGACATGCCGCTAACAAAGGCATCGCTCGGTGCAGTGGAGCCAATTTGAGAAGTCACGGTAAAAGGGCGCACAGGAGATAAAAAACACACAGAGGCTGCTGCGCTGTGTTTACCGGAGCAGCCAATGACTTGAGAGGATCTGACAGGAGTGGGCGGGGCTACGTCACACTGTATCTCACCTGGGTGGAGTCGATGGTGCATCTCGAGATGGATGAGGTCAGAAAAGCCCTCCCCCAGAAGCAGCCTGTCCACGGGGGATTCTCGGCCCATTTCACAGTCACTGTCCCCCGCCTCGCTGTCCCCACGGCCACTGTCCTTCAGGCTGAACTTGTCCATGTCTTGTAACGCATACCTACAGCAGCATTAGGATACAAGTTAGAGTCTCACTGAACTAACAAGAAGATAGATGCATTTTGTTTTGCAGGCAGGTGTCATTGATTTGTGATCTGAATCTGTCTTTCTGGGGACTAAAAAAAAAGTATGAATCCATCAAATGAAACTTTAGGCTGTTTGTAGAATCTATCAAGTCTCCAGACGAGGCACGGGCCATAAATCCTCAGTGCAGGTATATCCTATCTGTAAATCTTTCACTGCAGCCACTGGGGGCTCTCATAAATCTGTCATCTACAAATCAACAGGGAATGTTATGACGAAGAAGTGATGGATTCATACTTTAATATGTTGGAGAGAAGACCACTGCTGTGACATCTATAGACAGATGGCTTGCATATCTCTGAGCTGATGGCACGGGCATGATGTGGGAAGTACAATAACACGCCATTTAAACTATGGTCTACATTGAACTGAGCAGGCAACTGCACAACAGGTAGTTGAAACATGTAGTAACACAATGAAGAACAAGTGGATTGAAAAGTAAATAAAAGATAATCTCTTTAGGGGAGGGGGCAGGAGGAGTGGGGTAATTTACCTGTAGCTGCGGGAGTATTTGTTGCCGCGGAAACTGGGTCTGGGCTGGTACTGGCCCTGATGGAGCATGGACAGAAGCTGTGAGACTTGCTACATCCAAAAATAACAGAAAATAAAAAATAAAACAAAAATAAAAAATAAAAGGGGGATGGATAACAGATGAGGGTAAAAAAGAAAGACAAAAAAGAGAGACAAAACAATGGATGAGTAAACACAAAATGGTTGATGATAAAGAGTCATGAGACAAAATGGATGACATTTGAAAACAAAAAGGGAGCGGAGTGAAGGGGGGGGGGGGGTGTCTAGACAAGTACAGAGAGATTGGGTGTGAGTAAGGAGGGAGGGAGGGGTTACAGAGGTGACGGTGTAAACAAGGTAAAGACATAGACACGTGTAATCATCAACAGTCTTAATGAGAGTCAGTTCAAACTACAGGCCAGTGTTGATTAAGTCACTGTCACACACGGAGACAAGTTAATTTGTTCAAACAGCTGCGTGAAGATGATGATGATGATGAGGAGGGAGGGACAAGAAGAAGAAGAGTGTGGGAGGTGGGTGAGGGGGTGTATGGGTGGGGACGAGTGAGGGAGGGGTGAACTACAGAGAGTAGGTAGCGAGAAAATTTGGAAAGGGGCTAAGGGACCACAGTTGAAATGTCAGATTAATTTGATTTGCCGTGTGCTCACCTCTACCGGTGGAGTGGCGTGTGCGAGCTCCAAGGCGAAGCTCTCTGGAATGTGATTGGACGAGATGGTCACCAAGCTGTTGAGGGACTGACGGCTGTGGTGGTTCTGCCGGCTGCCCATCTGCGCGCGGTCCATAGGGGGCGTCGTGGAGGGCGAGCGATGGTGAGATCGGATCGGCAGTGTCCCGTTCACCGTAGGTACCAAGGTGATGTCGTTTTTGTGGATTTGGCGAGAGGGCTTCTTTGGATGGTGCTGATGAGTTGATTCGGCCACTCTGCAGTTGTAAGAGTTTCTGGTGTCCTTCTTCTCCCGGTTGCAGCGAGCGGCGAAGACAACCATGATGACCAGGAGGACGGCGCAGATGGCCCCGAGGGAAATGATGATGATGAGGGATACATCCAGAGAGGATTCACCCTGGTCCATCACCTGCACGTGGTTCTCAATGTTCTCATAAAGGGTGATTTTTAAAGCTGCTTTGGCACTTAGACTCTCACTCCCTTGATCTCGGACCACAACTGTCAGCTCGGCATGCTCATGAGGAAAGTTCTCCAAGCTGGCATTGGCATGTATCTCGCATGTTCTTTGATCGATAAGAAAGAACCCCTCGTCATTCCCACTCACAATGGAGCAGATGAGCTCAGCGTTGACTCCTGTGTCCCTATCTGTTGCTCTGACTACTGTCACTAACTGCCCTGCCTCTGTAAACTTTGATGCGGGAATGTCAGCGCTAAAGTTCCAAAGCTGAGGGACAACAATGATTGGCGGATTGTCGTTCTCATCCAGGATGTTCAAAATCACTGTAGCGTTGCTTGACAGTGGTGGCTTTCCTGAATCTTTGGCTTGAACCACAAAAGAGATACGGCTAACGTCCTCTCGGTCGAACGTGCGCAGGGCGTAGATGGCACCGTTAGATGGGTCAATGGTGACATACGTGGAAATAGAACTCCCATGAACTGAGTTTTCGAGGATTGAATAACTAACTTGTCCATTGGTATCCAGATCAGGGTCAGTAGCCATAATAGAGGTAAGATATGCCCCTGGTGCGTTGTTTTCTGACTTAAAGATCTCATATCTACCTTTCTCAAAACGTGGGGGGTTGTCATTCTCATCAGTCACGTGAACAGTGAAGTGCTTGATCGTGGAGAGACTTGGAGTGCCTTTGTCTTCAGCCACCACAGTGAGGCTGAACTCTGATCTCTTCTCTCTGTCTAGCGAAACGTTGGTTAATATCATGTAATTATTCTCATACGTCTTCTGCAGCTTAAAATAACCCTGGCCGTGTAATTTGCACTCCACTTCGCCGTTCAAGCCAGAGTCCAAGTCCTCCACTCGCACCAAAGCCACAAAAGTGTCCAAAGGGGAAGCCTCGGAGATGTAAGCTGCATCTCCATTTCCCTGGGAGGACATGAGGTTAATGCTTATGTCTGGCTTATTGTCGTTCACGTCTACAACTTTGACCAGGATTTTGCAGTGAGCGGGCATGGAGTTAGGTCCCATGTCCTGAGCTTGGACGTCTATGTCATAGGAGTTAACAGCTTCATAGTCCACGCGCCGAAGCAGGGTCAGGTGGCCAGTGTCGGGGTTGATTTTGAACGTCTCCATGATTTTGGGGGCCACATGACTGCTAAAAGAGTACACTATCTTAGCGTTGGTGCCCTCGTCTGCGTCTGTGGCGTTCAGGTCAATGAGCAAAGTGCCAACCGGGGAGTTTTCAGGCAGGTTGATGACATAAGAGGACTTTTCAAACACTGGGCTGTTGTCGTTTGAGTCGGTGACGCTGATTTTGAGGAGAGTGGAGCCGGTCCTCTGGGGTACGCCCCTGTCAGACGCCGTGTACTGAAGTTCATAACCGGAGCGCACCTCTCGGTCAAGCTCCCTAAGCACCACAAGCTCCGCGTACTTAACCCCGTCGCTCCTGGACTGAATGTCAATCTTGAAGAAATTGTTTGGCTCTAACGCGTACGTGTAAAGCGAGTTCTCCCCTACGTCTGGGTCTGTGGCGCTGTCCAATGGAATGCGCGCTCCCACCGCCGCGCTCTCAGAGATTTCAATGGGAATGACAGGGCGAGCGAACTGGGGCGCGTTGTCGTTTATGTCCAGTACTTCCACCTCAACATGGAAAAGCTGCAAGTGCTCCGTTGGCAGCGTTAACACGTCGAACTGGATGGAGCAGTTTAGGTTCTTTTCACAGAGTTTCTCGCGGTCGATCTTGGTCCTGACGCTGATCTCTCCGTCCTGCTCACGCACTGTCAGCAGGGAAGATGTGCCCCTCTGCATGGCTCGGAAGCGCAGAGACACCGAGCTGGGAAGTTTGGCCAAAATATCCGCCACATCGTCTCTGAGTCTAGCAATGACGGTGCCTACTTTCTGTTCCTCGTAAATCTGGTATTTTAACGTCTTCCCGGAGACATGGTTTGCTAAAAATAACAGAGCCACAAGTTTCCACATTTTCGCCAAAAAGAGTCTCTTCTCTTTCACTGGATACATTTTTGATAAATTCCAATACTACAAAAAGTAGCAGGAGTCAGTCCCAGTTTAACAAATAAAACGCACTTCTTTCTCAGTCATTTGCGTTGATTTTCCAAGAATGAGACGAAGAAAAAACGCACTCGTTAAAAAGATTTAAAATGCACAGGTTTCCACTAAAAAGGTATAGAACTCATTTCGTCCTTGTTACCAATCTGTTGCACGGGTCCAGTGTGCAGAGATGCCGTTGAATGACAGTGGAATCCGTGCGTCTGTCTCGCAGTCGTTCCTCTGCGCGTCTGCTGTGAGCTGTGCGCTCTGTCTCGCTCCCTCTCTGCGTTTGAGGCTCCTGTGCGCGCTCTCTCCCAAAAATAACCCGCCTCAGACCAAACTCGCTGTACATCACCGACAGCCCCCCTCTCTTTCTTCCTTCCTTTTCATGCCGGGAAAGACAAACGCTTCTTAAATCAAACCCTGGCTGGTGGCCACTCCGTAGTCCACGGGAGGAGGAGACACGGAGGGGGCAGAAACCCCGCCCTATCGGGGGGGACTCACTTTCCTCACTTTCTAATTCAGCACAATGAACAGTGAGGGAAATAAAGTGTACTAGAAAACGTCCATTCCTAAAGTCGTTTTTCATTGCAATAAAACCGCAGGAAGGTTTAAGTTTCTCGCTTAAAGTCTGTTCCCTGACAGCACGGAGGCGCACTGAAGTCCACATAGTCATTAGACAAGTCAGAAAATACGGTCAGCTGAAGCTACACCGTGCGTTAAAGCGCACAAGGTACACTTCTGAAATGCAGCGCAGTCAGTCAGAGGCAGCTGTCATCACTCCTGGATGCCTGGGCACTACGCTCACAACATGCTTATATTCTATGTGAGCTTTCAAGTGGCAGCTGACCCTCCGCCTCTTCTACTTTGTAGACGCGGTACACAGTGCATATTTCTCATACGCTTCATCTGTGGCTGTCTGTCGGTGAGAGTAAGCGCAGTAAGCTCTGTAGCGAATCAGGCAGAAAGAACGCTGGACTCTAATGAATGCCTTTAAAGAGACGGTCACGCCGAGGAACAGCTCTGTCCCGTGAATAAATCTGTTTAACATCACTTCAGACTCACTGCAGCTGAATGAGGGGATTTTGACAACAGCCACCAGCATATACTTATTATGCATACTCTGGGGGGTGCACTCTCTTGTAGGTTATTTTTTTAATGCCTCTTTTAATTTGCATGTATGTAACTCAGCAAATAGTCTTTGATTTCAGGTTATAATATTTACAGGGAAAAGTCCATTGAGATTTCAGTGTGTATATATGCAACTTTTGTAAAACTTTTTTGATGAGTTGTGGTTATTGAATTTACATTCACAATCAAAAGTCACAAATGAGATTTTAAAGCTGTACTTTGACATAAGAGAGAGAAGACAGAGATGTAAACTTTGACAAATGTGCACAGCTGGGAGCGCTGCATTCTGGAGTACCATCTGGCCACATGTATTTGGCACTGGGACTGAACGATTAAGCCTAAAGTACTGCACTCCCCTCCAACCGAGCACAACCCTGTGAAACTCAGAAAATGGTTTGTAGTGAAGAAATGGAAAACTGAACTGCTACTCATCTGCCTAAGGTTACAAACCATAGACGGAAGGGAAATCTGTCCTCTGCATTTGACCCATCCTTCACATTGGGCAACCTGTCAGGAGCAGTGGGCACCACAGTGCAAATTGCTCTAGATTATTTGTTTTGAATAAAAACCTGAAAACTAAGTATAATTTGTCATGCAATCCATCATGACCAAATGTTTTCGGACAAACAAAAATATTTTTGAGGGGATCTTGACAAAAACTAATGTCTTACTCCATTTGTCTCAAGTACTAACATGGTCCTTTTTCAGAATCTCATAGCATGGCCATATTTATAAATATAAGGAATAAATGGATTGAAGATATGCAAAAACAAATGAATTATTTACTACCAGCTGCTTCCCAGTGTCTATGTGTGAAATGCAATACAGACACCAGTGCAAGACATGCTATCCGCTTGATGCTCATTCAGTCGCCTTCAACACAAAACAATAACTTATTACATATTCTAAAACGTGCAAGGACACAGACCAGAAGCTATCCTTTTGAACCCGCCATTTTAAATCAGCCTGAAAACCTTTCCCGCTCCACCATTCATGTCAACAAAATGTTTGCATTCACTCCCATTTTGCACATGTTGGTATTTAAACAGGTTTGATACGGGCGCCGAAGCATTTCCATAGCTCAAATGCTCACAATGCAGTAATGCAATTTACTCCCAGCGTCCCAGGGAAGCTAATCACATTTGGAGAACAAAGTCTGCCCCAGAGTTTATGGAAGAAGGGAGCAGGAGAATGACAGATTTGGTGGGGGCAGGTCTTAAACAGTGAACCGAATAAAACAATTAATGTATAGAAAGGGGCATAATCTAAGTAAAAAGCAGATGGAGGCTTAATAGATTTAGGCACGCTACATAACCAGAGGAGCTGAACAAACGTGCTGCTTTTGATGCCAATAAATCAGTTGAAATATTCATTCCGGGTAGCAGGTGCCTGGTGCAGAGAGCCTAAGCTAATCTCATCAAGTTTGGTGTTAACTTTCACTAGTTTTCTGTTTTTTTTTTGCCAGTTTGACCAGCTTTAAAGCTGCCTCGCTGAAGTGGCTAAAAGTTGTGAAAGTCCTTCAAAAATGTGTGAAAGAAAGATTTTTAATTCACAAATTTGTCACATTCCATCGTTCTCTTCTGAGAAAATAAGTGTTTTAGCATTGGTCAAATATTTTGACTAATGAAAAACGAATGTGAATATTATTTTACTTTGTTATGTAAAATTATCAACCAAAAACATCTAACTTTACGACTACCAATAATTATGACACAGTGAACGGTAAACAGTCACATTTTTATTTAGTGCTTTGCCACCTTCTAAACACTCAAAGCGTTTACATCGATAGACCACGCACCCACACACACATCCATACACCAGTGTACACAGACACAGGAGGCAGGGTGGGTTAAGTGTCTTGCCCAAGGCCACAACAACAGCATTCATCTGTGGGAGCTGTAATTGCACCGCCAACCTGTGGGTTAGTGGATTTAATCGAGCTACCAACGGTGTTTATGTCGAGGTCAGACTTCAAACCGTCAACTTTTGGACACTCTACCCACTGAGCTACTGTCACCCAATCATGTGTTGGACAGTAATAGAGTTGGTAGTGAATCCATCTCAAGTACTCGATAACAGTATAGAATTACGTAGGTGCTGTAATTCATACTTATTTATTGTTTTATTAGTTCTTCTTGAAACTATTTGAATGTACAGTATTGGGTTCAATAAAGATTTTGAATGCTGTCTCTGAGTCTGACGTGATATCTGCACTTTGACTGACCTGCAGCACTCACACAACTCCTGGATCCTTACTCTTTATTTTGTGTTTGCTCTCAGCTGTGTCACTCTTTCTTGGGCTTTGGGTCATAAAGTGATAGTTTGTGGATTAAGCGTCTGTCCTTTGCATTGATGACCATTCCTCTGCTCCTCCTACAGTGAATGGAAGCAGCAGGTGGACTGGGGGCCAGCGACGAGCCGAGTGTGTGTGACCAGAGCCCGCCTCACGCTCATAGTGGCACTGCGCTTGTAAAGGCACGCGAGCATCTGTCGCCTCGTCTGTGTGCTCATTGTCACTCATTCAATTAGCAACGATTTGGTGGATTCCATTCCAGTGGGGAGGAGCAGGACCACATAGTGATTGCTTTCACTGCTGCTGGAGGAAGAAGCTAATACCCCCCGTCCCCCTTTGCATAGACACAAACACAGCACCCCCATCACTGCTATCATTGTTATTCATCCCGCTCTCTTCCACTCTCCCTTGCTTTCATTTCGGGGGTCCATAGCACTTTATGACTTTATGACTGGGTGGTTACTATTGTGTGTGTAGAAGGAGAAAGAGAGCGCACCCTTGTTCTTGTGCACTCTGCATGTGATGATCACAGACCCACTGCAGCATATTGCAGCCGATGTCAACAGTTGGTGGACAAATTTACGGCC
Organism: Periophthalmus magnuspinnatus; assembly: GCF_009829125.3. NCBI lineage: Eukaryota > Metazoa > Chordata > Actinopteri > Gobiiformes > Gobiidae > Periophthalmus > Periophthalmus magnuspinnatus. The sequence goes on from NC_047126.1 coordinate 14,095,239, forward strand.
CGAGCAGAACAGCGAGGTGTGGAGGATGAGCCTGAGCAGCTTCTGAGAGGGTTCGCATTACCAAGATGCTCTGTTGTCTCAATGGCAAGATCAGAGTGTTAGGGCAGACTGATGGAGCAGATAGTACAACTATTAATCCATATTTATGTTATGTTCAAGTACACATTATCATTAAAAATCATGGCTTAGGTGAAGTGAGAGAGCATTAAAAGTGTAGGTCTCCTAACAGCCAATAAAGACTAATTTTGACAAATACTGACACCTCCTCCGCTTCAAATACTAGTAATACTACCATATGTATGAGACAATGAGGTAGGCACTATATGATTTCTCCCAACATTTCTCCTAACATTATTTATTTATTTTACAACTACTATTACTACTACTACTACAAAGACTACAACTCGTACTACTACTATATGATTTATACCAACACCAACAATATTTACAGATTTCTCCCAACATTATTTATTTATTTTATTGTACTTTAGTCTAACAATTACCTGAACAACAACAACTACAACTACAACTACTACTACTACTACCACTACAAAGACTACAACTACTACAACTAGTACTACTACATGATTTATACCAAACACCACCAATATTTATGGATACTATACTGGTAAATCTTACTTTTACTTCTCACTATAACACACACAGTTTAAGACTACACTAAAAACCCACCTCTTCTCCCTGGCATTTAATTATTTTACTTCATTATTATATTATCTGTATTGCGTATGTGTTATTTTTTTCTGTAAATCTGCTTTGTTAACTTTTGTGTGAAGCACTTTGGGCAAATTAAGTTGTATTTTAAATGCACTATATAAATAAAATGTAATTGAAGTGGATGAAACTATAAGAATTACGACGTTCTGACTAGTTACAACCGCTGTAATGGTAAATCAGCGTACTTTAGTCTAATAGTGACCTCAACAAGAACTACTACAATAACCACGACTACTACTACAACTACTTCTGCATCTACTACTACCTCTACTACAAGTTCTTCTAAGTTTTCCAGTATAACAACTTCTACAACTGCTGCTGCATGGTGGCATTATCATAGTGCTGTGCTGGTCCCAGAGCCTTGTGCCCAATGAAAAGAACAGGCTGTTATGGCTTTTAACTGAGTGATGAGCTGGGAGAGGTGTATAAAATATTCATACCTTTCCCTTTGCAACACCAGTACAAAGTGTCATTTTAACTCTGCCATGGACACACTGCTCGGTTGACCAATGCATTAGCTATTCTCTTCTATTGTGCTCTCCCCAGTGCGACCAAGTTTGGGATTTGTGGGCCATTACTTTTGACAAGCCAAAAAAACCCATTATTTCCAGTAGATTTTTCTCATATGAGTCAAAAGGTCAAACTGCTATTAACAAAATATATTTATTCTAGACAAGATAAGGCCTGTCATTAAATCTAGAATAAGTTTTAATACTTAATGTGATATGCAAATATGCCCAAAGTCTGAGACAGTTTTATATGAACAGATAAAAGTGGCTTTTTTTTAATCTTAGGTCAAAGCTCAGGTGGATTGTACAGTGACGCATGCAAATAACAAGGAGCGTATTGGTCATCTATGGTTTAGAATAAAATCAACCGTCTGTGGAGATTTGAGCTTTGACTGCACATAAATAGAATTGTTGACCATTTGCCAAATTATCAGTATCCGACCCGTTTCACCCGTTTCTGACCTTTTCTCAAATGTTAAAAAACTCAAAGCTAGCCTTCTGGGTAGCTCGTTATCTAATCCTAGAGTTTATATTTGTGCTTCTTCACTGAGTCATACCTTGCTGACTTCATATGTAACACACATATTCATTTCCTTTACTGACTGAACAGCAGCGACAGCGGGAGCATTGGCCCACAACACGACACAGCACCGCGATACACAAAGACTTCACAAGCAATCAGCAGCGCACCACTCGCCACTCAACCACTCTCACTGTGGCTTTATTTAGCTTCATTGCAACGTCCGATCAAGGTCTTACCTCTTTCAGCGCTATGGCATGGACTTTGTAAGTATATAGAAACCTGCAGTTATTTCAGTGTTCAACATGTACACACACGATTATTCTCCAACCCTATCCATTTTGCTCAATTATACCAATTTATGAAAGTGTAGTTTGACAATAGGGCTTGTTAACATGTTCTTGTGAATTTAAGAATCACATTAAAACTTACCAGAGGGGTAATTATAGCCACGGAAACCAGGAAACAGGAGAAAAAATGTTACTTAGATGAAGTGGTGAAAGGCTTCCTTGGAAAAACAGTACACTTTTTTTGTATTATTTTTAAACATTACCACAGCCATATTTACTATCACTATAATCTATACAGTTCCTAATTTCCTTTTGGCTTTTTTAAGGGTGCAGTCAATCATGCCTTTAAGTGAGCACAGATTTGCACATATATCTGGCATAAGCGTTCACAGCAGACACGTACCTTCCTGACATAACCCTCTGTGTTTATCTGGACTTGGAAATAGCATAAAAAGAAACTTGCTATTGATCCGTTGTGGCTAGATCAAGCACTGCAACTCCTACCTCAACAGTTATACCCCATTTCAATCACTACTCTTGCATTTAGACGCTATTGTTCGATACTGAATACATTTACCCAGCTGTGTTTGAATATGAACTACTGAACTGCTTCTTAATGAAAATTATTTTTACTAACAGCAGTCCATCAGTTCATTTTGTCACCTACTGATAAACTAGGAACTTTTAGCATATACTAAAGAAAACCCACATCCTATTCTAGCACCAGTATTTTACATCAGGCAATTTAAATTAATGTAGAAAAAAAAAAAAACAGATGGCAAGTACAAAGCAGTTATTTCAACTTTGAGGCTGCACGCTACTTAGTCTAACTTGAGCATTTATTGTAGGTGTTCTTCATTACATATTACCAACTTTTTTTTTTTCTTGTGGGAAATTCTAATTACATTTTTGTCACTGTCTATCTCTATAGTGCAACTGTATCTGTATATATGACACCTTCTAGTTTTATACTTAGCCTTTTTTATTGTTAAACCCATGGACATTACATCACTTACACTTTAAAGTTGTGGTACCTGACTTTTTTCCTTATAAATCACTACATTTTCATTATTCCACATAAAGTAAACTGTGCTATATGACTTCCCTTTGGTGACTGAAGTTGTTCTGAAGCTGTAAAATGAGTGATTATCGATACACCAAAGGGTTAGCGACAGCAGAAACAATATACAGCCGCGAGCTAGTTTGAATATCAGACACCCCAATTTTAAACCTCTGTGAAAATATTCATAGGCGGGTGAAGCAGGACAGGTAGGTTCAGCAGGTCATCCACTCTAGAGGGGTGACCTGCTCCACTCTTTTTGTCCTTTTTCATTTATTTGCATTTTTAACTTTGTGTTTTTAAATAAGTGATGGCAAATTGTAATATCAAAACTAAAATCCAGAAATATTTTTACATATAATTTGTCATAGCGTGGATCATGACGTGTGGTATAGGCTGGGATATAGTACATTCGGTTCACTTTGAGTACCATTGTGTGCGTGCCTTTGTGTGTGTGTGTGCGTATTCGCTTGTGTGTGTGTGTCCTTGCCTGTGTGTGTGTGATTGACGTGTTGTTGATTTGTTGGGGACTGCCTTTCTCCCTGATACCACGTCCGTCTCCCAGCTGATGAGTGACAGCTAATTTGCGGTCCAGAGATTAGTGCTTTAGAAAGGGGAAGTCTCGCTCTTTCCCCGAGATGTGGCACATTCAAACAGAATTGGTCCCATTTGGTGCTGGTTTCTTCCTTTGACAGGACATGTGTGTCAGGCTGGTAATGAGGACAGCCCGCACCATTCACATCAAAATGGCCATCATCTGCCCAGATATTCATTTATTTTCTAACATGTAGTGACAGATTTTTTCGAGCTTCACTAAACATTATTGAACTCAATCGCAAGAGGATCACTTGTAAAAATGATTGAAATGCTTGACTTAGCTGAAAATTCTAAGTCGGACTCTCTTGATGCTACCCCTTTACCCAGGAGTCAAAAGTAAAACAGGTTTTTGACTTTATAACCACGCTTAGTATTCTGCCCTACTGGTGCTAATAAAAATCGTATTAGAAAAAGTCGAGAGTGTTTCTACCTTTTTCACTGCCCTTACCACAGACTGTATATGTAAATGGACGTAGCGAACCTGCCAGCCGCCGCGATCCAAAGTGTAGTGAGTATACGCACACTTCCGGCTCCATCGATTGTCACCCGTCTCTCTACAACTGCTGCCGTGAGCCTTGTCATTTCGGTCTTAAAATGTTTGTATTAACTCAGCCTGCACGATCCTGGTATTTTTATTTCGTTATTGTGTCCATAAATCAAGATATGAACATAATAACAGACAAGTCAGGTGCCTTCTTTCCCTCTAGTGTCAGCTATAGGTTTGACTGACAGCGTTGCTAAGCTCCGCCCCCTGCCAAACCAGCGGTGTCACCTCCAAAGTCGCCCGTATAACTGCTAGCCTCGATGAGCTTCATTTGGCTGTAGCTAGACGGTATTGGTGACGTCACACTGCCTTAGTCCACTTCTTTATACGGTCTATAGCCCTTTCTGTGAGTCCTTACTCTTGTCTGACCTGAAGGGGCCTACTCCTGCTTCACGGAAATGTTGTTGTAATAAAGCAGGATATGTCTTTTCACTTCTAAATGACCATCACTAGAGCAGACAGTCTGTAGTTAAATGAATTAATAATTTTCTTTGGGTATTTCATGTAACATTTTGAACGGAATTGTGGTACTTAAAACTGCAACACGATCACTTTTTGGCTACTTGGACAAACTTTCTCTAACAAATGGTGTGAATTTGATGGAGGAAGTTGTAATGAGGTCAAGGTCACCAGAGTGTTGCTGAGGAGGGAGAAATTCAAAGGGTTATGTGGGCTTTTTCATCGTTTTTGATTTGGGAAATGTTGGTCTGAAACAGCAGAGGTAGTAACTCACCACGTCTACCCAAGTATATTTTTTTTGTAACTATTTGCACTGTTTTCTACAAATCTTTGAAAAACAGAGAAAAACAAATCGAATGACTGAATGAGAAATTACTTTTGTTCTGTTCTACTAGTGAAAAAATGTAGAAAAAGGTAGTAGGAGACAGCTGCGTATCAGATGTAACACTAAATTTCCCAAAGCTATACTACGCTCACACCATTGTTAATAGCAGTAAAAGCAGGTCGTTAACAGCAGTATTAATGGAGCTACACCCAATTTGTTCCATGTAACATACGTGTAATTTGTCTTACCCCTGAATGACACTAATGTTCATTCTGTAGTCAAAAACAAACAGACTCTTTAAATAATTTCTAAGTCACTTCTTATCTTATGTCAAGTAATATAACGGGGGGTTTCTTTAACGGTCCTATATTACACAAAATTGATTCTTTTGAGCTTTAAGCCATTTTATAATGTTGTTACTTCATCAAAAACACACCTGGAGTTGCTTTTTGCTTCATTCACGCATGTTTAAGTAACTCTTTATTATTAGTTCGCCTACATCTCCAAAGCTCAAAATGCTCTGTCCCACTTTGTGATGTCATGAAGTGGTAGTTTTCAAGCTGACAGCTACATTTTACTTTTTGTTTAGTAGAGACTGGCTGAAATGATCCAAATGATTCTAGTGAAGGTGTATGGAGTTTAAAAACACAGCGGAGCACATGAAACCACAAGATGGAACCGTGTTTTTAGTTTGAGAGAAGAAATCCTCCTAAATATGCAGGGTTTGCGTGTTAAACATGTGAATGAAACAAAACACAACTCCAGGTATGTTTTTAATGAGGAGAGAACATTATAATATAGATCAAAAAATAGCATAACACGAGCCCTTTAGCAGAGCCTTAATAAAAAAAAGCACACTATTAGCAACAGCGTACACTTCCACACAGCAGGTTAAACTGAACCAGATCTCTGTATTGCACACACGTGTTTAAACAGAACTCGCTCGGGGGAAGGAGCTGGCACACATCACTTTTGAAGGGTGTGTTGGTGGGATAGGGGAAAGAGTGGCTGAGAGTGCTGCCTGGTGCCTCACACAAAGCCCCTGTTGTTTCCTCAACACAACTTGGACTGATTAAGAACACGAGCTACAATAACACAGACCTTATACTTAGAGTGCTCTGTTCTCGTCGTGGTATTCATAAAACATGTGTGTCTGACAGCACGGTGCGGCCTCTAGTCTTCGGTTGCAGCGGGGGTCCGTGCTCCTGGTTGGGGTGTTACATGTTTAAGTGTACCCTGGACGATGACCTACTTCCTGAGGTCCAAACCAGTAGATTTATGATCCTGGTGACCGCAGAGAGGCAGCAGCTGTGGAATAGATGTGTTGTTGTGATAACGAGAAGTAGATGGGGTTGCCGAAGAGGGAGGTTGAAGGGAGCGTGGAAAGGTTGGCTGGTTGGTGATGGACCTTGAAATATGGCGTCAGAAAAACAGAGGAAAGCCAAGTAATGGTGCATGGAGGGTGACCCAGGGCCCCAAATCAAGAGGACTTTTGTTTTGCTTATGCTGCAATAACACCTGGCAGAAGTTATAGACAAATAGTGGAGAGTCGAGGTAATAAGGTCATGAAGGACAACATAAAGGATTCATATTCAAACAGAAACAAACAAAATCTACACAAAACCTTAATTAATTAACCTTAAAGGGTGAACAAATGAGACTAGTTCAGATGTTCAGTCGGTCCATTTAGTTGGTTTGGTGATAAGATGGAGTGACAGTAGCTCAGTTGGTGGTTGGTGGTTTGAGTCTTGCTTTCATAAACATCATTGGGAGAGCGGTTAGATCCACTGACCCACAGGTTGGCGGTGTGATTCCAGCTCCCACAGATGAATTGAGCGAGACACTTAACCCATCTCGCCCTCAGTGTCTGCGTTCACTGCTGTATGAATGTGTGGTTCCTTCATGTAAAGCGCTGTATGTGCCTTGAAGGTGGAAACGCGCTATATAAAAATGTGACCATGTGACCAAGATGAACAACAAACAAATGTGACCCAATGAATTAGTGAGGGGGTCCTTTCTTGTAGATAAATTGGTAAAGTTAGGTGTCACAAATGAAACTATCAATCCGTTTTTTTATTTTTCACAAGTTCATTATAAGGAACATTTCATTTTATCATGACATCGTTTCTTCAATGTTAACATAAGCTACAAAGACTGAGTAAAGTTTTAGAGATAAGCACTTTCCATAGAGCTGCATATAGTTTATTGTCAGGGTGAAAGTGTGACACAAGTGTTCAATTCTACAGTTTACAGTGTACCCTATTTATATATATATCACATATGTCTATGGTTTAACGCAACCAAGCCATTCCCAGGCACCAGTAAAAGGCTGCAGTGTCATCAGATGTCAGCTGGGCTTGGAGATTGTGCTGATTGCCTGGAGTGTGGGTGTACCATTAGACTAGAAGTCACACATATTATGCACTTACATCAACCAAAGTTTATTAGAAACAAAAAACTAACTTTGGATGATTAATTAAAATAAGAAAATCCATAAATTGAACATTTTATGGCAGAGAAATTAAATTACACTTTATAGAGATATGGGGAGCTATAAAGTTTAATGCAGGTGTAGAGGATAGTGATATTCTCAGGTAAAAAAAAAAGAGCAGTTACTCGATTTGGTAACATTTTATGATAACTACATCTTAATTAGCCTTAAAGAAGACATATTGTGCTTTTGTTAGGTATATAGTTATAATCTCTGACACTTTTTGATGATTATGTTATAATCTGGGCATTTTAAATTGCAATATTTATTTAAAATTTCTTAATAAAAAAATAAATTATTTGACTTCTGTGTTGAAAATGCAGTGTGCCCAAAGAGAGTTGACGTAGCCATAAACGTCATCACAACATAGAGTCAGCGAAGCAGTGTGCACCTCATGGGACAGCTCCAGAGCACACTAGCGAGCAGCGGATTTATTTTTATTCATGCCGAAATGACTATGTAACGCAGCTGAATCCTACTTATATCAATGATTAAGAAAACAGGTTAGGAGTTAGGGTGTTAAGCATAGATCGTATAAAGAAGAGGACTAGGCTAGGAGTTATAGAGGCGGATTTGTAGCCATATTTGGTATTCTGATCACGAGTATCATAGCAACCAAAGAGCCAATTCGGAGCCAGGCTGCTGAAGGTAATGCTCCTTTCCTTAGCAACGCTGTCAATCAAACCTGTTGCTAACATTAGTGGGAGTGAGCAGACAAAATAGCAAAAAGATGAAGAAGAAGTTTACAAAGGCATGAAAAAATACACTAAAAATAGCAAACATCAGAGGTTGGATGCAGTGTGGAACAGGTGAGATTTCAACATTTTTATTTATTTTTTTTGAAAGATTGTAGTAAATTATGTATTTCTTCATGCTCTATTATTATGCTCTATTAATGAATAAGAGAACTTAAGTGTAAAAACACTGCTAAACACTGGCTAAATTGTTTAGTTTTTACAAATCGAATGAGGGGGAGGTTGTGATTCAAGAATTTAAGATATGGGGAAACGTAAACAGCCAAAAAGCCTTGAAGAGGAGAGAGGAAGGCTGTGCGGAGGAGGCGTAGGAGTGGTAGGATGGAGAGTTATACTCTGCTGCCTCTGGTCTGATTATTTAAACCTTTTTTTCCATGTCAAATCTTGTTCTTCATTCTGCACCTTCCTTTAATGAAATCACCACTTGAGATTGATCTGTGACAACCTTGAATAGCATGAGTAGCTTGAGCGTCCATATGTACACGCACTTACCCATTAGTTATACAGAAGTCAAGATGCACCTGAGCAAGTGCTGATTTGATTTGAGAAAAGTGTAGAAAAAATGAAGAAGACCTTGGGAAAGGTTAGGGAGATAAAGTGGATTTAGACAATCATTTCTTTGTCGAATGGCTCCGGGTTGCAGCGTTGTTGTAAACACAGACAAATTGACCACATATTTCACAAGCTGTTGGATTCTATTGAGCAATGCTTAACGTGGTGTTTCTAGTTTATGTAGGGGATTTGGGACAGAATCCAAACAGTGAGCAGCCAATGTTCAATCAGCACAGCAGGCAGCTAGTTGCACAGCAAGGAAGAAGAAGAGGGAGGAGGGAGAGAGAGGGGACAAGGATGTAAGGAGCACTATTTGCAAATGACAACAAGCAAAGACGAAGAAGCTGATGAAATAAAACCTGAAAAATAGAGACAGAATAACATGACGACGGGCTCAGAACATGCCCCAAACTCCAGTAGGGGAAAACCTTTAGTAGTCCTAGCATCTGTACCACTATAATTTGCTGTATAGTGGTGAGGGAAAGTAATGCTGCGTTATTTACTACTACATATATACTAGTAGTGGTATTTAGTAGTACTAGTAGTTAAGGCGTACAGATAGGTTACTATATCTTAAAATGCATTCAAATTCAAAGCTGGTTTTGAAATAAAGTATGTAGGATTCTGCGATAAAAGAAAGGTGGTACTAGTGTTATGCCATATTGGTTTACTTAGTAGCTGAAGTGATCATTTTTCATCCGGAGGCAGAATCCAAACAGTAAACAGCAAATGTTCAATCAGCTCAGCGGGAAGCAAGTTGCACAGCGAGGAAGAGCAGGAAAGGAGGAGAGGAGGATGGATTGAACAAGGAGGTAGGGAACTCCCCCCAGAAGAAAACCAGAACTTGTTCCGAATATGTGGGTTGACTGAAGGGTGATGGATGGTGTAGATTGGAAGCAGGAAGAGCAGGTCGGTGACATGTCGAGAAATCTCTCCAATCTGACACAATTACACTCCTCATTCCGCTGACAATTAGCGCTCCCGTGTTTAATTTGGGTTTGTTGGTTCAATGGCGTGCATGCTCATTACTCCCTGATTACTGTCAATCACTGTGTCAGCTTACAACACTTTTGCAATCGGTCCATTTGATTAACCTGGACAGCAGTTACTCTCGATTCACACTTGATGCCTTGATAGGTTTCACAAATTTATGTCAGAAACAGATAATTTGTATGCAAAGTAATTAGGTATGTGGCAAGAAACGCAGCCGACTGAAAAGTACATTTGCTCAGTGGAAAGAACACAATTTAGTCATTAAAATTCATTTGTATTATGTCTTAAAATTCCTTGCAGCACACACGAATAGTAGTAGTAAATGAAATGTTCATCACTGTGGCTAATCACGAGACAAGTCTTGTCAAGCCTGCATCAGCCCTAGGCTGTTATTATTGGCTCCTCGCCGCTAACAAGCAATTAATTCACATCAGAGCTTTTTCCTGTGCCAAATAAACAGCAAAAGGCAAAAGCGCTTTCATGGCGTTGGTCAAAAAAAAAAGGAAAATGCAGGAGAAGTAGTTCCCAGGAGTCTTTTCCCAAGCATGGATGAGGAGCGATAATAGATCTCCAACATATAGCACTATAATTAAGAATGGAAGGTGAACTCTAAATAAATAAATAAATAAAGGCCGGACTATTTTGTGTATTTGCATGCCACAGCGCATTTGTTTCTTTAACCAAACAAGGATCCGTCATAATTAGCTAAATGAATTCCCACATGCACCACGGCATCGTCAGTGACACCGGCGCTTTGTTCATGCTTGATTACATTTTAAATATAGCTGTAGCCAGTGCACATATTACATCTTCCTTTCACACCAGAAGCAAACGTGAAGCAGCGTGGTGGAAAATGATGGCAGTCTTTCATGTGTGATAAAAACAGGCAGAGGAACAGGACAAGACACGGCGCTCTGCTGCTGTGCCTAATCAATATCCATTATCGCAACTTCTCACCTGGCTCCTGCCTCCTCCCAAAGTGTGTTTGATTCATGAAGGGACCCAAACAACATATCAGCCATTGGAAATTAGATATTTGACCAATGCATGACAACTAATTCATTTGATTGCAGCAGCACGTCTCAAAAACAGTTAGGTGGGAACACAGCGAGTAATAGTACAATTTAAGCCAAACAGATGACAGGGATGTGTGAAGTATGTAAATTGTGTTAACATCAAGGCATTTAGCTGTTTGGACACAGTATCTGGAAGCATGAGAGTCCATATTGATTTTTAATGTGTTGATAATACAAAAGTCTGGAAAATTTAGCTAGATGCCTGGATCAGACAGAGCATCTCCAAAAGAACTAGAAATGATTCTGTAGTCTATTCCAGCTGATGAGCTATTAACGGGAGGAAGGTTTTAATGTTATTTGAGAAAATGTGTTATACAGTATATGGCCTCCATTCAGTATAAAAGCGGTAATTGCTAATCAATATTTAAGTAGAATGAATATAGGTTACTTGGCAGCATTTCTTGGTGGTGTTCCATGAACTAGATCCAACCCAATCCATCTCATTTCCAAAAAAAAAAAAAAAAGGTCAAATAGCACAATTAGCAGCTTTGTCACTTCATCCATGGGTTTCATGAAAGTGTATGAAATGTTTGGACTGTTGTCATAGAAATAAAAAATTCAAAACTAAATATTATATTTTTTGAATGGTCAACTGTCCTCAAAATGGCACCATATTACAGGAAGCTGAACCCCAATGAATAGGTCCTGTTCATATGAACCTTTGGCCAAGAGGATGGTGATATTGCATTGTTTATCATTTAAATTTCTGAAACTAAATTAGCTTTGTAATTGTTGTTGACTGCAAAGATGGGCTGTCATATTGTAAACACGTCGGGCCTTGACATTTGGGAGCGGATATGATAGAGTGACTCATTACAGGCAGAGTGGGGAGATTGCGATGCGATGGTGCCATTTGTTTGGCCATTTCCCCCAATGCTTGTAGATGACAATACTGCTGGAGACAGATACAGGCTCTTACAATGCGGGTGGTATTTCAAAAAAATCGGCTTAGTTACTGTTTGTCTTGTTGATTTTGTATCCATTGTGGTTCCATGCAATTTGCCCTCCATGTCTTGCTGTCTTTGTGTCTCATTCTGGCCAAATCATTTCCTTCTCTCCCAATCTTTCTCCATTCTTCTGCCAATTCTCTTGTCTGCCCGACAAAAAAGGTGTGTGTGTGTGTGTGGATGCATTTCAACCATTTTGTGTCTGCGTGTCTGGCACTTTCCAATTAGCTTGTATACCTGCTTCTGGCTGTGTACGAGATAAGATGGAGCAGATACCGGCGGGCTACTGTTATCTCTGTTTTTCCTTCTGTCACACACAAACAGGGCCGTATACCTGTACACACACACATGGTTTGGAAAATGCCAGGTTACAAGCTCCCAGCGCTCTATTGAAGAGAGAACTCCACTGTAGAGGCTAACAAGAGGTGGACAAGTGTTGTAATGAATTCATAAGGGACTCCTGATTCTGTGCTTATCCCCCAAGTGTGATATGCAACTGGGACTGGAAGATGGTCATCGGTCTAGTCCAGCAGAATGATGAGTCTATTTCGTCTCTCTGTTGCAAATCGCACAACTTGTTAGCAATAAAAGAGAGACAACATTATTAATCGTACTTCATAAATAATCTCACGTTTCCATTTGGTCTTCATTTTGTGCGCCCAAGAAACCATTTGTTTGTTTCTGCTGTTCCATCTGCCTGATGAGAAAGAAATTAGCGCAAACTACACCAAATGAGCCCTACTTAATTTCCAATTAATTTCAATATGTTATAATGAGATTAAACCTTATAGACGCTTGCCCATTGCTCTTGACAGGCTACACAGTGGCTTCAAAATGGTGGGTTAAAAGGTCGAATGCAGAGAATAAATTACAATGCTAATGCCCACCTTGCATTAAACGCTGCATTCTCTTACTGCGGTCTTCATTTATAACCTCGTTCTAAATAATTACATTAACCATTATTGGCAACAAAGTGTGTTTTCAGCCCCGTTATGTCACATATCCTGTCCAGCTACTTTACTTCCTGCCAATTCATATACATTAGAGTCCACTGTACACAAAGGCAGTGTGTTTGATACAAGTGAGCATTCTTATCAGCGCCACCCCGTCCAAACCTTATCTGCGCTCGATGTGGGGTCTGTGACAAACCCGGGCTACGACAATGTCACCATAGAAATAGCTAGGTCCCATTGAAAGAGCCCCACTGTCACACGTGGAACTGTTTACCTATGCCACTTCCTCCCTTATTTTGAAAAGACCTTATTCTCATGCATGCACATAGACGCCCGGGGTTACGGTTAGAGAAGGCGACAGTGTATGTTTGGATGTTTGCTGGTGGCAGCGTGGTGGGAGCGTGATCTGACCCCCCGTGACCCGCCCCAGACTGTTGAATAATAAAAGGCTATTCAGGCACTCACTGCGCTGACAGAATGAAAGGAGCAGTCTATAAGGGAAGGAGGGGGGGGGGGGGGAGGTTGGTTGGACGGGGGGATGGGGGGTAAGCAGACATGGCTCTTGCTTGGTGGGAGGTATGGGACACTCATTATTTCTCAGAGCCCCTCTCCCTCTTTCTTTCTCGCTTCAAGTTCTTCTTTAGTTTCGCCGGTTTCTCATTCAAGTCCAGATCTCGGACCCGTTGATCCGTTTTTTACGAGCTTCTATTCTATCACAATTTATTTCATCCACCCACCTCACTCACCCTCTTCAAGATTTCTGATTCCATTTAATCTGCTACTAACAACCTCACTCGTCTATAGCTTCTCCTTGGCTATCCCTCCATCTCTTTTTTTTTTCTCTGCCTCTCAATTATCCGTCCATCCCTCTCAGCTCCTCCCTCGCCGTCTCATTACCGATGCTGTCTACTAAGGAGGTGATTAGCCTAGCTTCGGCTCTAATTAAAACACAGAAAGGAAACTAAATGAGACTTGTGATTTGTGGTGCAGTGGTGGTAGCGGTGTGTGCGCAACAGTAAATGGTCGAATGCCAGAGAGGAGGAGGCTTTTCAGTTTCAATGTACAGCGCTAACAATTATCGAAAAGGTTCTGAAAGATGTCAGGAGCGTACCATGCCGTGGAAAGAAAATGGATTTCTTTGAGGCTGATTATTGTTTATATTAAAAAAAAGGAGAGAGAGCTAAGTGGCAGAGCAAGCGCAGACAGAAAACATCTAGAGTTGTTAGTCAAATTCAGCCTATTGCTAATTCAAAAAACATTTTCCTATACCTGAATGCATTAAATAATGTGTGTGAGTGTTCAAATGTGCGAACTGTGCAGTGTGAAATTAATTGGAATGAATGTTGTACTTCCGTTCTGAGTAAAAATGTACCAAACTTTGTGCAGGAAACTCGCCCAAGAAATAGACATCTGAAGGGATGCTCTGTATGCCATCCCTGTTATACAACTTAACTTCTCCACACTCCTCTTTCAGATCCTGTTTACTTCACTATCAGCTTTTTCAGCCACCACTGGTCTCTATATAAACCGTTTACTGACATTTTCTGTGCAAATATCTCTCAGGGTTTTCAGGCCTTCTTTTTATAGAAGTGCATTTATCTCATGTTGCAATTAAAATGATGGCGTTGGTGGATTATAGTTATCATATACAGTACTTGCAGTGGTGGCAGAAGTACTCAATTTTCAATAACTCAGATACAGCGGCAAAAAATACTCACATAAAAGTATCACTCGATAAGAACTACTTAAGTAATAGTATTAAAGTACCTGTTTAAAATGTACTTCAAGAGTAAAAAGTGAAAGCATTTTGTGCATGTTTTGAGATCTAATAAAGCGTTGAAGTGATTTTGATAAAGATTTGTGCTGCATTTTGTTCAATAGAAATGATTTTCGTTTTTTGAAGCTGTATTTATTTGTATATTTTGTTCGCTCAAACTATTAACATGTTAAAATTAAACTCCTCAGCCTTTTCAGCAGGTCTCAAACAATAATGGAAAATACTTTTCAGTCTAGTTAAAAAATGTAGTGGAGAAGAAGAAAGTACAGATTAACGCTCTCAAACGTAGTGAAGTAAAAGCAAAAAGTATCCACAAGTAAACAGATAGTACAGATAAAAACACCTAAAATGCGTACTTTGTTACATTCCACCACGGCATAATTGAAGGAGATGTTGAAATGAGCTACTATAAACTGTAAACAAAAGGAAACTATAGTACTACAGGAGGGGTGTCAAACTCATTGTCACAGACTACTTTTTAATCTGGTTAATTAACTGTTTCTATATTTATTACTTATTCAACTTACAAATATTGCATATGGATTTGCATAGACATGAAAAAATGGCAGTGTAACTGTGTATCTAATGATAAACTGACACTTTAAGACAATCATACCTTTTAATTTACTTTGTCGCAGGCCACCTAAAATGACATGGTGGACTGCATTTGGCCCACGAGCCTTGAGTTTGACACATGTGTAATACAGTAATGACAGCCATAACACCAGGGCCCCAAATCTCTGCACCCACATTGTGTATGGGGCTAATGATAGCAAGAGAACATGAGGGAGACAAATGAGGTGATGGAGTGATGCCATAGAAGACTTTGGGAAAAGATCTTTGGGAAAGATCTTGGTGCAATGCAATGCAACAGAGTGTGGAGGAAGCTGGTCAGAAATTAGAATGGGAACTGGCAAGGAAAGAACAATCTGCCGTTGTATTGCTGTATATGTTGTAATAGATAGATGGATAGATTGAATAATATATTATAATTACTCATATGTTCAGGAGCGGTCCATGGTAGAAAAAGTTTCAGAGGTATCATCTAGACAATGTTTTCAAAAAAGACGTATTACACAGTGTTTTCAAAAAATATGTACACTTGGGTCCAATCTTGACTTTAACCTTGATTAGTTTTGACTTTAGTTTTTGTTATTTTCATCACGTCCATTCTGAGACACTGTTACTGTAATTGGTCAAACGATTGCGGGCTCAAGACAAGATTACTCCAAACGAAAAAATACAAAATAAAGGTACTCAGTCAGGGCTAGAAAACTAGACCTCAAAATCCCTTGAAGTAGAAGACTCACATCCACATGGGGTGAGTCCAGGTTTGGCACAGTTTTCTACAGCTCAGCGCAGCTTTCAATACTTTTGCTTTTCACCCAAATCTTTAGACTTTCCCATTTTCCAAAACATCTATCTCATTAGACAACCCCCGCAAAGCTCCTGCTGCTCTGAAAAAAAAAATCTATTTCACCCTTTTCAGTCAAAATGTTTATTTCCTAACCCCAAAGCAAACTGACAAAATGTTGTTTTTGCCTTAACCAAGAACACCAACCTCCCAAGCTAACCTTAAACGTACTCAATAAAAGTTTTCTGCAAACTATCGGGAAATTATATAATCAATAAGACTACTTTGTACAAAGCGCTACTGTGGATTCATCATACCACTTTAGATTACAGAAAATGAAGACGAAATGTATAGAGAACGCATTTGCTTTCTTCTGTTTGTTCTACTTACATCATACTGTCAAAAGGCTCTGACCTATTCTTTCCTGCAGTGATCTGTTATTTTGAGTTTTCAAATATAAGCACTAATGGAGGTTGTTTCGAGTGCGCATTTATAAAGTCTGCATACAATTTCAGTACAATAATCTCATCTGTACTGCCACTTTAAAGCTCCTATACTACACAAAATTGACTCTTGTAGCTTTAACCCATGTTATAATGTTGTTACCTTCTCAAAAACACACCTAGAGTTGTGTATTGTTTCATTCTCACATGTTTGATTAACCCTTTATTAATAGTCTGCGTGCATCTCTAAAGCTCAAAATGCTCTGTTCCACCTTGTGATGTCATGAAGTAGTAGTAGTTTTCATGTTAACAGCTTCTTTTACCTGTTGTTCAGCAGAGATTGGCAATTCCAGGGTTGAAATCATCCAAACGATTCTATTGAAGGTGTATGGAATTTAAAAACACAGTGGAGTACTTCCTGTATCACCACATGACATCACAAAGTGGAACAGAGTGTTTTCTGTTTGAGAGATGAACTCAGCCTAAATATGCAGGGTTTGTGTGTTAAATGTGTGTTAATGAAACAAAACACAACACAACTCCAGGTATGTTTTTAATGAGGAAACAACATTATAACATAGATCAGAAAATAGCGTAATACGGGCCCTTTAAATTATGTAAAAACTCCTCAAATCATGTGTCTGTGTAATATGTTTATGTTTTATATTAGCAAAACTCCTGTTACAGTCTGCACCCATCACTTTCTTCCCTGGGGGACTAGAATTATGCAGAATTCTTGTTGGACTCTGCAGCCTTGTCACAAAAATTGCCACGTTGCAATGATCATAACTGTCTACTTTTCCCCGACTGTTCAAATACCTCATTACTGGTGTACACATAAATCTACTGCTCGCGCCACTATACTTCAAGACGACTTCGAAGATCTTTTTATAAGTAGATGTTTCTTTAATCCATTATGAGTTGAAGTTAAAATGCAATTACATGAAATAATAACTGAATGAATGTTTTCAAAAGCTGGACGCTGTTAACCTTGTGAAAAAGCATGTATTCCTCCTCCGATCCCATCTCTGAAAAACATTGCTTTTCACGTTTTATGCCTCTTTTGAAAGCTTTTACATAAACCCGGATACATTAAAGTGTACTTAACCTTCGTCGCTCCATTTGTATAAATCGTTTCTCCTTTACTGTTGATATCACCAAAAAAATATGTGCATTTGAGCAGATGGGTATCTTTGGTGCCCTGGTAGTATCAAAGTCAGACTACCAGTATGTTGGCGTTTAGACCTTTCCTCACCTCCAAAGCTGAAACGCCGGAGGCCAAAGAGACACAAGGCGCTGGCGATCTGACGTTTGATTGTATCGGCCGTGACTCAAGCGGGGTGCGGGTGCCTCTGACCGTGGACACTGATATGTAAGGACACACGCCTAACACGCTTTGTACCAGGGCTGTAGGTGGGCTTGATAGGTCTGGATTTTCACAGCAGTAACTGAGAGGAGAAGAAAAGCATGTGCCTTTATATTTTATGTAAGACAGTAGTTCCTAGTGGGCTTATTGAGCGGAGTCTGCTGGGGTTGTGAAAAGAAGGAAAATAAGAAAGAATGCAGGAAAAGCAGTGTTTGCGAACATAATGGCTGTAAAGGAATTGTGCCGTAGGGTAAGTTCTGCAAATTTTAAGGGAATATGTCGTGTTCACGGTTTAGACTTTGATGATGTCCTAATTTCAGACGGGGACATGGGTCTATATAAGCAGTGATTGATGAAGGTCTCAATTTTGTTACTAAAGTAAAAGTACAGATACATAGGTAAAAAGTTACTCAAGTAAAAGTATCACATAAAAAGTCTACTTAAGTAAAAGTATTTAAGTATCCATTTAAGAATGCACTTTAAAAGAAAAAAGGTATAAGTATTTTTGCACAAGTGTTAAATGTAGTGATTTTGATTAAAACTGATACGCATTTTGGTTAACGCCAACAATACGAATCAATTTCTTATTTTTTCTTATGAATTTTGTGTATTTATTTTTGTTTGCTCAAAGCTGGAGGTGAAACTTGAAAACTTTAGTCTGGATGTTACCACAAACATGGTAAAAATAACCTTTCAAATCATATGAAAAGTACTTTTTACTTTTCAATCCAGTTAAAAATTGTCCTGGAGTAGAAAGTACAGTTACCTGCTCTCAGATGTAGTGAAGTAAAAGTAAAAAGTATCCACTGTAAAATGTCCTTAAGTAAACTACAGGTACCTAAAATTCTACTTAAGTACTGTACTTTACTACTTGTACTTTGTCACCTTCCGCCACTGTATATAACGCATAGTTTTTTAAAGAAATTTTAAAAGTAATTTCAACTGACAACAATGAATGACGGCACCACTTTCTCAAGCTATTGTGAAAAAAAAAAAAAAAAAAAAATCACCCTAGTTTATACTGACAGAGAAGAGGTTGAACTTCGTGACAGTTTTTGTTTCTTGTGGACAGGCTCAGTGATTAATCAGGACAACAAATCCGACAATCTGATCATTTCAATTAAAATGAGTCCTATTAGACTTAGACATTCAAGTGTGTAAACGTGGTATGCAACTAAAAAGCAATGCATTAGCTACACATTTTCATACAGCATTTTTCCACTTCAAAAGCTCTAAAACCTCTCAAAGCCGCTTTACTTTAAGGACCAACCCACCACCCATTCACTCACACTTAAGCTAAGTGTTTTGCCCAAGGACACAACAACAGTACTCATGTGTGGGAGCTGGAATCACACTGCCAACCTATGGGTCACTGGATCCGACCACTCTACCGTTGATGGGTTTTTTTTAAGTTGAGAGCAGGATTTAAACTCCCAACCTTTGTAACAGTGGACAAACACTCAACCAACTGAACTACTGAGGCTGAACAACACACAGTGAAAATATGCAGGACAGTACTCTTATGCATGCACCCTCTTGGGACTTACGGCACGATTGAGGATGCCTGTTTAAAAGCTTGAAAACAGCACCTCTAGTTTGGTTATACACACACCAAAGCAGAAACAACTGCAGATAACGCATTAAAGTAGAGGGAGCAATAAAGGGCTGCATTGGGAAAACAAAGTATTAAAACACATAGACAACAGGCCACTTTAATAACTTGGAATGATGGAATATCTCATTATTGTGTTTGTGTGGTTCTGTTAATACAGCAGATAAATGTCAGCATCATTCTAATTTTAGGCATTTACAACACGGGGTTTATTTTTGTGTTGCTTTAGAAAGAGCATTTGTTCCAACTGCCATGGATACTTGTTAAACTCTTACAGAAATCTAACTCTGTAAATCAGTAAGAATTGTATTATTTTATGACACGTTTTGTTTTAAAGTCCAAAGTGCAGTCATTTGGGAGAAACTCATTTTGCCCAGGTAGTGAATAGATTTCGGTAAGGTCTTTATGTCAGGTCTCTTTTATTTATAGTCTTGGGTGAAGTGGGCAAAGTTGTATTGTTTTATTAGCAACATTAATCCGCCTTTTCTGGTCCAAATGAAGGCGATAATCTCCACTCATTTATGTTCTCAATAGTCAGTGTCAGACTGAGTGTTTTTGATCAACGATGCTTTTTTTTTTCAACTGACTACAGTTAGGAATCAGGAATATACTAGACCAAAGCAACAGAGTAGATGGCACCTGCTGTGGTATCCTCAAAAATTATGTCTTTTCTATGTGCGAGGGGCGTAATCTTTGAATGGACATATTGCTTTGTGATTTATGACTGGCAATCTGGATGACGCCAATGGACTGCTTTAGTGTGCGGAGAAACAATATAGTCTGTTTTGAATGGTGTCATAAAGTCCCCCGGTATGCATTTTCTATGTACGGAATTAGCGTTAGCAGCAGAAAATGCTAATTGTGAATCAAAAAGATGGTGTTGACAGCTTCTAACAAACATGACTTAAACTCTCTGTCTTGCCTTTATTCAACTGCAGGTGTTTCATTGCAATAAAATAAATGATTAAAATAAAAAACTTGGTTGTGTCTCTTGTTTGTCTCCACTAGAAAAGTTACCTACCAACCCAAACCCAAAACGTGCATCGTAGGTCAAATCCTCCAGCTAACATAGTCCTGACCAAGCCTAGCAACAAGATCTCAGAGATGGGCCCCAGTGGGATTACACGCTCACTGCTCCTGACAAGTTGCCTCTGTGCCATTGAAGGATGGGTCAAATGCAGAGGACAAGTTTCCCTACGGGGACAATAAAGTGTAACCTGATCTAACGTCCAACCCCTCAACATATTTCTCCCAAATTCTCCATTGAAAGGATGGATGGGATTCTTGTTTAACTGGAAGCGCCAGAGATACTTAGATATTTAGAGGCAAAAGGGGGCGGGGCAGAATAAAATCAATAGACGCTATACCTTGGATATAGAGTTATTGCTTCAGTTGCAGTTTTCTGTTAGTGGAAGAATAAACCATTAAGATACAACATCCTAACATACATTATCTTGCGGGAATGGTACTGTAATTGGTGTAACAACAGATTTACTTGGGAAACTCTCTGCTCCGCAACATTCTTCTGTCTTCTTTATATGTCTTTTTAGTGTTTAAATACAGAGAATCCCCAAACTCTTGAGTATTATAACTAAAACCAAAGCCACAGGTGCTGTCATGAATCAAATGCCACATCCTGAAGTTTGAGATGAAGATGACAACATGATGCCCAGATTCATAACACCGCAGATACCACTGTGCACACCGTGATGATGACTATGGTGCAGGGGTTGTCATACAGACAAATCCACAGCGTTGATGAAGATAGATCTGCATTGCTCAACACTCCATCAAGTGTGCCCCCATTGTGCTCCAATCACAGCCTCTTCTCATTACTCTTCATTTCAGCCAATGAGTTTGACGCTGGAAGAAAAGGCGGAAGGTACCCCCTCCTCCTCCTCCTCACCCTTACCCCCTTCATTTTCGACACGTCCAGAACAGGAATCAATTTCATCTATGGGCCCTGCCTCTTTTGGCTGGCTGCTTAGACTGGCCTTTTGACGGGACTCCTCGCTGACACCTCTTTAGCCCTCTTTTGTTGGTCTTTCATTGGGCGCGCCATATGGCAAGTGAGAGGGATCTAGCTGGTGAATGTATGTGTATGTAGACTTTGAGGTCAGTAGGGGGTTATAAGAGGTTGACCTGGCGACAAAGGCTCCCCACTCCATCAGTGATGTCAATGAATACATGGGGACACGGTGTATGAATGGGGAGCCCAGGAGCTGTGGAGAAGTCGTCTCCGGAGGCAGGAGGCTGTGGGACGGGGGAACGGGTCACTGTTGGGGGGGTATTAGCAAGATGAATGTTAGCTGGGATTAAGCGAGAGTGAGAGAAAATGAAATAGACAGGGGGTAGATGGGGAAGAGGGAGGAGGGATCAGTGATTAAAATGGTCACTGAAGAGAGAAATCACGAGAAAGGATGCTTCTAAAGCTTACAGGGGCAGCGTATGTGGGTTTGTGTTGTGAAGCGGCCCGCTGTGTGCTGTGTGTTTGTTGAGGATAAGAGGTGATCCCGGTGACACAGCGGCTACAATAGGCCAGCAGGTCCTTCTCAGTGTGATGACAAGGCGCTCGGGGTGGTGTGCAAAACCTCTGCATGTGCACCTTGATATATGAGTGCATGTATCCCAGCATGCCGCCTCTCTATAGGAACCCCGGTCCATGAGAAGGGGAGATTCTCATTAACCATGTCTGACAGGCAGAGCAGGGGAGTGTGTGGGGTGAGCTAAGGGGTCAGTCACCGAGCGTTATGAACTTCTGCAGTTTGCATGTCAGACATTTTGTGCTATTTGTGCTTGTGTGGGAAGTTGTTAAACCAGAAAGAAAAGGCATTTTACATCCAGTTGCATAAAATCATTAATAACACCAGCATTTCACATGGTCTAGATCCAGCAATTTTCATCATTCTAGTTCTCTGTAGATAAGTGCCGATAAGCAAGCCTCTGCAGAAAGCTTCTAAAGTGGGAGCAAAGAACTAAAACTATTTTCTCCATAAGTGCTTCTGACTTTAATAATAGCATGTACACACATAAGTGGCTGCAACTGTAATGACAGGAGACTGTGCTGGTAAGAGCTTTAAAGCCTAAAATGGAAAAAAAGAGACAAAGCCATAGAAACAGGTAGTTTTTGCCAACCTAAAAATGATGTTACACTGGACTGGTCTGTTTTATGCAGCGGTTGCAGAAGCATGTTTAACTTGGAGGATAAATACTTCATGGTCTTTTAAAGGTGCACAGTGCAACAGTGTGTGAATACATACAATACACATGGAGCCAAGCTGGTCAAGTTACAGGTCATATCCAACGAGACGAGCCCATTCACAGTAAGAATTCATATTTTTGCAACATGAACACCAAACTGATCCAATACACAGGAAAATGAATGCCATACTGTTAACACAATTAGCAAGACAACAATCTGTGGTGGTAAATGATCCTCGGAAAAGCAAATATTGCTACAGATCGTTGTAATTTTAAATCTATACTGTAGAAGGCAACTGAAACTACAAAAAAGCGTTGACAGCACTGTTCCACCATGTAAAAAAAATCTGTGCCAAGATTTGCTCCCACTAACCCAGTGCAACCGTAACCGTGGCTTCTCCATAATGCTCTCACTATTACATGGCATTGCATAAGATAGATAAGAGGCATATTCTGCACAACTGGGATACAGGACAGTGCCTTCAAAATGTGCGTGACTGGTGCGTGTGCATGTGCGCATCTGTGTGGCTGTGTGTGAAATGGCTGGAGCTGGGGGAGTGTGAATGAAAGTGGTACAAGATGAGCCGGCCGATGAGAGCAGGGAGAATGGGAGCGAGATTGTGCTCTGTCATCTACGTTCTACTTTGTGTGTGTGTGAGTGTGTGTGTGTGCGTGTGCGTGTGAGTGGGTGTCTATGGCGTGCATGTGGAGGTTGGCCAGGAGCTGGTTCAGTCATAACACGGCGCTCTATGGGAAAGCGGGCATACAAAGAGTCCTTTCACTTTCACAACCGCAGCAGCTTCCCTTTTCTCCCTCCACACTCTGAGCTCTCTCCAATTTCCTCACAGCTAAAGCCAGTTATTTTTTCCACAAGGCTAATAAGTATCTCATTTGCTGGGTCTTTAAAAATACAGATTTCATTTTACGCTAAAATAGGCCTCTTCTTTGGTAATATGTGCTGTATATTTAACACTATATTTTTTATATTTACACATTTATAAATGTTTTGTCCATGTAAAATGGAAGATGGTGGACCAAGCGCGATAATTCTGGGATATGGGCAAGATCAGCGGCTGTTTTAAGGTGTTTATTTATATCCAATGTGCTACACCAGTCATAAAAAATAAGCTTTTATATAAGATGCTCTTCTGGGCTAGCGCAGGGCGACGGTGGTTCAGTGGTTCAAATCTTGCTCTCGACATAAATATGATTGGTTGAGGGTTTAATCCACTGACCCACATGTTGACGGTGCGATTCCAGCTCCCAAAGATGAATGCTCTTGTTGTGTCCTTGGGCAAGACACATGGCCCACATCGCCCCTTGCGTCAGTGTAAACCGGTATATGAATCTCTGTGTGGATGGGTGAGCGGTTCCATGATGTAAAGCGCTTTTAAGAGCCTTGAAGGTGGAAAAGTGCTATATAAAAAATGCTTTATAAAAAAAAATGTGACCTCCAGTGCCAAAAGGATTACGCTGAGTGAAGATAATAGTGACAATCAATCAATCAAAAAGATCTTAAACACCTTTCCTTACACTTTATTTGATCTATGATTATAGCAAAAAATATTAAAAATTCAAGGTACAATAAGGTAGAATACACTGTTATATTAGGTATGCCAAGTCACTGTTTTATAAATTTGGATGATATGGGGTGAACTTTAATATTGATTTTTTCATTTGGAGTTTCTCAGTGGCATGGCACCTGTCTCATAAATCAACTACATAATGATACTACTAAGAATAAACTATACCAATTAGCATAGACACTTACCATACAGTTATGGACTCAGATATAAAAGAACTGACTTTGCACAGTGACAATATGTGTATCAGCATTTTAGCCACACAGTACAAAAGTTCCACAATCAGCCCAAAATCCCTGTACCTCTTGCCAGTTTTACATAAATCTACACCAACAAACCCCAAGTGACCAAAAACCATTATTTTCAGAGACTGCGATGTGAAAACAAGCCTGGAAAACTGTTGGGGACCCACATAACAAACACAATGGTCAGCTCTTTTATTTCTGGTCCAAATACAAAAGTGTGTTGTGTTTCAAACTAAACTCATAAATCACGGCTTGCCTTATTTTTTTTTTTCCTTCTTCACAGAGGTGGTAGCATCAAATTTCCGCCACCGTTCGACAGGTCCAGCTAATATCTAAATACCTGGTCAGTTTCTTATTGCTCATGCTCACAACGCTATGTTTTTTGCCTTTACTTATCTTATTTTTCATATAATTTTTCACTTTGTCCAACTCTGTCTTTTGCTTTGCATTGTTTGTCCTACCAAAGTCATAGATTATTTTTGACACAATTTGATAAAATTATCGTTATTTAAAATCAGCGAATATTCTGTGAACTGGAAAATGCTGATTCCTATTATTTATTAAGGATATCAAAGCATTCAGTACTTGTCGTAATGCGAAATTCATCATAACTATTGCCTTTATTTCTCAAGTGTAACCCCCCCTACACCACAATCTGCCAAATCCAGAATATGGTGTGGGCAACATGTTAGACTTGGGCCTAATCACCTTTTTGTTAGATTTCAGATGACGTCACAATAATCTATAGCAGGGTTGTCCAAACTACGGCTCAGGGGCCAAATGCGGCCCTCAGACCAATTTTTGTTGGCCCTCATGCCTCCTCTTAAACTGGCCCGATTGAAGGAAGTATTTTTTTTCTACAAACTAAAGAGATTCTACGTCTACGAATATCGTCACACTGCATCATGACACAGACCTAAAAATAATCTTCTAAGTCTTATTAAAGATACAATGGCTCTGTCAAACATGTGTTAAATGCACCGTTTGACTCCCTGTATCGATATTGGTCTATGGTCCTCCGCTTCAAATATGTTTGGAGCCCTCGGTGAAAAAAGTTTGGAGACCCCTGATCTATAGTGATATCTAATACAGATTGGAGGGGGGGGACTTTTGTTGTAATACAGTGAGATCTTGGGTCTAGCCATTGATAAAAATGATCATATTCAACATTTGTACATTTACATTTTGGATATTTCATGGCAAAGTACAATGTAATCAATAGAAAACACTGGTCCTTCACCCCCAATCTACAAGTATGACATCATTCTAAACAAATGGAACACAACACTGCTCTTTATCTATAAACTTTTGCTAATTTTTTGGTTGTCAAATTCGTGTCTTTTGCATATTGTTGTGTGCCCCAGTCTGCGTGTCACTGGCAGCCCTCCTTCACATCTGTTTCCATGGCCTGGTTGCACTGGTTTGAATGCCAACAAACCTCCTCTCCATTATTATCCCAACACAACAACTGCGCCGGCCCACCCCCCTGACTTCTGTCGCCTTTTGTCCTGTGGACCAGCTTGAACCATTGACTCCGATGGGTTCTTTTTACAGTGGACAAAACCTGACATGGCTAAATAGACAGCGGGACAGTTGGTCTCTTTATTGTCTGTCTCAGCATGTGTTTGTGTTATTGGCCGGCGTGTTTGTGACTTTTTCCACATGAACATATGTGTGGAGTTGGGTATGCAGTGTGGTGTGGGTGTGTGAAGCAATGGTCATTTGTTTGTACAAGCTGCAATGAGAACTCAGGCCTTCTGCTCAGTCAAAGAACAGTTGTAGTTTTTTTTCTCTTTTTTTTTCTTACTTTCATAAACAGCGAAAAAAAAAGATCAAGCTCCATTTGCTTGGGATGAAAAAAGTGATCAGAGTCAGTTCATTTTGATCCCTGGTGGATAAGAAATGCTTAGAATGGGGAAAAAATGAGGTCAGGGTGTGTTTGATCTCTGTAAATTGAAGGAAATGGGCTGATTGCCTGGATCCTGCCAAATTACACACACCTTAAAGTATACTTTATTAAACGGGGACCATTTTTCCTTAGTCTGGCAAACATTCCCAAAGCCAACACAAGGCAAAGAATATGGGGTATATGGGAAATGCATTGAAAAGTAGGCCTCTAACCTCATACCACAAGAAATATTTACACATTAGACTAGGCAAGGCAAGTTTATTTGTATAGCACAATTTGTACACAAAGTCATTGAAGGTGCTTTACAGAATAAAAATGACATTAAAATCACAATACAAACTAATCAAAACATAAATAAGCATCATAAAATGAACATTAAAAGAGAAGAGTTCAGAATAAAAACCTTTCAGTCATATACACAGCTAAACAGAACCGAGCCTGGATTTAAACATTGTCAAAGTAAGGGCCTGTTTCACATCTTCAGGAAGACTGTTTCAGGTTTTAGCTGCATAAAACTGAAACGCTGATTCCCCATGTTCAGTCCTGACTCTGGGCACCAGCAGGAGGCTGGTCCCTGAGGTCCTCAGAGTGCGAGATGGTTCATATGGCACAAACATGTGGGAGATGTACTTTGGTGCTAGGCCATGGAGAGACTTGTTCATAAACAGAGCTCTGTCTATTCTAAAATCTATTCTCTGAGCCACAGGAGCCAGTCCAGAGACCTGAGCACAGGACTTATGTGCTCGTACTTCTTGGTTCTAGTGAGGACCATGATCTAGTTTGTTATTGATTATAGTTGCCCTAAGGTATTCTGACAAGAAGATGCAGAAATATTGCACTCTGGAACCATTAAGGACAATAAATAAATAAATAAATAAATAATGATGATGAAGCTGGCATCAATTTTTTTGTAGCAACATCTTATCTTATGTAGCTTAATGGTCACCCAGAGCAACTTACACCAATGAGCAATTTCCCTAAACACATGGACTTATCCGCTTGGGGTAAGAAGGTTCTGTGGATATGAAAAAAGACATTATGAATTGAGGGAATTGAGAAATGAACTGGCAATCCTCTGGTTAATGGACAATCTTTTCTACCTCCTTCACCTCTGCCGCCCTCAATCTGATTATAGGTGTTCTCCATTAGTAGAGTCACATCTCTGAGGGAAAGCTGCACTGTAATTTTTTGGTGACCTAACATTTTGGCTCTGTTTCCAACCAATTTATTTGTTAAATTTACTGAAACCAATTTATAACTGTGCCAGGAATAAATGTTGCAGAAGCAGTACTTTGTTAATTATAGTGTACCAGCCATCACCAACACTTTGCACATGAAGTGATCTGAGACATTAACTGCCTTAATGCACTAAATTAAAAAAAAAAAAGAGTAAGTAACTTTTGTGTGATTTTGAAACTTGACTTTTTTTTTTTTTTTTTTTTTTAACAGAAACTTAAAATAAACCAAAATATATTCTACTCACTATGTAGCAGTGGTGGGTGAAGTACTCAGTAGTGGTACTTACAGAGGTAAAAAGTAGAAAAAGTAAAAAAAATCTACTTACTGTTACCTGTTTAAAAATGTACTTTAATTGTAAAAACCTTAAGTATTTTGCACAAGTGTAGTTCATTTGTTAAAGTGTTAAATGTAGTGATATTGATTAAAAAGTCAACAGTAGCAATACAAATCAATTTCTTAACTTTTCTTATGAATTTTGTGTATTTAATTTTGTTCGCTCAAAGCCAAAGTTTAAACTCAAAAACTCTAGTCAGGATGTTACCACATACATGGTAAAACTACCCCTTGAAATCATATGAAAAGTACTTTTTACTTTTCAATCCAGTTCTTATATAGTGGAGTAGAAAGTACAGATACCTGCTCTCAAATGTAGTGAAGTAAAAGTATCCACTTAAGTATCTATACTTTTCTGCTTTTACTTCATCACCTTCCACCGCAGCTATGTCATGGAAAAGCATAGTAATAGCATGTCTTATTATAAGTGAGTGGTGTGAAAAAGGTATAAAACCCAGCACATTTAAACCTCTGCGTGTCCTCAGGCCTTATGCGCATAGACCCGATAATGAATTTCATGTCAGGAAGGATCATTACATTGTGTCCAGTCACCCAAAGTAATATGTTCCAGTGTGCCGTGTTCAATATTTCTATGTCCCTCTGTGTGCTCTCGAATCAGGTGTGCAAATGCAAACTGAACGTATTTAGGAAAAGTAATGTAAGTCATAAATTCACCTTACAATGCGTGAAAGCTACAAAATTGTGTCTCTCAATGACTCCACATTAACTGATTTGCTCACTGCATGAATATTAAGGAGACTATAGTTAATTGACCGCCATTACAGAGCGCGTAGTCCAATTAAGAGGCGAAGTCGTGATCCATTGTTTGGCGAATAATACCAACCCTCAAGTAAAATAGGGAATGGTAATGTAGTTTTCAATAAATACACGATGGGTCTGACATGGGTCCAATGTTCAATTTTAATGGGGATAACAGCAGTTAGGATCAAAATTGCAGTATTTAGTATGCAGTAAATTGTAAAGTATTGGACAAATATGTGAGATTGTGAAGTAGTCATTCATAAAATTGCTCGTTTAAATAACAGGGAGTGGAATAGGGCAAGATTGCGCTGAAGTAAGAATATTGTTAGCTCAAATTTATATCACTCAAGCAAGTCATTGTCTCTGTAAACTGTCCATAAAATCGAAGTAGTTATCTCAAATTGAAAAAGAACAAAGCGCCCTACTGCTAATAAAATCGCTTTTGTTTTGTTAGAGACGTCAATAATGATTTCATACAGGGATGACAAGCTTAAGGACATGCAAAATGAATGAATATGACTTTCAAAATAGTCGCTCTATCGCTAATTTTCGCAACCCCAGGAGGGAATTATTACTACACAAAGACGCATCAAATCAAGAACTCAAATCAGATTTCACTGTCGTCCCTTCTCTTGATCTTTTCGAAAATATCCTAACATTTTCACTTTCGCATTAAACTTGATGGTGTGAAAAAAAGGTGACAAGTCTTGCCACACATTTGCAGCAGCACTCCGAATCTCTGAGGTTAGATGTCGGAGCGATTTAAGACGGAATCAGTTGTGGAGTGAACTTGTGCCGAGGGAATTAGTACAATAAGTGGATTTGGGGGAGAAATTGGGTGTTTGGTTCAAGGTTGTCTTCACATTTTGGTATTTTTGTGCTTCCAGGACGACAGCGCCTCGATTTGCTTCTTGCATTTGCCATACTTTAAGATTACAGGTAGGTAAACCAACGTCTTATTGCATGTTTAAGGTTTGTGCATGGGAATTAGTCAGATAAATGGAATTTTGGAAGGGTTTGCTTCAAGGTAGTACTTCAAGCTTTTTATTTGACCAATTTCTTCCTGGGATTCTGATCATGGGTCAAGATGGTAAGAGAATCAGCTGGAGGAACAACATAATCCTTCTTTTAGGTTTATGGAAAACAATAGAGATAGATCGACATATAGGTTGGCCGATATTTGCACATTTTAGCGTAGTTTTGGTGAATCTATTGCCTAAAGATACAAACAACTTTTTTGAACACTTTGGTGCAAATAGATACACAAAACACACTGTGGCAAATTTAAATGACTTAATTTGGGGAAAATAATCCAAATCAACCCCACATATCAGCCCATAAAATATCAGCAGTGCTAATCGCCCAATGGTTTCTTTGAATTCGACATTTGCCATGAAAAAAACCCATACCGGTTGATCTCTAGAAAACAATGCAACATCATTTCTTCCTTTTGGCAAGACAGAAGGGCCTCAGTGCAAGACTCCTCAACCAAAACAATGTTCTAAGATGTTTTACTTCTCTCACAACACTTTGTCAACTCCGAACTGATGAAATCCCTTCACTCTGACACATCAAAGTACGTTATTTTTTTCATGTTTTTTTTAAATCCAACAAAAAAACAACAATTTCACCCCAAAACTGGCCTTCAAACTTCTTCCACTGGTTTTCCGCTCACACCATTATAGCTTTGTAGCCCTGTAGTGCGCGTATGAAATTTCCCAGTTGCATTTCAAAAAAACAGCGCATTTCAAACAAAGGCATCGTAGACATGCATTGGTACAGGCTGTCACTTGACATCTGCTGCTACCAAAGATGAGTGTGGAATATGACAGGCACAATGGCGATGCGAGCTGCATGGATGTGTGAATACAAGGAGACACACATTGGGATTTCCAGCGTTTTCTGCACGGAGTAGCAAAACTAGAGAGTGGTATATAGGAGCCTGAAGTCCAGAAATAGATGAAGTGCACATCAGGAGGGCCATAATTATCAAGTTAACCAGCTGCACACTATCAGAGGTACAGTATACAGCGCAAACGTGTTATTAAAACTGAGCGGCCGCACAGCTCTGGGGCCTTGTTACGCTTTATGAATTGAGAGAAGATAATGGTGAATAATGCTATATAATAAAAAGTGGGCAAGATATAATTTACATCAGCATATTGAATGTTGGCAATAATGGCTTTGATCGAGAGTTGTCGGATGTGAAATCCATGTTAGTGTTAGTCAAATGGGGAAGTCATTAATACAGTGGCTCTGAGGTTTGTATTGTTGCGTCTCAAGGTTGTGATTTCAGTGTGTGTATGGTTTACCTGAGTTACCAATTTTTATTGACTAAAACGGCAATATACAGCAGTTAATAATGCAGTTTGTAATTAGCTGAAAGCAGATGCATTCCATTATGTCTATACAAGATGAATTATACAGTTTAAGGAACAGTGCTAATATCAAGAAATTATGTTGTTTTGGTGTTTTGGGGATTATGGAAACCAGCTGAACGAGCCTCAAATGAGTCTCTTATTTGGGTTGCCAGTTTCAATGCTGAAATTCAATTGGTTTCAACCTAAAAGGACTCTCTGATCTGAATCGTCGCTACCAAGAATCTGTAGCCAATCATTAATCAGTGCTAGAGCAGTCTCAGCAGATCCTTGAGTGAATTTTGGGGGTTCTGAGCTTTTTTTTTATGTGAGGCGTCCTCTATCTGCAGGATCAGGCTTTTTTAAGGTCCTATATTACGCAAAATTGACTCTTGTGAGCTTTAAGTCATGTTATGATGCCTTTACCTCCTCAAAAACATACATGGAGTTGTGTTTTGTTTCATTCACACATGTTTGAGTCGTCCTTTATCATTAGATTGTCTACATCTCCAAAGCTCAAAATGCTCTGTTGCACCTTGTGATGTCATGAAGTGGTAGTTTTGAAATTAACAGCTCCTTTTACCTTTTGTTCAGTGGATGTGGGCAATTCCAGGGCTGAAATCATCCAAATGATTCTAGTGAAGGTGTGTGGAATTTAAATATGCAGTGGAGCACTTCCTGTACTACCACATGACATCACAAGGTGGGACAGAGTGTTTATAGTTTCAGGGAAGAGCTTAGGTTAAATATGCAGGGTTTGTGTGTTAAACATGTGTGAATGGAACAAAACAACTCCAGTTTTTTGTGATGGGGAATCAACACTACAACAAGGATCAGAAAATGGCGTAATACGGGCCCTTTAAGCAGTAAGAGCGCAGGTTACATACTGCCCTTTAAGTTAAATTCACACTTGTTCATACTTCCTGGTTCTTATATTTGTACTGTGCACAGCCCCACTTTTGAATTAGCTGGGAAAGTAAACAACCTGCTGCTGTTGTAATTAAACAAGAGGATGCTGCTGCGAATGAGCAAAACAACCAAGCATGAAAAACTCCAGCGTGAAAGGGTGAAAGTTTGTGTGATGTGTTTTTGATGGATCTTAAAAAGTAAACAGGCCACAGGATGCATCAGGAGCCACAGCTGGGAGAGAAGAGAGGGGATGTGATTAGCCAAAAGAGTAAAGAGAGCGGAGACAAACACATGTGAGGGGGGAGCACCTAATGGGCAGGTGAGCTCCACTCTGGGAGATTAAAAACGCATGTGCATTTCCTGGTTGTCCGGAACTGGTATAATTACAGCATTGGGGTTGGGATTGTCCCGGTTAATCCTTGGCAAGTGGTCATTTGGTGAATTTATCCAAAAACAAAAATGCTTAGCGGACCCACCAATTATTTGGAGTTCCATTATGAATCTGGTTGTGGTGTGTCCTTTGAGTTTGGAGTAGGAATGTGCAATTATAATGAAATGTAGTCAATGATCAGCTTGGATTCTTTTAATCAAGAGGTCTACAGTTAATCCTCCATCATTAAAACGTGTGGTGAGAACTGGTTTGGACTTTAGGGGAATACATTTGACTGTTTCTTTGTGTTAAATGGTGCATTGTTTATGGTCAGGAAACTAATATTACAAATAAAAATAAACATAAAAAAATAAAAATAAAAAAATAAAAATAAATAAAATAATAGATAGATAGATAGATAGATAGATAGATAGATAGATAGATAGATAGATAGATAGATAGATAGATAGATAGATAGATAGATAGATAGATAGATAGATAGATAGATAGATAGATAGATAGATAGATAGATAGATAGATAGATAGATAGATAGATAGATAGATAGATAGATAGATAGATAGATAGATTTGGGCTGTGATAAAATTTGTAAAAAAATATATATATTCAGTGTAATGTATGTGCCAATAACTGTGGTAAAAGGAAGTATTGCTCAAAATTAGATACAGAAAATTAGTAAATGTTTCAACTGTCACATTAATCACCATTATACAGTGTTAATGTGGCAGAGTTAGCTGATTTGATCTAATTTTCATCATTCCTTCACCAGATGTGGCAACCGGTGCTCATAAATCTGTAATAATCAAATTGTCTGAGAGATTTTTTTTTTCTTTCTTTTTGTGCTAATATGATAGTGTTTATTTTAATAATAGCATCTTTAATTAACTACATTTTATAG
The DNA here is from genome assembly GCF_009829125.3 of Periophthalmus magnuspinnatus. Taxonomy (NCBI): domain Eukaryota; kingdom Metazoa; phylum Chordata; class Actinopteri; order Gobiiformes; family Gobiidae; genus Periophthalmus; species Periophthalmus magnuspinnatus. Next base: position 14,128,422 of record NC_047126.1, read on the forward strand.
TACTGGATACGTTGTATTTGAAACGTATTTTTAGCACATTTAGTTTATATTAATAATACCAACTTTGAAATACACAAAAACAGCTAGACAAATTAAGAAATCACTTAAAATTTTGAATCACTTAAAATCAGCTAAATTCATATGTGATGCTTTAATTATTCTAGAAATCTCTGAAAAAATACTTTTAACTTTTTACTCTTAAAGTACATTTTTAAACAAGTACTTCAATAGTTTTACTTAAGTAGATTTTTTTAATGTGATTCTTTTACTTGAGTAATCTTTTGCCCCTGTACTTTTACTTGAGTAACATAGTGAGTACACTGATCTTTACACTGTCACTGTTTACACTGTGGAGTAAGCCCCTTATTAAATCAAGTTTCTTTGCCTGTTCCTGTGAGGTTGAACTCTACCTGACAGCCTTACAACTGAAACATAAATGAATCTGACTACACTAAACGCTTACATTATTCTCAGGTTAAAAGACAGGTAGCTTTGACAGACACTTCTCCACATCACGCTGATAGGATTGATAAGTTCAGTCTATTTCTGAGTTGCCTCCAGCGTAGAGTGTAAATGAGCTTGGGTGTGTTTGACTGTCACCTCCAAATAAACATAATACCTCCATAATGAAAGATTGTTATCACTCTTCCAGACTTTGCACTGGCAGAGCAAAGATTCTCAACAGCCACTCTGCCAGATGAACCACCGCAGCTTCAAACAATTATATTAGCGAAAATGAAGTTGTTGCTGTAGTACGTTCACACTCCGAAGTACTTCAGAACTTCAAATTACTTTTCTGTGTCCTTTCAGGAACATCTCGTGCAGAACACCGATGATCTAGTGTCATTTGTGTGCCAGGGGAGGCAATTTGACATTGTCATGTTTTCATGATGGAGGCATTTGCCAGGCTGTGCACATTATTCCAAACAGGCAGACATCCCAGCATGCACCTGGCTCCTACTGGCACTATCTCGTCTCTGACTGTGTCTACCCTCTTTGCTCTCACTACTCAGTTTGTCAGATTACAGTTTTTTATCAAAGTTTTCTGGAGATGAGTTATGTTGACAGATTTAGAAGGAGAAATATTGAGTTCAATTAGTTACATCCACATTTGTTCTATAATTAGTTAGGATCACATCTGCTTTGATTAGATGTGTTTGCTACATGGTCAAACTCAGGTCTGCTCTAAGCTCTTGCCTTTCAGCGACGATCGTAAGTTCAATTCCCCATCTCAGTGACTCTGAGTGAGTGATTCTCCCTGAGTCTGCATGTCCTCCTCATGTTACAGTGCCTGTGTATTCTGGCAGCCTTCCACAGTTCAAGGACCTGCTTGTACACTGTGTTAGAACCAAAGTCTGTCAATGTCTATGGAAGTAAATGTCAGATTTTCTCTGTATTTCCTCTAAACCTTACACCATAGACAATGTTCAGCTTTACGTCCAAAGTAGGTTGGGCTTATTTCAAAGAACTGTGCAATGAGACCACACTACTCAGACTTATGAAAGGAATGAGAGACACACTATATATATCCAGATAATCATAGTATTATTACAGAGAGCTCAATAAAGGGAAGTATAGATTGCATGTCATAAGGCATAGAAATACCCTTAACAAACAAGTCATAACTCAGTCCAAACATTTGCAAGCCTACTGTCACATTTCAGCAAGCAATTGTCATTCCTATGTTCCTTTTCCCTATCTGTCCTTCAACCTCTTTTCAGGCATTTTCGTTTTGGCCTTTTTCAACTCGACATTAAAATTCCTCACCATTCGCTCACCCAACCTCTCACTCAAAACTCAATTTTCCGAATGCAGGAGCGATACTCGGGGTTTTTAAGCTAAATTCCTTGTCTGTCTCACTAATTGCTTATAAATGCATGATGGAGAAAATCATTTTCAGCCAACGTTGCAGCCGAAAGAGCTTTTGAGCATTCGGGTTGTCAAGGCGACGCAATTAAAAAGAGGAGAAAAAAAACATCTACAAGAACAAATGCACACTCAGATTAGGACTATTTCAGTGTAGCCAGCTATGTCGGTGTAGTTTGAATTCATCATCACTTGCTTATTGTTTGGCTTCTATTGTTAAGTTGGACCTTTTGTTCCACTACAAAATCACAAGAACACTTTCCGTTGTTGTCAAATTAACACCCAACAAGAGATCACCGTGTAACTGTAAAGGACAGGAAAGCAGAAACTTGCAAAAGATTCACACCTTTAATGAATGACAGAAATAAGGTGATTTAGTTTGTGTTCTTTCTACCACTTGGACGCTGGGGAGGCTCTGAACATAAAGAAACTTTGATAAATTTTGAAAGAACATAAGACTTGTGTAAAAAAAACAAAAAAACCAAAAAAAAACAAAAAACAAAAACAGATGGATCGGTGCCAGTGAACTGTTTGTGTCCTCAAGAGTAAATACACTGCAAGCTGTTTCAGAAATGTAATGTATGAGCTGGGGATTGTTTTTATTTATTTATTTTTATTTTTTTGTAATCTTGATTTTGTTATTACACAAAAAAAAAAAAAAAAAAAAAAAAAAATCGCAAACCTGTCCCCTTCGAGTGTCTGTAAGTTTGTGTGTAATTAATGTATATGTTTACGTGCCATAAATCAGAAAATGTGGTGATTTTTAGTGATGGGACTTTTGGTTCTTTATGGGATCCGAATCTTTTGGATCCATTAATTTCAAAGAGCCATTCTAAAGGCTGGCTCTTATACTACTTATTGACAGAGGCCAATGTAAGAACTCATTTTATCTACAAACTAATCGCAGAGAAATGACTAAGGCTCAAATATGTTTAAAATAGTTCAAACTGAGAGTGCGTGTGTGCAATAAAATACATACAAATTTGTTCCAACCGTTTATGTTAAGGATCCGTTCAAAAGAGCCGACTGCTAAGAGGTTAGGCGCCTCAGTTTTTTTTTGTTTTTTTTATATATGCTCTTTGCCTATTTGTTTTTTTACTCTAGACCACACATCTCAAAAGCTCTATATACCCTTTTCTATCAAATATTCTTGCAAACCTAAATCCGAGTGAAAACTTTACTATCAAACTACAATAGTTTTGTGAAGGTTATCACTGTTAGTTTTCTGAATGTCAGACAATCTGCTGAGTCACAGTTTCAAACACTGGCCTATTTCTGGAAGCGTACATTATTTGTGAACAGTGAGAAAGCCCTGGTACGTGCCTCTCCCTTTGGTATTTCAGCCTATCCACACTCACCTCCCTGCCTGCTCTTCTCACTCCTGCCTCTCTTTTCCCTTTTAATTAGATGCCGTTGTGTCGAAGAGCGTGCTGGTAATTTACGAGTTCAGCTTTGGGTCATTTTCAACACTTGGGATTGTAGGAGAGAATGGGTGAACAGAGGAAGGCTTCAGTTTGAAACAATGGAAGAATTCTGCTCCAGACCTGTGATTCTTGCTGTTCCATGAGCACTTGTGATTCACAGGCTTCTCTTGGCAGTTTCAATCCAACTTTAGAGCTGATTTAGACACAATTTCGCTCTATTTGCTTCCAATTAATCCCAACTTGCCTCTTTTCAGTTTCATTTAGTTTTTGTTACACCTGCATTAGCATCAAGTCTAACCATGTAGTAACCGGAGGGCAAATCCACCCAACTGGCTAACTCCATAAGCCTGGCTTAAGTGGATACGTTTGTCTCATTTTTTAAACATTCTTAAGCTTCCTGGATCAGTTTTCAGACGTTCCATAGTGAATTAGCTATTGATGGGTTATGGTGTTTTATTCCCACACCAACATTAGTTCATTTGCTGATTTGGACATGATTTAGCTGCTATTAAATCTTGGTTGGATTGAGTCTTGGATCTTACTGCTACATTAAAGGACCTATGTTATAATGTTGTTTCCTCATCAAAAACATACCTGGAGTTGTATTTTGTTTCATTCACACATGTTTAACACACAAACCCTGCATATTTAGGCTCTTAGGTTCTTCCCTCAAACAGAAAACACTCTCTTCCACCTTGTGATGTCATCGTGTTGTAATACAGGAAGTGCTCCACTGTGTTTTTAAACTCCATGCACCTTCACGAGATTCATATGGATACTTTCAGCCCCAGAATTGCCATTTTCTGCTGCACTAAAGGTAAAAAAGTAGATGTTAACTTGCAAGCTACCCCTTCATGACATCACAAGGTGGAACAGAGCATTTTGAGCTTTGGAGATGTAGACAATCTAATAATAAACGGTTACTCAAACATACATCAATGAAACAAAACGCAACTCCATGGATGTTTTTGATTACGTAACAACATTCTAACATGGCTTAAACCTCCCAAGGGTCAATTTTGCGTAACATAGGACCTTTAAGTCCCATTTTGTCTTCTTAAAGATGGTACCATGGAATATACACATTTCCTGGTGCTACTCAGAGTGAATAGTTTGAGAACCTTTAGACATTTAGCCTCACTATCATTCAACTATAGCAGGCCCTCCTTCTCCTCTCCTTCTCCCTCTTTCATCCAGAAATCTCATCAGGATGATATATGTGGCAGACCCGAGCCCATTTTTCCAACCACCTGTGTATTGCTTTCTTGTCTGCTGGTGTAAGATGTCATCCCCACCAATGATGATTCCATTATTCAAAACATTACACCCAATTGTGTAGCCAAGGTGGATTGAACGAGGGGGAACATTTATATAAAACACAGCAAACATACACACAAGATGCATGGAGAGCTATTCTGTCACTGAAAAGAAGCCAGATGTTCATGCTCTACTTTTCCTGTTGCTCTGATCCAGTCAATTTGAGAAACTGTGAGCGTGCCAAAATTGGCTTGTAGTGCATCTCGTGTTTTCGTCTGTCAGAATTGGGTCAGTTTGCAATTGAAAAATCTATTCAAGGGCTTATGTGAGTGATGTGTTGAAGAAGCACGGCACAATAGAAAAATTTTACAGAAAAACAACAAACAAAACCCACCCGTAAATGAGTTGGTACTGAATGCGTTCATCTGTCAAGAATATCGGTCTGATTACATGGCTTAAGTCTGGGCTTGAGCTCCTCTGTCTTGTATGTGGATGATATTATTGGCACATGGCTTAAGCTTCCACCCGGTTCATTACAGACCTGCAAACCCTGTAATTAAGGCTGTGAAAAGTGCTTGAAAAAAGAAAGTCATTATAAAAATTTGTTTTTTTTAAGTCAATAATGGACAAAGGAACAAATTATTGTTTTTTGTTTGGAGCTCAGGAGCAGAACGAACCTACCTTATTAGCAGCAGAATGAAGTTGAATGTTCACTCTCCACACTGTTTTTTTGTTGTTGTTTTTTTGGCAAATTCAATTTTTACATCTGTTATCTAACACAAATAGAAACGTACGGTTGCAGTCTTGAGTTTGGGCACGTTTTGCAGTCAGGCCCCTCAGTGTGTGTTCAATTAGACAGAGAATGTCACAATGAAACGTGTAGTTCGCAGCACATCTGGTAGAGGTAAGCTGGAGCGAGACAATCTGCCAATCTGTGCCATCGCCCCCTCCAATCTCCACCAATCACTCACACACACATCACACTCACGCTAAGCAAGGTGGGTGAAGAGTCTTGCCTGAGTGCACAACAACAAAATTCACTAGAGCCACTGCTGCCCCACTACTGCACCTGATGTTTTCAAAGTACTAGCCCAGCAAAACCCTGCTTAGCTTCTGAGATCTGGCATTGTTAAGGTGGTAAGTTTCTCTTGTGTTTAAAATCCATGTATTTGCACTGAAATATATTCCGCATTTTGTTTCAATTAAATGTACAAACCAACCCGTGTTACTTAAATTTCTCCAGCCGTCGACACCAGTCCTACAAAACGTCAGGCCTATGTAGCGGTGGAAAGTAATGAAGCACAAGTAGTATAGTGATGTACTTAAGTATAATTTTTAGGCATCTGTACTTTAATTAACATTTTACAGTGGAAACCTTTTACTTTTACTACACTACATTTAAGAGCAAGTACTTTCTAGTCTACTAAAAAAGCACTTTTCATATGATTTCAGAGGTTATTTTTACTATGTTCGTGGTAACATTCTGACTTACCTTTTCACGTTGAAGCTTCGAGTTTTGAGCAAACAAAAATAAATACACAAATTTCATGAGAAAAGTTAAGACATTGATTAGCATTGTTACTGTTGGCCAAAATATGTATAATTTTTCATCTATATCACTTCATTTAACACTTTAACAAATTAACAGCGCTCGTGTGCAATACTTTTTACTCTTAAAGTACATTTTTAAACACTTTAATGCTTTCACTTAAACAGATTTTTTTCCATGTGATCATTTCGTTTTTACTTGTGTAACCTTTTACCTCTGTATCTGTACTTCTACTTAAGTAACAAAATTGAGTACTTCATCCACCACTGCCTCTGTATCACAACTAGAAGTAGCCAACAATTCAGTGTTCTACATGTGTGCGTGCTCTCTCCAAATATTTGGCTCTATATCTGCCCTTGAGTATGTTGCATTTTATGCTTTTTCAGTGGAATAGTTTGATATTTAACAATTCTGGCAATTCAGTGAATGTGCCACACCACGCCCTCAGTGTGCTCCACTCCACCTGATATTTTCACACAGCACCTGTTACAGCTCCACGCCCCACACTCTCTGCAGTCGCGCTGACACTATCTGCTGCAGATTATCTCTCTAATGCTATGCCTGCCTTAAGACCAGAGGCAAGATACGGCCGTGAGGTTTAAGCAGAGGTACAGCCCACATGGCTTCCTGTGGTTTACTTCTTCAGCTTCACTAAACTCACCAGACACGCGGCCGGCTTCTTTCAGAAAGTAGGACAGTCTAACATTGTGACCTTCATGTAAGATGGAGTCTGAATGAGAGCGATACTTCTCCCAGAATAGGTCAGCTGTTTTACATAAATCTATTGCATTTTGACAGAGAAACTTTCACATTTTATCTGAACAAAGTCAGTTAAGGACATGGTGATTTTTATTATAATTTTTTTTTTTCTTTTAGTTTAGTTCACCCCCGGATATTAGTTTATCATGGAAATTCATAATTAGTATAAAAGCAATCTCGAAACACAAAATATAATTAGTTCATTGCCATAGTACAATGTGACATACAATGATCATGAACATATCCATTTGCAGAATATGTATTGGGCCATTTCATTTGATCATTTAATGTAATGTATATATGTTGTTGATAAACTAATAGAGCTCAAGCTTGACAGCAGTGCCATGGCAACACGTAAAAGTATTGCACAGCGTGTCTGCAGCAATTAAAGGGCATTACATTTATTTTTTAATTAATTCCCACTGATAATATAACTGAGGCAAGTAATGTAAATGGTCTTAATGTTGAAAAATGAATCTATTTTCGGCTTGTTGTTCAGCAGATAAGCATTTACCTATACATTTGATCACTGATGGACTCACACTCATAGACCATATATATATAAATGGACATAATTAATGTGCTAGCTGCAGCGTTCCAAATAAGAAGAGCTCATGGGCGTGCTTCCAGCTTCATCTGGCTCCAATTCACTTTATACTGAAAAAATTTCACCCCTCCCTCTGTAATTGCTGCAGTGAGTCTAGTCATTTTTGGTCTTAAAATGTTCATATTAACCCACTCCACATGGTCCTGGTGTTCACTATTTTGTCCCTAAATCAAGATATCAACATTAATAACAGACAAATCAGGCGCCTTCTTTCCCAGTGATTGCTCCCATTAGCGTTAACAACAGGTTTGATTGGCAGCGTTGCTAAGCGCCTGCTCCCTGGTAAACCAGCGGTGCGGAGGAGAAGAGGCATTACCTTCATCAGCCTCACTCTGGATTGACTCTTTGGTTGCTATGATACTCGTGATCGGATTCCAAAAAGTGGAATTCGACTCGAAATTGGCCCCTATAACTGCTCTAGCCTCGATGAGCTTCATTTGACTTGAGCCGAACGCTATGGGCGACACCACACGCACTCAGTCCACTTCTCTTATTTAACCATTCCTATAAGGTCCAGTGCTACTTCACGTTCCTTCTAAATGCTCTAGAGCTACTGTTGCGCACCACATTCAATTATTTTATCGCCATTTACCATTCCCGTGGTCCAGAATACATTTCTCCAATACTTTACGAAAACGGCTGTATCTCTCCAAGTTCAGAAGGACATTATTGACAGATGGATTAGCCAATCAGGGACACGCATGGTCTGTCCCTAACAAAACAAACATGGCTGTATTACAAGGAAAACATATCACAGGGAACTCATTGTGTATTTCTGTAGAATCAATGAGTGCAGCACTGAACTCAACTAAACTAAACTGTTAATCTGAGGTGAGAGAAGTTAGGTTGTGTTCTAAATGATGGTGACCAATAAGCTCCTTTAGTTTACATGCATCACTGAAATAAACAAATCTGATTGGATGGAAGTATTTGGCGTTTCGTTCGAAGCACAATGGAAGGAGTAGTCACCAGATTGATCCTTCTGTATGAAAAAAAATAAATACAAAGATATCATTTTGGAAGGACTATGTCTCTCAGTTAGTCTGGACATCTTGGGGTCCTATCGGAGGAGCTGGAGGAAGTGTCTGGGGTGTGGGAAGTCTGAAAATCCCTGTTTACACTGCTAATGGATGGATGGATGGATCATTCTGGACTCGCTATGCAAACAGTTAACATCGCCTTAAAATACAAAATACATACAAAATACAATATATTTCTATCCACTATTAGAGTAAAAATCCAAATAAAATAGTGGAAGCATGCGTTGGCTGCTGTGCTAAACCAGTGCCTGTGTGTGTCCTATCTGCTCTCCCAAGCTGCAGTGGTGTGATGGATGGAGTGAGGTGTCTTTCCAGCTGGTGATCGTAATGAAGCCTTACCCTCTGGTCAGTGTGTGTGCGTCTGTGTGTGTCTGCATAGGAAGAGGGAGGGCTGGAGAAGCTAGATTACCCCTTTAAAAAAGTTGTCCTAATGCGTGAAGACAATAACACACATAAATTCACACATGCACCTAGGCTGACCACCACCATGTCTGTGATGAATGTTGTACCTCTCCGCTCCAGGCATCCAACTCAGGGACCCACTTTCTTAAAGGCCCAAAACGGGAATGCAGTGATACAAAGATGGGAGGTGAGCACAGATGGCCTCTCTGTTACCCATGGGGACTGATCCTGGTTTATGCTGCTTCGGGAATTTTTATTTAAGTGGTCTGACCTGCTGCTGTACCCCATTGCGAACGGTTCAGCTCCACATGACAAGATTTTTATCACTTGTTCATTTGCGTGATAACCTTAAATACATCCCACATTGTTTTTTACCTGGATGGATGTAATCACTCGACACAGCGGGAAAGTTCCAAAACCACAAAGTCAAGAAAAATACTGTATATGAGCTGTCAGTGAGTTGGCACTAATGGTGTATAATGATAATCTGGGTTTGAAAAGAATTTAATATTGCACAAAAGAATATAGCCATTTGCCTCGGTAAAAGAATCAATAGAACAAAGAAAAAAATTTAATAGCATGGTTTAGTCTGTTATTATATTATACTGTTATTATATATTACTGGTCAAGCAAAGTAATGCTTTTGAGCTCGGGAAATGAGAATGCACATAAAATGAAACATTATGTAAAAAAAAAAAAGTGAACTAAAAAGGCTATTGCTGTAATGACCAATTACAGGATACTAAATCCAGCTGTAGTGTGTCAAAGATATGGGAAATATGTACTAATCCCAAGATACAGAGGTTGAACTGAAGTAACCTCACATTAAAAGGCCAATGACTTCCTCTATCAAATGAAAGAAGAAAGACTTAGCTGCCAATTAATTTTGCTTTTTACTTCTAAGTTTAGACGTTTCTCCCTAGCCTTGTCGTGATAACACAATTTGAAGTCTCTATAATGCACCTTCTACAGCTCAAATCTCAGCATAGTATAAAAAATAACAAAAATTTTCCCACTGGTGCACGAAAAATGTACCCACAACAAATACTGACCCCTAAAAAGTATTGTATTGTAATATTTATCATGTATTGTACCATAAGTCGATATAGTATTTATTGTAACAGGCCTACTTCTACTGACCTCAGAGAAATTACCAGTTTTATTCAAAATATCTGTACCATTGCAGTACCATCAGTCGCTTCCATTCACTCCATTAACCCTGAAAAAGTTGTGTTTGAATTAATTCTTTAAAAAAAACAAATGATAAAAAAGGAAAAAATCTAAATCCAAAATTACATAAAATTTTAACTTTTTTGGACTTTTTTTTTTTTTTTTTTTTGCAAAAATCCCTCCACCGATAAAAGAATAAAAAACTCAAATGCACAAAATCTGCTTGAAAATTTGAATCATCGGAAGCCCACACACTTCAGTTGAACCGTTCTTTAATTTCACCCATCCATCTGTACAAAAACCAGCTTGGAACTGATAATTCGCTATATTAAATCATGCTGTCTGGGGTGCCTACCATAATTACCTCCTGTCCCTTTTTCATCTTTAAAAGTCAAGGCAATTTAATCTTCTCCGAGCGAATGATCAGAACTGTACAGGTCAGCATGTAAAGTAAAGGTGCTTTAGAGCTGAGACGACCAGGATTAAGATTTGTACGTATTCCCACAAAAAATATGTTCTTTGTCATAAACGTGTAGGTCAACCCAGAAGTCTTTTTAAGCTGATCTACTTTTATCTCTGCCTCCTTGTATTAAAAAGTTGACTGGCCCACTTTAGACCTATTCTTTGGCAGAAACTTTCTTAAAAAAAAAAAAAAAAGGTGTCAATTTGAACAAATTTCTTGTCCTCTTGTCTTGTCCTTGGGTTGACCACGGCTAAACAGCACCAGGTAATAATAATAAAAAATAATGATGATAATGCATTAGTCTTTTATCTGTATAATTCCTCAGTTGTCCAGGTATGATCCATAGTAAAAGAATTGAGGAAGCAACTTGGATGAGCAGCGAAACATCTTCTCTCCTACGACTTTTTCTCCAGTTGACAGATTTGAATTTCTCTTTTACATTTGTCTTATATCGCGCTTTTCCAGACGCCCAAAGTCGCTTTATAATTTCGTGCATTATTGACTCTACTGAACTACTATTACACAACTGAAGATAGTTTAACAGTAGGGAGGCTGCTGGTCTGTGCCATCGACCCAAAAGAACTAACGCGTGAAAACAACCTTAAACATGAGGAAACCAACCCCACACCAGTATGATTCAAAGTGGCAAAACAAAAATCAACACCAAAATTTGATCTCTCCTTTGTTACTAAAGTTGGCTGACCCTCTTCCTTCCTCACAACTTTTGGCAGAAACTTGAAGGTTGCAACTTTACCACACTTCTTGAATCTCTCGTCTGAACCTAAACTTGTCAAACACAGATTTCTTGTGACTTTATGACCCTGTTGATGTCTTTTTAAAAATATTTTATGTGTAATCCTTCAGTCATCCAGGTATGATCCGTAGTGAAAGAAAAAAAAATTGACAAAACGTTGTAAGAGTGAAGACGTTACGCCGCTTCAGTTCTGGTCAGATAGATACAAAGCAATGTCCACCAGCAATCTGACCAGAACTGAAGAAGCGGCTTGGATGAGCAGCAAAACGTCTTCACTCCTATGACTTTTTATGCAGTTGACAGATTTGAATTTCTCTTTTACGTTCGTCTTTTATCGCGCTTTTCCAGATGCTCAAAGTTGCTTTATAATTTCGCACATTATCGACTCTACTGTACTACTATTACCTTGAGTTGAAGATAGTTTAACAGTAGGGAAGCTGCTGGTCTGTGCCATCGGCCCAAAAGTGACGTAAACTAAGAACTAACGCATGAAAACAACCTTAAACATGAGTAAACCAGGACTAAACCAAAACTACACCAGTGCCATTCAAGGTGACAAAGCAAAAATCAACACCAAAATCTGACCTCTTCTTCGTTACTTGCGCACTTTTGGCAAAAACTTAAAGGTTGCAACTTTACGACACTTCTTGGATCTCTCATCTGAACCTAAACTTGCCAAACACAGTATTCTTTTGACTCTATGACCCTGTTGATGTCTTTTTTTTATATTTTATGAATGGATGAATTATGAGTCGTCTATGCAATCCCTCAGTCGTCCAGGTATGATCCATTGTGAAAGAAAAATAATTGACAAAATGTTGTAGGAGTGAAGACATTACGCCGCTTCAGTTCTGGTTAGACAATGTCCACCAGCAATCTGACCAGAACTGAAGAAGCAGCGAAACGTGTTCACTCCTTCAACTTTTTGTCCAGTTGACAGAATTGAATTTTTCTTTCATTATAAATAAATAAACAAAACCTACACCAGCACTATTCCAGGTGGCAAAACAAAACAACAAAAACAACACGGACTTCCTGTACCTCTTCTTTATAAGTTGACTGACCCACTTACTTGAGCACAAACGTTTGACAGAAACTTTGTTAAAAAAAAACCCCAACATTTCCATTGATTTGAGCAATGCGGCTCTTTGAAAGGGGTTGGGCTGTGTTATCTGACAGGTTGCACGCTGCAGCAGATTTGACGGCAGGCTGACCAAATGGCAACATGAGGACAACCATTGTACAACGTAATAAGTAAAGATCAATGTGCGCAACCTGCAGTGTATATCAACCGTTTTGGACTTAACCCTGTCCAGGCAAAACCGTTCCGACAGTCCAACAGTAAGTTCACCGTATAAGCAGGTGTTAGTCCAGCCGCATTCCGACCTTGACTACTTTTTGTCACTCATAATATATATTTTCCTTGTGATTATCCAGTCCTTCAGTTAATAATCTTCATTTCAGACACTTGAGAAGTAATTCTTGGTTAATGGTTGAGTAGCTTTTGTGAGATTTGAAATATTCAAGAGACAGAACACCATGACATTCTTAAACTATGGGTCGTAATAGATATAAGAATATTTCAGATTTATATTTGTATTACATCAAGGTGGAAACTTGAACAAAAGACTATTTGGTTGGCTAAAATTTAACTTTTGTTTCGATAGCCTGAGGTTCATGGACTCCAATAACAACTTTGTATTACATTTACATCAACATTAGCTGAATATGCAACAGGGGATTTCAATGTTACGCTGTAAAAAAACAGTACCAGATTTTTCCGTAACGCCACTTTTAACAACAACTAGCATGCTACCAGCGCACCAATGTCACTTTCTGGTTCGCAATCGATACAAGAGCTTTATTAGTAGATGCGTAACAGTAGATGCAGACAGCAGTCCTACCTTGACCCTAAGAGCTGCTTTGCTTTTACAATATTTATCTCTACTGGTCTGAGAAAAATTGGTTACTCTTCGTTAAGATTAGTCTCAAGGCGCAATCATACTGTGTTGGTTTTGTTTGAGCAGTCTTTTAATATTTATCTGTCTGAATCTCTAAAGCTCAAAATGCGCTGTTCCACATTGTGATGTCATGTAGTAGTAGTTTTCAAGTTAACAGCCACCTTTTTACTTTTACTTCAGTAGAGATTGCTAATTCCAGGGCTGAAATCATCCAAATGATTCTAGTGAAGGTGTATGGAGTTTTAAAACACAGTGGAGCACTTCCTGTATTACCATATGACATCACAAGGTGGAACGGAATGTTTTGGGTGTGGTTCTTATTTGTGAATTTGAATTTGATCATTTCTGCCGACAAGTTTTTGCTTCGTGACTATAAGGATGGCATTATCAACCAGAGAATAACTATTGTAAACAGGGTTGTCCGAGTTTGCAAGTAGTTCTTTAAAAGTCATCTACTCCGGTGCATAAACAGCTTATACCTTCTGCTTGGAACACCATACACGCACCACCATTATAACAGAACGTTCCAGGTGAAACTAGAGCAATAAATCTCAATTAGCATCACGTCTTGTAGTCAACACATCTAAAGAGGCAGCATAAGCCCAGCTCTGCACACCTGCTTAAATGTATCCGGATGAGATGCCCCACACAGCTGTCGGTCCAATCAGGCGTATTGTGAGCAGCACATCAGTCACTAACATGCACAGTCATTCCCCATCCTCAACTAGCGCTATGTCTAATGGAACCACCCTGCGCACTTTTTCTACATCAACTGTCCCAATGTAACTTCTAATACTTACATTTGGATGATTTTCAAACTTTACTTTCCTAGCACCTCCACGGTCTTTTGAAGAATTGTATTAAACTGGGCAGGTTGCAGTATTCTCTTTAATGCGCACTGTGACTTTTATGGTGTTGGGCCTGCCACCTGCGTTTGCTTGAAATGTTTCACAGTATGCTATAGAGTTAACCTGCATTTATTCAATTCCAAGTGTTTTATTTCTTACTGAGAGGTTTAGCTTGTCCACAGATCTGACCTAACTAGCCAGTAGAGCATTGTCCACCATCCTTAAGGTGAGCAGTCTGATTCCAGCTCTGATCAAGTGCGCACGGGCTTGAGAAACTGTCAGACATAAAATTGCATTAAAAAAGACAATAAAAAGTCACATGTGTCAAACTCAAGGCCCGGGGGTCAAATACGGTCCGGCATGTCATTTTACGTGGCCCGTGACAAGGTAAATTTAAATGTATGACTGTCTGAAAATGTCATAGTTATGCAGTTACACAGACATATTTTTTATATCTTTGCAAATTTGAGACGAACCATTTTGCTGATGTGGCCCTCGGTGAAATTGAGTTTGACGCCCCTGGTCTAAGTGATCGTGGGTGGTCGGAGTTGTAGATGATGCAGATTAGCGATCTCGTATCCATCAGTCTGCATCAGGGCAGTTGTGGCTACAGACGAGGAGGATGCATTGCGAATTGAGAAGACGCTATATTCAAAACGTATTCTTGCGAGCTTAAACCCATGTTATAATGTCATTACCTCATCAAAAACAGTTGTGTTGAGTTGTGTTTTGTTTTATTCACACATGTTTGAGTAATCTTTTATTATTAGTCTAAATCTCCAAAGCTCAAAATGCTCAGTTCCACCTCGTGATGTCATGTAGTGGTAGTTTTCAAGTTAACAGCAACCTTTTACTTTTAGTTTTGCAAATTCAGGGCTGAAATCATCCAAATGATTCTACTGAAGGTGTCATCATAAGGTGGAATAGTGTTTTCCGTTTGAGAGAAGAACTAAATATGCTTAAATGTGCAGGATTTGTGTGTTAAACCTGTGTGAATGAAACAAAACACAACCCCGGTATGCTTTATATGAGAGCATAGATCAGAAAATAGCATAATATAAGCCCTTTAAAAAGACAACCATACCATTGTCTCCACATCTGGATAGAGTTTATGAATGTAAGGCCTAATCACTAATGAAACCAGAAATAAAGGTGGTGTCTATACAAGCTGTACAATTGTAAGGTTACACTCTACCATTTGTACCTGCACCACAGTTTAAGACCTTGTGTTAATGAGACTTCCATTTTCAAGAATATCACACAGTTTCTATCTTATAAACACCCACATAGCTTGAAATGACATACACACGAGCACAGCAAATGCTTCTGCTCCCGCCACCTCTCCGTGTTACACTGTCAAGCGCAAACGTGCCAATTGTCTCCTCATAGTAACAGAGGAGGGCTTCCACTGCCTGCAGTCTGGTTCGGGGGGGACTTTGAGAGTGCGAGAGTGGAGATTTCTTTCTGCTTGGTAAGTGCACTGGGAGGAGAGGCAAGAGGGAGGCACGATGGGAAGAAAAATGGGCAAAAAAGGGGGGAAGGGTTGGGATTCAAAAAAGACACCCCCGGCGGTCTGCCTGAGGTTTCCATCTGTCGTTAAAAAGCGCAGAGTAAAAGACAAAACAACTGATTGATGCTAGCACACGAGTGCCATAAACATCATCATTTTTAGACTAACTGAAAAGGCTTTTACCGCTTAATGGGACTGACGGTGACAATTATAGATGACACAAAAGTTTGCATGCTTCAGTAGACTCCAGATCGAAGATTAGGTGAACTTTGAGGTTTGGGAATTTCAGGTGCCATTGTGGTTAATGATTTCAAAAACCAGAGGGAAGTACAAAGAAGAAACTAATAGGTTATAGGTCTGTAATGATCCAAGTCCTAATTTTGGAAATAAGTAACTGCTGCTTTGAAGTTTTTGGAAGATATATATTATTTACTAATTTCACAGTTTAGTTTCTACAGAACCCCATAAGAGACGTGGGTGAGAAATTACATAAAGTGAATCCCAAGAAATTTCCCTGTGATCCTGTAAAAAGTATGCCGTGATCTTTCTTGCATCGAATGAATGAAGTGGTAGACAGGGAAGGAGAGAGCATTTTAACCGCACCTCTGCCGTGTTCCGTTCAGTAGAGGCGGTGAGTCTCTGGATGCACAGTTCAATTGGTTCAGTGCCCGCTTTCCTTGTTCTATCCACAGACTGTCTTTCTGTCCCAGTACAGGCTCTGGTGCTGAGTGCGGGTTGATCAGCTGTTTGTCCAGTGGAGGGGCGGCTCTGTGTGCGGCTGCCTCTCGTGCCAATGGAGCGGGTTGTGCGTAAAGCTCTGGACGCTCCATCACCTGACCACCCCATGTGCGCTCACAGGGTTGGGATGAGAGCACAGTGGAGGAGCCAGGTTAACGAGTGCGTAAAAGAAGTTCATCTTTAACTGTGCACATGAGGAGAAGCGGCTCCATGTGCAGCCTCTTCTTGTGCCAAAGGAGTTGTACAAGACGCTGTGCTGCAACTTTTGGCCATGGCTGCATGATCCCAGATGTTGTTATAAATTAATGTTTCCTTCCTTGATTAAAAAAACATGTCTGTCTAGATGCAATGTTCTTTTTTTTTTTTCTGTTCAGTGATGGCGCAAACGGTCTATTTTTCTCCTAGTCACTGGTATTTATTCATTGCTTACTTTAGCCAATTTAATCAGTTATGAGTGCATTCATGAAGAGCAGAAATTACAGAAAAAGACTCATGTATGCTGCATACATGGCATAAAAAGTGAAACGATTTCTGCCAAGAGCCTACTAAACGAAAATGAGTTTCTGAAGTCATGACGTCACGCCTTTTACCAGTTCCAAGGGGCAGTGCTGGTTTTATCATTTCTAACTAACCACAGGACTGAGACCGTGTGTCACATGGCTACATGAACTAAACAAAACGGACAACAAAAAGAGAAAGCTGAAATAAATGAGCAGACAGGGGATGTCTGTGTGTAATGGCACACAGCTGGTGTCTGGGCACAAGCTCTTAGTACACAACTACAACTAACTAACATTACACATCGATGTCCAAAACAACTACAGTAACTTTACTTAAAAATCCACAGAAGCTTTATGGTGCCGTTACGTCACAACAAACAATGCATATGAGCACTCATCTCGTGTCACTTTAATTTATTTTTTAAAATATATAAAATCCATAAGCAGATACTATAAACATGCAAATCCTGCCAGGTGAGCACAACAATTAGCATATACCAAAAAAAAAAAAAAAAAGAAAAAGAGGTTTGCCTGGTCTTTAGTTTAAACACCATATTTCACCTGTAGAACCAACATTACAACTTGCCATCCCAGGAGATTACCGTCTGCTATGCATGAAACAGGGCTTAACAAAACAAGAGGACAGCTGGACAGATCCTGCATAAACCAAGACACACAACCCACACTGACAAATAAACAAGGAAGAGACATTTAAATTACAACAAAACCAGTAGCAGAACCATGCATTGGACACTTTATATGAGGAGGAAAAGAATAACTCACTTTCACACCTACTTTATTGAGGAGCAGTAGCAATAATAAGAGCAATAGGGGTAAAAAGCCAACAGGGCTCAGGTCCCAAAAGTCATAGCCTAGCAAGCGATAATAACAGAGGCAGAAGTAATATATTCATGCATGCATAGAGTGATCTGGTTCACCCCCAGCCAAACTCTCCCTGGCAGTGCTCCTCAGCTGAATCACCGCTCGGCTCAAACAGGCTCCAGCGCAGCAGTCAGGCAGAACGGAGAGAGGGGCCAGCGCAGGGCAGGTGCAGGAGAGGTAATCACATCTGTCTATACCTCACAGGGGGAAAGTCCACCTTTAATGAGAGCTGTGGCGTTTTGATATTAGTGATGGGTTCCTTTTCAACCATTTAAAAAGGCCAATCTGAATGGAAAACAAGGCGAAAGCTTGTCAAGTATTTCAAGTGCAGACAAGTGCACTGTGAAGATGTTATTGCTTTGTCTGGAATGCTCCACAGTATGGCATTTAACAGTGTTCAATTTTACATGTATTGCTAAAAATACATGGTTTGAAAACGTGCATTCTTACTGTGAGTGGGCTCGCTGCTCCACAAATCTGAGAAAACAAACCAAACAAACAAGTATACAAGTCCATTTAAAGCGTTAAAAACAGGTGCAGGTGTGTGTTTAAAAGTTTGTAACCAGATTATTAAATTGCAATCGTGTCACCAAAGTATCCAGTTTTCCTTTTCCTTGGAGATTGTTCCACTTTTGTGAAGAAAAACAGCTAAAAGCCCTCTTTCCTGTCTCGAGTTTTGGTGCAGCTCGTCGTTAGCCTTATACAGTCATGTGATTTGGGATTCAATAATTAAAAAGCAGGTGAGGTATTCTGGCAGTTTTTGAAGTAGTCCCTTATAGATACACTTCATACACTGCTGTTCTCTTCTTCTGCAGAACAATCCAGGCGTAGTAATAGCATCTCCATATAGAGATCAGAAAAGTTACATAGCACAGCTTTAATAATTTATACAAAGTAAATTGAATGAATCAAATATCCTGACATTGTTGTGAAAAAATGAAAAACACCACCATGACCACAGAAATAAAACTCAAAGCTTTTCTGGTGGTCATCTTTCAGGCTAAAACACTCTTTGTACAGAAGACATTTTTTGACCGAGGAAAATATGTCACCTATTTGGGAAAATTGACATTTTTTTGAGCCAAATAACTGATTGGCCCACAGTAATCATAAAAATGTGTTTGCTTGAAAAGGATGTCCTTGCTTGTGCTTTTCAAGAGCCTTACATATGAGAGACTAACCTCTTCTAACAAAGTGTGCTACCTTTTTTTGTTGGGTTTGCTGGACTAGCCATTTTCTGGTACCAGGAGTTTGGAGAATGTGTGAATTACTTTTTGGCCTCTTTATTGAAACCTTTATAAATGTGGTTGTGTTGAGGAAGCAACAGACAGCTGAGAAAAGCATCTAAGAAGTTAGTCATGGTGTCCGTATTGTGCGGTAAGTTTGTCGATTTTTGAACAAGGACGGCGGGTCATCGACATAAACTCAAAGAAGGTGAATATGCGTTAATTCAACATGTTTGATCATTCCTATTTTTAGCCAAAGGTGATATAGAAGTTGATCGATCCAATCTTGGTAGATGGCAAAAACACTGTACTCAGCAATTACATATTCACTCACCTCAGATCATTTTTTCACTGTCAAAGGGTCATACAAAATACATCACACACATTTGAGACCTGGTTGATCAAACATCATACCAAACCCTAAATGCTAGAATTTTCATAAAAGTTGGAATAAAATAACAGCGCTTAGTCGATCTGATACAAATGTGTAATGAGCTTTTTCATGGTCCCAGAATCAATGACAACACTGAATCAGAACGCAGTCTGAAATTCAAAGATCCTCCTTAGGCATTATGTAAATACAAAACAACACAGCAAGTTGCATATGGTTGCCCACTTTGTCCTATCTTTATTTATTAGCGCATGTTTTATTCAAATGGGAATGTGTGGGCCAAACCTTGCATCACTTTAGTCCTTATTTCACCGTTGAACTATTCTGACCATGTTTGTGAGCAATCAATATGATAAGCTCTGTATGTGTCACTCAACTGAAAGATATAATCGTAGCATACAGGAAAACGCTTCACGCAGATCCCAAACAAGTCCTGTTTTTTAATCTGTTCAGGACTACGAAGTGAAATAAATGGTGGATGCAGAGACCAGCACATAAAGAAACATTTATTATCAGGGCCTTAACAAAAAGAGCTATACTTCATCTTTAAAAATACAGACGGGAGTAAAAGTAGCTGCTAAAGGAGCTCCCTTGATAAAAGGCAAAACAGTGCACATTTGCCACTGGCTGATATCAAATAGACTAGGGAATGGGTCTGAAAAGTGAAGTAAATCAAAAGCGCTGAGAGGACAGAGGTGCAGTTCTGGGCGCATTGATGTAGTGTGGTAATGATACACAGTTGTGACATGAATTGCCTCAGTTCTGCGCGGAGCCGACGTGCTTCTACAAAATGTTGATGTGTTTTTTTGCCCCCACGATCATGAGTGTTACAACATGCTGCTTGATTTGTGCATAGCTTTACAGTGGGCTCATACTGTATGCGAGTGCGTGCCTGGTGAAATCCCCATTCTCAAACAACTCCAAAGGCGACCGTGCTTTCGATAGGTTGCGTCAGTGTTGCGCCGCTGCATCAAGCCCTCTGCTTTTCCTGGGAAAACAATAGCTTATCTGCTCCCCCCCTCCACTTGTCCGCATCTGACAACATCAGCATTCAAGGCCTCTTTAGTACCCAGACAGGGATGAGCTACTTAGCAGCACAAGCCCATAGGATTAACTGCTGATCTACTCATTCACTTTAAGCACTGCAAACAGAAGACTTGATGATAGCAAGGGTTTAAAAGTTGGAGGTTAGGCACTTATCACCAGATGAGCCACTTGATGCCTCATTCTTCACTTTGTAAACTTTCGCAGCGGTGAAGTTGATAAAACGCCCGTACAATAAAAGCGCAATGACACTGCGGCCTTCTGAGGAAAAAAAAGAGACGCGATGGATGTCCCTAAAAGCAATAGCATGCAAATGAATTCAGCCGCTCTTTGTCTGTGGAGGCCCTTAAGGCACCGGCCTGCTCGCCTTATGGGGTAAAGCTGGGAGGACATTCAAGTGTACTCAGGCGTTTTATTGACGGAAATAACAGGAGGAGGATCTCATTCTGATGCATTTCGGGTTAAATGAGAGGGAATATATTCGGAGGTGTATGAACCGGCATGCTTCAATGGAGGGTTTTGAATTTTATTGCATTGTTTACCATTATTGGCTGAGATTCATTGAGATTAGGGCGGGACCTGTGGCACTGATTTACTGCTTTAGTATTGCTAGATTCACTATTGTCTTGCTCAGTTCAACACATTTTCATTTGGTTGATTGCTTTTCAAAACCCTTCTTCCTAACTGAAACTCTGTGTGATTTGTGTGGCTCCAATAGAGAGGACGTTCCACACATTTAGTTGTTGCAATCATTCCATCCTTTATTATAGCTTTTGAGAATCTGACAATTATCTGGCAAATGGGGAAAAAAGGATTGCATTTCTCCAGACTCCATTTTGGGAACAGCACAGCCCAATTTATTTGTACGTCAAAACTAATAATTTGAGACAGCTTGTTCGAGCTTGTGTCAGTCATTGAAGTGAATATGAGGGCTATGTAAGAGTTCAATTTTGTAGTTGAGACTAACAATGGCACTTGTTCAGGTTCACTTTTATTTCTTTTTCTTATTTTCGGGTAATAGGTGAAACTAATGTATTTAATTTGTTCCTATAGAGCAACAGTATATTCCAAAGCCCTAAACTCATATCAAAAAGTTACTGTTTTGTCCGTGCAGGATTCCACACACACTGAACGGTCAAAAGAGAACCTTCAAGGGGACCTATTATGTAAAATCTTCATCATTAACTTACTCAGAGCTGCATTTTGTGTGGCTAATGCATGTTTGAGTAATCCTGTGTTGTCCTGCATTCTGCGCATTGTGTATGTATTTCTTTAACAATAAAAACATGCATAGGTGTTAAAGATAGCTGTGTCTTAATGCCATACTGTGGGGCATTTCAGGCAAAGCACCTCCATGGAGACAAGCAGCAGCGTCTCCATTATTAAACTAACATAGTGAACCTTTACCTTTCTTATATTATAACATTTAACTTGCATGCCATGTAGTGATGTGACATTTGTGAACGGGTTGCCACTTTTAAATGATTCCTTAGCGTGAATGGATGGAATCGGATCTCAATTTTTAAAGAACTGAACATTTTTCTTTCAAATTTGTGTGCATTTTTATACAGATTAACACTGAACCAACAGAAGAAGCACAGAACACAGAAGCACAGCTGGCTGCTCAGTTTAAGAGGTTTGTGTTTATTGAAAGGAATAGATCCAAAAGATTCGGATCCCATAAAGGAGCCAAAAGTGCTATCACTAATGCCATGACCCTAGGATGGCTCCAATCGGCAGCTGTCTTCTTGAGAGTGTGTTGTTATTGGAGTAAACAATGACAGTGCTGCAGCATGTGCGGCATGTGATCCACTCCATCCAGGAAGTCCCATGACCCTGTTCACTGCTGCACACATTCCTTCCCCACTCTTTCACCACCACCCACCAAACCGCACTCCCACACACAAGGCAAAGAACTCACAAAAACTCAACCCATTTACCATCAACTTTTTCACAACATGTCCGGGGAGGAACAAACACATAGCTCTGAGTTATGAGCTTTTTTGCCTCTTCTGACTAAAAGATGCATAGCTGCTATATTTAGCAAGTGGCCATTTTCTCAAAGCATCCGACTAAGAAGAAAAAGAAAGAGGAAACAATTGCTTCCTTAACCCGCAAGAAGAAAGAGAATCTTGACTCGTTTTTCTTGGGTTATTGAATAATTTCTTGCCCTCAAGAAGCAAAAAGAACTAAATGCAGCGTTATAGAGGCATTTTGCATTACCAAATATTAATATAGCACACACAGATTTCTCCTGGCAAAAGAAGGTATTAGACTCAGTGGTGTGAATAAATTAAGACAGCAAATATGAGAGTAAATGAAGACTAATGCCAAACAAGAAATAACGGAACTAAAACTGGATAATAGCTTAAACCAAGACTTATAATAGATCAATAGAGGACCAATCCATCAAAAACACATCATAATAAGCCAGGACTAACTCGTGACTTCTGCGGTAAGAATCGATACAACAATATTATTAAGCAAGAACAAAATGAGAGAGCACGCTGGGCTGTGTAAGAGAAACCTCACAGAGCAACCATGTAACCATCCCACGTCAGGCCCAGACTGTTGCAAATGCAGGTACCTACCATGAGTTAACCAGGCTCACGCTGGATTGATATGTGTAGCACTCTGACTGGAGTTCTGCACATTATCAATTTGGGATGGCTTTCGCAGAAAAAACGTGGAACGTCATGACGATTATTTGAATCTGACTGATCGAACCATTACAACAGCGGAACAAGCCAAAACAAAGAGGACAGCACTTCTTCCCTGTCCAGAAATGAACAAAGCGCTTACCTTCTGCACACTTTTCACAACTCACAAATATCGTGAGAATCCATCTTGCTGTGTGAGGTTAACAATGAGTGTCAGGAAAGGAAATAATACATTTAAGTATAAACGCTATAAGAAGCTTAGGCTTAGAGGGCAGAGAATGAATCAAATTATTATCATTATGTGACTAACCCAGGACTAACAGAATCTTAATTAAACCAGATTGGTACTTGAACTCCAAAGCACTGCTTAAGAAACTAAGTGAAACAAAGTGTTATTGACCTCTTTTAGAAAACCCATTCTTGTTTCAGAAAGTAATGTTTTCTCTTAGCTAAAGGAGCTTTTGGGCTTTTGGTCACAGGAGGCGTGAATATATTTAGCTGTATAAATAATGTAGACTTTAAGGGTGTCATGTAGGCCATTCATTCATACTGAGCATAAAAGGCTCCCACTGAAGGTAGTGCTAATTAGCGCTAACGCTATACCCAAACAGCTATCTGTACTGGTTCAGCAACCTCTTTGGTACCCTTTCTTCTGTTTTTTGCTGAGTGCTTCATTGCATTAATCGAACCACTCCTGCAGCGCAGTGTTTGTGGATAAGGAACACTTCCCTCAGTGGAACAAATTAGCTCCATTAGCCGTATGATAAAAGGGAGAATCTTCATTTCCCAATGTGAAGTCAAGCGGCTAAATGCAGCTCCATGTGCTGCTCAGGAGAAGGGCTGGAGAAGAGATTCAAGTTGACCACTGGGCCTCGGCCAATTTATTCCTCTACTGTCTCTTAATGCTCTTCCCTTTCATCGACATGGGATTTTTCCATCAGTGTCTATTTAAAGCTCTACAGGAAGTAGCGCACCCCAGAGTTCACCCTACTAGACCCCACGGGACACAGTTCGTGAGAACCACAAGGACGTTCCCATTTTTCTCTCTGCTCATCTTCACATCCACTGGCACTCACAGATATGTATTTTACCTAATCCCTCACCCGGCCTTGAATTGCCTCTCCAGTTCCCCTTGGTCCTCTTTGTCTCCCATTTTATTAGGATAAACTTAACCATGAACCAAACAATAGGGAAAAAACATGTTATCAATAAAACCAGGTGTACAAGTTGTATTAATGCACTTTGGTCAAGATTTATTATATTTGTATTATTCTGTTTTTATATGTCTGTTTTTGTGTATTATTATTGTTGTATGTGTTTATTGGTTTGGGGAGCTACACAGACTTTAAAAGCAAATATTACTCTCCACATTAGACACATGGCCCCATGAGACACAATTCGTGAGAACCAGAAGGACTTCCAATTTTAGACCTTTTCTCGCTCATCCTTCTATCCACAGCACGCTCCCTTCTCGCTAATCATGTCCCGACCCACATATTTTCCCCAATTTCACCACTTCTAACACTTTTTTTTCCCCCTGCTCAACCTTGCACTGGCACCTTGCTCTCTTCCCTTCTCTGAACATGTCAGCTACAGCACTCACCGACTTTAACGACCTTTCGGCAGCCCTTTGGAGCCCCCCACCCCGTTTCATTCCTCTTGCCTGCTCCTTCCTGAATCAGCTTAATTGCTATTCCCGTTTCCATCTGAGCACCATAGCTTTATCTTCAGTCTTCATCACGTTTCTCTACGGCATTTGGCGGCTACCATTCACTTCCCCATGTCTGAATCAGCTATAACCACGGATTCTCAAACTTTTCACCCCAAAAAGTACATTACCTACCTGGAAAATATTGCAAGTTGTGTGTAATGGACTACAATGAGGTAGAGTCTGTGAGGGATGAAATTGAGGCTATTATGAAGAGAAAAATAAGAAAATAAACAGAAAATAGGGGCTAAGGCAGTACTGCATCAAGACTAAACCAACACTAAACTAGGAATAAACCAGATTTATGGTCCGAGAATAAACAAGACCTAAACCAGGATGAACCGAGGACTAAACCAGGGCGATATGCACATAATAGTAACAACACACGCACCAAGATCACGACATGTTAAACGCAAACGAATCAAAAGACGTTCCCGTTCCCATACTTGTTGGAGTCACTTCATTGATTTACATTAATTTCTTGGAGAATGACACTAGCATTAACATTAAACCCTAACCCTAAACCCTCACCTTAACCTATTTACCAATATCTGAACTTTAAATCATGTTCCTGATCTAAAAAATAAAGGATTTACATAATGAGGTTGTGATTTTTGTCCCCATAAACGGCACAATAAGGCAGGTCCCCATGAAGTGTGTATACAGATTTCAGTCCCCACAATATGATAATTACCCTTCCGCTCACACACTCTGTAGCACACACTAAAATACGACACATGTGTGACCCTTCCGAGCAACCGTATGACCCCTGACCCTTTCTTCCTGCTCAACTGGGCTCCATTAAAATACACACTGATTGGAGAGCTAACAGGAGCCAAAATTACCCCATAATGAAGAACGTCTGCTTCTGATCTTTTGTTCTTGAGTCAAATGAAATAACTAGGACAATCAAGATGGCTGAGTGGAGTGAAGGATATCGGAAAAGTGTCTGCGGTTTCACAAATTGCTGACCTAATAGAAGGGAGTGGATCTGCTCTTGTTTTGTAGGCCGGTACGCCAACACAAGTCGATAAGAGCCGATAGAGTGTGTGTCTCACATTAGCTATGCATTACATTATACTTGACCTTAAGCAAGTTTACTTACTCAAACTTGCATTGTGATGAATCATTTCTTTTACATGCTAATTGATATAATGAGCCGCAAATGATACAGGATACTGGAAAGACAGTTGGACTTTTTTTGCGCATTTCTCGCTAAAGGATCAGTCAGAATTAAGGGCAAAAACAAAGCTTAACAAAGACACATGGGGACGGTGGTCAAGAGGACAGCACCCTAACAAGAAGCTTCCTGGTTTGAGTCTCACTTTATTTGCATTTATTCCAAAAATGTAGGTTCCTGTTCATAGTATCTGTTGAAATATTTTACTTTTTAAACAACAAAAACACAAAAAATCATTGCTTACCACTGTGAAATCCAATGAGGTTTCAGTTTTGAGTTGTATGAAGTTGTTTTAGATCAATTTCGCAGTTAACAATGAACAGAATCTGGAAAACTAACCCACTTTAAATACTAAATAAATACGTTAAGACAGTGTTTTATCTAAAATCCAAATTGAATCATTTTGATGTTACGTTACTACTCAATCTTTCCGCCATTGTAATTGATATAACAAGCTCCAAACGTTTCCGAGTATGTTTTTTTTCGTATTGTCTTTGCGTTTCCACGAAGCTCTCCACCGGCACAGCTGCTACCCAGTTGTTTACGGCTGTTGGCAAGCGCAGTCTCATTCATGTAGAAGACGCAGCAGAAAGGCCCTGTGAGAAAGTAGTCGTGTATATCTCTGTTTTGTACGCTCCTACAAGTGTGTTTATATTCCACTTTATAAGACCGCGTAAAGCCAATCCAGAGATTTGTTCTGGCATGCGTCGCACATGTTTGAGAGAAAGCAGAAAATGTGTGAAATGATGAGGAACTGATGCACGCTGTTTCTCATCCAGGAGGGCAGGGAAAAAACATGTAGTGTATAGTACAGAAGAGCAAGGCCATCTCACGTGTTGGGCTCAAATCTGCCAGACAAATGATCTGTTCTGGTTGGGTAATATGGTAATACTTGAGAATAACCCGACCATAATAGAGCCAGAGGGTGTCACAAGTCAATCTACGCATTGTTCTGGTCACAAGTATGGATAAATAATACATGCACTGTCAAGAAGGGGCTCTATATATATTCATGTGACTCCTGGAATTGAAATAAATTATGTTATTATAATATCTTTGTTCCAATCCTTGTGCAAATTATCACCAACCCCCTCCCTCTCCTTTATCAGTGTATGTGTTTTACATAATACTGCAGCTCTCCTTTTATTACTCAAGAGAATTTCTGTTTAAGTTGATTGATATAGTGTCCCATTTCATATTGTAGAATTAAGTTACAATCATTGCTAACCATACACATCTTAAATGTAAAAATATCGGCATATCTAGGACGTGACATTGCCATGGCCTACTATGGAGCAGTTAATAAGCCAGTGTGAAGCCTTTGACCCTCCTGCAGACAAGAATGAAACAAGCCATTATGCAGGGAAATCCTCTGAGTGCTTAAATACCTGTTTTCCGGGGCTGTTCAAACTCAGGGTGCTCATTCACCTCTGTTTTCCGTGAACTTTGACTCACTCATGCTTGTGCCCCACATAAAACACTGTAGCCTTGTTCAGACTCCTGTTTCACCATGTAAGCAGAGCCAGGCTAAACATGCTGCAAGACTGGACCTCAGACACAAAGCCGTGCTCAGAAAGGCCAGACAGCTGCACTCAATTACATTAACTACTGCGGCCACAAAAAACACACAGTCTCTGTCCAGCCACTGGCTCCAGCCATAATCAACGACTTATTCAATAAGCTCAAAGAAACGCTGCTCTCTGCTCTTTGCAGCAAGCCCCCTCCTCTCCCACACTGCCCCACTACACCCTACTGCTCACCACGACATGTTTTACAAGACAGCCTGAGTGGACTACCTCTGTGGATATATGTTTATAGTACACACGATGATACACAATGGTACACAGTGTACTACTGGCAAACACAGTATCATACACCAATAATAATGACAGACTTATATTTTAAAATTGAACTCTATAACTTTCCTCGTTGAACGTTCACCATCTGCTTGTCTCCATTAAGATGTTATTGATTTGCCTAGAATGTTTCTCCATGGAGTCATGCGCAACAAGTGTGGTCAGGTCTGTGGAGAGGCGACCCCACTCACTGTAAGAATGCATGTTTTTTTAAGGAATATTTTACAGCATAAACACTTGTAAATGAACTAATACAATATAGATGCGTTAATTTACATACTGTGGAACATTCAGACAAAGCATGTGTGGCGGTTCTCCCACTAGAGAAGTTACATAGTGCACCTTTAAATGAACCCAAAACAATTGACAAAACTACTTAATATACCACATGGATGTTGTTGTACACATTGTATCTGCTCAAAGCTTTGATAAATGTAATGTTTACATGATGGGTACTTCTGTGTGAAATGTTTAAAGCATACATCATGGTGGGAAACAGACAAATTCCTGTGGTGAAGAAGAAAAACTAACTTCCG
The DNA here is from genome assembly GCF_009829125.3 of Periophthalmus magnuspinnatus. Lineage (NCBI taxonomy): Eukaryota > Metazoa > Chordata > Actinopteri > Gobiiformes > Gobiidae > Periophthalmus > Periophthalmus magnuspinnatus. The sequence goes on from NC_047126.1 coordinate 14,156,753, forward strand.
TTTTGGAATAGTGATGATTATATAAAGCAAACTGAAGAATTGCAGTAGAAGTAACTGAAGCGGTCGGCACTCCATCTGTCATTATTTTTATGTGAGTTTTGCTTTGCACTGTCTATTTAAAATGTGGGCGCAGTATAAACAAATAACGTTAAGCCATGATGGGACACAAGCTATTTGAAACTTGTTGAGTAAAACACGAGTTGCTACAGAAGTATTCATTGTAAAATTAGCTAGGAACATTCCACAGTAACACAACCTTACGGCATTGCACCAGTGTTCAACAAAGCCTGTGTTTTTTCAAGGACTTCCCGTTGAAAAGTCAAAGTTTTTAACCACTCGGGGATAACCATTTAACTGAGAAGTCGAAACAAAATTGAGGTTACATGTGGAATCTGTGACAGCCTTGTATAAACATTCCCGTGTAGTGCTTGGCCATCGGAGTGGCACATATTTCTGGTATTCAGCTGGAGTTAACATGTAATCCACTGGGAGGTGAGGAGCGAGGTGCGTAGCTTTAAGGATCAGTGCAAGTGCTGATTGGAGCTGTTTTGCTTTGGGTTAGTCCTCCCCCACAAGGAACACACTGGCCTCACAAGATATATTTTGGTTAATCATGACGTGTGAGGTGCAGAATGGCTGAAGGGATGTGTCAAAGTTTGAAGACTGTGCGAAGATCATGGGGACTAAAATCTGTATACACACTCACTTAATGGGGATCTGCTTTCCTTATGGGGACTAAAACAATCCCCAAGAAGCATAGAAACCCAGTACGTGAACGTGAGTGTGTGCGTGTTTGTGTTCGTGTGTGTGGGTGTGTTTCTATCAAGTCATTTTTACCAATGATTTTTGAAAGTTTAGCAAAACTGTACAAAGAAAAATTATTAGAAGGTTTGTTAATGAATTCTATTTCAAGCTCCGTGCCTAAATTTGTAGATACATTTTTTACTCTCAATTTTAAAGTGAGAAAAGAGCCTTCAAAGTGGCTTTAAGTAACTGGAAAACTGCTATGTAAGACTATGATCGTGTTCAAGCGGTGTCCTTGGTGTACTTTGGTTCACCTCATTAACTTTAAACATGATAAGTAAGCTAATCCTTCAGCTAGGTGTTTGTGACCAATTGTCCAGTCGAGATTTGGATATCGGTCCTTGGGCGCTACACTGGTCACCCTTAAGACATTTAAAACTACTGGGCCAAGGCTTAACACGATTTATTGGCGAGTTTGCATTCAGGACATTTCCTTTACATTTGCTTACTTGCTTTTTCTCATCTTAACCTTGTGTTGAGTGGTCTTTACTTTTGCAGCATAGTGGCAGGAGATTCAATTGTTAACTTATGTAAAATGCAGAGTTTGTGTTGTGAACTACAGAATGGAAGTGCTACATTCAAACATTATTGTGGCAAATGTGGTATTCATTTTGCAATTTTCATTTTTTTTTTCCCATCAAAAGTATCACATTTTGACCCCATTGGGCATTGCAAGAATTTCTGACTCAATTGCGCCCCCTAGAAGTGGACCCCTAGCCCTAAAAGTGAACTGAAGCACCACTCTATGACAAACACAAAGTCGGCCATATTGGATTAAAAATTTCTCACAGTTTTGATTGGGTTTTTATAGAACATATCTGGTCCTAGGTTTTTGGTCCAAATTACCTCCGATTTGACATGCCACATCTAGAGACATAGATGTTCAAAAATTATCTTTTTTTTTTTTTTTTCAAGTAGCACACTGGCGAAAAACAGCTTCATTTCCTGTTTCTTTAATGACTTTGCACGGCCACAAGCTTTGGCCTAGAGAGCTCAAATCTGAACCAGTTTTGCACAATCCTGGCCTATATATAATGAACTAATAATTTTATGACCAGTGTGTACTATAGCCCCTACTCCATGAAATGTGAAAACCATGTACTTCGTCGTAGGTCAGTGAAATTTAGAAGAGTCATAGGACACATGAAAACAACCTTAAAACATAATTGGAGCAACACTCTCACATAGGAAGTCACCATATAGCTCCTTTATATACATTAAAAATCCAAAATTATCCAATTATCATAAAGCCTGGGGAATTAATTGTATTCACCATAACATACAAAAAAGTCAGTTGGACTAGCATCATATTGTTTGGACTGCGGGAGCATAAACATCCACTATTTCATACTGGACTTTTCAACTCCATATACAGAGACAGAAATGACTATATGCAAAATTATTGAAAATTCACACAGACATTATCAAGGACTAGTGACAAGTGACTAGAAATTGACACAGACATTATTTAAGTCAGTGCTGCTTGTGGCGTTTTTGTTATTTATTCTCAAAGAATTTTAGAGCCAATTATATAAATTATATTTGCACTCTGCTAAGAAGAAGTTGAATAAAGAAATACTTATCTTATTCCTCAGGGTTACAGCCAAACCATTTCACCAGGAGAACATTCTTTGGAAACATGTCTTTTTCTTTGGTGAAACAGTGGCACCTAAAACAAAAACATATTTGAGTAAACCCATCATGCAGTCAGTGGCTGTACATGTACACCGGAACTATGATCATTATCTGATTTCTGGAGTTATCAGATTATTGGCTTTAGTTAGTCCGTAGTGTTTCTGTAACAATGTAAACCATTAGACCTGGTTTACATCTGGTGGTACTTGGAAAGCCTAATCTTTTCTTAAGAACCACTGTGCTAAAATAATTATGCTATTGTAGAACTTATTGAATTCACATAAACTGAGACAGCAGCAATAAGGAAAAAGTACTGCATTTAAAGAAACAGTTCATCTGTGTGGAGCATTCATCAGGGACACTTCAGTGCTGTTAAAATCTAAAGTCTGTTTCCACTGTTTATTTTGGCTACTTTACTTGTTTAAAATTTGATCTGGAGCGTCACAGAGGTGGAATAGTTACTATTTCACAGTGACTGTGGTCATAAAGTCTATAGATGAAACCTAAATAGCTCTGACAGTTGTGATATTAGAGACATGTTAAAGTAATAATATTGTTCCAAAAGAACAGATTAAAAATAGTGACAGTAAGTGACATATGTACTCCAAAATATTAATTTAAATAAATTGAGTCAAAACCTCAGAAAAACACTGTTTAAAGCATATTTCGTTTCTATTGGGTCGGTATGGCTTGGTGTGGGGCAGTACAGTGCGGACCCTGAGTGACCTTTTTAGGGGTCCAAAGTGGAAGCTACGTTCCAAAGGGGTCTGGAAAGCTTTGGACCTGGGACTGGCTCGCATGGACAGTCCTAATCAAACCCCCCCCTGCCCCAGTCATTGGAGAACCAGCAGCAGCTCCAGCCAAGTTGCTACTGGCGTACTGCTGGTTCTCCAGTGTGTCTATGGATGTGTATCCAGTCCCAACCCCCGCAAGTTCATTGTTGTGCCAGTGTTGGTCTGTTTTGATGCTCCTGTAGCACCAGTCTTTTTGTAGGTGTCCTGCGCCGTCACGTCATACCTTTGGGAGTGTCTTTAAAGACCTGTGTCATGCCCAAAAGCCATCCTTTGTAATGGAAACGCTCCTCAGCTGGGGGTACCTCGAACTGTTCCGTGCAAAGGTGGCCCCAAGCGAACTGAGACAGTGGAAATGAAGCTTATGGGTATTATTTTACTGATCCCTTGTGAGAGAAATTCATTCTGCATTTGACCCATCTCTCAATCAGGACACTGCTGCAACCTGTCAGGAGCCCAGGGACCCATTTCCAGATTTGAGCTAATCTTAATTGGCAATGTTCGCAGTAGTTGACTCAAGCAAATGTTTTTCCCTTAAAAATGCATCCACAGAGAGGACAAAGTGCGGTATGGAAATGGACTGTAGTAAGCTGATACTTAAAACTTATCAAGTAACTTTCCACCACATCAAAAATCTGTATTAACAAGAAAACCCTGCCTCTGTCACAAACAGTTAAACTGCTACAGGTGTCATTTTCTTAGTCAAAATGCAGAGAAATGTAAGTCGTATCTTACCTGTTTCACAGTAAAGGAAAAAGAGCTGGTTTGGAGTTTTTTTGTTGAGTTCAGTCTCAGATGTAAAGTGTTCTCTGTTCTCTGCAATGTTCAGCCAGAAATGACCCATCCTAAGTACAAGAGTTTCACTATACACAGAGTTGTCCTGTCATATCACCACAGAGGTATCATTCAGGAACTCACCAGAACATCTGGCTGATGAATATATAAAATGAATATATGAAATATCTCTTTATTTTTCAAATCATGTGTACATTTACTCAAATACAATAATTAATACAAAATGTGAATGTGACAGGAGCATAAAAAGACACATATAACTGCAATAGTTTATGTGTAATATCAAAGTTATGACAAATAAACAGTTCAAAACACTGCTGCAAGTTTAATGATTTCATCATTTGAATTTCCTTGTGGATCAACACAGTATCTAACTGTCCAATGTTATTTTAAATAAACTACAACTACATTCAACTCAATTATAGTTTAAATTTAATCAAATATATTTATGATTTATAAAACATCTTGTATTTATTTTCTAGAACTACACCAGTCGTTCTGTCCATGTCCCCTTGAGTGAGGATTTATATATATATACATTTTGGACCAAGGTTTGGGACAGCATGAAGAAGAGACCCTTTGAACCACCCAGTGATTCCACACTACAGCTAAGAGTTTCAGTGAAGTTGCAGTCTATTGGACTGGTCTGCAGACAGTAGACATGTGAGACAATGACCCATATTGTTCCAAAAGAACAGATTAAAATGGTGGCAGTGACATGTTTACTCCAAAATATTTATGAAATAAATTGATCCACATAAGAACCGCCTGTACAGCTATAATCTCAGAGGAAACCTGAGGGAACTATAGTTTAAGCATGTTTCTACAAAACTGTTGTTTAACACAAGATAAAGGGAGGTTATTCAGGGAAGGTTGCTATTAAGAGTTGGTCACGATTATGAGACGGTCCATAACAGGGAGGGACGTGCACACAGTGGGAAAGGCTATAATTGCCGCTTGCAGCTTTATTTATATTTTTTTTCTCGTTGTCAGCTTTGATTTGTACAGCGTGAATGTGTGTTAGATCCCCAGCCCCTCTTCGTTCACTGTGTCCAAATTGTGCATTATAAATATTGTACTGTCCCATTTTCTCCTCCCTTTGTTTCATCTCACATGGGAAGAGGTCTGGCTGGAGACAGATGCTGACAGCTGTTAGAATTAATTTACTTTTTGTCATGAGTTCATCAAATACAGAGTGCTTTTGAAAGAATTCATGAGAACATTTATCATTGTTCAAAAAACAGAAAAGTAGAATAGACAACTTTCCCACAGGATGCAGTTCATGAAAATGTCACATCTTCAGTTTATCAGTTTTTCCAGTATTTCCTGATATAGCTAACTGTAATTACTATGAACTGTAGACACAAATACACACTACTTGTGTCTTTAAAAAAAAAAATATATTATTTACAATATGTTGTGCTGCTTACTCGTTCTAACCCCCAAAAATATTGTCAGTTTTTATTCATCTGCTAATGCCAATTTTCATGATCATATTTGACATAAAGGATGAAGATTGATTCTTTAATTCAATGTCGATACCACAAAGAGATAAACAAACAGAACTGCTTTAATGAACAGAATCAAAACAACTTTGCTCTCATTGCACAAAGGTTCATTCATGTATAAATCCTGTATAATGAACATTTTTTTCTATACCATCTCCACTCTCTGATCATAATAATCTGACCCTATTTAATGTAGTTTTTAACTTACACTAATGCAAATATTTGTTTATTTTACCATGTGGCTGTAGTTCTTCTGAAAACGACCCAGACCATCCCATTCCAGTATCTGGGTTTACATTTTGACAATCCTAAAGCTTATATTACTGATAAAATAAATGCATCTGTTCTGAAAAATGTATCTTCACATTTGACACGCAGATTTTTAAATCCTGTAAAATCAAATCCAAATGACTACTGTTACTATCTTTGGCGGAGCAGCACCGGGCTTTCACACTTCTTTGTTATGCACTCTGGCCAATCACTAATCACCAACTCTTCCCTGTATCCAATTAGCTGCACCTGTGGTCCTCTGCTTCCAGCTCTTCTCGCTGACGCCAAAACCTCACCAAACCCTCGGCCCATTTCACACACCACCCAACCACTCACAATGGGCGGGGAGAGAGACAGGAGCAGGAACGATTATGATTTTTGCTGACACTGTAAGCCCACCAACATCTAATCAATAATGTTTTATACCCTTAAGGAGTCGGGACTGATTGAATTATATTTTGCAGCAAGTCAACAGTTTGCCACATTAAGCTAGAAATAACAGCTGTTTCGTGGAAAAATAGGCATACATCATGATTTTACGCGGCATGTGTGGCAATATGGCCTTGTCTAATAGCAACACTCCACATTAATGCATTCGCCACTATGCTTGCTCTGTTACCGTCATGTACTAAATAGATTTCCCCAAAGCAAATTATCGATACATTTGAGGGCGACAGTGCCTCAGTGAGTCAGTTGGTAGAGCGTTAGTTCACTGATCTGAAGATTGGTGGTTCAAATTCCGCTCTTGATAGAAACATCATTGGTAGAGCGGGCTTGTCCTTGGGCAAGACACTTAACCCATCTCGCCTCCAGTGTCTGCGTACACTGGTGTATGAACGTGTGTGTGGGTGGGTGAGTGTTTCCTTGATGTAAAGCGCATTGATCGCCTAAAACGTAGAAAAGCGCTACATAAAAATGTGCCCATTTACCATACATTTACCTTTACTATTTTCCATGTCAAGTGGGATCAAGTTGAAGGTGTATTATGCAACTTTGTGGTACGTACCAATCTCCACGGAGACAACCTGGTGACACCACAAGTGACAAGTCAGATCTGTGGAGAGATGACTCCGCTCACAGTTACAATGCATTTTTTTCAAGGTATTTTTTAGCACCAAAAAATCAATTTAAGTTCAAGATGCAACTCTGTGGAGCATTACAGACAAAGCAAAGACATGCAAATGGTGGATCCCTCACCAAAAAAGTTCCATAGTGCCTCTTTAACCACCTTTCCATTTAAATTGTGAATGTAAATCTTAAGGCTTGCCTGCTTGAGATAAAGGAACGATAGACAAAAGAGAGAAGGAGGTTATGAATGATGCAGCGTCCATAAAGAAGTGCTGGCTATAGCAGCTACTTGACACTTTAACTGAGACATCAATTATTTATCCACGTTAAGAGCCTTGAGTGTGGTTGTGTAATGGGATTCAAGGGTAGGAACTTTAAATCATTAGGAGAAAGGTACGACCATTTTATACGTACGCACCTTTAACCTGGCTGAACAAACGCTATATGACCAAAATGGCAGCCAGGTTTCAGCTCTCATTCAAACCTCCATTAGATATTCATGCGTTTTTCTCTGAGTTTCTTTCACTGCACATCCATTTTCCAGGGAGGACTTTCAGCGGGATTTCTTTAATGTAAAGGGAAATGGAAATGCGCTCTGCCTGCCCCCGATAAGACTTTTAATTTGCTACTGTAAATTGAACCTATTTGTCTTCAAACCCCAACTTCTGTTTCAACTGGGACATATCTGGGACCCAAATTTATCATATAGGAATTAACTTGGATGTGTAAGCTTAATGTGCAGAGATGATTATGTTCATGTTTATCTGGTGTGTTTTTGGGCACTTCACAAAACATAAATCATAAGGTTATATACATATATTTTGTTTTAATAATAACTACCCCTTCATTAGCCTTAATAAAGCATGAACAAAGACTTATTCAGGCTTACTTATCACAGTGAATAGGGTTAGAAATATAGCTAGAAATCTGCTCGCCGCCGTGTTCCAAATAGGAAGTGAGCATGGGCGTGTTTCCAGCTGCATCGACTCTGGCTTCAATTTAATCTCTATTGAAACACTGTGGCCCCTCTCTCTGTAACTGCTGCTGTCAGACTCGTCATTCTGCTCTTAAAATGTTCGTATTAATCCATGCTACATGATCCTGGTGTTTTTATTTGGCTCTTTTGTCCGTTAATCAATATATGAACGTTAATAACAGACAAATCAAGTGCCTCCTATAACCGTTAGCCTCGATGAGCTTCCTTTGACTGGATCCGTACACTGTGGGTAACATTATACTCCCTTAGTCCACTTCTTTATACAGTCTATGGTTGGGAGCTAGGGTATTGATTCTAGTTCATCATGAATAAAGTCTCTGTTCATGCTTTATTATGGTTAATTATTTGTGTAGTTTCAGTAGTAGTAGTTCCAATAGTAGTTAATAGTTGTAAAAGTAATAACATTGAACCATAGTAGCAGTAACTGATTCTGATTCTGAAAATAACCTGTAGTTACGTTTGTTTTTTATCATTATGATATACATTTATACCTATACAACTTGATCCAAAACAGCACTGAAGCCAAGTGGGACAAAGACACCCAAACCACTAGGCAGCAGGTAAAAGAGTGTCATTATCTGGTTACATAAAAGGTGGATGATCTAAGGTTATGTGTGATGGGATTTCTACAGTGGTCTTAGTCTGTGGGTCACATAGGCTCTGAATGTGGGTAATGAGTTTTCTCTGCAGGGCAATGGGCACACTCCATTACAGAAGAAGCCCAGACAGTAGCGCTCCACCACACAGAGGTGGAGGTGGCTGGGGTGTTGAATGCTTGTGAGCACCTCCCCAGAGATAGTAACCAGGCATGTCCACGAGCAAGCCCCGAGACAGTCTTCATACTCTAGGGGACTCTCCCTGTAGTGCCCTCAGGAGGAGCTGGAGCAAAGGTCTGGGGATAGGCGCTATAGTAAGTAACCTGCTAGTACACTGGAAACGATATGATAAAGGTAATATATACTCAGAACAGACATGATTGCCATAGATTCTACCAGTTTTGCACAGGTAATAAAATGGGTTTGTACCCCAAAGGACGAATTTGTCCTGGAGCAAGCAAGCACAATACAGCACTGACTATTAACTTAGACAAGGGGCACTGAACAGTATCATAAAAACGTCTCACTAAAGGCACTATATTACACAAAATGGAATGTTGTGAGGTTTAAGCCATGCTAAAATGTTATTACCCCCTCAAAAACATACTTGCAGTTGTGTTGTGTTTCATACACACATGTTTCAAATGCTCTGTTCCATCTTGTGATGTCATGTAGTGGCAGTTTTCAAGTTAACAGCTCCTTTTTTAACTTTAGTTCAAAGGATATTGGCAATTCCAGGGTTGAAATTATCCAAATGAGTTGAGCGAAGGTGTATGGAGTTTAAAAACACAGTTGAGCGTTTTTTTGTATTACCACATGACATCATAAGGTTGATGTTGTGATGAGGAAACAACATCATAACATAGATCCGAAAATAGCATAATATTGGCCGTTTAAGTCATTATGTTAATCACTTGAAATAATACAGGTATGAGGTTTTATTAAAAAAAAAAAAAAAGACTACTACTGCTGCTGCTGTACCACCTCCACTGCTTCTCGTTTCCTTACTATGGGTGCTGTTATCAAATTATCCGCTAAGCTCCAAATTACTTTTTTGTGGTTTAGACTTTGAAAAACTAAAATAATATAAAATGTGAATAAAAGAGTCTAGTTTCCTTATTTCCTGTGTAAAGCCGTCGTCTTTGTTGTCTGCCAATCTGAACCATCTTGTTCAGAGTCTTGTATTCCCACCCACATACCAGACACATTTTAATCTTCAAACGTCTCCTTGAAGGGCACATGTGGTCTTTATAAATGTTTGCTTTGTCTTTATAGTTAAGTCTACACCAGCTTACTAATTCAGTCCTCATCCTATTTGCAATTCGATTTGCTAGTCTGATAGAGGTAAAAGATATACTCACACTGTGGCTTCAGCTTGACTTAAGAGTATTTCTATTCTATTTTCTGTCTTTCTTCACATGTGACACTGAGTTTCTGAAAGCTAAAAGGCTTGGTTCCACACATAGACTGTATATATTAATGGACATGGCTAACCTGTTAGCCGCCACGTTCCCAATAGGTGAGCATGGACACGCTTCTGGCTCCAATTCACTTTACATTGAAAAATTGTTACCCTTCTCTCTGTAATTACTGCAGTAAACCTTGTCATTTTGGTCTTATAATGTTCGTATTGACCTGCTCTACATAGTCCTACATGTTTTTATTCCACTACTTTGTCCCTAAATCAAAATATGAACATTAATAACAGACAAATCAGGCGCCTTCTTTCCCCGAGGTCGCTCCGGTAAGTGTTAGCAACAGTTTTAAGTGACAGTATTGCTAGGTGCCCGCTCTCTGCTAAACCAGTGGGGCGGGCAAGAAGGGGCGTTACCTTCAAGAGCCTCGCTCTGGATTGGCTCTTTGGTTGCTACGATACTCGCGGTTGGAATTCTACATGTTGAACTCCAAATTCGCCTCATAACGCTATGGGTGATTTCCACTTTTTTTACACACCAACCTTTCATATGGACCCTCACACACATAAGGAACCACTGATTAATCAAAATCCGTGTCCATATATCAATCCAATGTACTCGTAATTTGCATAGTATGAGAAAAACTACTAGATTGAAAAAAAAAAAAAAGAGGAGGATTTATGATTCAGTAGTTAATTTGGGATTATGTTGGAAAAAGTTGACCTTTTTAAACCTGTTATCTAATTTTCTCCATTGATTTTTTTTTTTTTTTTTTTGTGTTAAACAACGCACATGATTTAAATACATCATTGTATCGTAACATTTTAATTGTTTGCTTTGGCCCAACATGAAAAGGTGATTCAAATAGGGTCAATATTTCTCACCCTCTTTAGATCTGCCTAATGCTCCCACAGCCCAGGTTCATCTATCACCTGTGTCGCCCTCTTTCTGTTTCACTAATTTCATCACATCACACTCCCTCTTCCTCTCTCTCTCTTCCTCTGACTAGAACATTATTCCTCCCACACATTCCCACAAACTGCAGACCCAAAAAACTGGCCACCCAAACCACAGAGTCCTGAAATATATTTGTCTAGAGGCCAGTGCTTTACCAACCCACTGACCACATTGGGAAGACTATGTACCGGGTTTATATAGAGAATTGGGTGTTTAAATTGTAACACGTTATATAATATTAAATAAATGTAAACATGTGTTGTAGTGCACCAAAAAGCATGCAACTAAAGAAACTAAAATAATTACTGACTGAAACAGGATATAATGTGATTCAACTTAGTATATTCTTAACACTAATCGAGTATTAATTCAATTCAAGCTTATTTTGTAGCACATTTAACAACTTCAGCTTCACACAAAACACACACACCAATATACAGATCACATAAACATAGGAAAAGTACAATAAACCACCAAGATATCAACTTTAGCTAGTGTTAAATGCCAGGGAGAAGAGGTGGGTTTTCAGTCTAATCTTAAACTGTGTTAAAGACCGTGAGGATCTGACAGGCAGAGGGCGCTGTTCCATAGTCTGGGCGCTGCCACAGAAAAGGCTCTGTCAGGTCTTGAGCCTGACTTTGGGCACAGCAGCAGCTCTGGGTGGAGTACACGGCTGCAGTAACTCCCTCAAATAAAGAGGACCCATAGAGTGCAGATATTTAAACATAATCAATAACATTTTGAATTGCACCTGATGTGACAGTAAATGAACAGAAACATGCTGATTATTTTTTGGTATGTAATGATAAAAGGGCTGAAAATCCATGTATCCTATGCTATTCCACAAATGAACTAACTGGCTCTATAACAAAAAAAAACAAAAACGTTCAAACCACAGCTGTAGAACATACCACAGAGACTTATTCTACACTATTTCCTTTTGTAATGTCCACTGTTCTTTCTGTACAGCAGCACTTTGCCTAAGTCAAATTTCACTTTGGAACATTACGGCATATTGAATTGTAAACTACTGCGGCTGAAACTAAAATGACCACAGTTACTTATTGTTAGTACCGACGGTTTGTCAAAAATGTGAAATGTGGGTTTAAAAGTTTAGCAAAAAGCCAGTTCCCTAAAATGTATTTAGTGCATTTATTATTCTAAGATACTTGTTCTCTTCAACCATTTATTTCCATTTTATTATGCCCATTTACTTGTACCCTGTGGTTTTTTGCCTGTGGGAAAATTCTTTGATTTTATCTGTCACTCACTACACAGTTGTCTTATTGAACAGAAATGGGCAGTATCCGGCCATTTTAATGTTCTCCATGTGTGCTGCTGCCACACACACAGCCACATAACACTAGTGCACAGAGGAGGGGCCCTCAAGGTCCACTCAACTCCAAACACAACAGTTTCCTCTTTACATCGACCTCTATGTTTTTCCTCTCCTATAACTACTCTGAGTGCCGCTGCTTCCCACAAGAATTAGGGAATGTGTTTAAACAAGGTAAATTTACGGCGCCGCTAAGACTGCTGTGTCATTTTTAAACCGGGGAGTGTAGCGCTCTTGTATGAATGTCCCATTGATCGAAATGTATAATTCTCCGATGTAGAGACGGGTGAGTAGTGAGCTCGAGATGCCAAATATATGTCAAGCTGAGAGAGTGTTAATCGTTCATGCGCAGGAATCGGAGCGTGCGTGCGGCCAAATAAATGTCAACGTTTAAGATGTTAATTGATTTCTATAGAGTTTTATTATTCATTCCTAATCAAATATACGACGCAATGAGAGGTGTGTTTTTCAAAGTCTTTTCTCAACGCTCATATCCGTCAGGTTTAGTTAAATTATGTTTTTAATTATACAAGCTGTTCACTAGTATATTTCAAAGCAAGGTCAGAATACAAACATTTAGCATCGTGCTGCAGGGAGTAGAGCAAATTTAACCAAACGCTGCAGTCTGTAGCTAGAAAATGCAACACTCCGGTCCTAATATTAGGAGTTGGTAATTACCCTGCACCGCTGAAAGGTCATGTACTGTTCTTTCCACTATAGCTGTTACAAATGTATGAACCATAGGAAGCTTGCAGATTTTGAAACAAGCAACCCCAATTAAAACTCCTTCTGCATGTGTATATGCTTTAAGGAAACAGCTGTAAAGTGTAATTAAATTGTAATCTCATAATCCTGCTAATAGTGTTCAGATAAGCACATTTTATTCAATTGGATGTACAGTAATGGTATAACGTAACGACCACTCCATTTAGTTGTGTTTTTAATATAAATGTAATTATAGTTACACCTTTTTATGACCTTTCAGGACCTTTTAATGAATATACTCTATCAACTTATCATTCAATACTTAATAGATGGTAAATTTTCACATCTTTACACCTTCAAGACACTCAAAACTCTTTAAATCAAGGAACTACTCACCCATTCACACACCAGTGTACACAGACAATGGGGGCGAAGTGGGTTAAGTGTGTTGCCCAAAGACACAACAACAGTATTCATTTGTGGGGTCTGGTGTTACACTGCCAACCTGTGACCGCTCAACCAATGATGTTTATCGAGAGCGGGATTCGAACCGGCAACCTTCGAATCAGTGGGCAAATACTCTACCAACTGAGTTACTGTTGGAATATTTACGATGGGAACTTTTTCTTTGAATTAGCGGGGAACTTTGTGTTATTGCAGCTATAGTACATTGAATAAATAACTTCTAGGACTCATTATATCATTATATACGCGGTATTGTGGTCAGTCGGGTACCGCTTAAATCGTTATTATTTTTTAGCTGTAGCAAAATATAATTGCCAAACAACACCAGCTGAGATGAGAAGACCTTATAGAGGCACGGAAGTTTGTTGTTGAGAATGCAGAGGGAAGGTTTAATTTATGACAGGATTTATTCTTTAAATACGTTAGCCAGTACCATTGTCGTATGCCATTCCACCGCATCATCGTCCGTCTTTTTTGAAATTTGTTACACATCGAGGACAGTTCATGGTCACAAAGAAAAGGGCATGACCGCACCAAAAGGCAAGACCTCACGTGGGATCTTCGTGGCATCACATACGTAAAGACGGGTTATTACGTTACATTAGTTAAAAGCTGATTGTACAGGAGGCCATTCTTTAGCTACGACATAACCTATGCACCTCCCTCCTCCCACCGCTGCTACAAACATCCCAGAGCTTACAACACACAAAGGAGCACAGCAGCACCGCGACACCCTCAGTGTTCAGAAATACCAAATAATGCCACAACAAAAGTGCAACTTACAGTCAACACTAGATTTTCTCTACTACCTGGAGACGAGGGACAACAACAAAAGGGTCGTGGAAGCGAGTGAGGTCAAAGAATGATCAGTGTGAGTGAAGCGCTTATATCGACTGACATAAACGACCAATAAAAATGGAGCGTTTAAGTGGCAGAGCCCGGCTGGAGGCTTTACTGACACATATACAAACGTACAACTAAAGTGGTTCATTGTGGAATTTCATTATTGCAGCTCATGTTTTACTGCTCAATATTGGGGGGGGATAATGTAGTGTGATTTAGTTGCAGTATTATTGTTTACTGTCTATATTTTCTTTATCAAAATTTCGTACTTCAAAATGTTTAGACCAAGCATGAATTTCTAACATCTGTGTTCAAGTCCAGTTCCTTCCTTGGACCATTTCTGATACAAACTAACCAATACAGACAGGGATGACACCACAAAAGCTACAATTGTGGGGATGTAGTGACCCTGATGTCTAGTTTCGTGGTCCTTTTTAAACACTTGAACACTTTAAACATTGAGGTCAAAAAGAGTAAGAAATGTCATGCCTTCTTGGGTTGCCAGTTCTCTGTTGATGAGTTCAGCTTTGGGGTTAAAATAGCACAGCGAGAGAGCAGCGAGGATTAAGTCAATGGTGTCAAAAGATGACGGCTGCCTGTCTACACTTTTCCAAATGCCACATGGATTAGTCAGATGCTAATGCTATTATAAGGTAAAGAGTGGTTGACCCCAAACTATGAAGTTCAAGTGGATTTGAGCTCTGAAGACGCAAAGTGCCCACGCTGTAAGTTATTTGAACATTTAAACTGGTGGAAATATGCACATTGTAATGTGAAGGGTATCACATAGTTCCCAAGGGTTTAAGTTATTATACATATTGTGCATAATACATGTTTAGTTTAGAAGTAACACATCTGCAGTAACTACTACCACTACTACTACCACCACTACTAGAACTACCACTATCGCTACCACTACGACTATCACGACCAGTACTACTACCACTCCTATTACCACTACTACCACATGACTACCACTGTTACTAATACTATCACTGCCACTACTCCTACCACTACTACTGCCACTATTACTACCACCACCGCTACTACTACCACTACCAGCACTATCACCACTATTACTACCACTACGACTAATACTACCACTACCACTAGTACAACTACTCCTACCACTACCACTATTACTACCACTACCACTACTACTGCCACTATTATTACCACTACCACCACTATTACTACCACTACCACCATTATTACCACTACTACTACTACTACCACTACCAGCACTATCACCACTATTACTACCACTACACTTAATACTACAACTACTAGTACCACTGCCACTACTACTACCACCACCACTACTAGAACTATCACTACTACTACCACTACCACTACCACTACCAGCACTACTACTACTACCACTACAAATACTACTAGTTCTGTAGCTAATACTGTTGCTACTCTACAGATATTACTTTTGCATTTACTCACTAAAATCAAATGCAACTTCTTCTTTAATACTCAACTTTAAGAAATACATAGAGTGTGCTTTTATTTTAAAGTTTTACATTTAGAGCTTCAAATATTCAAATATAGATCTTTAATTTTTTAAAACACTTTTTTTTCCCATTGGTAGTTTTCACATTCTAGAAAGTGGTGAATGAAACATCCAGAAGTTAAACTCACAAATGTTGAATCTGATCCTTTGTGACTAGACCCAACTCGTAGTTATCCAAAAGTCTACATTTAAAGTGTTATTTTCGACTTCCCTCTCTGTATCACACGTATTAGCCCATAGAACGTTGTTATCTGAAACCTAGCAATTGTTCATACCTTCGTTGACACGTAGAATCACTCGGAGAACAAACAGGTACACGATGTTTTCTCACATCTTTGCAGTCTCTGGAAAATACACTTTATGACTCCTCAGATATAATGCCTGGTTTTGACAGCGCTGTAACTGTGACACCACACTGGCTTTATATTTCCTACAGAGTCCAATTGGAGCTGTCCAGTCTTGAGCTGTCGGACCAGAGCAGAAATGGGTCAAACACTGAAGACATCTCAGCCTCGCTATGCCACAGTGTCCCATAAATGAAAGCAGCACTCCCTGACAGGCTCATGTAGCTCTTCTGCTCCCCGTTCAAGGCCCACCGCAGGCAGACACCCCGCCATTTCTGCTGCTCTTAAACCAAGCTGACAAGAACAGTTTGTGTGTCGCAGTTGTCTCTCTTTTCCTGCAGAAGTTTGAGTAATGGATGTAGCTGTAGACGATACATGCCTCACAGCTGTTTGCTACATGTGTCCTGTGTCGTTTTATGTGTGGTGCTGTCAGGGTCTGTCCTGTGTGTAAATTGTGTGTACATTTTTCTTGCAATAGTGGAGAGATTTTTACCATTTTTCATGTAATAATGCCAGATTTGAGCTGTAGAGAATAGAGTAAATAGCTTCTGTTCTTAGGCGAAAATAGCTCCGTTGATAGAGTTTGTCCGCTGATCCAAAAGTTGGCGGTTCGAATCGTAAACATCTCAGCTCTCAGCGTAAACATCACTGGTTGAGCAGCGAGATCCACTGACCCACATATAGGTTGTGCGATTGCTGCTCCAACAGATAAATGCTGTTTTTGTGTCCTTGTGTTGTGTCTGTGTACGCTGATGTATGAATGTGTGTGAAAGGGTGAGTGGTTCCTTGAATTAAAGTGCTTCGAGTGCCTTCAAGGTGGAAAAGTGCAATGTAAAAAATGTGACCCTGACTTCTGTGGCTAATTATTACTTCATTCTGCTACTTATTTGTTGCAGCTCAGGATTTTTAGTGATACAGTTCTTAAAAATGGGGTTTACTGGGATTTCAAAGTAGTTTCAATATTATCATTTATTGCAAATTTGGCCTAGTCAAGGTCAGAGCTTTTTTGGTCCTGGTCTAGTCCTGGATTTGTCCTGGTTTAGTCCTGGTTTTCTAGGTTATACTCTTGGTTTGTAGGTTATAGTCTTGGTTTAGTCCTGGTTTGTAGGTTATAGTCTTGGTTTAGTCCTGGTTTGTAGGTTGTAGTCCTGGTTTAGTACTGGTTTGTAGGTTATAGTCCTGGTTTAGTACTGGTTGGTAGGTTATAGCCCTGGTTTGTAGGTTATAGTCCTGGTTTGTAGGTTATAGTCCTGGTTTAGTACTGGTTTGTAGTTTATAGTCCTGGTTTAATCCTGGTTTGTAGTTTATAGTCCTGGTTTGTAGTTTATAGTCCTGGTTTAATCCTGGTTTGTAGTTTATAGTCCTGGTTTAGTACTGGTTGGTAGGTTATAGCCCTGGTTTGTAGGTTATAGTCCTGGTTTGTAGATTATAGTCCTGGTTTAGTACTGGTTTGTAGTTTATAGTCCTGGTTTAATCCTGGTTTGTAGTTTATAGTCCTGGTTTGTAGTTTATAGTCCTGGTTTAATCCTGGTTTGTAGGTTGTAGTCCTGGTTTGTAGGTTATAGTCCTGGTTTAGTCCTGGTTTGTATTTTATAATCCCGGTTTAGTCCTGGTTTGTAGGTTATACTAACTCGAATATGTTAAAATTGTGGCTTATGTGCAAGTGTCCTTCAGGGGACCTTCTTGAATACAAACCGCTCTGCCACTATTCACGAACTTTATCTTGTTTTAATATTAATATTTCCAAGATTTATGCCACCAGAACAAATTCCGTGCATGCCAGAAAAGCAAAGACTTACTGAATTATTCCAGAACATTTTTTTTTAGTATTCTACGGGTCAGAAAAAAATTAATCTGGAAATTCTGCTTGTGCATCAGTGTGCATCCTCACTGAAAAGGAACCCAGTAGTAGTTGCAATAATAGTAGCAGTAGTAGTAGCAGTTGTAGTTATAGTAGCCATAGTTGGAGCATGAGGCATAGCTTTTTACTCACTGGGTCACTCTGGGGTAGGATCTCAAAAAAACAAAAATTTAAAACAAGCAATAGTACAAGTAGCAGTAGTAGTAGAAGTACTGTTTTTGTTAGCTCAAAATAGCTCAAATGCTATTTATTCATATAACCCAAGATCATGTCAGAAGTCACTATGGATTTTTGAAAGCGCACAAACGCGAGCAGACAGGGATTAGCAAAGGGAGAAAAGGCAATGGGCAGAGAATTCCAGGGGGAAATACCAATTCTTGAAAAGGTGAAAAGAAAATGTTTTAAATCTTTATGGCGTGGCAGATGATGAACCTTGAATGCACTGCGCAGCATTGACACCACATCTCCGCCCCCTTTGTCCGGGCCATAGCTCGCCCGGTCCTGCCTCTCTCACAAAGCCCCTCTGCTCCCCTCACGCCCGCCCCATTCACCACCAAAACACACCACGGACGCGCTCTGACTACCACCATTTTGTAGCTTGTCCATTTTTCAATAGGTCCGCTCTCTCCCATGAGCCTCTGCTGGACTTTGTAATGGAAATGTGTGACGGGCAAAACAGCACCAAAAACACCGCCGCCTGCCTTCATCTGTCGGGATGATTTTACGGTCTGGGTGAAGATGGAGCGGCCGGGTGAGAGAGGTGGCGTGGTGGTGAGATAGTTTATGACTGGGGCTGTCCCGAAGACCCATGGGTGAGGGCTACGTTTGACTGAACAGCTCATGAATTGAACCCAAAGCTGGTTAGCACAAGGGAACGAAGGCCATTCACTCATTTCAAAATTATTCATTCAAGTCTATGGAGTGTTGTGTTTGTGTTTAGTGTGTAAAATGAATAGGATTTAGAGAGAGCACAGATATGACGATTGGGAGTTTGTGTCATTGATATAAATGGGGCTACTGGGATTAAGAACTGAAAAGTACAGGCAAATACTTAAGAGCCAGAACAAAAAACATAGACAAGAAATATATTAAGCAAATATGTTTTAGTTTTTTTTTAATAAAAGTTTGAGGGACGTATCAAGGTTGAACTTAATCTTTACTTCTCCTTCTACCTCTGTTGCAGCAAGGTTTCCACTAATGGCTGCAGTTGTTACTATATTGCGTAATAACCGCTTCTCGCAAATGGTCATATTTTTATATAATACTTTTCCACCGTCAAGGCACTCAAAGCGCTACTTCAAATATTACTTTTACCACTACTCCATCTCTACATTGTCTTAAGTCCGACCTATTCCAGTTCCAAGAAATACCTCTGCAAGCCTTAGTAATATTATTGCACTGGATTTATATAGCGCCTTTCAAGACACCCATAGTGCTTTACATTGCATTATCCATTCACTCCACACTCACTGGTGGTAAGCTACTATTGTAGGAGTACACTGACTGCCAACCTGCTCCATCCGCTCCTCTGACCACATACTGGGTGACGTGGGTGATGTGTCTTGCTTAAAAACATTGCAAAAATCAAATGTATACTGTCAAAACCAGACTTATCCATGCATTTGTCTCCAGTAGGTTAGACTACTGTAACGTCCTGCTCACTGGCCTCTCCAAACGAGCGTTAAGACATCCAGAACTGCAGTACATCCAGAACACTGCTCAGGTCCTGACTAGAACCAGGAAGTATGAGCACATAAGTCCTGTGCTCAGGTCTCTGCACTGGCTCCTGTGGGTCAGAGAACAGACTTTAAAGCAGCTCTCCTTCTGTACAACTCTCTCCATGGCCTAGCACCAAAGCACATCTCTGACATGTTAGTGCCATATGAACCATCTCGCACTCTGAGGACTTCAGGGACCGGCCTCTACTTTGACAATGTTTAAATCCAGGCTCAAAACGGTTCTGTTTAGCTGTGCATGTGACTGAAAGGGTTTTATTCTGCACTTTTCTCTTTTAATGTTAATTTTATGATGATTATTTGTGATTATTTATGTTTTGATTTGTGTGATTTTAATGTCCTTCTTATTACTTTGTGTACGAATTGTGCTATACAAATAAACTTGCCTTGTCTTGCCTAATGACACAGCAACAGTTTGCACTAAAGACTCTGCTGTACCACTGTGGCACCTGCTTTCAAGTTTTATGCATGATAATAATGACTTCAGTAAATATAGACAATTACTTGCCATCTTATATAAACCAAGCACATGCTGTTGGTGTGTGTGTGTGTGTGTGTGTGTGTGCGTGCGCGTCTATCTTTCAAACTGCAGTGTGTAAAACTAAATTCATTTAGACAGTGCACGGATAAGGCAGCAGGGATTTTCCATCATTGATTTGAATGGGGCTAGTTACATCTGTGGCTCCCTACACAAGCTTAAAGGATTATTAAAGCAGCCAGAACTGGTCCAGTGTCATTGCTCATGTGCCCCAGAGACGAGCAGGACGGGAGAGGGGAGGAGGAAGAGGAGGGGAGGAAGAGGGGAGGAAAGGAGAGAGGGAGGAGAAAGAAAATCTCAGAAATACAGCAAAGTCACTGGAACCAGGCTGAATGGATCTATTTGATTCATCACTAGGATCTTGTTAATCACTGGATGGTCAAATGGCAAACAAGGAAAGGATGTTTACCATTTGTGTCTATAATGTGTGAATAAAATATCATTGTACAACTTAAAGATGTAATGCATCGTTTGGGATATAGTATTAAACTTACCGGTCCTGCATGATTCTTTTGTCTTTATTGCTCAAAATTATTCATGGAAAGTTACACTGTGCAGATTTATGTTAAACTTACGTAAGATTGAATTAGTATTTTTCTCTATTGCTGGAAATTATTCATTGAGATGTGCATTCTTAGTGTGATCTGCTCGTCTCCACTGAGAAGCAAGTTACAATAAGAAAGACAGCACTTCCGTCTCCATAGCGACGAGCAGGAAAGTTACATAGTGCAGATTTATGTTAAACTTTAGTTAGTTAGTTAGTATTTATCTTTATTACTGACAATTATTCATTGAGACATGTGCATTCTTACTGTGACCTGCTCGTCTCCAGTGGGAAAGATTTTACAGTAAGAAATAAAATAAAGGACTTCCATCTCCATAGCAATGAGCAGGAAAGTTACATAGTGCAGCTTTATGTTAAACTTAAGTTAGATTTAGTTAGTATTTATCTTTATTACTGAAAATGATTCATTGAGACGCATGCATTCTTAGTGTGATCTGCTCATCTACACTGGGAAGCAAGTCACAAAAAGAAAGAAAGAAGTTCCATCTCCATAGTGATGAGCAGGAAAGTTACATAGTGCAGACTTATGCTAAACTTATGTTAGATTTAGTTAGTATTTATCTTTATTGCTGAAAAATATTTATTGAGGCAGATGCATTTTTACTGTGTCGACTGAGAAAGATTTTACAGTAAGAAAGAAAGCACTTCCATCTCCATAGCGACGTACAGGAAAGTTACATAGTGCAGATTTATGCACATCTTAAGTCAGATTTAGTTAGTTTGGAACAACGATGCGAACATGCCAACGCTTTAGAGCAAACTGATCGTAATTTAAAGACAAAATCAATTTGGTAAACATTTGTAGCTCTTTTCACTTGAGTGCTTTACCACTTTAATTTATACTGATCCAAATACCCAAACAAAGCATCTAATTGCAAAACATCACTCAATTTTAAAATATAGACCCACTGATAAAAATGGAAGCCCCATATACCACCATCTGTCTGGTTGAGTGAGCTGAAACACTCTTTCACTGCAGCTGAATACATTTTGATGTGCTTCACTGTTCACTGTTCCTCGTCACTTCCCTCAGTTCTGGTTTTGTCTGACAGCAAACTTAGTCAGGGAAAGCTTTCTCAATGTAGCGTAGACACTCAATCATTCCAGCCGCTTCTGGTGGAGCTTTTTCAGGTGTTGAAAATAGACATTGCTGCTGGCAACGCACACTGCACTTTAGCTTCTATGTTTTGCCCCAAGTCGACTTTTCCAAATGTGGGATATGGACGAACTTCACAGAAATGTATTCCTTCAAAGTTCACTCCAAAATGTATGGCATGTAAAATCCAGTTTAAATTCATCAGCATCTACCAATCAGACATGGCATCATGACCAAGCTGGGATTCTTTTATGAGTTTGATCGTTCCCATCGGTTCTATCTCCCAAATGTAAATGCCCAACATTTTACACAATGCAGAAGGTGTTCATGTTAGCATTTTGTGTTTTGACGAAAGCAGTATCCAAAAATGCTCTCTATGATGTGATGTGTCCTCAGTATATGCAGCTAATGCCATCCTAGGTTCATTTGTGATTGCATTGCCATGTTTTTTTTTTGTTTGTTTTTTTACTACAACATTCTTGCTGTGAGTGGGCTTACATCTCCACAGATCTGACCTGCAACTTGGCCTGGTTGTATCACCTGCTTGTCTCCATGGAGATACGTTTAATGCTATCCTGTGGAACAGTCCATGGAGACGAGCAATTATGAACTCTCTACTAGAAGAGCCGCATACTCGGCATGCAGGGTGGTCAGTCTCCAAATGGTGTAGAATCTGCGTGAACTGCATAAAAAAATATATTCAAAACAAACGTACAGTATAAGCACAGAGCGAGTGAAATCTTACCTCCACTGCTTCATGCTTATGCCTGAGAATCCATTACAGATCCAGTATGATGGAACAGAGGCACTGGGAGACTGTTTGGCTGGAGGTGAAAATAGTAACCCTTCCCTGTTAAACAGCACCCTGCTGTGACCATAGAGCCGTTAAAGAAAATGCACACAGCAGCCTTCTCCTGCTTTAGACCAAACTCAAATTGAAAAGGGCAAATCTGAGTTTGCGCACCTTGGTAAGACTAGCCAGTGGCGACAGTCTATCTCCAGCTCGGCACTGCTGAAAAGGGCACGGTGAAAATACTCCAGCTCTCAGCATAAAAGGAGCTGACACACACACACACCCATCCACTGGTTATAGGCAGGGAGCAGGCAAATCCACACAGAAAGCCCTTTAAACTTTAATCATTCAACAGGATTCTTGTCCGCTTTAGTTTCAACAAAATTGCAATCATGTTGCAATAGGAAAAAATGAACTTTGCATTCAAACTGAGACACCCGTTTATTTCATAGAGTCAGGTCAATTAGACATTTAAACAGTAAAAATCTCATAATGACTGATATTTGCATCTACTATAATTCAAATCAAATGTAGGGACTTGTATCAACCAAACTGAGACAAGTTTACAGTGATATGTTTATTTTCATGATTTGTGTCAAATTATTCAGCAGACTTGATTTTTCATGTTTCTAAAACATTAAAAATATTCACTGAACTTTAATCTTGTAATTATGTTGCATCTTCATTTTAAATGAACCAGAATACATTTTGTAACACTTTGAATTGTTGATTGTTTATTACCTATTATTCATAATTTGTTCAGAATTTCAGTGATTTTCAGTCCGTTTCCAGGATTCTTGACTACTGAAATTTCATTTAAGCTTTGACAGAAACA
Source organism: Periophthalmus magnuspinnatus (assembly GCF_009829125.3). Taxonomy (NCBI): domain Eukaryota; kingdom Metazoa; phylum Chordata; class Actinopteri; order Gobiiformes; family Gobiidae; genus Periophthalmus; species Periophthalmus magnuspinnatus. The sequence continues at coordinate 14,180,225 of NC_047126.1, forward strand.
GAATAATTTTCCAAAGATAATTTAATTGCAGTTTTGATTTATTACTTTGAAAAATTAGTAATTAGTCATGCAGTGTTTCAGGACAAACAATCAAAATACAGCCAAACAAAAGCAGCATTTTTCCACGTAGGTCTCTGAAAATTCAAGGTTTTCTTTTCTGACTCTCTAATATTACCAGCACAACATCCCAGTCCTTCTCTTTATTGCTGCTCTGCATAAAATAATAACACTATGCTACCACATTACACCGCGCTTATATGCTCTGTTGATGTTATTTCAGATTTATGGCGACTCTAAATCTTCTCTGCTCATTCCTAGCTACCATTTAAAAAGCAACTTGAGATGTTTATACATTTATTAAACGGCCCGAGATTGCGCTGTTCACGAGATAGTAAGAAGGCAATATGTGCTGAGGCAATAGTGAGCGTAGCATTGCAGCAAAGCAGGGAACAAAGTGCTGTTATTAAGGGTTCAGTGTCCAATATGAAACGGCACGCCCCCAGTAGAGCAGCAGTTACCAGCTGAGTACATGGTTGGACTCTCAGTGAACCGTTAAACTATGGAGACACATAATGCCTTGGATGAATAGGTTTTAATACATTATTGATGGCACCGGGGTTTGTTGGTTTGTATGACAGTCCTTGGAGAGTACTTCAAAGTAGAGCTCTGTGCCCTGTTCCATATCTTGCCTGTCAAACAAGAAACTTTGTAAATCTATAAATGAGTAAAATTAGAAAAGTAATGTGAAAAAGAAAAAAAAGTTCAAATCAATAGGTGAATTAGTGGTCAGTTTGGAGAAAGACAAATTATTCCAGGACTGGCGTTTACTGATTTGTAAATAAATCTCCAGGACAAAAAACATGATTTATGCAAATATAAGCAGGTCAAATCACAGCTTCTGCTTCCATGGAGTTACATCACCAATGACGTTAACTGAAACTGATTGTGGTACATGAACTTCTGGATAATTTATTGGTGGTACACAGAGTTTGATGTTTTTTATATTTAGAAAAAAAAATATATAAAGGATGTCCTAAAGTCTCTGTATAATTTTAAATTTAATTACAAAGGCAAGTGATAAAATATATTAATTTGATTTGTTCTATTGTACTCAGTGGTAAGAGAAGTTTTTAATCACATTGTATTTTTCGTGAGTTCCTCAATCAAACATTTCCAGACCGTTGGATTGGAAGGAATGGCCCAATTTCATGGCCTCCTTGTTCACCGGATATCGCACCTCTGGATTTCTTTCTATGGGGCTATGTTATGATATTTTGCAACGAACAAAGGAGATTACTGAACTAAAGCAAAAGAAAACAAATGCGACCACAACCACTGATGAGGGTCATTTACAGCAAACATGGCAAGAAATCCAGTATCGTATGTTCTTCGTGCGACTAATGGTGCCTCTATAGAGCTGTATTAAGTGAGGTAAAAAAAAAAAAAAACTAAAAAAAACTTGGAAACCACTGAACACAATAAAACAAGTCTGATTAAGATATCTTATCAATTGCCTTTTTAATACATTGTTTAAATTGCAAAGAGACTTTATGGACACACTGTACATACACATTTTAAAAAAAAAGACTTGTATTAGTTTAATCAGGATTTATTCAGCCAAGATTTGCTTCAGTTTTAGTTTTTGTGATAGTGTTTTGTAAGAAACACTATCACAAAAACAAGTTTCATTCACAGCTATATCTCTCAATAAAGGTGTATAATTCTTTTTTGAAAATGGCAAAATAACTGCACATTTTGTATCTGAGTTAGCGCTGCTCCACATTTGATCCCCAGTAAAGGAAATGCATTTGGTTCTAATTTATTTCTTAGCTCTTGGTAAAGTAAATGTGCATTCATCACGCGAATCATTGTGTCTCAATCAATCTGCTCTCAGAAGTTGATAAGAGCCTGTGAATACAATGAGGAAGTGTCTTTGTTTTTCTTTTAAGCTGCATCATTTGGTAATAATCTTTACATTTCGAAAGATGTGACAAGACTGAGAAAATAATTCATTGGTATGATCACAATAACCTGCACTGTGAATGATTCATATCATTGGGCCGGTTTAACCCCACAGTGGCTCGGTGATAATCATGTTTACCGACCCGAAGGTCAGCGTCTAGATAGAGGCGCAATTTTGACAACAGTCTGAACACAGCATGAAGAACAATATATTTCTGAAGTAAATACAGACTATAAATGATAATATTGAAACTAAACCATGAAGCAGAATTATCCTTGAAATAGAGTTCTAGTCTAAATATGCAATATAAAAAAACAAGAACTGCAATAAATACATGACAGAACGCAAGTTATGTAGTTAGTTTTGTATCTACAATGAGTCATAGTTCATAATTCAAACCTTTAAAGCTCAAATCTCACCATAGTACTGAAAAAATAACCAAATATTTCCCATTAGAACTGACAAAAAGCAACCCACAAAAAATGATTGTCCCATGTCTCATATACTGAACGATAACTCAATATAGTAGTAGCAGCAGTAGTAATGGTAGTAGTAGCAGTAATAGTAGTGGGGATTAGTAGAAGTAGTAGTATTTTAGACTTTATTTTAATCCCTCGCTTCTGTTATCAAGACAAGACTGAGTACCACATGAAGAAACCTGCTATCTCCACGGATAACCAGCTCAAAAAACAGATTGCAATAGTGACTTGCCTTGATCACACCTAAAAACACACTCCCACACATCTTGAGTCTCCATATTTTTTGGGGACATTATATTGATTTACAAAATAGTGTAATCCCTCATTCATCCAGTAATGTTTCAATCTAGACACATACAATGACTATAATTTCCTGGAGACTGATCCTAACTTTGGATATAGTTACTACCTGTTTAACCTTAACCTAAACCCTAAATTTAACCTTTTCTAAACAAAATCTGAGCTGTGGACCTGATTTTTGTACCCATGTCCTCATAATGCAAGTGTGTGTACTGATTTTAGTCCCCGCAAACTCGTAAATACCTGTCCACTATGTACACAAGGTACCATGCCAGCTTTATTTCCGTGCTCGGTGGGCCATGAGTCTAAAGCAAAGTGTGTTAATAAGGGTTAGCACATAGGCACACACTTTAGCGCCCCACTGGGAGGTGTCACGGTGCTGTTTGATCCTGAGTATTCTCCAGGGCGTGGTATTTGCTTTGGTTTAGCACAGGTCTTCTCACACTCTCCGTTCAACATTATACATGAGGAATGGTGTTTGCAGGAGAGGACACGGTTTGGGGGTCTACTGCGTCGGACTTGAGACCAGCCGTCATCAAACTTTCACGATTGTACCGGTCTCAGCTCCTGTCTAAAACAAGTAAACTTCACCTTGTCTGGTTCTATAAAATAATAAGGTGTCATAAGGCATGTTTGGTAATTTATGAGATAGTAATGGTGGTGTTACAAAAAAAAAAAGAAAAAAGAAATTCTGAAAGGCTAGTACCAGACAGGATCTTTGAGTTGAAGGTACGGCATAACTTCAACAAAAAATTTGTATGTAGACTTCGTAAAGATGCACTGTGTCGCTTTTTTTAGTTGGGAGTGTGCCATTTTTATGCTTGGCTTTATGGGGATGTAACTGCCTTGCCTGGAATGTTCCACAGCACGGCATTAAACATATCCATCCTGCATTAATTTAATTAGAAATGGTTTATTGCTGAAAAATACCTTGAAAAACATGCATTTTTATGGTGAGAGGACTTAACTTTCCACAGATCTGACCTGTAACTTGACCTGGTAGTGCTGTCTCCTTGGTTCTATGTATTTGTATTAAACTTAGGCAAAGTGGTAACATTTCTATTCCATATTTTCTATCTTGCCTCAACAATGATGGAAGAAGTATTCAATTTTGTTACTTAAGTAAAAGTATAGATAACAGAGCAAAAAAAAAAAAAAAAAAAAACTAAAATAAGTTAAAAGTAAAAGTATTTTTCGCAGATTTTGATAAAGAATTGTGTTGAATTTTGTTCAACAGAAACATTTGAATTATTTATTTCCTAGCTGTTTTATATGTATATTTTTGTTTGCTCAGACTATGAACTTTATAAAAAATAAACCTCTCAAGCTTTTGAGCAGATCTCTTACAAAAATAAAAATACTTTTCAGTCCAGTTCAAAAATATAGTGGAGTACAAAGTACAAATACCTACTCTGAAATGTAGTGAAGTAAAAAGTATCCACATTAAAATTCCCTACAGATGCTTAAGATTTTAGAGTACTTTAGTGCTTCTACTTTGTTACATTCCACCACAGCATCTCAATCACCACTGGTCTGAACGCCTTAACTGACCACTGCATTAATTACAACTTTAGACCATGAAAGTCTAGACCTTGTACCGGATTTTCTTTGCAGATTGGCTCCCTCACCAGAAGACAGCAAACAGCCATCGACAAAATAACCCCGAAATATTAGGAACATGTCTTGGATATTGAACTGTGCTCAACAAAATCACTTGCTTCAATCCCTGCACTGCTCAGCACTCGTAGCCAACAGCAATTTCTAATCGAACAAGCATAACCACATAAATCTCTGCTTCATTTTGTGTACCACCTCAGAGTGTGTGTGTACTTTTCCGTCTTTGAGAGAAATGTTTCAAAAGACCTGAGCTGAGGCGGGTCCCATTAATCTTCATTTTCCCTTTGAGCTGTGAAATTAAATAGCCCTAACTCTGTTTACTGCGCTTAGAACAATGCTTAAAGTTAGTTTGTGTATGAAAAGATATGACCAGACAGTCCGATTAAATCTGCACTCTTCCCATTTCTCTAGCAGCGCCTTCAGCGACCCAACTGCAGCCTTATTTATCTCCATAATGAGAATGACTATAGGTCTGAACCAACATGAAAAATGTGGGTTTAAATTGTGCAATCATTAACATTCCCCCTTTATTTCCTCGTATACTCTTGGGGTTTATATACATAACACAAAACCTTACCTATAAGTTAATTTCATTGATTTTTTTCCCAGACCAAGGTTTAGTTTGTTTTAACGCCTGATGGTTTTGAGTCCTCATTAGCGGTCTTTCTCAGAGTGATAACGTGATGCTGCTGTGACGAGTCCGGTCAGCTGATTTAAACAGGTTTTGGCGCTGTCTTCCTACCAGTTAAAGCAGGACAACAGTGCCATTTGCAATCTGACTTCTTCAGGACAGTATTCCAGGTGTGTGAGAGCAAAAAGGCCCCCTCGTCCCGGCTTATCATCCCGGTTTATCGTCCCGGTTTATCGTCCCGGTTTATCGTCTTGTGGACACGTTTCTGTATTTTGATTGCCTCCTTAATCCCGTGTCGATGTTTGCTGTCCTCTCTCCCATTGTTGACTAGACACATCACAGCAACGTTACATGATCACTCTGAGGAACACCGCCAATGACTAGTCGAAACTGTCAGGTATGAAAAGAAACTAAATCTTAGTCTGAAAAAAATCAATTAAAATAAATCACCGGCAGACCAGATGAACCTCATTGGATTTACTGATACATTGCCCGTCACCTATAACCCATATATATCGATTTTTAAAAAGCCACATAGTTTAATTTCAGGAATTAGCTTAGTGAAACTGATCAACAACATGATCTAGCTGACATATAATCTATTGGCCTTTCAAATAGTTCACAAAACAATAATATAAACGTCCTCAAGACACAAGAGACTTAAAACATAAAAGACTCAAGGCCTCAGCAGCACAGATATAAAATAAATCTAGTATCTAAACATAAATACTGCTGTAAACGCTGCACTTATAATGTAAGAAACACCTCCTCTTGCTAGCAGTTTACCAGGGTGAAACAAGCAAAAGCTAGTCATTTTGCGGATGTTGTGCTGCGATTAGGGCCATTTTCACACCTGGAGTCTGTAAAAGTTTAGGTCCACTCTTACTGCTCATTAGCGTAGCATTGTACAGTTGTTGTTTGGTTCTCCAACTTTTGCTTTCACACCATACTGTTAAAACTGTAAAAGCGCAGTTTATCATTACAATGGGGCTGTTATTACTTCAAATGGACGGATTCAGTACAGTATTCGTGCTGACAGGTATAGACTTTACACAACTTCACAAAAACAAATTAGACTTTGCTCCAATCTGAGAACAGACTTTTTTTTATCTAACCAGACGCTGTGAAACTAAATCAGTGACATTTACAGTGCAACAATGGTAGCAACGGGTTATTCAAAGTTTACAAATTACCATCTGAACTCACTTCTGTGCAGCACAACTTTCATCTGGGAATATATAGCTCTAAAGGTACATATTTTGACAGTAAAATTAAAACAAGTGACAAAATTAAAAGATGTATTATACAGTATGACTTGGATTTGTTTCCACCTTCTTGTGTCTATGAAGATGGTATTGCTTTGCCTGGAATATTCCACAGTAAATTATTAAGGGTATTTATCAACATGGTAAGGAGTGAGTCAGATCTATGGAGAGGTAACAGTAACAACACATATTTGTCATGGTATTTTTTAAGCAATAAAACACCAATAATTGAATAAATGCTTGAAAGATAAGTTTAATACCATAATGAAAAAACTAAGAAAAATCCAATTCTAGTCCAGCTGTCATCCACATAGCAAACGTGAAAGAAAAACAACACATGTAAAAAGTCCTCTCGGCTTGTGGATATCCAAAATTGGCCTTCAGTAGATCTAAGAGAGGCAAAAAAACAGGACAACAGAGAATCAGGACCTAGGAGAAAAGGTGTAACTGTTCCCCACACAGCTGGTGCGTCTGAAAAGCTTCAGAGGATTTTCAAACAGCATGAAATCCGGTCTATTTCAAAACTACAAACAGTTTAAGACAGAATCTAGTTCACCCAAAGGACAAAACCCGAAGCCACAAACAAAGCAATGTGGTCTACTCCATCCAATAGACCGCAGTGAGCGTTGTATTGGAGAAACTAAACAGCTACTCGATATGAAAAGGTATCAACACCATTGTGAAAGCAGCTCAGGACCCCAGTCTGCTGTGCATCTCCATCTCAAAGCCACTAACCTCCTTTGAAGATAGTGGGGTATAGATCTTAGCTAAAGAAAGAAATGGTCTGAGAGGGGAGTTAAAGAAGCAATTTCTGTCAAAAAAAAGACTATCCATCTTTGAACAAAAATGGGGGCTTATACATCATTTATCTCCAATTTATAACTCCATCCTCAGACCTAAATCTAAACAAAGAAAACAACAGTGATAGCCAGTATGCTAATAGGTGTAAGAGCACGTATCAGGGGCCGGAATGATTATGCATAATATGACTCAGGCACAGTTCATATTAGTGTAGTTCAATAGATGTGGTTAACAAACAAAAACTGTAAACAAATAGGTGTGTTAGTTTCAGTGTAGTTAGCTCCTCCCTTCAGACAGATATAAGGCGGTGTCCACCAGTGATCTGAGCAGTGCTGAAGAAACAGCTTGGATGAGCGGTGAAACGTTGGCCAGTTGATAGAATAGATTTTTTTCTTATGCTATAGATCACACCCAGACGACTGAGGGATTTCACAGACATAATGAAAAACAGCAAAGCAATAACTTTTCCAATGAGAACCAGGTAGCTGACTCTCCGCTACATTTATTGGACAACTTATTTATTGCAACTTTAACTGTAAATTCTAACAAGCTTTTACAGCGCATGATTCCAATTACAGTCCACTTGCAATAATTACATGTTGTAAGAAATGTAAAAACCTAACTCATCCACTCAGGTGTACTTCACTGAGAGAAAGAAATATGAGAACCCCGGCCTATTAGCCTCCTGCTTCTACTTTTAAAACCCCAATTATAACTTGATTAAGGCAATAATCCAAATGCCTTAAATTGCTCTGATTGTGAAATTTTCTTTTACTCACTCAAAGAGGAAGCCTCTGCAGCAGTGTCAAGACAAAGAGTCGTGCAGATGGCGCGGTGCTGCTCCTGCCCTATGATTATATTTCTGATTAGCATGGGCTTAAAATAAGTCCTAGTGCATGTGGAAAATAAGTAATGAGTTTTCAGGCGTGTATCAGGAGTAGACTAATATACGCTAGTCCATAACCATTATCATTACCGAGAGCCATACTTACAGTTTGGGACAGACCTTATTACTCATCCTAATAGTGTTTTTAAACATGCAATGACGTCGTAGTAAAGTGGCACAGGATTCAAGTTGGTAATGGATATTGTGTCTAACCAATCCTGACTATAGAGCACCTGGGGATATTACAAATGGACTTTATGATTGGCGAAGTGGTTTGGCATTACAAAGAAAACTTCCACTACACCAAATATTTTCCGGATAATGACTTTTAGAACAACAATGTGCTCTTGCAATAACGGCGTGTTTTCTTAAGGGGCTTGCGACCAGCGCTATTCATCATCAATGTGGACAACAGAAGAGCAATTTTGTTTCAGATAAATTTGGGACAAAAATCCAGGAAAGTCGATATTTCTGTTTCTATTTTGCAAGCCCCACAATAGTTGGCATGAGAACGCAGTGTACAAGCATGTAGCAGTGCTGTGAGTCATGTGTTTGCACTTCACATTTGATTGACAAAAATCAATAGTGAGTGAAAAACAGACAGGGCATGAGGAGTGCAACGGGCGCGAAAAGTGTGAATTGTAAATAAACTGTTTAGTACCTATGTATAGTTGTATAGGAGACAGAAATTATCTTTACAGAGATTTGTTTTGGTGAGGTAAGTTTGAGGGAGTTCTGCTAGTGCTATGTTACTTTGTATATAAGCTGTACATTATTCATACTTTTGTTTCTCTACCCTGTTCGCCTGGGATACAGAAAACACACTTCTTCAATACTTTATGAAGTTGTGAGTTTGGTCACTGGGAAATCTCCATGTTTTCAAATGGACGTGATTGACAGGTGGATTAGCCAATCAGGGACAGGCATGATCCATCTATAAAGAAAAAAAAAATATCACAGGGGGCTAAGAAACATTGCTGGTTTCTGCAGAATCAATGAGTGAAGTACTACACTGTGTTAATATGAGATACATTTGATTTTATTTGTAAATCTTTACTGACCAGTGAGCTACTTTGTTTCACATGTGTCACTGAAAAAAAATAAATATCCGATAGAATGATCATGTTTTACTGGGCTTGAGATGCAATGGAGGACATGGGGACCAAACTGAGATCAATCTGTATAACAAACTACAGAGAGATATCATTCTGGATTTGCCAGGCAACTACCCTGTCACTAAACATATTGAATTTTTAATCAAAGCATTATGTCAAGGTAGGGATTGTTGATTTAGCCAACAGAAACAGCTGGAAAATCAAACAGTGAATTAGTCTTTGTCAATAAAAGAGAAGCCGATTGATCAACATTTACAAGAAACATGCAAAATGGAGGGCAGCTAATTGCAAGCACTTTTTTACTTATTTATTTATATACTGTTTAATGTTGGTTGGGGATCACAGTTAGAGGAAACAACTCCTGGCAGCAGATATTTCCTATGGTATATTCCTTGTCATTCAGATGCCTCCAAAACTGCACTTGTGTCGGCAGAAAGTAATTGTTTTAAAAGCATTTAATGGCATTTATAGCAGGTCTACAGGTGAAATTGTTTTTATTATTATTATTATTATTATTATTATTATTATTATTATTATTATTATTATTATTATTATTATTATTATTATTATTATTATTATTATTATTATTATTATTAGGCCCGAGCCTGGGACTCCGTCCCGGCGAGGGACTCATTAAAACCGCGTCCGAAACCCGGAAAATGGCAAAAATCAAGTAGTAAACACGCCCCGACATGGCAGTGAGTGGTGTCAAAAATTAGAACTCGACGAGCTCTAATTGTCACAAAAGACCCCGAGAAAAAATAACGAAAGACGACTCGGTAGTGCCACCTCAAACTTTGATTTTCATGGGGCCAATGGGAGCCCGACTCGGAAAAAAGTCGACGTAAAAATCCGAAACTCACATCAAAAAATAGTACATGTCGGGACATGACAAAAATGATATTATGGCCCCGCCCTAAAATGTACAGGACGTCGGCCATATTGGATCAAACCCGAGAACGACAAAAGTGCACACCCTCACATTCAGGACATTTTCTCGCCCAGTTTTCATCACAAACACGTCAAATTTGGCCAAATCCCTCTAAACCCATGTGTGATTAAAGATTAACAATTACATTTTGATTATGACTTTGGGTGTGGTCAGGGTGAATTTTCAACAAAATCGCAATATTTGCAATATTTCAATAAAATATTTCTCTTTCACACATTTTTTGTTGGGAAAACGCTAATACAGCGTTTATGCACAATTGTAAGCTGAACGCAATGGTATGCAAATCAAGGCACTCTCTCACAAAATGGCTCTCTAGCGCCCTCTTAAAATTTCAATTTCAAAAATTCATAGAAGACAAGCGATTTGTCGTGGACGTGTGAAAAAATTCACAGGGGCCTTATTTGTGATGGGGCACAATGTGAAAAAGTCACATGACTGTAGCTGTTATGGTTTAGGAGAAAAATAATGGGTGGAAAATGCGTTTCCATTCTTCTTCTTCTTCTTCTTATTATTATTTTGGTCGCGACTTTGAATCCACTTTTGACCCCCTGAACGTTAACGAAAAGTCAATTTTATTGGACCCAAAATTCAAGATTGGTGAAAAATTAATTATTTTGATGTTCAAAAAAATTAATGTATCAAAATGACTCAATAGCGCCACCTCAAAATTTGAAATACATTGCGGCAATGAGAGACCTTTTTCATCGTAGACAAATGAAATTTGGTACAAACATAGAACATGTCAAGACAAGTAAAAAATTATATTATGACCCCACCCTAAACCCTACAGGAAGTCGGCCATTGTGGGCGGAACCCGATTTTTTCAAAATTTTACCTCTCACATTTGGATTTTTTGCGCCTTGGATTTTCATTCAAGAATCTTGCAAATTGGTAAAAATGAACTAGACCCATGTGGGATTATAGGGAACTGTCTTGGATTTTTCTATATCATAAAATGTGGGTGTGGCCAGCCTGCAAAGAAAAAAGCAATATTTTGAAATTTTAAAGTGCACATAACTCACACATGCAGTTTGCTAATTCACGGCATTAATATACATTTTTTTCAAAATGTGGATCTGAACACATACATATACAATTTGCATAGGTCAGACATTATATTGCTCCACAGCGCCCCCTTGAACTTTTGAATTGGACCAAAAAAATTACTTTGACGTAAACATCTGAAATTCGACATGGACATTTGGCTTGGCAAACTGAACAAAAAAGCCAATGACAACATACCTCTATTTGCAACTATGTTACCGTGGTAACATAATAAATGTGTCATTGAAATGAATGGGGTTCAGAGTACTGGACTTTGTTGTAGACTAAATAGATGCTCTACACTCATCAAACTATGGCCTAAAATTCAAGATTGGCAAGAAATGTTGTATTTTGATGTGCAAAAAAATTTACGTAACAAAATGACTCAGTAGCGCCACCTCAAAATTTGAAATACATTGCGGCAATGAGAGATGTTTTTCATCGTAGACAAATGAAATTTGGTACAATCATAGAACATGTCAAGACAAGTAAAAAAATATATTATGACCCCACCCTAAACCCTACAGGAAGTCGGCCATTGTGGGCGGAACCCAATTTTTTCAAAATTTTACCTCACACATTTGAATTTTTTGCGCATTGGATATTCATTCAAGAAACTTGCGAATTGGTCAAAATAAATTAGACACATGCGGGATTATAGGCTACTCTCCTAATTTTTTTTAAGTTATAAAATGTGGGTGTGGCCAGCCTTCAAAGAAAAAGACGTTTTTTGAAATTTTAAATTGTCCGTAACTTGAACATGCTGTGTCCTATTTTCCAGCATTAATATACGTTTTGTTTAAAATCTTATTTTGAAGCATAGATATGCAATTTACACACATCAAATATTACATTGCTCCACAGCGCCCCCTTGAAATTTTAAATGGTACACAAAAAAATTACTTTATCACAAACATTTGAAATTTGGCATGGACATCCCTATTCCGATACCTAACAAAAAAGTCAATGACACTATACCTCTATTTTCAAAGGTGTTGCCATGACAACATCTGACATTTCTCATTGAAATACATGGGTTTTGGTCAACAAGGATGAAAAATTATTACTTTGTCATAGACCATTGAAATTTGGTACACATATTCCTCTCATCATACTGAACAAAAAAGCCAATGAAGATATACCTCTATTTCCAAGAATTCAGGCGTGACAATGTCATAAATGGTCTCAATGAAAAGAATGGAGTAGTATTACTCAGTCGCTGATTTTGGGGGGAGGGGCGATGTAAGCGGGAACGAAAGGCAGGATCTCCGCGGTGGCGTGTACCCCGCGGTCGCAAGGGGTGGCGAGGGCCTTTATCACTGCTTGCAGTTTTAATTATTATTATTATTATTATTATACACATGAATCAGAAAACTTTGATGAACAAAATGACTAAAACTGTATTAAATGTTGCTAAGTAATGTTAAGTAAGACTAAAGGTAAGTTTAGCTAAAGGTACAGAGTGGACGTTCGGTGTAAAAGGCGCAATGATATCCCTCTTTAACCCCAACCCATAGCTGACTTCTGCTACCCTTCAGTCCCTCATATAATCAAAAATACAGAATGCTTTGCAGATGTTGTATAAGATTAATAATGGTCATAGCAGGTGCCAAAATGAGCAGATTGAACCACTAGTAACCAAACTCATTTCATTCTGTTCATAAAAACAGTAATGATGGCGGTAAATTAAAAACATTCATTTTTATGTGAATTTCATTTAATTGATCAAGTAAATGTCCCCGTTATAATTACACTGCGGCTTAATTATTGCAGTGTCTACTTTTGACATTGGTGAGACATTAATTACCTGTTTAAATCTCCTAGATTTGAAGGACAACGTAATAATTACCAACCATTACTGCAGGCTTTCAAACAACACACTGTTTAAGGATATAGGCCTCGATCAGATGGGTTTATCAGCCTTTTCCGGGCCTGGGAGAGAGTTGTCAGGGTTTAAGACTGTGGAGAGAGAAGGACTTCTATTTCACTTCACTTAACTGTCATTTTTATTATTGCTACTGTCCGTATTAATTATGGAACAGCATTGGTTGTAATTGTGCTGAATCTGTTTATTGAATTTCCATCTGTGATAAAGATATATCGTACCAGATGTGTGTATTCCCTCAGTCGTCAGGTTGGTTCCATTGCAAAAGAAAAGTGGACTGGATAGGTGCCAAAATATCTTCACTCTAAACTTGCATCCAGTTGACAGATTTTCTTTTGCACCTACCAGAAAAAATCAGGTTCCTATAACCCTCCATGTACCCCATGTTAACAACACTGATCTTTCTTTAAATCTGTTCACTAGGACATTGCCAAGTATAGCTGTTATATGTTCTTGTTTTGATTAAATTCATGCCAAAATTATCCTAAAGAAACATGCTCAAAGACGGCCTGGCAACAGGGGTGCCGTACCAAATTCTCCCTGTATTTTATTATGAAGATTGGTCCTCACGTCCTCTGTTACATCTCAAACCTGGTCAAATGGGATTGTGCGATCAGATTTTTTTTTTTTTTTTGGTCACCTATGATTTACAGATGAAATCAGATTGATCTCAACTCGGATTACCAGTTTATTGCTTTGCTCATTGATTCTGCAGAAATCAGCCCCCTGTGATATATACTGTATATTTTTTCCTTTATTATTTCCAATAAGGATGGACCATGGGTGTGGGTGATAGACTAATCCACCTGTCAATCCCAATCATTTGAAAACGAGGAGATTCATTGGTGACCAGACTCACATCTTCGGAAAGTATTGAACAAGTGTGTCTTATGAATCTCAAGCTCAAATATGTAAAATGTGCTACAAGGAGTATTTTATATTCAAATACCACTCATTGCCTTTTCTTTTAAATCTGAAATAATTTCAAGTGCCCTCAATCAGTGCACAGACCCAGCACCCCTGATTGGGAAACACTGTAGAGAGCTGTCCTTCAAAGGGTCAGATTGCTGTCCTGTAACCTGCCTATGCGTGCACACTTGCTAAATATATATACTGTATTTGGTGAAAAAACTGACTCCAAAAATGTGTGATTTGCATGTTTTACAACTTTACCCTTCAAATGTATTTACAGCCTCACTGAGAAACCAGTCAATTTGAAGAGGGCAGTAAATCATACAAATTGTACTTGGCATTCAAGCAGATACCCACACCTCCTGTGTGCTCAATTTTATAGAAACAAAAGATAAAAAAGTTCAAATAAAACAGTGTTTTCAAAATCAGAAACAAAAAAGCTTAAAGGTTTCAGTAAACAGTTGATATAATCTGATGTGCCTGGACAGGACCTTGCCATCCTCTCACTTCTGAATGACTTAGAGAATGCTGCCTTTAACCTATTCTTGCTTTTGGAGTGCTTAACGGTGTGTTTGTATTTTTGATGAAATAGATAATTTAAAAGCCACGGCCGGACAGGCGCTCAATATTGATTCCTGGAAGCTTTCAAGGGTAGCACTTGAAGCAGATCCTTATTTCTCTATATTGGCACTATAATACAAAAAAATATATAACTTCAAACCAGTTCAACCTTTTGCATGTTTGTGCAGCACTCTGACTGCCCTGAGTGTCTATGGCATCAGAGTAGAAACATTTGTGGGTAAAAAGGGAAGAGGAAGCTGGGAATATAAACCATAATTTATGCATGATACAAGGCGAGGATTAAAATGAATGAATTAATGATGAAATGCACAAGATCTGATTTTTACAGCTCAGCGTGATCAAGACATACTTGTATATGAAAGTGGCTGATAATGACTGTTCAACTCTTAGTGTTGCTTTAGAATTAATTCCTGTTATTAGTCTATAATTTGTGCTAAATCCAGACTACGCATTTTAAAAATGCTAATCACTCCAATGAATATTCTTCTCATTAACACATTTGAAATGCACAAGTTAATCATCGCATCTACTGTACTGTACTCTTTCGCCCTTGTGCAAAATAGAAACAAATTGGGCAAGCGTGACAATGGCTGGTAAAATGCATTAGGCAGTTTTCCAAGATGGAGCTTGCGTAGGACGACTGTGTTGGCCGCTATGCTCCAGTGGTTGATTATCTCATTCCCCGTCGACTTGAGTGTACGCAGACTAAAGATAGGACGCTTAGGAGGTGTCTTTGCCAGATCTCGAGAACCTTCATGTTGAGGGCTACCAAAGTTCACTACTAATTGGCTGACTAAATAACCTCCCTCAAAGTTGGCACGGATCAAGTTTAACTTGTCATAAACCAAACTCGAGTTTGTATTGCATTTGCCAATGCACCTCATTATAAAGCAATCAATCATAAATAAACACGGCTTCTTGTTTCTAGTGTAGATTAAAAAAAGCCATTGTGTGAACTCATGTTGGTGTAGGTTTAACAACTGTTACTGCCAGAAATAAGTCCTAATCCTGTAACTAAAACTGTGTACAACCAGAAACCCAACACTAAATGTGCCTGCCTAAGACACTGTGATGCAACAGCGCTTTGAACTTTCTCTGGTAAAATTTCTGGTGTTAACAAATGCATTAATTAAGGCATATTAGCTATACTCAAGACTACTGCTTCATCCACTAGTGCAGGATGAAAAAGTGTGATGTCATCTGAAACCCAGTAATTATCCTGGGGATATTTTTGACACAGTAGAATTAGCATACTACTACTACTGAGCCATCTGCATGCCTAAGCCACTCTGATGCAAGAGTTTTCACAACATTCTTTGGCACAAATCTTAATAATGTAGCCAATGTAAGACAAGTGTTTAACGTGTAACTGATGGTCTATAATGAAAAAAAAAAAAAGTTTAAGTGAGAGGAGTCTATATGATGTATTTCCAGCATATGTCACAGCATTTATCTAATGTATTCCTTCACACATATTTACATACTTACCAGTACTAATTGCACTCATTTCTCTGTGCATCTGCTTCCCCCAAAAACATGGTGACATGATGCAACAATGCTTACCACGTGCTCTGCTACCATACAACACAGATTAAGGAGCACGTCTTAATAATTTAACATTCTCAAACTTTCCACACAAAGTATCACATCAGAAACTTTTTGGGTTTTCTGTTTCATATATTTAAAGGTCAGAAGGGAACCAAAATCTTTACTTTAGATCAAAGCCAATTGATCAACAAAGACATATGTACTCTCCTTGAACAAGCCAAACCAGGGATCAATCTAGAACTAATCCACAATGTGCAGATTAAGATCAACTAAATTCATCACCAGTCCAAGGGTTTAAGCAAGGTATTTACCAGTAGTGCGTTTATATTGAACTTGCATCCCATGGTATGCGTTTTGCACAAAAAAAAAAAAAAATGGGTACTCAGTTCAGCATGCAGATATTTACTCATCCATCACACAGATAAATAACACTGCTTAAGTATAATGGCATTACTAACGGCATTACTTTAACCAGTAATTAGTCATTTAAATTTATTACTCCTCTGTACTTTCTACTACTTCCTCTGCTGTAACGCCATTATTGTTACTAACATTGTATTTGGCAATGTATCTGGCTCATTATTTTGTGAGTCACAGCAGCAGTGACAGATTAGACTCCCTCTCTCGTCTCATTCTGAGGAGCTGCAAAGTTGTTTTTTTTCCCTTTGTTTCAGGAAATAAACAAGACTGAGATGCGAAACGAGGGGTTAGCGACAGTGATTGGCTAAAAAAAATTGTAAAGGTGACCGAGCAGAAGGCGGATGTAAAGACTTTTGCAACACTTCATTGGTTTAGCTCGGTATAGTTGGGTCACCCCAAGAGGAAATATGCGTCATACAAGTGGATTTTAAGGATATACATTGTTATTTGGATGGACAAACTACAGTGGGTGTAAAGGCGTTTGTAGTAGTAAAGTAGTTTGCTCTGCATTTTGGTGTTTTTGAGCTCTATTCACATGAATGGCTTATAATACCTGCTTTTGGTGTATTCGGCGATTTGCAGGTCACATAAACTCTAAACCAGGTTTGTCAAACACATTTTCACCGAGGGCCACATCAGCAAAATGGTCACTCTCCAAGGGCCACAT
The DNA here is from genome assembly GCF_009829125.3 of Periophthalmus magnuspinnatus. Lineage (NCBI taxonomy): Eukaryota > Metazoa > Chordata > Actinopteri > Gobiiformes > Gobiidae > Periophthalmus > Periophthalmus magnuspinnatus. Next base: position 14,197,292 of record NC_047126.1, read on the forward strand.
GTAAAATAAATGCAACTACTTTTTTAACTCGTTCATTAACTGTCTCTGTATTTATTTCGTATTTGAGTTACAAATATTGCATATACATTTCCATAGATGTAAAAATATGTCTGTGTAACTGTATTTCCTCATAAACTGACATTTTAAGACAGTCAAACCTTTTAATTTATCTTGTTGTGGGCCACATAAAAAGACATGGGGGGGGGGCACATTTAGCCCGGGGACCTTGAGTTTGACACATGTGCTGTAAACTATAGCTTGTTTTTACTTTTACATTTTATTTCAATTAAAGCAATTACAGTGAAGGAGAAGTAACAGGTAAATGCAACTTTATAAATTACTTTTTGGAAGGTTCTTGGAAGGTTCTTGCATAACACTACCAACAAAACAAACAAACTTTTGGCAGTTCACCTTGTAACAATCCACAACGCTGTCTCATTACTGAACAAGGATCCGAACGGACATAAATTATGAAAGACGGTGAGAATAAACCGTATTAGAGCAGCGTATTTCCTGTGTGTGTGTGTGTGATGTGTGTGATGGATGGTGGCACCGTAGAGAGAGTTGTTGTGATTGGACCCTGGCTCTTGCTGATTTGAAGTGGCAGCTCTGGGCCACCGTACCTCTCCATCGGCGAGTGGGAGGTAATGGTCCTCAGATATATCTTTGCTCTGAGTGAATGAGAGCACGCCGGCCACGCTGACATCTGCAACAAGCCACTCCAGTCAGTCAACAGCTCCATTCATCCCTCCCCCTTTACATGGCTCTTCTGTAGACAGAGGATTATGTATCAATACAATCTCGAAATATGAAGCGGCTATTATCAAGATGTCCTACAGCTCTGTCACCCCAGTAAACCGATTACCATAAGAAGTGCAGTAATTATACATTGTATGCAGCATTAATACGTATTATGCATATTTCTGCATACTGCATACATAACAGGTGTATATTTTATCTACATGGCCAGACCGCTGCATCGCTTAATCCTTTGGTCACCCAAAGAAGTGTCAAATTGCTTTAAAGTAAACTTTTTTTCTTTTTTTTTTTTTCTTTTTTTTTTATAATCTGCATTTTTCATAGCCTCCAATACAAAATATAGGATTGTGGATAAGTAGGTTTATATTTTTACTATATATATATAAAACTCATATATATATATTTTTTGTTTGTTTTTGTTTTTAACGTTTTTAATAGTTTTTTTATTAGTTTTATTAGTTTTTTATTAGTTTTATTAGTTTTTTTATTATTTTTTATTTATTTATTATATATTTTTTATATTTTTTTTTATAGGTCAAACAAATGGTAAATGGTCATATTGTTATTTAGTGCTTTTAAACCTTCAGAGCACTCAAAGCACATCACATCACCTACTCACACATAAACCAATGTACACAGACACTGGGGGCGAGGTGGGTTTAGTGTCTTGCCCAAGGACACAATGGCAGTATACATCTGCAGAAGCAGGATTCTAACCGCCAACCTTCAGATTAGTGGACAAACACTCTACCAACATCATCATCATTTCCTTTTCTGAATGTGATGCCAGAAGGTGTCCATAGCTTGCTCCAGTTGATATAAGATATAAACATGTAACAATACGACGACGATACGTCAACTGAGATGTTAGAGATGTTATTGCCCACAGTAGAGCATTAAACTTATCCCCATGGAGATAAATAGGTGATGACAAAAGGCCAATTTACAGGTCAGAAGTAATGTTTTGAGAAATAAATGGATGCCATTGGCAAAGTTACACACTTAACCTTTAACTGGTAATTTATCAAGACATACAGGCATGTTTTATGAAAGAAGAGAAGATGGAGATGACATCAAGAAATGTAATTTAAGAGCAGCTGAACTTGGACCCCTCACCCCTTTTCTGTGAGGCAGTCAAACAAACCACTCTGCCAAAACAGACACAGCAGTGGGAATTTATTCTGCAAATCTTTGAGACAACTCGGCAAAAGCAATCTCTAAACCCGCTCTTTTTTACTAAACACAAGCTCCTCGGGCATAAACATGTCCTGCTATATTTGGTGCAATAAGCTCTAATTTAACCCATTTCAGAAAGTTTCAAGATGTACTTATGCTCAAGGAAACTCATTTCACTTCCTAAAGAGTACTCACATTATACTGTACAATTTTTCATCTGCATTTAATTTTTTTTTCCCTTTTTGCTACCTTATATTATGGAGAATCTGTGTTGTTGCTTTACCACAGACTGTATAAAGAAGTGGATTAAGGGAGTGTGACGTCACCTGTAGCGTTTGGCTCCAGTCAAATAAAGCTCTGTAACTGAGCATAGCTGGAGCAAGGCCAGTGAAGGTAACGCCCACACCGCTGGTTTAGTGGGCAACGTTGTCAATCAACTCTGTTGCTAACTCTTGCGGGAGCGACCTCGGGAAAAAGAAGGCGCCTGATTTCTTTGTTAATACTGTTCATATCTTGATTCATGGACACAATATCAAAATAAAAATATCAGGATCATGTAGTGGCTTAATATGCACAAGATCAAAATGATGAGCCTGAGAGCAGCAGTTATGGAGAGAGGGGCGACAGTTTCTCAATACAAACTGAATTGGAGCCAAAGTCGATGGAGCTGGAAGCGCAACAATGCTCACTTCCTGTTTGAAACTCGGCGGCTAGCACGTTAGCTATGTCCATTTATATATACAGTCTATGGCTGTATACACTCCTTACACGAAGCTAAATATTACACTTCATAATCATTCTCGGCTGTACACATTTCCATTATAATAAAACTATTATATTATGCAGACATCTTGTGTTCACATGCTTATCGTGTACTATACAAGATGAGAGTGACTGGAGTTCACATTACCATTCCACAAACAACAGTGTAGAAATCATTCAAAAAATTCAAAATCACACACACATTCCAGCCCTCATTGTCGAGGCATCAGCACGCCATTGTTACGCTCGAGCATAATTAGACCATGCCGTGAATTAATGCATCACTTCAACTAATTGTGTTTACCTTCTTCAAACCCCCTTTTGTACACAGCATCCGGGCTGCTGGCGCTTTTTTTTTGTTTTTTCTTGCCATGTGACTCACAACTTTTGATGAGATAAAAACTTCTTCACAGCCATCATTAAAACAGCCCGTGCGGGGATTTTTTTCAAAAGGTGCATTGGAAATGAGGGGTCGCAGTTGACAAATATTGTGTGTGGGTAAGAAGACACACACAACCACCTACCGCCATGTGAATTTCAAGCGCTTTATAAATACTTAACCTTAATTGCTGCCATCGAACGCACTAACAAACCTAAGAGAGAGGTGAGAAAAAGGTGCCAGAATGTAATTAACAAATACATAATAATCTTCCATATGTGAGTCACCTGCTGATGCACGATAATTATTGGGTAAAGGTCAGAGATATGAAACAAAATGGAATTTAACACTTTGCCTTGTGTTAAAACTTTAACAGGACTTTTTTACGGCTTTGTTTGAAATCATTTTTTATTGAAGAACACAAATCCCGATGTCAATATTTCTCATCTGCTGAAAAGTTCACACATCGATGCCAATGAACTGAAAGGATGCTTAGTCCAATTACAGAAAAGGCTCTGTTTAGTTTTCCAAAAGTTTGACTTGTCCACTGCAGTAAACTCACCGATGAATGATCTTTGATAAGGGAATGGAAAAAAAAAACAACTCATTACTTCCACTGCACTCCCACTCCTCATTATACTGTGTTTATATGAAGAATTATGAAGTACTGTAAAAGCCCTTTATTTATCAGCCATAAGCTCTCGAGTCAGGCGATCTCTCTGAACGAGTGCATGTCTTCTATTCACCTTATTCCAGAAGTTGTCGCACGCGCCGCCATCGTCTTTAGAGTTGTATTTTTTTGCATGAGGCTGCAGATCTTTACAGCAAATAAGTTCTATATGGTTAACCAAGCCATTATTTTTCAAGCTTCATGTTTTTAAGCTACTTTATATCAGATTTTAGGGGCAAAACTTTTCCTAAATTGTCATTGAAATGAATGGGATTTACACTTAACTGGAAGTGCCACCACACAGGAAGTGCGGTTTAGTAACATTTATTGCAAAAGTGGACGGGATGGAATAAGGTTGTTTGCAGAAAGACATAAACACGTATATGAGAGACTGATAATTATAAAATCTCCTGTCAAAGGTCCATAGAAGTTGGATTTGCCCTGGCTATAAAAGGAGTGTTTTTGTAGGGAGAGGCGCAGGCTACCTCCACAGAAGCTGATTGAGGCTAGTAGTTTTAAATTTGGAGCCGATTTCCGACCACGAGTCTCATAGCAACCAAAGAGCCAATCTGAAGCCAGGCTCACCCACGTCACTGGTTTAGCAGGGAGCGAATGCTAAGCAATGCTGTCAATCAAACCTTTTGCTAATGCTAGTGGGGGCAACATCGTTATAGCAGTGATACCTAAAAACAAAGCAGATTTCACTAATGAAGAAGAGATTAGAAACAACAGAAAAAAGCTGGATGGAAACAAATACACTCAAAACTAAATATGTCATGGGTTCAAAAATGCATACAATAAAGATGCATTTGAAATAAAGACCTTTATGTAACATGTAAATAGTGCACTTGTAATGGCCAAATATGTTTTTTTTTTTCACATTAATTAACTTTTTTCCCTTTGTCAACTGTGGGAGTCACGCAATTAAAGACTCAAAGCGCTTCGTTTCTGCCTCCAGTCAAAAGTAAAGCCATTAATACGGTATTCAGAGCTTCAGAGCGGCGTTGGGCTCCTCACGTGGGTGTTTACTCATTCATTTGCACACATTACAGCTCATTCTCATCTATTTTCTATGTAACATTACTTCTCCAGACCAGCATTACCTGTCCAACTCTACCTAATTAATCATAAAAAAATCACTGAATCACCCATGTCTTGTTTGGGTTTATTATATTTGAATGTTATATCTCGCCAAACGTGTGAATCTAAGTGGCACTACTGAATTATTGTCAAATCAGTGGCTATTGTCTCACACCAGATTCATGTGTAGCTCTCTGAATTGAGTTCTACACATTATCAATCTGGCATCACTCCATGAAAGTGATTGGGATTTGATGGAAGCGTCACAACAGTGGAACAAGACGAAAAGACCTTTGTTAAATCCAGTTGAGAGAAAAGTACAGACATCTGTCCCGTCCACTGCGCATTTTTCACAAACAAAATAGTCTGTATTTTCACAAAAGTAGACCAAAGTACATCAGCAGCAGTCATCATGTTTGTTTGCCCAAACCACAGAGCTGCTCTGTGATTGGTCCAGTCTCCAGGCTCACCAGCGTTCGGGCCCAATCGCACCAGTGGGACCATGCCAAGATGGATACAAATATTGCTATAATCCATCTGGCTGCACAAGGTAACATTGTCCCATCCACTTTGAAATCCGACACAGTGCTGTACGTTTCCCATTTCCCACACTGATATTTTTCATATATTATACAGCCAAGTTTTAGATTTTAAATGTGTTTTTTTCCTTTTTTTTTTGCACTAAAATAATTGTCACGGATAGCGCGTTTTTGAACTTTACATGTCCTATTTCAACACACAGGAAATGTACAATTACATCACATAAACACATTCATTCACATGGAAATAAAACGCATCTAGATCAATCACCAACACATCAGCCCAATTGCCTATTTTTCCTTGTTTGTTTTCATCCCATCTTTTAATCTTACATTTTCTCCCCCTCCAGCGATGCCTTCTTTCTGTTCGCAAAAAACAGATCTACCCCAGTAACAAATAAGCCCCATAAATAAATCATAAATGCCTCAGATGTTACAATCATGATGCAACTGTTGTGTCTGTCTCGTCTCATCCTCTTGTCATCTTCCGCGTTCAAGAGCCCAACGCTACGCATGTACAAGATGTTTCAGCGGGAGTACAGTGTCAAGTGTTTACAAGTTTTTTTTTTCTATTTCAGACTGCCATAAACTAATTTCATCACTATTTTATTTTTTAGTCAAGTGCAAATAAATACAGAAGGAAGCCGGGGTCGAAATGTGTGTCCTGGAGCCGTGAGACTGTGAGTGGAGACGTACACATCACGGGGGGTTGTGTCTTCTCCAGGGAACACACACTGAACCTTGAACTGAAAGCTGTTTATAGCTGCTTCCTTTCAGAGGGCCTTATCCCAGCATATTGTCTCCACGATTGTTGCCTCCGTGGATGATGTTATTGCGAACATACAGGAAACGTCCATCAACAAAGAAACATTGAGTTTTCTCTGTTATTTGTGCCCCATTGTTGGAGATGTGATTGTTCGATTAGACGATAGATTAAAGTGTAACATGTTTCTTTGTCAACAGTGCTCTGCAGAAGAGAAGATGACCTTCTGGAGCTTTCTAAAGCAAAAGTTCTAATAACAAAAGAATTCAAAGAACAATCGGGTTTTGTGTCATAGTAATTGAAAGTATGATGGAAGGGCAAACTCAGGATAAAGAGCATATCAAAGCTTTTTTGGTGGGTGTACCAGCGGAAGGGCGATTTAAACACAAAGTCACATCACAACACATTAAACATCATATAGTTCTACTTGCAAACTATGATCTCTGTGTGTCCAAATGTTAATGTTAATAAAAAGGTATGCTGTGTAATGTTTCAGGAAGAGAGTGGACATAGAGGATTACTGCTTAAGTGTTTCCAACTGTTGTACTGAAACTTATCAGTCCCTTTGGTGACAAGCAGGTGCACTAAGACAAGTCAGATCTATAAAGCGGTGTAAGCAATACATTTAATGCCATACTGTGGAACATTTCAGACAAAACAATACATTATTCATTCAGATAAGATGAACCCCCACCAGAAAAAAAACAAAAAAACTATGTCAATACTATGGAAAATGTACTTCCATCAGAACAAAAACGTAGGATACATTTATTTTAGTAATAAGCTCAAATTGTTTTATTTCTTTTAATCCAAATAATTTAGATTTGCATGTGCCTCTTCATTTTTAGACAAAGCATAATGAGCTATTTGCAGAGCACTAATTTCAAGCATCTTTAAGACACTAAACATTGAAAATGATTCCTCTTCAGCAGCACTTGGTGACAGTGGAGAGGATCCATCCCTAATGATGCTTAAATCTACTTGATATTCTAAAAGAATATATCTAAATTAGTCTTGATCTAGAAAAAAAAAAAAAATACTGTCTTTTGTGGCACACTACAAAAAGCCCAGCACACAGACGCACACCACATCCTGTGGATGCTCCAGTTTCAAAGTGGGTTAGTTGGTTCCAGTGCCGTGGATCTCCTCCTTTGTAGAAACTGGCTGTTCTGATCTTCTGTCACCACCCTGGAGGCCTAGCACTGCCATGATGGACACAAATCCATGTGACAGTCTTGCACATGCTCCTCCCCAGCGCTCCCCCGTCTCGATCCCGTGGGTGTTTGTGGGTGTGCTCAAAGCCCTTCCCCGGGTGTTGTGGAGCTGTGCAGATGCTTGTGTTTGGAGCAGAGAAATCCAAGGGCCAAAGTGACTGTGGGGGGTGGGCACACACACACATGAGCAGGCTATCCCGAGGCGAGGGGGGGACCGGCAGCTGAGTGGCCAAAGGGAGGGTATGCTAGACCCACATGACCCACTGGCAGACACAGGCAGATGGGTGAGGGAGGCCCTGGGGGGTCTCCTGTGTACCTGCTGCAGACTCAGTATCCCAGAGCAAAAAAGAAAAGATGGATGCTCATTAACTATAAGATTTGGCAAAAACAAGCAAGAAGATTGTAGCAAGTTGGTTTGGCAAGGACATAAGACACTTTTGGGGAGTGGGAGTAATTAATGCTTTATGGGTTAATGTGGCGAATTGTCTCGCTTCAATGCACTTGAGTGGATATGTTAGATTAGTGATGAGTTGTAAGGAGGAAAAAGCCAAAAGTTAAGTTAAGTGTAATGTAAAAAAAAAATATATATGTATATATATATATATATATTAGACAACAAATATTTTTACTGGGGCAACAGCAGCTCAGTTGTTAGAGTGTTCGCTCTTGACACAAGCATTCTTGGCAAATCGATCAGATCTCCTAATCCAAAGGTTGGTAGTTTAATCTCAGCTATGACATGTAAATACTGTCATGAACTTGGGCAAAATACTTCAAGCCCCCTTGTCCCCAGTGTCTGTGTACACTGGTGTGTGACTGGGTGAGTGGTTCCTTGATGTAAAGCACTTGAACTGCCTTAAATCTCTGACATGTTAGTGCCATATGAACCATCCTTCACTCTGAGGACTTCAGGGACTGGCCTCCTGCTGGTGCCCAGAGTCAGGACTAGACATGGAGGATCAGCGTTTCAGTTTTATGCAGCTAAACCTTGGAACAGTCTTCTTGAAGATACATTGACAATGTTTAAATCCAGGCTCAAAACGGCTCTTTTTAGCTGTGCATATGACTGAAAGGTTTTCATTCTGCACACTCTTCTCTTTTAATGTTAACTTTATGATGATTATTTATGATTATTTATGGTTTGATTTGTTGTATAGTGATTTTAATTTCTTTCTTATTCTGTACAGCATGTTAAATTACTTTGTGTACTGTGCCTTACAAATAAACTTGCCTTGCCTTAGAAGTAGGTAAGTCCTACATAAGTGTGACCATTTACCATTTTTGTCATTTTCAGTAAATGAACACTGCTGAACTGGTTATGAATGAAATTAAGAAAAAAATCTCTAAATGTTATGGATGAAAATTTGGCGAAAAAAGTCGATTCTCAAGCACATACATGTCAGTAAAGGAAGCTGGAACATCCATTGAGAATAGTGATGTGTGTTTGTGAATTAGTTGACTTTTTTGAACGGCTGGAGCTGCATCTCATTTTTTTTAAAGAACCGAATCTCAGAAGCTATTTAGATTATTCATAATTTAAAAGGGTAAACACACTAAACCATTTTAAACATCTGAGCCTTGGCCATTTCTCTCTGTGATTAGTTTGCAGATAAATGAGTTCTAACACTGGTTTCTGTCATATAAATAATAGTGAAAGACTCAGTTTTTTTTAACGGCTTTTTAAAATGACCGGATCCACAAGATTCAGCTCCCATAAAAGAGCCGAATGTCCTATTACTAATAGCGAATCTACAGTAACACGGGCAGGACGTTGGAGCTTCACTTAGAGGGAGATGTGCTAATCAAAATCAATAAGATAATAGACGCAGCATCATGTCAAGGCCACCGCAGTCAGGGCTGTAACTCAATCACTTCCCACCAGCGCTATTATTTCACACATTTCATAAAATAAAAATAAAGACATTTGAGTTCATTTAAATTTAGTTTTTCTGGGCTGAAATGAAAACATATCTGGCTTGGGGACTCCTCTTTGTGTTGAATCTGAACAAATGAAAGGCCAGCACAGCGGGGCGGACGAGGCACGGCTACAGTTTTTGGCCATGCGTATCAGTGTCCATGCTGTTTGCACTCTCACCCGCTGTACCCCCTCAAAAGGCACATAATGAAGATAAAAATATTCTACTATTACTGTCATTGTGCAGCAGATCAAAGGCTTATTGAATGTGGAAACCTACCTTTTGATGGAAAGAAATCAATCCGAGTCAGGGTGTTGTGCCGGGTGCATCTGCTGACCATAGCCTTTGTCACTGCTGCGTCGTGGGAGACGTGGTGAACATAAAAAGCCAGTGTATGCTAAATGAATAGCAAAATGGCTCCCCGAGTGGGGCCATAGTGTTTTTGGTGTCGTGTGGCTGTAAGAGGGACTTTGACATGTATGGGTGAGAGTGCATGTCTCTGAATTCTTTTCATCAAAGCCTCCGTGAGTCCGTTTGAAGCAGGAACAGGGTCATTAGCGATCCAACCTGCGTGATACGGGCCAAAACAAAGCACTTTGAGGTTAAGAATGTATGTAATTAGTTCAAAATGCCATTCTTTTTATCGTTATGTTGTACATTTGTGGATTGTTTAGTTGTAGGTGACAGGTGAGGTTAAGTGCAGGGGTGTCCAAGCTTTCTCCACTCCCTTCAAAGTACTGTATTTTCCAGACTATAAGTTGCACTTTTTTTCATAGTTTGGCCAAGGGTGCGACTCATACTCAGATGCCATTTATATGTGAAATATATATTGTTGTTTTTTTTAATTATTATGCATTTTTTGGCTAGTAAGACTTATACTCCGGAAGATATGATAGGTCCCCAAAGGATGGAAGAATTACAGGCTAAATTGCACTGAATATTTTAAATTTACTAAGAAATGAACAATATTTTGTGTTTTATAGGCTTCTGACTGTACCCTATCTAAGGCTGGCTAACCATTATATTGACTTCATTTCTTCTAGCCCTGTCACGATAACAAATTTTGAAGTACGATCCATTGCTACAGAGAAATATTGCGTTAACCGATAATATTGAAAATACTTTATGCCACTAATTCAAATTTTAATAATGCAGGATTATCCCAGTAAACCATTTTTAAATAGACTGTTTCATTAAAAGAAACAAGCTGCAACAAATAAATAACAGAATGCACGGATAATTAGCCATAAAAGGGACTTGCTCACTCCTCCACAGCTCAAATCTCATCACATTACAACAAAAATACCCCAAATCTCCCACTTTTGCAAAGAAAAAGTACTCATGATAAATACTGAGACCCAAAATATATAGTTCCAGCTTTCATATATTGAACAATAAGCTGGTATAGTGATTATCATGACAGGCCTAATTTCTTGTGACTCTGCCATTTAACATGTTATAAAAATGTTTTTTGTAGTTAATTCACTAGAAACCCTGAATATAATGATAATAATAATGATAACTGAAGGAAATAGCCATTGTCACATCTTCTGTTGTTTGTGGCATGAGTAGTATTCAGAGTTTTACTAAAGCATAGCAAAAGAAAATATCTATTCCGTCAATTGCAAAGTTTTAGAGTGAAGATGTTTTGCTGCTCATCCAAGTGGCTTCTTCAGTTCTGGTCAGATCACTGGTGGACACTACTTTATACACTGCCTGGCCAAAAAAAAAAAAAAAAAAAAAAAAAGTCACCACCTGGATTTAACTCAGCAAATATGTACGAGCCTCCTGCAGTTGGTCAGGTCTAGGTTCATCAACAGTCTGTGCTCAAAGAATGAGGTCAGCTGACACCTGAATATACTGAATGACTTGGTTATTCCATCCATGGCACAGGCATGTTCCAAGATGACAATGCCAGGATTCATCAGGCTCAAATTGTGAAAGAGAACATCATTTTCACACATGGATTGTCGACCACAGAGTCCAGACCTTAACCCCACTGAGAATCTTTGGGATGTGCTGGAGAAGGCTTTGTGCAGCGGTCAGACTCTACCATCATCAATGCAAGATCTTGGTGAAAAATTAATGCAACACTGGATGGAAATAAATCTTGTGACATTGCAGAAGCAAAATCGAAACAATGCCACAGCAAATGTGTTTCGTAATCAAAGCTAAAGTGGTCCAATGAAATATTAGAGTGTGTGACTTTTTTTTTGGCCAGGCAGTGTATCTGAAGAACACTGAAACTAACACATCTATTTGTTTACAGTTTCTGTTTGTTAGCTAGGTCTATTGTGCTACCCTAAGTGTGAACTGTGCCTGAGTCATATTTTGCATAATCGTTCAGGGCCCTAATGGGTGCTCTCACACCTATTAGCATACTGGCTATCATACTGTTTTCCTCTTTTCAAAAACATCAGTGCCACAGTAACCCATATCAGAAATGGCAGTCGTTTTTGTATTTTGTGTTCATATTTTGGATGTCTCCTATACTCATGCATTTCGGATACTGTTTTTTCTACTACTACGACTATACTACTTATTGACACTTTCTCCATCTTGCATGTGTGTGTTAGTAAGATTATATATTTGATGATGGTGAAACAGACTGTGGACTGTAGGCACTGAATGACTAACACACTGGCTTTAATTATTACTGGGAAAAAAATCTAATAAAAGGAAGTACATCTAAAAGGTGACATTGATTGTTGAAGAGCCTCCTTTTGTCAACACACTAAAAATAACACCAATTTGTCAATCCATCCCCCCCAAAAACACAACACAAAAAAAAAAGCGGTTTCACTTCTTGTCAGGACAGGCCACATATCGATTTACATATAGATTGTGTCATCACACTCATTCATCTTCCTGATATTACATTTCCCCCCAGCTGTTTCTCATCCCAACCCTTGCCATCCCATAATTCCTGCTTTTACATTCACACTGAGAGAGGATGCACCTTTTCCAATTACTCACATCAAAGACCAGTGTCAGAGCGACCCAAACACATCACTAATTTGTTCAAGCCCACCTTCACATGGAATTGGGGTAACGCTTTACCTGCAGCCGCTAGATTAAAAGGGATTTTTAGTCAGAGGCTGGCAGTGGGGCCAAAGGGTCACATTTTCAATACAAGACAAAATATAGAAAATAAACACAAATATTCAAATTTGCTAAAGCTTTGGCCAATAACACGTTCTTGCATGTGAAATTTAACAAACAATCATCTTATGTGTTGCTCCAGCTTCATATGTGCCTGGGATCCACTTCTCCCAATACTTTCTGAGTCTTTGTGAGTCTGGTCACTGTTGAATCTCCCTGAGTTCAGATGGACATAATTGACAGGTGAAATAGCCAATCAGAGACACACATAACAATTATGGCTGTTTACAAGGAAAAAAGGGAAAAAATATCACAGGGGACTGAAAAACATTGCAGACTTTTGCAGAATCACTGAGCCAAGCACTAAACTCTGTATAAGCATGGACATAGCTAACCCGCACTACGTGATCCTGGTGCTTTTAATTGGCTATTTTATTCGCGATTCAAGATATGAACATTAATAAGAGACAAATCAGGTGCCTTCTTTCCTCAAGGTCATTCCTGCTAGCTTTGATTGACAACGTTGCTAAGTGCCCACTCCCTAATAAACCAGTTGTGAGGGAGGGACCGCCATTCCTTCAGCAACCTGGCTTTGGATTGGCTGGCTCGTTGGTTGCTATCATACTCGTGGTAAAAAATTCCAAATACTGAACTCGACTCCAAATTCGCCACTATAACCACTAGCCTCGACGAGCTTCATTCGGACCCCAACGCTATGGGTGACGTCACACTCACCTTGTCCACTTCTTTATGCAGTCTATGGGTGAGATATGTTGATTTTGTTCAAAATGATAGATGAGCGATGCATGCACGTTACTGTCCGTCGAGGCGTGACATTTATTGATATCCTTCTGTATAAAAAATGCAGATATCATGGATTTGCCAGGCAACTCATGTGTATACAATTCCAGTGCTACGTAGGGTTAACTAATAGAAGTTCGGTAATACTCCTGTTGGATTGGGGGATTTCAAATTTTACCTTCATCAGCTTTCTTGAAAAAAAATAAATAAATAAATGAACAGTATGTGTAAAATTAAAACATATTTTATTTAATCAGATATCGGCAACTAGAAATCAGAATCTGGTGTATTGCTTTTTATAATAAGTATACCAATGTGCACGTTTATCCCTGTGTTGTTGATGTTTGACTTTTATAGTAGATTCACCTTGTTGGGTTTTATTCACATCTTCTCTACACGCAGACAAGGCTCATAAATCACGAGATCAGGCAAAATGAGAATACGGAAGATATATTTCAGGTCACTTAAACACTGAAATGGAAACAGTGGAGATGAATAGCCGGGTTGCACAGCTCCATTACAAAGGTTCTATATTGAACTTAGGCAGAAACAGAATATTGGTGCACTCTTGCTTTTGCGGAAAGTTTATTGAAAAACTTTATTGGTCTCAATTTTTCTACTCCCCCCAGTGCACTTTGCCTAAGCACACAGAAGCATCTGAAGAGCAGGAATATTTTTAAATACAAAGTTGGGCTTGCAGTCCTGGGTTTCTAAGTACGGATTTAATTGGATTGCTATAAAAAAAAACTTAAAAAAAAAAACTCCTGGTGCTAATGAATGGTAGAGAAGACATTTATTAATGAAGCACCTGCTCTTTCCTCTTCAAAACACGATGTGCAGTGATGTTAAACTCACCCCTGGCTTAGACCTTTCTCTCCTCTTTACAAAAGCTTGAAAATGTAGCAAAAGTGAGGAACCACATAGTGAAAGTAAAACTAGATGGGTCTGATCAGGGGTGGAGTCACATCTGTGATAGATAGATGTCCGTGCTCTGGCCTCACAGCAAGAAAGTTCTGGGTTTGACTCCCGGGCACTCTGAGGCTCAGACTCTCCCACATAAATAAAAATATAGATGAAATATATACAATAGGTACATAATTGGGTTGTGCAAAAACGGAAACAATATCATAATATCATAATGGTCTCTTACTAACTGTATTTACTAGATAGCCACTGCTTATGGCAAATGAACAGATATTTCATCCTTCACATTTTTGTATTATTTATTTACACTGTATATCATCAGAGTCCGTCACACTTTTGTTTTTGTGTGGAAGAAAAAAGGCAATGTAGCCATGGGACAATATAAAATTTAGATATAAAGACTCCATCTTTTCTTTGTGTTTGAGCACAGTTTACACATTTATGTTATGTTGATTTCCTTTTCACTGCTGTGTGAGTCGTACAAGGCTAAATATTGCATATAATGAATGGAATGAATAACAAGAGCCTGTATAGGAGACAAATACAAGTGTTTCTGGCTGAGTAACTTTTTCAAGCTGAATAAGTGACTTGTACGTAGCATGTTCATGTGTACTTCTGAATCGGGTCCAGGAGTACACCGTTGAATGTTTCACAAACAAAGGCTCTGCTGAGCGCTGGTGCTTTCTGAGCATTTGGGCAAATAAATGACTTTGACACATAAAGCGCGATCGCCTCATGTAGAATGCATAAGCCCCGTGGGCAGGCTCCAAACACACAGTCAAACATGTCCATGACGATAGCTAATGCGTCTCACAGTATCACACATACATGTAGTTACACACAAACTCCACTACAGTGGCAGCCCCAATTCATCTCCCGGACAGGTAAGGCCACAGCAGAACACATAGAGGTCTCGCTACACAATCTCACACTCACACACACACTCACACAATATGGCAACCAGTGTACTGTAAACACCGCATCCATAAACCAATGTTTCTGCTGACAATACAGAAGCGTCCCCAGCCCACAGCTCCCTCTCCTGCTCCTTTCTGCCTCGCTGTAGTCCCTTCATCTCTGGAACTTTTCCTGAGACAAAAAGGAGCAGTGAAGCAGGTGATCCAGGGACACACTAACACACAAGACACACACACACTGAGCAGATATTGCCACCATCGGTAACACTACAGGATGACAAATGTCTTTGATTTGGGCCTTTTAGCCTCTGAGTAAAAGTACTTCATGGTTCTTTAAAATGACAATATGGTTTTAAGTATTTTGTTGCATGTACTAGTGACAATAGTAAGCCTGTGGGTTGTGTATGCAATTCTGTGAAACCTGTATAGATCCATTGTCAGAGAAGCAACTGACCCTATAATCACATATGATATCTTGGAGTGCAACAGTAGATCTGGCAGTGGACCTCTTCTGTCTAAATAATGAAATAACTTTCTGGTTTAATAACAAATGAGAAAAACTTCCAAAGAATTATGAATTATGAATAGCTGAAAGCAAATAATAAACTTTTATGAAACACTGAATACTTTATAATAAACCATAATCCATACCGCAATGCAAAGGATCACTCACCTTTTACATTGTTTATTTGAGTTACACTGAATTGAACAGACATGAAGTTCTTTTCCTCAATAATGTATTGACGTTTGCCTACTTGAATACATTGAACCTTTATGTCAAGGTTACATATACATTTCACAAGTAGAAACTTTTAAAATGATCTTTATGCATGTCGATGTTTGGGTTGTGTGGGTGGTCTTGCAAAGACTGGGTGGAAAAGGAAGTTGACAGACAATGCTCCACACCGGGATCAGGTTGGAGTCACAAAGTGTCAGATTGGGTCTTTTTTGAGCTCTCAAACTCGCCCGAAAATTCTATCAGAGACTAACTCCAGGGCAGTGTGATAAAGTAAGACAGGCTAAAACAGATGGACATTTGAAGTGAAGAGCACCTTTCCGTTACCCACTCCATCCATCTCCGTCCCATATGTTTTTGCCTTCACACTTCAGGAAATTATTCCGTTTTGAAACCAGTCCATTCAGTGTCAAATTCTGTGGGTTTTAAAAATGCTTATAGAAATAAAACTCAAAAGGTTTACTGAATGAGCACAGTGAAGGTCAGACTAAGATGAAGTGTGTCTTTTTGGATTCCCAGAGCAAAATATCAAATTATAAGAACTCTACTGGTAAATAAATTGTATTATTCTCAGTATATGGATGAGGCCATGTCTCAGAACCTCATGAATTCTCTCACTGAGCTGCAGAGGCTACACTAGCACTCATTCATGATTGTCTGCAGGTGCTGGGGTTTAGATGATGAGGATTTAGATCAGAGGGAGTGCTTTTAATTTTAATATTTGTTTAAACCGATTTGATTTCATCCTTGAAACTGGCAACCCAAAAGAGACTCTCATGAGGCTCAGTTTGCCTTCTGATTGGTTCATTGTTTTGAACCAAGACAGCTAATTATAACAAAGAACTTGGCCATCATGTTCAATGCTTTTGTAATCAAGAAAAAAATCAGTATGACAGTATTACCAGTAAGAGCTATATTTGATAAGAACATGTTTATGCTGGATGAAGGGACGCACATAGGTCATGTTTATCAAAATCTTAGATACGGTTTCTTTAACAAAAGTGGGGCCTGTTTGGGGCCTTTTTTTAAACATTTGTGGTTTCGTGTGGGATTCTGGGAGGGTGTACCACAGGCATGGAGCAACAGCCTGAAAAGCTCCATCTCCCACAGTGGAGAACTTAGTCCTGGGCCGGTGGAGGCAGTGGGAGGGGGTTGAGCATGCTGATGTAAGGAGCTCACTGATGTAAAGGGGCGGTTCCATGAAGACAAAGGTTTATAAGTAGGAAGAGAGTATAATAGATTCAATAGTGTAGATAGTAATCGGAAAACAGCTGAAAGGCGTTCAGTAGGAATGTATTTCTGAAGGCATTTTAGGTGAACAGAAGGGTGGCTGAAAGTAGTGTGGAGTTTGGGAGGGCTGGAACAAATGTGGTGTGTTGCCAGATTGAAAAGTCTTAGCAAAATAAGATTCACAAGGCTTAACCCCGCTATGATTAAAAAATAAAAAAAACCAAACAAAAAAAAAAAAAAAAAAGTGCCACACATATTTGCCTGGAGCACTTAGGCTTTAGGGAAAGAGCTCTTAAACTTAATCCAGGTAAGCAATGAAAACCAGATCAACCCAAGCCATTAACATTCAAAACACAAGAATAGACATGGGTGTTTACTTCATTAAAGCATAAATCTGCTTTTTATATATTTTTTCAACAATTCCAATTAGAAACGTGAATAAACAAAGCGGTTGGTTCATCGGCACTGCAAAAATATTTATCTTACCGACTCACTTCTATCTCCCAAAGCCCTATTTTCATAAACCTGTTCAAATATTCTGTCAGTGGAGCCTAGCCTATTACCAAGAGTAATCAACATTTTAAAAAACACCAGCCTAATAATAACAAAGTTTCACTCAAATGTGTCTTTCTTTGATACAGGAATAAACCAGGCATGGTGCGCTGCAATAAACAGAAAAACAGGAATACGGATTACTTTGGCAGGAGTTTCAAATGGAAATAGATGAACAGAAATCTGACACCATAGAGTTTAATTACAGTGATGGGATGTTTATTATCTTCATGTTTTCAAAATGTGTAGTATCTTGTTTCTAGGAGATACTATAGTTTTAAGGTCAGAGCATTAATGATGGGACTTGCGGCTCCAAATCTTTTGAATCTGTTTATTTCAAAGAGTGGCTCTTTTTGTGTTTGGTTATATGACAGAAGCCATTGTGAGAACTTATTTTAACAACAAACGGGGCTTAAATGTGTTTAAAATGGTTCAAACTGAGAGTGGTAGTGTGTTTACCTTTTCAGATTATGCAACATCTAAATAAAACAATAATTATAATTTTAAACTAACAATAAATATGATGCCAAATATGTCTTTTTGTGCACCGATCTCTCACTCATGTCGCTTGCTTTGTTTCTGTGCTCATGCGTGTGTCAGTTCGGTGTTAATTAGTATAAAAATGCATAGAAATTAAAAAGAAAAAGATTCGATCCAACCGTTCACATTAAGAAACCAGCTCATTCACAAATGCCACATCACCACACAGCATGTTTCTTTAAATCCAGCTGTCCTTCTTTCACTTTCTGTGCCTTTATCCTTAAGCAAGACACTTAACATACCTCCTCTGTATGTAAAACAGTGATTTTATCCGGTAAAATGTCACAAATTGTCAATCCTTTCATCGAAACGGGTGTACCAAAATGAGTTGTTTTGATCTTTTTGGATCCCTGTTGGGCATCACGGTGCGTTGAGTTGGAAAGGGACTAAAGCTTTGGATCTATGTGTCTGTTTATTATATCACCGCTTTCATCATTGATATAACATTATGTAAGTATCCATGGTTCTATTTGTAACTTAACATGTTAATACTATAAAGCAGAGATTGAGGCGATAATTAAGACCTAAAAAGCTGCAAGTAAGTGCTAATTGCAGAAATCTGTTTCAACTTCAAAACATCTAAGTGTGCTCCTTTCATTTCAAAGTGTTAAAGCATAACCCGAGCATTTTGAAGTGTTTTGAATCCTAACATATGGCCAAAGATTTTCTGTAGTTGAAATATTACTATGAAGTCCGCCGTCTCTCCGTGTAGGTGTATCCGGTAGCATTTCATAAGCTGCCAGCGGGGTATAACTTAAGCTGTAGACATATCTTGCTGAGACTCCTTGGCTCCTGATAACAAAGTAAGTTGTCAGTAGCTTTTGGTGACTGGTCGAGCTCACCCCATGCCAAGTTTGCGCTCACCATCTTCAGAGCTGCAGGCAACGTGTTACGCCTTGTATCCAACCCGGCTGACCCTGCGCTGAAAACACAGCATATTCTCACTCTAACTTTGCACTGCCGGGCTCTTAGGAGTTTGAGCTTTCGGTTACAAAAGAAACACGCTGCCTGCTTTTTATAGAGTTTCACATCTGTACAATAGATGTACCAGCACAGGAAGAAGACTGTAGGTAGGAAAATTATGTTATGCAAGTGGAAGTAATAGGTCCCGCTCTAACTTAAATCGACACAGTACAACTGTAAATGCTAATTCCAGTTAATCGTGCTCAAAGTCGTCTGCAGTTTCTGGCACCTATGTAAAATTTAAACGAACCGAGCCTCAGAGCATGGAAAATGACACAGTGGGGGACAGAGATGGGAGAAAGAGGAACCAGAGTAAAAAGGTAGTAAACAATTTCATGCAAATAAAAGCTGAACAATAGTGTGTCGTTCACTCCTCATCTCTCCTCTCAGCCAGGCCAAAGCTTTCCGACAGGATAAAGCACGGAACGGGATGATTTTTTATTTTTTTTTTCTCCAACTATTGAATGCTCTTTGAAGCATTCCCAAAAGGTTGATCCTATTCACAGAAAGGTTTCCTATTTCTCTGATGCTCTTCAATAATTCATGGTCTTTTTATGGTTCGGTCTCAGCGTTGGGGAGGGATTACCTAAACCTGGCTGCGTATGAATAATATGATTGTGATATTCTCCATCCCGAGTGCGCGGCATCCTCACTGCAGTGGGGTACTGGAGATAGATTAAAAAGCACGGTTTAGGCATGGAGCCGACAGGAGAGGGTTCAGGACTTCTCTTGCAGGGGTAGCGGGCTGAGGAGTGGAGAAAACACGCTTCAAATGCATAACAAATAGTGTGCTGTGGTTTCGTGCTGCTCTTCATCTAATCCACGGGTCAAAAGCCATGTTTGCCGTACAACACAAGGATAGAAGATGTAGTGTTTACATTTGAATGCCAGACACAAGGGTTTACACCTACGTACTGTTGGATATGTTATTGTAGATATAGGCTTGAGCCAAGGACGGAGTATGAAGATATGTATTGACAATATGTATTTTGGTTCTGAAGAAATCATGAACATTATAGCAAGTTTCGCAATCGACTGTATTTTCAGTTAGCCTTATGTTAAACCAATGGAGATTTGAAGATGCTAAACACTAAATTTAGCAAAAGTTAGTGTAATAAATGTATTTACTAGAAGTGACCGTATATAAATGGATTTAGCGCTATGTTCCAAATAGGAAGTGATCATGGGAGCGCTTCCAGCTCCATCAACTCTGGCTCCAATTCACTTTGCATTGATATATTGTCACCCCTCCCTCTGTAATTGCTGCAGTGAGCATCGTCATTTTGGTCTTAAAATGTTCATATTAACCCACTCTACATGATCCTGGTGTTTTTATTTTGCTATTTTGTCTAGGTTTCAAGATATGAACATTAATAACAGATAAATCAGGTGCTTATTTTCCCCAAGGTCACTCTCACTAGTGTTAGCAACAGGTTTGATTGACAGTGTTTATAAGGGCACGCTCTTTGCTAAACCAGCGGCACGGGCGGGAAGGTGCAGTAGCTCGAACAGCGTCCCTCCGGATTGGGTCTTTGGTACAATCTATGGTAGTGACCCTGCAGCTCCTCAGTCTTGTCCGGAGAGGTTGTCAATACTGTACTTAAGTATAGTTTTTGAAGATCTGCACTTTACTTGAGTCATATTTTAGCTGAATACTTATTACTTAACTCCACTACATTGAAAGACAAATATAATACTTTCTACTTCACTATATCTAAAGTACCAAGTGAAGTACCGGAGTGGTAGCGGAGTTTTCTGATTCTTTCGTTCCATTTAAAGCCTTACGCTGCTCACTCCAGAGACATGATTTGTGCACGACTTGTTATGGATGCAATGTCACCAATTAGCCAGATTATTATGACTTGGCTTTGATCTATTTTAGGGGTTGTTAACAGTATCTGCAGGTCTAACAAGCTTTGTTTGCATATTGCTCTTTTAGGAGATAGTAAACCAAGTATGTATTTTGTCTTTCTAATCTAAATATCTTTTACAACATTTATAGAGGCTAAAGTGAACAGTAGAAAACCAAAATAAAGAAATTAGCAATTGTCTTTAACAGTGACCTTTTGGATTTGGTTATTTTTGAAGCTGCAAAGTTATCATTCACAACATGTATTTAAAATGGTTTGTAAAAAGTGCTTTCTGTATTTAATAATTTCTACAGCAAATACTTACGTACTTTGACCTAAGTGATGATTTGACAGTACTACTTTTACTTGTATTAGAGTAATATTTGACCAAGTCTATATTTATTTTTAACTCAAGATATGAAATGCAGTACTTTGACCACCTCTGCTTGTTTGTTTACTTTTTGCTTTGCTTTTGCTAATGAATCTCTATGGGCATTTAGCACAGCTGCTAGTAAGAGAGTGTTTGACGTTTGATTAGACCGCTAAAGTTTTTCAGTTTCAATTCTGAGCTCTATATATTTAATATTTATAATCATCATATCAAAATATCAAGTGAAGCCAACTCTGTTTGTTTGGCACATGCTAAATGCGTAAAAAGTAGAGCTTTACGTATAAATGTATGCATGTATGAATATACACACACACACACACAGAGTATTCATCTGTGGGAGCTGCAATCGAACCACAAACCTGCTGGTTAGTGCATCTGACCGCTCAACCAACGTTTATGTCGAGAGCGGGATTCAAACCGCCAACCTTCAGATCAGTGGACAAGCAATTTGCCAGTGGAGTTCCTGTTATGTTAGGATAAAAAATAATGGATGCATTGGATAAACTACCTTTTTACCTTCTTACGCACGTGATTTTGACTCAGGTCTAGATCTTGGTCTATTTCCTCACCACTTTGCCTGAGTTTGTGGAGTTGCCAGGCAAGAGGACAAATGCATTTAGACCTAATTGTGACAGAAAGGACTGTCAGTATTTTAGTTATGCTGCCCTTTAACCATTATCTTTGGCATTGTGTGCACCTTTACTTTATATTAATGTTATAGAGTCTCTAAATGAGCAAATTAAAATATTCACTGATATATTGACAAAAAAATTTAGTTAATAGATTTTGAAACGCACAACTTCATCTACAAACACCGGCACATGACCGGCTCAAGGACAAAGTTGCTGTGGCTACATAATTCAAATCAGCTGCAAATGAAACCACCTCAAATTTATAAATGCCAATAACCTATTATAAGCATGCCAATTTTTGAGTTTTCATTTTCTGGTTTAAGGGAGGGGAATAACACGACAAATTGGTTTTACACATCCCAATGGATTGTCTCATCTCATGGGGATTTAGTATTAAACTATTAACAGTGGCTAATGCACAGAACAACTGCAGACAAATGAATGTTACTCCCAGGGCTCATTGGAGAATCTGCCCAGCGCCCACACACATGAACGCAGTGCTCTCCTACATTCTGCACAGGCTCCAGGGGCCAGAGGTGTCCTTCAAACATCAAGGAACACATTATAAAGATGTACTGTTTGAACATGTGCAGTCTGTGCTTTTAACTACATGTTATATACTTTATTGTTGCCTGTAGCCTTGGCGAGTACATAATCTTGTCTCTCAACTTTTAACAGGGCTGACTCGAGGCATTTGGTGGCCCTGAACAACATTTTGGTCATGGTCCCTTAATGGATACGCACTCAAAAACAATCAATACACCCATCTAGGGCTGGGCAATACGGCCCAAAAAATTATATATTTTATTTCACAAACTGGACAATTATGATTTCAGTCAATTTTAATTGAAGTCAGAGCAGGGACTGCTAATCTTTCAAACGAGAAGCTCCATATCCTGTTATTCAAGCTGTAAACTGACTTCAATCACTGCTTTATAAGTAAGAAAGTCAGGAGTAAACTGTCATAACAGTCCTTGATTTGACAATTTTGCAAGATCTCACTTATTAAAAACACAAATTAATTGAATTAATTGCTTAGTCCTACACCAATCATAATAAAAGAAAGACGAGATGATAAGATAAATAAATGGATGGCCATGTAAGAAAAGCATATTATACTAACCAAAAAAGATTATCTGCTTTGAGGGTCAACTGTAGATATCTCACTGACATTGTTAATGGCAACATGTTCACTTAATGACATTATTAGCAAAAAAACAAAAAAGCAAAAACAAAACATAGATCACTGAATTTTATCCAGAACTTTGCCCATCCAGGAGTGGACAAGTTTTTAAAGCATTTTTTTATTTATTTATTTATGTGATTATCCCAGAAAGATAAATAAATACATAAATAGTTGCCTTTACTTGTGTATAAACCCTCTCACTACATATACCACCCACTCATATTAAACGTTCACTGTGTAACTTTTCTGGTGGATGGACTTCATATAGACTACCTACTTTAAGTATGTAGCTTATATGTGTTCCATTGCTATACAAATGTATTGTTACTGTGGGGTTCACCTCTGCACAGATCTGACAGGTAACTTATTTCCATGGAGATATGTTTAATACAACACACTCCAGTCCCTACAAGCAAGCTACAGACTTTTGATGCACACTAAAAACTCCACAATGCTAAGTGAAAATAACCTATTACCAGTATTAGCACAAACCATTAACCACCAGCCGCCATACAGTTCAATCGCTACAATAACCATACAGCCTTTTATGTTATTAAATGCACAATAAAAGAAAGTGCTTTTGTATGTTGTAATGAACTGGTTGACAGCATAAAAGCAGTTCTCGCTGTCTAACCACCAACCCAGACCACACAAGACTCACGGGAGCACATGATTTACCGCTTTATTAAGAATATCATTACGCTACAGGGTGGCCAAGGCCGACACAGCAAACAAAAGGGGGCTCAAATAATTACCTGAAAGCATTACAATTACTCTGACTGGGAAATAGAGACAAAACAAATAAAACATTCCTGCCGCTAAGATTGCTGAACAAAAGAAGTGCACTCAACATGACACATTCAAACATCTTGTAATTACTGCAGTGGAAGAACAACAGGCAGAGACAGAGGAGGACTGGGAGTTCTGCCCTGTGTGCATGGGAAACGGGTCTGCTTTGGCTCCTCCATGTCAGCTCACCGGCCAATCACCTGCACCGCTCTGTCGGCCAATCGACCAATCACGTGCCAGATTAATCCACATACACACACACCATGCATTTAGCCAATTGGGGTCTGACAATAAAATCCACAATACAATAACAGCCGGCTATCTCAAATGAGGTGCAGAATAATACACCAGTAAGTTTGCATAAATTAAATTAGCGACATTCAGAGCATTGTGATTTTCAATTTAATTTATGAAAGCATGTTGGAATACTTAGGCTATGCATTTTGATTTCATCTAAAAAAGTGTATGGATCAACTTCATTACCATTGTATTTGGTAGTTTTCTGTAGAAGTCAACAAAAATACAATTAAGACTGTCAATCATGTTACATTTTGTTTTATTTACTAGTGAATTCAGGTGTTGTTTTTTTAGATGGGGAGTCCACCACATGCTTGTCTCCATGGAGATGTTATTGCACATCCTGGAAGTATTGCATTACTATAAGAGGTGCCACCTATAGATCTGGACCTGATGGTGTCACCTAAATGTCTCTATGGAGATAGTGAAGTTTTATGCCATAGTGTGGAAAACTTCAGGGAATGCCATTATATCTCCATAGGAGCAAGTACAAGCAACAGAACAGCCGATCATCAGGTCATTGGGCAAATACTGTAACCGCTGAGCCACTGAGGGAGGAGATGAAGGTAGTTACAGGTTTGTTATGGAAAATATATCCACCTGGGAGCTTGATCTTGGTAGTATTTAAGAGAAGATGGAGAGGCTGAGTAGAGGATGTGGTGAAACTGAAATGTGAAGGTGCAGGATATGGATGACTAAGCGGGGATTGGGTTGAGAGACAAAGGTATCGTAACAAGTTGTGACAAACAGGTGACAACAAGAGTAGAAAATACAGTATTTTTAGCTCAATTTTGCATCAGTTTAAGAATAATAATTGTTGTTGTAATAATAGTAATAATAATAATAATAATAATAATAATAATAATAATAATAATAATAATAATAAAAACTGCAAGCAGTGATAAAGGCCCTTGCCATCCCTTGCGACTACGGGGTATATGCCACCATGGAGTTCTTGCCTCTTGTTCCCGCTCACATTGCCCCTCCCCCCAAAATCAGCGACTGAGTAATACTACTGCATTCATTCTAATGAGAGCATTTCTGAAATTTTTCATGTGTAGCAAATTTCAATAGTCTATGACAAAGTATTTTTTTTCATCCCAGTTAACAAAAAAACTCATGTATTTCAATGAGAAATGTCAGACGTTGCCATGGCAACACACTTTTAAATGGAGCTATGTTCTCATTGGATTTTTTGTATGGGAATGTCAAAATGTATATTAATGCCGGTTTACAGGGCACAGCATATTTGAGTTAAGTGCAAGTAAATACGAAACGCCATTTTTGTTTGCATGTTGGCCACACCCACATTTTATGACGTAGCAAAATCCAAAGAGTAGTCAATAATCCCACATGGGTCTAGTTCATTTTGACCAATTTGCAAGTTTCGTGAATGAACATCCATGGCATAAAAAAAATCAAACATGAGAGTTAAAATTTTGAAAAAAAATTGTTCCACCCACAATGGTCGACTTCCTGTAGGGTTTAGGGTGGGGTCATAATATAATTTTTTACTTGCCTTGACATCTTCTATGTTTGTATCAAATTTCATTTGTCTATGATGAAAAAGGTCTCTCATTGCCATAATGTATTTTGATTTTTGATGTGGCGCTAGTGAGTCATTTTGCAACATTAATTTTTTTATTACATGAAAATACAAAATTTGTCACCAATCTTGAATTTTAGGCCATAGTTGAGTTAGTGTAGCACATCTATTTAGTCTACAACAAAGTCCAGTACTCTGAACCGCATGTATTTCAATGACACATATTACATTATTATGTTACCACGGAAACATGGTTGCAGATAGAGGTATGTTCTCTTTAGCTTTTGTGTTCAGTTTGTCAAGCTAGATGTCCATGCCAAATTTCAAATGATTTTGACAAAGTAATTTTTTTGGTCCTATTTAAAAGTTCAAGGGGGCGCTGTGGAGCAATATAATGTCTGACCTATGAAAATTTATATCATTACATTAAGAACAAGATATACAAACGTATATTAATGCCGGGAAATAGGACACTGCATGTTTGAGTTATGGGCCATTTAAAACTTAAAAAAACATCTTTTTTCTTTGTAGGATGGCCACACCCACATTTTATAACTTTAAAAAATCCAGGAGAGTATCCTATATTCCTAAATGGGTCTAGTTCATCTTGACCCATTTGTAAGTTTCTTGAATGAAAATCCAATGCGCAAAAAATTCAAATGTGAGAGGTAAAATTTTGAAAAGATGTGGTTTCGCCCACAATGGCCGACTTCCTGTAGGGTTTAGGGTGGGGTCATAATATAATTTTTTACTTGTCTTGACATGTTCTATGTTTGTACCAAATTTCATTTGTCTACGATGAAAAAGGTCTCTCATTGCCATAATGTATTTTGATTTTTGAGGTGGCGCTATTGAGTCATTTTGAAACATACATTTTTTTTGCACATGAAAACACAACATTTTTTGCCAATCTTGATTTAGAGCATTTATTTAGTCTACAACAAAGTGCAGTACTCTGAACCCCATTCATTTCAATGACACATTTATTATGTTACCACGGTAACATAGTTGCAGATAGAGGTATGTTCTCATTGGCTTTTTTGTTCAGTTTGCCAAGCCAAATGTCCATGCCGAATTTCAAATGTTTGTCAAAGTAATTTTTTTGGTCCAATTCAAAAGTTCAAGGGGGCGCTGTGGAGCAAAAATAATACTGACACATGTAAATTGTATATCATTTGGTGCCGATCAACATTTTAAACAAAATGTATATTAATGCCGGGAAATAGGACACTGCATGTGTGAGTTATGCTCACTTTAACACTTCAAAATATTGCTTTTTTCTTTGAAGGCTGGTCACACTCACATTTTATGATGTAGAAAAATCCAAGACAGTTCCCTATAATCCCACATGGGTCTAGCTCATTTTGACCAATTTGCATGTTTCTTGAATGAAAAATGGGTTTTCCGCCCACAATGGCCAACTTCCTGTAGGGTTTAGGGTGGGGTCATAATATAATTTTTTACTTGTCTTGACTTGTTCTATGTTTGTACCGAATTTCATTTGTCTACAATAAAAAAGGTCTCTCATTGACGTAATGTATTTTGAAATTTGAGGTGGCGCTATTGAGTCATTTTGAAACATTAATTTTTTGAAACATCAAAATAATTAATTTTTCACCAACCTTGAATTTTGTGTCCAATAAAATTGACTTTTCGTTAACGTTCAGAGGGTCAAAAATGGCTTCAAAGCGCCTACCAAAATAATAATAATAATAATGGAAAAGCATTTTCCACCCATTATTTTTCTCCTAAACCTTAATAGCTACAGTCATGTGACTTTCTCAAATTTTGCCCCATCACAAATAAGGCCCCTGTGAATTTTTTCACAAGTCCACGACAAATCATTTGTCTTCTATGAATTTGTCTTTTTTCTTTACCACAACGGACCGATACAGCGACCGCATCACTGCAGACACTGTATCGGTCCGTTGTGGTAAAGAAGGAGCTGAGCCGGAAGGCGAAGCTCTCGATTTACCGGTCAATCTACGTTCCTACCCTCACCTATGGTCATGAGCTCTGGGTAATGACCAAAAGGACAAGGTCGCGGATACAAGCGGCTGAAATGGGTTTCCTCCGCAGGGTGGCTGGGCGCACCCTTAGGGATAGGGTGAGGAGTTCGGTCACACAGGAGGAGCTCGGACTAGAGCCGCTGCTCCTACACGTTGAGAGGAACCAGCTGAGGTGGCTCGGGCATCTGCTCAGGATGCCTCCTGGACGCCTCCCTAGGGAGGTGTTCTGGGCATGTCCCACCGGGAGGAAGCCCCGGGGAAGCCCCAGGACACGCTGGAAGGACTATGTCTCTCGGCTGGCCTGGGAACGCCTTGGGGTCCCACCGGAGGAGCTGGAGGACGTGTCCGGGGTGAGGGAAGTCTGGGAGTCCCTGCTTAGACTGCTGCCCCCGCGACCCGGCCCCGGATAAGCGGAAGAAAATGGATGGATGGATGGGTTTAGTGGGATTTGATCAAATTTGAAGTGTTTGTGATGAAAACTGTGTGAGAAAATGTCCTGAATGTGAGTGTGTGCACTTTTGTCATTCCCGGGTTTGATCCAATATGGCCGACTTCCTGTACATTTTAGGGCGGGGCCATAATATCATTTTTGTAATGTCCCGACATGTACTATTTTTTGATGTGAGTTTCACATTTTTACGTTGACTTTTTTCCGAGTCGGGCTCCCATTGGCCCCATGAAAATCAAAGTTTGAGGTGGCACTACCGAGTCGTCTTTCGTTATTTTTTCTCGGGGTCTTTTGTGACAATTAGAGCTCGTCGAGTTCTAATTTTTGACACCATTCACTGTCATGTCGGGGCGTGTTTACTACTTGATTTTTGCCAGGGATGTAGTCCCAGGCTCGGGCCTAATAATAATGATAATAATAATAATAATAATAATAATAATAATAATAATAATAATAATAATAATTATTATTATTATTATTATTATTATAAGTGCAGAAGTGTCTTGCCTAAGGACACAACGTCAGAACTTGGTCTGAGCGGGAATCGATCCTCCAACAGTGAGGTTGGGGGACCACTGCTCTCCATTGAGCCACTGTCTCTTCATGTGTAAAGTGTCAAGAATGCTGTTGGATGACAAGTTCAACCAAGTGTTATGACGTCCAGATTATGCCTCTAGTCCTGGATTCAATGTTAAGCCTGAATGACTCAACATGGACTATGTTGATGTTTGGAGAACTCAGAGTTGGATTTTCACTTCTTACACAGCAGGACTGTCAGAATATTCTTCACATGTTTCGCATGAGGTCAAGACATGAGAGTCAGTGAGAGTCTTGCCCATGGACACAATAAAAATGTGAGTGTGGAGAAACAACAGAAATGGTCAATAATATTGCTTGTCATTATGAATCTGACTTGCCGCTGCACAAAGGTATGAGGTATATGTTAATATTGTGGAACATTTCAGGCAAGAAAATAACATGTCCATGCAGACAAGCAGGTGAAGGACCCGTCATCCAAAAGTTACATAGAGCAATTTTTAATGGATCTTTGCAACCAATCATATCCCAAACCTCAATGAGAGCCAATTATGATTTAATTGTCTTGTATAACTGTTATTTTGTGGCAGATTTGAGTTTTTTTTTCCTTTCTCATATGAAAATACCACAGCATGAGTCAGCCTCCCTGATGCCTTTGTCTCTCTCTTTCCATGTCTCCCTCTTTTCACTGTCTCTCTCCTCTCTCTCTATCTATCCCCCTCCCCTTTCTCTCTGTCTCTTTCTTTCTCCCAGTTCTCTCTCTCTTTCTCTCCATCTCTCTCCTCTTTCTCCTTCTCACCCCTTCCCCCCGTGTCTCTATCCCTCCTCCCTTCTCTCTGTGCGTGAGTGTGAAGGCTTGGCTGACTGTGTGATGGCCCGTACAATCCCGTTCCAGTGTCAACTTTAGTGACTCTGATAAAGTACTCTGCAGCACGAGCTGTCTTCACATCCACACCACAGAGGCGCCCATGCCACGCAGCCAGGCCCTGTGTCTGCATGTTTGAGAAACACTTTCAGAGATTACACAAGGATTTCAGAGTTTATGACTGGCCTACACTGGGTTTAAGATCGTCACTCCAACTCTCCTCAAAGAAAGTGCTCCTCTTTCAGACCTAAGTGAGTCCAGTGTTTTTTAGTTTTGATTTATTTATTTTTACGTTATTTTACTTTTGTTTATTTTATCTTGTTTCATGGCTGCACTGTTCAAAATACAGAA
The DNA here is from genome assembly GCF_009829125.3 of Periophthalmus magnuspinnatus. Classification (NCBI taxonomy): domain Eukaryota; kingdom Metazoa; phylum Chordata; class Actinopteri; order Gobiiformes; family Gobiidae; genus Periophthalmus; species Periophthalmus magnuspinnatus. The sequence goes on from NC_047126.1 coordinate 14,227,216, forward strand.
AAAATACAAACAAAAAACAAACATTAAAACAGGTGCAGATGTGAGTATAAAAAGTTTGTTACCAGATTATTAAATTGCGTTTCTGGCACCAAAGCATCAAATTTTGCTTGTCCTTGAAGGGTATTCTATTTGTATGACGCAAAACAGCCAAAAGCCCTTCTCAGTTCTGGTGCAGCTAGTCCTTAGACTTATGTAAACTGTATTTGGATGGACATGGATAATAAAATAGATAGTTATATATTTTTTTACATTTTATTTTTGGTATATTTTATTTATTTATTTATTTATTTATTTATTTATTTATTTATTTATTTATTTATTTATTTATTTATTTATTTATTTATTTATTTATTTATTTATTTATTTATTTATTTATTTATTTATTTATTTATTTATTTATTTATTTATTTATTTTTATTTTATTTTTATTTATTTAAATGTTTTTTTGTAAGAAATATTTTGTCTATCAACTGTAAAACTAGCTATAAACTAGTTAAGTTGCAGATTAGTTAAAAAAAATAAATACATAAAATTTAAAAATCACCAGATCATTCTCCTGAGGTATGGGAATCTTTGTAATCTGTAATCTGTGTGCGTGACTATGAAGATGTTATTTCCTGGTGTTAACTGCAAAAAAAAAACAAAGAGATCCTTTAAATACGCTATACATTTTATCCCTTAAATTCTTCAATTCCGGTTGAGGTAGCATTTTAAGTTTCCCTGATTGGAAACAGGAACTGGAACAAAACCAAGACAAATCTGAAACAAAACCAGGATTATAATTCAAGTTTTATCCAAGTCTTAACCATCACTGTCTAACCCCAAGCAAGAAAAAAAGATGCTACAAAATTTGAAAAGCACTGATCTATTGAACTTGTGGCAGTCTTTCAATACACTCTTAACTAGAAAACAATTCCAACTCAATCAATGAATTGCAAATGAATATGACTGCTGCAGTGATGGAGATATGTGAAGGAAAATATTGTTACCTGCAGCAAGGTCGGCGATGTTGTTGGTTTTGTTTTTGCATGTTAACCAAAAAGTCAAGTGGAGGTGAGCTACTGGCCAACGGTACATTTTTATTTCTATCCTGAACAATATACTGCATTATGCACAGAGAAATGAGCTAGCTTTGTTGGAGCCCCAGGCTAGACAAAGTCATCCCACCCCATTGTGTTTAGTGCATCAGACAAGGTAATAGTTCAGATCATATTTTTCTCGACAAAACTCACAACCAAGGATAATGAATAAAGTTTAAACCTAGCTGTGAAGATGTGTGTGGTCACTGCTGAATCCTCCCAACAGGGGCGTTGGACTAGGGGGTTAAAGGGCAGAGTTTATCCAGGGGCCAGTGCAGAGAGGGGTCCCTCACAAAGTCTGTAATGTGCATTTTTCAGTAGACAACATGTAGTGCATCAAGATGATTTGTGCCCAGAGTCTAGAATTTGGTGCTACACCCCTGCTCCCAAGTTGTAAGTGGGTGATTGACAGATGGATTAGCCAATCAGGGACACGCATCCATCCATATCAAAAGAAATATGGTGGTTTACCAGAAAATGAAGAAACAAATATCACAGTTAATCTGAATTGACAATATTTGATCTCAGTGAGCTCCTTCACTCCACATGCATCACTAAAAAAACAAACAAATCTGATTGCAAGACCATTGACTGCATAAAAAAGCGGACTAAGGCAGTGTTAATTCACCCATAGTGTTCTCGCTCCAGTCAAATGAAGCTCATCGAGGTTGGCAATTATAGGTGCAAGTTCCATATTTGGAATTCTGACCGCAAGTATCATAGCAACCAAAGAGCCAATCCGGAGCGAAGCTGTTGAAGGCAAAGCCCCTCCCCGCCCTGGTTTAGCAAGGAGTGCGCGCTTAGCAACACTGTCAATCAAATCTGTTGCTAAGGCTAGCGGGCGCAAGCTCGGGGAAAGAAGGCACTTGATTTGTCTGTTAATAATGTTCATATCTGGATTTATGGACACAATAGCAAAATAAAAAAAAATAAAAAACAGGATCATGTAGAGCGGGTTAACATGAATATTTTAAGACCAAGCTGACGAGCCTGACAGCAGCAGTTACAGAGAGAGGGGCCACAGTTTCTCAGTACAAAGTCAATTGGAGCCGATGGAGCCGGAAACGCGTCCATGCTCACTTCCTATTTCGAATGCAGAGACTAGCAGGTTAGCTATGTACATTTATATATTCAGTCTATGCTCAAGATGCAATAGAGGGTATGAGGACCAGACTGAATTCATTCTCCTTTCAAAAAGATAGCGTATTTAGTTTGAAATTGTTAATCGCGATGGCAATGATACTAATTTCCCATCATTATGAAACCCATAGATTATGCTTTTATGTTTTTCTTGTCTGTAACTATGGGTGAAGTAGGAAGTTTTCACGAAGGTATTGCTAGCATCGCTTTTAACGTGCCTGAAATAGAGGTGTCAAAGCAGAGATCAGAGGAGTGTGTGGGCGAGCCGGGCCGTTGTTATGTTAGCCGATTATTAATGCATTGTAAAATAACAGTAATTCTCTTGCTATAATTACAACCGAGCTCTCCGTTGGCTGGGAGATTGTTTTCTTTGCCCAAATATGTTCAAGAAAATGTCACGTATAAGTAAGCCGATTAAAGGTCAAGATTTTTTGTTTCGTTTCTTTTTAAAATCAAATTTACAAGTGGTATTTCTGCTTTAATATTTAGTTTCAACGCAGAAGTAAATGTGTATTCTAATGGAAGCGGTGTCAAGTTCAGCGTTTTTTGTAAGATTAACCGTTGTAATTTCTATTCATGTGCCAAAAGTTTGTTTTCAAAGTTACGTGTCAAAAATTGCACTTTATGTTTGATTGCTTTTAATTACTTGGTTTAATAAAAATAATGCCATGATGGAATACGAGTATACACTGGGTGACAATATGTGAGACAAGCACTTCAATTAGGCCTTAAAAATGAAAGAGACATGTGGTAATTATGCACTCTGTTGTTTTGGTCACAAAGCTAAAGATTTTATATGCGACTATGATATGCATTAGTGTAAATAAATAATGCAAAATATGACAGAAAAGTTGTGTGGCCAATGTACTTTCTTACCGAGGTTCACAAATTAAAGGATCCATGCAAAAAAAAATCGTGAAAAACAACATGTATTTGGGTATTTTATCAGTTTTAAAGGTGCACTTTTTCCACATGCCACAAATTTATTACATACATGGCCCTAAATACGTTATTTCTTTGCCTGAAATGTTCCACAGCATGGCATTTCATGAGCCTGTGTTACTCAATTTTCCGATCTTTGTTATAATGTTGCTCCCTCATCAAAAACATACTGTACCTGGAGTTATGTTTTGTTTCATTCACACACTGCATATTCTCTCAGATTGAAAACACTCTGTTCCACCTTGTGATGTCATGAGTTGATACAGGAAGTGCTCCACTGTGTTTTTAAACTCCATACACCTTCACTAGAATCATTTGGATCATTTCAGACCTGGAATTAGCCGTCTTTACAGAACAAAAGATAAAAAGCAGCTGTTAACTTGAAAACTACCACTTCATGACATCGCAAGGTGGAACAGAGCATTTTGAGCTTTGGAGATGTAGACAGACAAATAATAAAAGTGTTACTCGAATGAACAAAACACAACTTCAGGTATATTTTTGAGGCGGTAACAACATTATAACATGACCTTTGGACGTTTAAGTTCTTGCATATACTCTTTTACTTTATTTTGGATAGATAAGTCAAATACTATACTGTGGAACATTCCAGGCCAAGCAATAACATCTCCATGGAGACAAACAGGCGACAAGAAAACTTACACAATGCATCATTAGGGCATGCATATTTTGGACATAAGGTTTGGAAATGGTACAAAATTAGAGGAAGGCATATGGGATGATATATTACTAATCACAGTGTATTTGAGACTATGGGCAAATCTGTCATAACCACTTACATTTAGACATTAAGAAGTAATGCATTTACTAAGCTTTTTACATTACATCACTTGTGCCAATCCCTGCCAAATATGCGCTTTGGGTGGGCTCCACTTCGCTTTCCTCGTATAGGAAATGAACTACGAGGAACACACAAGAGGATGACACTGCAGTCTACCACCACGCACACACAAAATATAATTGTCTAATAATAAATAATGAAATAAATCACTCTCCGCAACCAAAACACGTGGGATGCGCTGAACAGTTTGAACCCTTGTTATAAAACTTTTAGCAACCCCAAATCCCTACCAAATGCGCATGTTAAAATCGCAGTGCACTTGAGCGGCGTTAAAAACATCCGACGTCTGCACCCTATAGAGCGCTGTTTCACACCCCTCCCCTCTCCGCAGACAGGCCAACTCCCGTCAGCTGTCAGTGTCTGCAGTGTACGCTGGTAAAACCTCCGAAACAACAGCTTTCAACCTGGAGCTCACTTTAATGTGTCAGCCCGTATTAGCTCTGTCCTTTCCTCAGCGCTAACCGGGCTGTCGGGATGCATGAACTGGCACCACCTGGATGGAAGGTGCCACGGACAATCAGCTGCAAGCCCTGTGAACTTATGTTTAGGAAGGAAATACTACGGAAAAGTGCGAGGTAGCTTGGTGTAAAGCGGAGAAAGAAAGAGAGAAAGATGACCAATGAGTTGTCCTGCCCGTATATTTATTTCACTCTTTAGTCCTGAGCTTCGGAGTGATATGTGGTGTTAACGGACAGTGAACAACCAACATGGGACACTTACTTAACATGGACTAAAGCCGGATTTACACTTAAAAAAACCTGACTCTCGTGAGCTTTAAGCCATGTTATAATATTGTTACCTCCTCAAAAACGTATCTGGAGTTGTGTTCTGTTTCATTCACATGTTTGAGTAACCCTTTATTATTAGTCTGTCTCTATTTCCAAATCTCAAAATGCTCTGTTCCACTTTGTGATGTCATATAGTGTTAGTTTTCAAGTTGATAGCTACCTTTTGTGGGGTTTTTTTTCAGTTGACATGGGCAACTTTAGGGCTGAAATCATCCAAATGATTCTAGTGAACGTGTATGGAGTTTAAAAACACATATTTCCACATGACATTACAAAGTGGAATCGAGTGTTTTCTATTTGAGAGAAGAACTCAGTCTGGACATGCAGGGTTTGCACGTTAAATATGTGTGAATGAAACAAAACACAACTCCAGGCATGTTTGTGACGAGGAAAAGACATTATAACATGGATCATAAAATAGCATATAATATGGGCTCTTTAATGTGTGTTTGGAGGGATTTGGTATGCATTTTGAGTATGTTACTTGCAGGCTGCTTGTTACCCAAACTATGGTGTACTACGGTGTACTATGGTGTGTATTTGACCAGGCAGCATGCTTTTTATATGGGTTCACAAACTAATATGCGCATAATTGCAGGAAAATCGCTCGAGACAGCTGTTGCGTTCTGGAAAATAGCTTGAGCATTCCACAGACCCGGAACCTGGACCCAGACTCGCAGTTAGTGTAAATATAAAATAAACCAGCACAATCAGTGAATCCCTCATCTACTCAGCAGTCCACTCAAATGGCTTCTATACTAACTATTGTTCTTTTACCGACAGCACACATACAGTCCCCTATATATTCAACAAGTCTGTCGATATGTAACCCACAGAGAATTTGTGATAAGAGCTGACGGACAACACACTCCTCTCAAGCTCACATCTGGTGCCTCTCATGGGTTTATCAAGTACCAGTCTAAGTACTTTAGCAAAGCAGGAGAAGGAAAGGGGAAGAAAAAAAAGCACAACAAAATCTCCTGCTTAACTACTCCATCACCCAAATGGAGACTGTTATTACCTGCAGGAACGTCACATCACCGAGAGCGTCGAGTGTGATGGGCTCTCAGATGGTGCCGAGTTACAGCTAATTGGCGGCAGGTGTTGGCGCGTTCAACTCAGTACCATATATATAAATCTATATTCATGTGGAGAGGGGAGTCTTCATCATTCACGCACATGTTTCAGGAACAAGCAGACGGGTGCGGATTTCACAACATCTGCTGCTCCTCTGAGGTAATGTCGCCAAAGTTATGCTAGTCTTTGTGGTAAAGGAAGGATAATACTGCTACAGGGGAATGTGTAAGGGTGGCAAGGGGATGTGGTGATAAAAGCACGGATAAATGGATGGGTCTTATTTGGTAGGTCTGGTCAGTCGAACAAGGACACATCTTGTTAAAATTGAGGAAAATGAAGGTAACTATGCGACTTTTTCTGATGGGGATCATAGTCGGTATATATAATTAGACATAGCAAACCTGCTAGCTGCCATGTTTTAAATAAAAAGTGACAATGGGCACGCTTCTGGCTCCATCGACTTATCGCGCTATTGTGTCCGTAAATCAACATATGAATATTAACAACAGACAAATCAGGTGCCTTTTTTTCCTGAGGACGGAAAGGGCCTTCAACTGCCTCGTCCGGATTGGCTCTTTGGTTGCTACGATACACGTGGTCGGAATTCCAAATATGAAACTCGGCCCCCAATTCGCCCGTATAATTGCTAGCCTTGATGAGCTTCATTTGACTGGAGCTCGAACACTTTGAGTCTACGCTATTAAAGTTATGCATCTTACATTTAGCTTTTAAAACTGACATTTTTCCTGTGAGTGCGGCCGCCTCGCCATAAATCGGACCTGCAACTTGATCTGGTGGCACAAATTCATTGTCTCCATGGAGATACATTTAATGCCATAGTGTTGAATATAGATATAGATAGTTATGGCATTTCAATGGAGAGAAGCAGGTGAGGAACACTCCGCCAGAAAACGTACTGTATATCGTTGTAAATGTAAAACCTGAGGAGAAGCAATGGTGCCAGAGCAGTGGAACTTTCAAGTCAAACCAATAAAATCCTCCAGGGAAACAAGAAGATGTACCCCTGACCAGAAAAGTTACACTGAATACCTTTAAGTTTAGTTTGTAACAGTTATTATTTATTCATTTTTTTTGTCTTAATCCTGATAATTGATACACTTCTAAGTTATGCAAAATGATAACTGCTCACCCTGTCATGATAATCACTTTATCAACTTATCATTCCATATATAAAACATGGAGCAATATTTTTTGAAGTCAGTATTTATCATGTGTACTTTTTTTTTTTTTTTTTTTTCACTTCTCTGAGATTTTTGGCTATTTTTTGCCTTAGATAATAAGATCTGAATTGTAAAATGGTTGAATTAATAACTCGTATAGTCTGACTCATTACAGATGCAAACTAAATACTACAGTGTTTAATTCTGCTATTTATTTATTGCAGCTCGTGACTTTTTAACAATATTGTAGATTTAGAATAGTTTTTGTGTTTTAAATCCACTTCAATTTCAATTTCTTCAGCAATATATCGAGCTTCAAACTGTGTTACCGCGACAGCCCTAATCACTGCTCTTGAAGCTGGTGCACCTACAGAACCCTTCCTACTCCACGCACATACTCAGCCCATAACCATACGGCCACAACTCCGGCAGCTCGCTAACATCTGCCGCTCTTGTGATCTATTGTTGGGGACCGCAGCACGAATTTACAATCCCGAAACACTGATCCAAATTTGTCCTGCATTGTGGCCGCTCTCTCCCTGTCATACACAAGCTTTTATTTCTCTGACGACTCGCACGCAGGCCTGTCGTAAACCATTCATCACGTACCAATACATCTATCTCCTCCCTATTGTGAAACATGACTGCTGCGTTCCAACTGACATGCTACTATTACTCATTGTCCTTTACATGTGGCATATTATTGTTCGCCGTTTAACCATTATCTCTCTTGCTGGGCTTTAAACACCGAGACAAAACGAGTCCATTTGTTACCAGGTTGGATACAATGTAAATCATGATAAAAAAGACGGAAAAATATCACCTAGTCTGCACAAATTGCTGTTTTATCCAAGTGAGTGATTGTTTTGGGGTTTTTATAGCTTCTAATTAATGTACCACAATTCACTGAGAAATAAACTACTATAAACTTCTGATTGTTAACTGCCAAAAACAAACTCAAAGCTGTCAGAATAACTGCACATAGTGATTTAAACAAAACCATAATGAATGCAACTGCCATTATGTCCCATGCGTGTCTTGATAAGAAACTGGCACTGGGGAGGCAAGGAAATGGGTAATAATAATAATTTCCTGCTTGCCCCGGTGTAATAATACAAATTTCAATGTCAAGAGCACAGCCTTTAGGAACAGAAATTCTAAATTATTAGCAAGTAAAGGTCAAGAATTTTTTGAAGACTTTATTAACAAAGAATATGAAGTTCATCCCTGAGGCGCAAACGGATAATTGCACCTTTTTTTCATTTAAAATAATTACAGCGGGGTAGTCATTATTTCTGAAGACCGACAGAAATCACGGCCTGACGCACACAGCTGGAGTATCAACATGTGCGGCTGTGTCAATGGTATAATCCCTGCGAGTTCTGATTATTGCAGAAAAAAAAAAAAAACACCTTGCTTCATTGGAGAACTTAATTGTCATGGCAACACAGATGGCAAAAGGTTATAGTGAATATAATTATACAATGGGGAAAAAAGAGCTTGTTTGCAGACAAAGGTTGAAATAGCTGCTCAAGCAATGGCTATGTACTATACAAAGTGATGTTCTACAGAGGGCCATTGTCTTGTAGGTATGTGTGTATATAACAGCTTAATTCACCGGATATAATCACGTGTAGCATACTTACGAGTTGTTTAGTATTATTTTTAGTTATAAAATGGGGGCAACAGTAGTCACAGGGGCTGATGGAACCTTTGTCAGTCTGCACTAGGGGAGCTGTGGCTACGATAGCATCTTACAACCACCTTGGAGTGAATGAATAATGCATTGGATTTTTATATAGGGCCTTTCAAAACACCCAAAGTGCTTTACAGTGCATTATAAAATATGGGAGATTAAATAACAACTGAACTTGATTTGAACCCTATAGAGTTTGCAATTCACACTGGTTTGTGATGTTAATAGTGATAGTTTCTTCACAATTGCACTTTTAAATTCTTGTAAGGTGTGCTAAAAATGTGTGTATCAGCTCTTTAAAACACTGTGGGGAAAGGTGATGAAATAAAAGTAGTAAAGTACTGTACTGAAGTAGAATTTAACAGTGGATACTTTTTACTTCACTACATTTGTGAGCAGATATCTGTACATTCTGAACTGGACTGAAAAGTAAAAAGTACTTTCCATCTGATTTGTGGGGTTATTTTTCTTGACTAAAGCTTTCGAGTTCAAGCTTCAGTTTTGAGCAAAAATATCCATCCATCCATTTTCTTACGCTTATCCGGGGCCGGGTCGCGGGGGCAGCAGTCTAAGCAGGGACTCCCAGACTTCCCTCACCCCAGACACGTCCTCCAGCTCCTCCGGCGGGACCCCAAGGCGTTCCCAGGCCAGCCGAGAGACATTCTCCGGGGCCTCCTCCAAGTGGGACATGCCCGGAACACCTCCCTAGGGAGCAAAAATAAATACATACAAATTCGTAAGAAAAATTAGGAAACTGATTTGTGTTGTTGCTGTTGACCAAAATATGTATAATTTTTAAATCAATATCACTACTTTTAAGACTTTATCAAATTAACCACACTTCAGGTATATCAGGTACTTTAATACTTTTATTGAAATAGATTTTTTCATGTGATACTTTTACTTGAGTAACTTTTTACTTCTGTATCTGTACTTTTACTTAAGTAACAACACCCACTACTGTTAAAACATTCTTGTAGCTGTTACTAAACGATCAGTTCCATTCAGCCTTGCGCACACCGGCTGTATGTCCACTGTTTTGAAGTTTTGTAAGGTCAGGCTGCTCTAACGGTCTTATCCATCAGCACCTTTAATTGATTCCTTTGCTCATAATATGATATGTGGTCAAATGCCCCCACCCCTTATCGATTTCTTTATGCTAAGCAAAGCAACAAAGGCAATGAGGGGGATTTATCGAGTGCTTCTATGAGTTTATATCTCCCTTGGTATCGCCCATGTCACAGCAAATAAAATAAAAGCTTTATCTGCTGTTCTTTGATATGATTAAGAAGTCGTACGGCTGCATATGTCATACAAAGACACCACGCCGGGTCACTTGGGTCACTGCCTTCTTTTACCCACAAGGCTTTGGGAAAGGTCGGGCAAGTCAAATACTAATACCTTTAGTCTGGTCTCATAGGAAGTGGGTTAGGCTTTAGAGAAAGAGCTAAGTCAGAGCCTCCAAAGGTCAAATGTAGTGAGATGTGAACTAACAGAGCAACAAAATGGCAGACTCCACCCCGAGGTTACATATGCATTATCTGTGAGAAAGGCATCTGTGCTTTTCATCTAAGACGATATCAAAGCTGTTCGTTTTACTCACGATCATCTAGCATTTTAATGTGGATTTTTAAGCAATATATAATGTGAAGAAAGGCTGATCCCGCAAAGTCAGAGCCGGGTCAGCTGAGGAAACATAAACTGCAGAGACTTGGTGAAAATGATGTAATGATGTCATGGTTGTTCTTGGGAATGCCTCACTTTGGATAAAGCACAGAAGAGCTTAAAATCTTCCATCAGCTTTCGTACAATGTTTAAAAAGCACATTGTGTAAGTGTAAAGAAAGACAAATGCTTACTTGTACATGCATTTGTACTACTAACTACTACTACCACTATCACTAGCCCTACATCAATTGCTACTCCCACTATTGCTAGCGTGACTACTACCACTTCTAATACCACAGCTGCTACATTTGGCCTAAACCTAACATTGTGGGACCTAAACTCAAACTTTGCGGGACAAAATTACTACTGTCTAACCTAAAAAGTGACGAATCTTATTTTTATCATCTTAAAAATATAAAAAGTAGCACTAATTCATTTAAACGTACTTACCGTATGCATCCTGAGCATCCTAATCATTCACCACAATGAGTTTATAAGGGCTTTTCACAACTTTCAGAGACCAGAGCAGAGTTTTGTCATCACAGTAATGCTGACAATGAGCATGCTAACAGTGCAGTTCCTGATTCTCATACAAAAAACAAACAAAAAACAACTTTATAATTGCATGCAGACATAGCAGACTTATTTTGACCTCTAAAGCTGAGTACATAATATATATCTAAGGCACATTTGGCTCAGATACATGGAAAGAAACATCAGGTAGAGGCCCTATAAATAAACAGCAAGATTCTGTTTGACTAAACAACAAAAACAGCTACGATCACTCCATTGATACAATAAATCATATTCATGCATCAGACTGCAACTTTTATCTCCATGGGAAGTCCTCCAAAAAGATTCACTTGTTTTTTGTGACTTAAATTTTTCAAAAGTGGTGTTTTCTGGAGAATGTTATCTTGTTTACGCTGTCTCTTGGCCGGCTCTCATTACAGGACCTGCCGTAAATCCAGTGCTTCTATATAAAGCTATAAATACACCCCTACTTTAAAAATGTAAAACACCACTATCACAGACAATAAGGTATTCACTTTATTGTCTCGACTCCAGACTCCCTTCGCCTCAAGCCATGAAGAAAATGAAAAGAGAATATAAAATATATCTTAACAAGTCTGTTGTGATGAATGAGAGCGAGACGACAGAGAAAATGAACCAGTAAAGCACTCTGGAGATTTCACATGAGTATTTTTTTCTCTTCCTATTGGACAAGTGTTAGGGCCATTTGGAGTTTGGATTTACCACAAATTAGCATGGCTTAGATCCTGTTAGCGCTGATAAAACCACCCAAAATGTCCCAGTTGCATCCTTATCCGTTCCAATGAATATTCAACAACTCGCCTCTCATCTCTCCATTGTTTTCTCATTTGTACTAGTATCTTGACAAAGCGTGTGATAGCCAGACGTGGTGAAAGGGAAGTGGCATTGATATATAGCCCGATAGGCCCAGCTTTGACACGCTTCAGGAGGCAAAAAGAGGCCTCATCTCTTAGCGCAATCAGAATGTGGTCCAAATTCATTAGAGTTAAAGCGACTTTGATGTATTATCTAGCAAATGATTACGTCGGAGAGATTTGTTTTCGCCGGCAATATCCGTCTGAAAACATTTAAACTGGCAGGTTTTAATATGTCGCTCACTCATGTGCTTCATTTCTGTACAGTGTTTGTTGTGCTGGAGATTTCAAGAGCCAACATAATGAGGTAGCCGAGATTTCGGTCTAAAGAAAACAAGCAGTGGTTGTAATAATAAATGAAAGGCAGTGATGGGAAGAATGCATTTTCTTGTGTTTAGCATAGACTGTATAAAGAAGCGGACTAAGTGAGTGTGACGTCACCCATAGCGTTAGTGAAATGAAGCTCGTCCAGGCTAGAAGTTATAATGGCGAATTTGGAGCCAAGTTCGATGTTTGGAAATCCGACAGGTCCGAAAGGTAACTTCTAGTCTGTACCACTGGTTTAACAGGGAGCGGGCGCTGTCAATCAAAGCCTGTTGCTAACGCTTGCAGGAGTGATCTCAGGGAAAGAAGGCACCTGATTTGTTTGTTAGTAATGTTCATATCTTGAGTTACCGACACAATAGCGAAATAAAAATACCAGGATCAGATAGAGCAGGTCAATACGGACATTTTTAGACCAAAATGACGAGCCTGACAGCAGCAGTTATAGAGAGAGGGGTGATGTTTTTTCAATTGAAAGTGAGCTGGAGCCAAAGTCGATTAAGCTGGAAGCGCACCCATTCTCACTTTCTATTTGGAACGCGGCGGCTAGCAGGTTAGCTATGTCCATTTGTAAAAAATAAAGCTGACTACTTCACGGATTTCGCCTATTGCATATTATTTTTAGAAGCTAACCCCCGCAATAAACGAGAGACCACTGTACTTAGAATACTTATACATCGAGTTGATAGTGTCCTGGTGTGTATAAAAAGAAAAAGAAAAAGAAAAATGATTGCTCCGTTTGTTATGCCTTTATCTATCACTAATTAGAGGAGGAAATATTGCACATGTAGAGACCCAAAGCGCTGTGTTGTTATGCTTGTTTTTTTTTTCTTTTTTTCTCATACTGTGGAGTTGAAAGCCTAAATTGTGTAACCAAGTACTATGTGTTCCTCTAAGTGAGGTGACGTATCAGCTCTTTTGAACGGTTCCTTAACGCTAATGGCTGTAACCGAATCTCAGTTTTTTTAAGAACCAAATCTTTTTCTTTCTCATTTCTCTGCAATTTTACACAGATTAACCCTGCTGAACCACACCAAAATCAGTACAGAACATAGACCGTATATAGACTTTACACGGTCCATGGCACAGAAGCAGAGCAGGCAACACGAGTGAGAGCTTTGTGCACAAACAAATCGTAATAACTATTATTATAGTGCAACTTTTTATTTACATTATGCAGAATTTCAAAGGGTAAACACTCTCTCTGTGATTAGTTTGCAGATAAAATGAGTTCCCACATTGGCTTCTGGCATATACTGTAAATAAATAGTAAAATGGCCAGTCTTTTGAGTAGCTCTTTGATAGAAACGGATGCAAAAGATTCGGATCCATAAAAAGTAATTAGTTCTTTTGATTTAGTTTAGTTTATTTATCAGAGACAATGCACATAAAAACACTGACCTACACAAAGAGGAAGTAACTGTTTTCTGAATATATATATATTTTAGTACATGTATTTAGTTACTTCCCACTGATGCAAGGCTTCAAACTTTGAAACAAAAAGTATTGCATATTAAATCTCATGTATTTAGTTAACCCACTTTGAAAAGATTCTTTCCAGGAGCTCATTTGAATTGTGATCTGTGGATAATGAACTGGAAAACATGCTTCGTATTGTTATGTCTTTGCTTCATTGTCAGTCATTACAATCAGGATGTGGGTGAATTTAAATTTTTGTTCATTAAACCTTTGGCAGCTGCACTACACAAACTCAAACTTGGCAAAAACAAGCAAAAGTTTGAGACAGCTGAAAATGTAACGGTTTAGATTTACAGCGGGGAGTGAAATTTGGTAAAATGATGGAACCAATAACGCTTCTCGGTGAGTCACAAACAAATACTGTCTAATTGAAAATGGTTATTCTTCTAATTGTGAGTTTTAGATGGGCATGAAAATGGGACTGTATAACTCAGCTTTGGATCTGAAGGCTGGTGGTTCAAATCCCGGTCCTGACAAAAAAATAAATTAATTAATTAAAAAAGCATTATTGATTGACCGATTATATCCACTGACCCACAGGTTGGCAGTTTGGTCCCAGTTCTCACAGATGAATACTGTTGTTCTGTCCTTGGGCAAGACACTCCCTCACGCCCCAAAAAATCGTAATAGCAGCTAATTTTTATATTATAATTATTATTTATATGTATATTTATTATTATTATTATTATTATTATTATTATTATTATTATTATTATTATTATTATTATTATTATTATTGATTTATTTTTTATTATTATAATTTTTTTAGATTATGCAGAATTTCAAAATAATTTCTAGATAAAATTACTTCCCACACTGGCTTCTGGCATATACACAAATAGTAAAAGAGCCAATCTTTTGAACGGCTCTTTGAAAAGAACAGATCCAATAGATTCGGATCCCATAAAAGAGCCGAAAGTCCCATCACACCCCCACAGTGCCTTCATACGCTGGTGTCTGAATGTGTATGCGTATGTGTTATTGACAATTCACACATTTCTATTTATACATTTCCTCTCTGACACTTAAAAAAAGGACCCAGTGATAATTAATGAAGGCTAAGATAAGACGCATGTGATCAAGAGAAAGAAGAAGCCCCAATTTTTTTCAAGAAATGCAGTATAACAATGTAATTAATATTGCACATTATTCTACACACTTCACAAAATTAATGAACTGTCAGATCTCAATGGGCCCATAGTGAGTGAATGTGAGAGGGAGTGGTTGTTTGCCCGTGGACGTATTTAGCTCTGGAGCTCACTGGCCTTTATCCAGAGTGTACACTGCTGATGCCAGAAGTTGCTGACATAGGCTCCATGACACCCGTGACCCCTGGAAAAAGACAAGAGGAGGGAGGGATGAATGAAGAGCTTTGGGGAATACCGAATGTAAATTTCCTCAAAAGTTGTCTGCAGCAAGTTCTGTTATGTTTTTATTTCCTGGGGATGAACCGATACTGTATGTCTGTCTTTGCTCTAATTGTCTGGCAAGTCTAGAATGATATTTCTCTGTATTTTTTATGTAGAGTGAAGTCTGTCTGTGTGGTCACTATTCCCTCTGCTGAGATTCAGGTTTTGCACAGTACCATGCAATCAGATTTACTTGTTTCATACGAATCAAAGGAGCTTATTGGTCATCCTCAGAATAACAGACTGTAGTGCTTCGCTCATTGATTCTGCAGAGATTTGCGATGTTTTTCAGTCCCCTGTGTTCCTTCTTTTATTTTTCCTTGTGCAAAGAAACATCATTTGCTATTATCCACGAATATTGAGATCAGAACCAAACAACAGTGAAATATTACATTTTCTGTTGTTTACTCTTGCATGTGACCAGTTTTATGAATCAACCTTTTCAGAATGATGAAGTTAAAGAGGGGGTATTATGCGTATTCAGCTTTCTACTGTTACAACGTTCCCACATCAAAACCGTTCTGAAGAGGCTTTGGTTATCATTCATGCATGTTTGAGTATTTTAGTGATCTCTCCTGGGCCCTATTCAAACTCTCCTTATATTTAGCTGTACGATTCTGTGCAATGCTCTGCTCACAAGCCTACGTCATGCACGCTCCCATTTGATAGTTCTCCATAAATATACAAAAACATGATACAAAACTGTTACGCAACAACTTGACAAACCTGACGCGATGTGTAGTAGCTTCATTAGAGGAATGCACGTTGATTGTGTTGTGATGGCGCTCTGAAGGAGGAATGAGTTAACCTTTTAAGGACTGAGCACATTATAGACGATTATAGCTCGCCTAGACTTTTTTTCTTTTCTTTATTTAGCCATAAAAATCTTGTTGAAGGAAGTATCATGATGTACTTTGGCCTTTTTTCACACAGCTACCTCTATTTTACATATCCATCCTTATTTTTCCTTTAATGCATCGAACCGTAATGACAGTAACATTTTTAAAGAGCCCCATGCCGCTGCTTTGAGATGCCGTTTGAATTTGCATGATAGCACAATTGTTTGCGGATTTACGGTAAAGGAAAGTCCGCAACCGCAAATCTATCGGCGGCTATAGCATCTGAGGTTAGAGAGTTAACACGGGGAGTAAAGGGAGGGGAAACTCAGAGCATTAAAAATGGAAGTGACACTTATAAAACATGTTAACACGTTTTGAATGAATATAGCATTTTCAAAACCATAAAAGGTAACATGACGATCTAAATATGTACCGCACTGAAGTAAAATACACCTCTTTAATGTGACAAACAGACAGATTATGGTATTAGTTAACCATATATTAATGAGATTCCTACGTATGACAGTACAGCTAAACAAAACTCAAAAGAAAACTGCCTAACACCATCTACCCAGTAATAAGTAAAAACCCAAAAGTGCTTTCAACTACTGTATATGTGTATGTGTAAAGTACGGATCAGTGAGGCGGGCGGTGGCAGGGTAACCATGTTAGTGACTGAGAGCAGAAAGGCTACATCTGTCACTCCACATTTGCTCATGCACATTCTGACAAGGCCCACAGCCACTCGCGATAACCCACGGCTCATAACGCACGGTACAGAGGCGGAGGTTCACACGCTGTTCAAGGGTAAAACCAGAAGTGAAGGTACAAGCTATTAAAATACATCAGAGTACTGTAGTGATTTGGCAGGATTGGATTGACTGCAAGTTGGAAAGGAAGTATTGTTTGCTCTGGCAGGTAAAGTGATTATTGCGCATTTTCTTTGCCAGCGATTTTTGAACCTGAAATACTATGAGTTTTACTACTATAAACATTGTGGTTAATACTACTGCTACTTATTATGCACTTTTTTTTTTTTTTGTAAGAAGTAAGGTGGGATATTAAGTATTAAGCTATAACATATGTAGGTCATTATTTCACATTTTGTTCATTGTAAAACTGAAAGACCTGTGCTTGTGTCTGCTATATATTTATAATCTATGACACCCATGTATAGGTTACAACTTGCACATTTTAAATCGCAATATTCATCTAAAACGAATCAGCTGACTTCTGCATTAGGGAACAAAGAGATGGCATCTCCAGTGGATAGCTGCAGGTCACACTAGCGAGCAGCGGATTTATTTTTTCATTTGTATCAAAATGAGTACACAGAGCCGCCGAATGCTGCGTGCATCGCCAATAAAGAAAATAAAATTTAAGAACAAAGAAAGTAGAGAGCAGTGGGCGTATGTCAGTAGTGGTGAAAATGGGGGTTGATCCACAATACAAAGCCTAAGACTGCTCAAACATGCATGAATCACTCCAAATACAACTTCGGGTGAGTAAATGTTGAGGAGAAACAACTATAACATGGTTAAAAGCTCTAAAAAGTTGATTTTGCATAATAGGTCTGCTTTAAAACTAAACAGTGTGAGAATAGACACAGGTCCCGCATCATCATGGTAGTAATTCAGTGCCCCAATAAGCACATTTTTATTCAAGTGTTTTCTTAGGATCAGGATTTGTACTTTGAGAATACAGTGGTCCCTCGCTATATCGCGGTTCACCTTTCGCGGTCTTGCTGTTTTGCTGATTTTTTTGTGTAATTTTGCATGCTTTTCTTACAGTGTATGAACGTGCGTTATGTTCTGCATCCTGATTGGCTAAGGGACTGTAAACCATTCTCAAAAGTGCTGTATGTTTGCAAGTTTTCTCCCCAATAAAACCCACATTGTCGATGAAATTTTCTGCACCAACAAATTTCAGAAACGCTTTAGACTTAAAAGTGTTTCTGTGCACAAAGAGGTGCCTCTGTGGATACCGCTGGAGCAGAGTCACACGAACAACACATTTAAAGCGACCATCGAGGAAGGTGGATATAATATACGAAGGTTTGAACTTTGAGAGTGTTTATGCACGAGAGAAATGTGAGAAAATGTTAATGCCTGTCTGAGAAAAGTGTATAAAGTGTGTGGTGAGGGGTTTAACAGCCTTGAAACATATATAATAATTGTAAAAAATAAATCTGACTACTTTATTTCACTTATTGTGGGTTATTTTTAGAACGTAGCCACCGCGATAAACGAGAGACCACTGTAATTGCAAGTATAGATCAGGGGGCAAAGAATAAGGGTAAGTGAAAACAAAACAAAAATAAAAAACAAAAAAATCTTTGCAAACATTCAAGCCTTCAATGCAGGACAATATAGGATCACTCAAACACGGATCAATGAAAATACAACTTTGTGTAATAATGACGAGGGTACATGGTTGTAAACTCCAAAAAGTTGATTTACCATACATAATACGCCCACTTTAAAATATGGCCAAGTTACTTCTAAATGACATTGGATATTTCTCATAATGATCATCGCGTTCTTTTGTAAACAAGATAATGATAACATTCTATATATGTGGGTGAAAATTTATGCATTACTTAAAAACCCAAAAGAATTACTAATAATAATTTTCCTGCCAGTATAACCGTATCTACCATTGATTCAAAATGGGACTTACGAAATGGAAATAATTCGCGCTCACATTTCTGCAAATAGATGCTGATGCTAGTGAAAAAAAAATGTTGCTAGCTAGAAAAGAAGAACATCAAAACTTCAACACCCCACTTTACAGGCATATTTTCCTCGCAGAGCAGTTTCATTGGGGACATCAGATTTACTCGCGCGCTGGGACTTGCTTGGAGTGTGTTGGCGCTGGCATATAAAGTGATTGTGGAGCATTTTGGGTGCCAGGTTTTGTCCCCGCGCCCCCGTTAGTCTCACCCTCCACGGCCCTTTAGCCAGTGACCATATGCTCAGCCCTAAAGCCGGCCTGCTGCCAGTGCCCAGTATATGGCGCTGTAAACTGTGAGGCAACTGCAGATGAGGGACACATGAGGAGGATTTGGATTCTGGCTCTAATCAAACTATTTCTGGAATCTTTTATTTACATGAATTATAAGTTTGAATATGCAAATGTGTTTAGTTGTTTATGTGCACATGTGTCCGTATGTTCAAATGCATTTCACTTTTTGCATGTTTTTGAAATGTCGGAAGCTTTTATGTTTCTGTTTAAAGGCACACTATGTTAGCTTTTCTGGTGGAGTCCTGGAATGTTCCATAGTACTGCATTAAAAATCTATTTGCACATATTAAAACAAACAAAAAAAAAGACTTTTTTGCCAGGTTATAATGCGGCGGTGTGGCTCCATGGATTTCTTTGTACTCCCTCAGTCGTCCAGGTTTGATCCATAGCAAAAGTAAAAATTCATTTCTGTCAACTGGATAAAAGTTTTCGAGTGAAGATGTTTTTCCAAGCGACTTCTTCAGTTATTTGAGGCGGTGTCCAATAGCAACCTGACCAGAACCGAGGAAGCTTCTTGGATGAGCAGCGAAACGTCTTCTCTCTAAAACTTTTGTCCTGTTGACAGAATTGAATTTTCCTTTTGCTTTTCTCCAGGTAGATAGATGAGTGTAAGCTGTACTGTAGAACATTTGAGTCAAGCAATTACGTTTCCATGGAGACAAGCACGCGGCGGACTAGTGTACCAATAACTATTAGCTATAGTGTAAAAAAAAACATGTTAAAAAGACAATATTCTACTTTGACCCTTTCTTATGGTGACTAAAACCAGGCCCTTTGCCAGTCACCCAATGTACTGTGCAGTTAACTGTGAGCCCATTATAGATGAGGCACTGCAATGAGAATTTGATGGCTTTACTCCAGATTTCACTTGTTGGAATTCCCTTTCTCCTTCATGCTATATTAAACTCTCTTTTTTCACATTTAAATCATTGTAATACTACAACCCTGTTCACCATGGCGCTGTAGTCTGTATCAGGCCATGTCACACATTTCACATTTCTGCAAGAACTACTCGCTGCCAAGAAAGTTCTAGGTTTAAGTGTATTTCAAGGTTATAGAAAAATGCATGGAAAAGTATGTCCGTGATGAATTAAAAGCAAGACGAAGTAGTCAAGACTTTAACTGCGGCTGTTGCTATTGTTACAGTGTATAGTGAAAAAAAGACATGCTAAAGGTGCACTGTGTGACTTCTCTGGTGGAGGGTCT
This sequence comes from Periophthalmus magnuspinnatus, assembly GCF_009829125.3. Lineage (NCBI taxonomy): Eukaryota > Metazoa > Chordata > Actinopteri > Gobiiformes > Gobiidae > Periophthalmus > Periophthalmus magnuspinnatus. The sequence continues at coordinate 14,247,338 of NC_047126.1, forward strand.
ACCACATGCTTCTCTCTATCTGTGGAGGTGTTATTGCTTTACCTGTAATATTCCACAGTATGACATTAAACAGGTAACACCACCAGGCCAAGCTACAGGTCACAATGTTAACTTATGTCTATTTTACGTTATTTATCTTGATTTTGTTGTGGGACAAATAAAGGTCCCACCAGGAGAAGGCCTCAGGGAAAACCCCCGGACACGCTGGAGGCATTATGTCTCTTGACTGGCCTGGGAACACGTTGGGGTCCCATTGGAGGAGCTGGAGGAAGTATCTGCGGTGAGGGAAGTCTGAGAGTCCCTGCTTAGACCGCTGTCCTTTATCTTATCCTATGCTAAAAATGTTCATTAATGCCATAAAACATTCCATGCAGGAAAACATCTGCACGGAAACAAGCAGGTGACTCAACCGGAAAAGTTACATGTTTTACTAATATTGTTCATTGTTTTGCGTCATACGATATCTCCAAACCACATGTGTAGTTTTGTTAATAGACGTTTTCTGATTCTGTTCCCTGTTTCTTCAAAGAAACAGGGAACAGATCCATATGGAATTGCAGAACATATAGTACTGCAGGTGACATTTTAATTACATGCATTTTCTCTTCAAACAGGAGAACGGCTGTCAAGGTGCATCCATCTTTTTGTCATTCCTCGGGCAAGCGTTATGTTTGCTTCAACACACATGCAGGACAACATGTTTTGGTTCAAAGGTTCACCTATACCAACGTGATTTAATTAAAAACTTTCTGTTCTGTAATTCAAGCTTGCTATTCGCTACAAAGATCAAAAATAGTTGTGTGGATTGTTTAACGCTAACAAAATATGCTTCCTGATTAGATTATCCACAGACATGAATAAAATTACAACTCGCAATTTGGTAGATGTAGCTTCCTTCCATTTACCAGTTGTGCCATTATCCCCCGTCGAGTATTCGTATAGACGACGTACAGACCTGCTGTTTTCAATCACCAGACGCCGTGGAAGTACCTAGATTTGTGTTAAAGATTTAGAAACCACAATCAATCTTCTGCTAAATGTCCCAAGACATCATTTAAATTTGAATACAACAGCGGCATGTATTCACCCTCTGTTAATATGCAAAACAACTTACAATTTCTGTGTGGCTAAATTAAAGTTGTTGTATTTAAATGGATTCTTTTTCCAGATGAAGGTTTAGTTTGTTTTCATACCTGACAGTTTCGACTAGAATCTCACAGAATGGTCACGTGATGTTGCTGTGTTGTGTCCGATCAGCTGATTTAGGACAGAATGTGAAACAGTAATATGTGCACACGAGCAACAAAAACACAACACAAAGCAGAACTGTAGCAACTGAAATCGGCTATTTTGGACTGTTGGAAAAAAGAAAACCATATATCACATGTGTCAAACTCAAGACCCGTGGGCCAAATTCGGCCCTTCACATCATTGTATGTGGCCCGCGACAAAATAAATTAAAAGGTATGACTGTCTTAAAATGTCAGTTTATCAGGAGATACACAGTTAAACAGCAATTTTTTTCATGTCTATGCAAATCCATATGCGATATTTGCAACTTGAATAAGTAATGAATATAGAAACAAATAGATAGATTAAAAAATAGTGACATTTATCTTACATCTGCCCCTTTGAGAGCAACCATTTTGTTGATGTGGTCCTCGGTGAAAATGAGTTTGACACCCCTGCCATATATGGACTGGGACGGAGCAAACATCATTGGAACAAAGGACAATAAACATCATTGCTGGAAGTAAAAATATGGAAACCGAGACGAGGGGGCCTTTTTACTCTCACACACCTGGGATACTGTCCTGAGGATGGCGCTGTTGTCCTGCCTCCACCTTTAGGAAGATCATCCTGTATCCGTACCCTTTTTACATCAGCTCACTGGACACGTCACAGCAACATCACGTGACCACTCTGAGGAAGCCCGCTAGTGTGCAGTCCAAACTGTCAGGTACAAAAACAAACTAAACCTCTGTCTGGAAAAAGCATCTATTAAAATAAATTAACAGAAGCCCAGATTAACCTCACTGGACGAAAGGTATTGTATCGTTAAGGTACCTATACTTGTAATGTGGGCCAGTGACACAATGATAGAATGATCAAACTACCAACCTTAAAAATGTGTCCGCGACTTGCTCTTCAAAGCTACCTTCTGGACAGATGCCAAACTCTTACCATGTAATTGTTTCACGTCTATCTACAATGAAATTCATCTTCTCTAATCTGCGATAGTCAACCTATTTCTTTGAAGTCTGCCAAAGTAGGTCTTAATCAAACCACAGTGTTCACTAACTAGATTCATGGTTCCCACTAAAGTGCTTTACAGGCACTTTCCTTGACTAATTCACACGCTTTATCAACTAGACAGAGCATAAGACATCAGACACTTTCGAGTTCGTAACCGGAGCAGCAGTTTTATACCTTTGCCAGCGCTCCTATGAAGATGCGCCCACTTTTCTATGCAACAAACCTCTTTTTTCGCTACGTTCATTTGTTGAGAAATCTTCGACGGCAAATTACTCTATGGCAAGACTCTGAAAGTTACAAGGAAACAAGCAGACAGAGGTTGAACCCGCTCAGTTGCCACTTCAAGTTGCCAATTAGGTGTGAAACTGCTGCAAATGTAACCTAAAGACGAGGCCCCGCAATGACGATAACGATCATGATGAAGCCGTGATCCTGGTACCCCGTGAGTGATTTTTGGAGGTTGTGAGAAGGAGGTGAGATCTGCAAAGGTGGAACAACAAAACAAAACATAGCAAAAGTTTTATAGATGAATCAAGCTATGTTTAGGAAAAATGTAAGCACTTATTTTTATATATGACACTGATGTACACCCAAACTCTAAGGCAGTGTTTTCCAACCAGGGGTATGGGGCAATTTAAATGGTTTAAAAGAAAGTTGGAACTGAATAGTGGTTGAATCTACAATGCTCTTTGTACATTTTACATCCTTTATACAGGTTTGGTTGGAGGAGCTGTGAGGGCACGAAATTCTTGGGGGTGCAAACTCAACATGTTAATTTAGAACCTTTTATGGATTCAAACAGACCCCTCCCTCTACCATGTTTGCTGTGCTGTTTGAAACAAGTTTAAATCTAATCTGATGTTGCTTTTTTGTTTTGTTTGTCTCATTTAATAATACAATTTAATTAGTTGTTTATCCTATACCATTTGCAACTGAAAAGCAGCAAGGGAACCTGTTCAAATGCCACCCACTCACTACACACACTACTATGCTTAGGATGGTGGAAGGAATTTAAAGAAAACTATCATAAACTTTCACTAAATAATATATACTGTGGTAAATAATGGACAGACAGACAAGTGAAAATAATCCAGCCATATTGATTGATAGTTTGACAAAAAACACACACAAAACAACAACAAAAAACACACACAAAAAAAATATAATAATAATTAAAAAAAAATCCAGCCACATTGTTCAAATATCTTGAATGCAGTGTTTTGGACAATGGATTTTTATTTTTTTATTTTTTTTCCGACCCCTTCACATAGCCCAAGTTTAAATCTAGTTAGCCCCAAACCCAATATGATTTTTTTATGATTTATTTTTATTTTATTTATTTATTTATTTATATATATATATATATATATATATATATATATATATATATATATATATATATATATATATATATATATATATATATTTATATATATATATATATATATATATATATATATATATATATATATATATATATATATATATATATATATATATATATATTTTTTTTTTTTTTTTTTTTTTTTATGTAGTCTTATTTTGTACACTGTGGTTTAAAAATGAATATTCTATGAAAATGGGACAAAAATCGTTGACATAATTTTGACATGAATATAATTAAAACAAGAAAATAGAATTGTTATAATTGGCTATATTATTAAACAGATTTAGAATTACTGAAAAAAAAACTGAATCAGGACATGATGTGGGGGTACTCAAGAGTGTGGGACAGCGCTTTGCAGGTACAAAGGACAAAATAAGTTGCAATTAAATGCTCTGAGGATGTCTGCAATTCTTTGTGGATGGGTTTGGCCTCCAAAATTTGCTTCAAGTGATGTTGTTTTGTTTTGTTTGTCTCATATAATAATACAATTTAATTTTATCCTATCCCTTTTGCAACTGAAAATCAGTATAAAGGTAACCTGTGGCTTGTAAGAATGAAAACAATAAGCAAGGTGAAAAGTTCCCATATAAGATGCATTTTAACACAGTTTTGAGCAAAGATTTCTGATGTACTGATTTGCAAACCCAACTTATCCTTGTGTAATTCTGCTCAGAGTTGTCAGTTCTCAGTACACAGAGTTCTGTCACGTCTGCATTATCTGCATTTTGAAATATCACATCAGATTGAATCAGAAATACAACATTTCTGACAAATGTGTTTCAAATCATTCTTGTTTATGTGAAAAGTCATGCAAATAAAATGAAATAAAAATAAAAATATGTAGGCTATCTCATGTCAACGAGGGAGGATTTGATCTTCCTACTAAAGGGAAAATGTGCAGCATCTATGGGGGATATGCAGCCTCTTTAAACCAATTCTGGTCTTTTAAGTGATTCCCATCTTAGAGCTGTCTTGTCATGGCCAATGAGGCTGGACCCATGCAGCCGGGCTCAGGATGAAGAGAGCGGTTTTGATGGACTCCACATCGTTCTGCTCTCTGGCCTCCGCTATCATCATCCCTGATCCCAGTGACACTGAGCTCATTACGGCGCTAGAACGTGGGGAGGGCAAAGGCAAATTAGTGCATTTTTCAACAGATTCTACAATTTAAGAAGAGTTTTTTTGGCTGAAATATTAAGTTTGGCACTCTGTAAAGTTCAGATGAAATAGACACCCGTGGCGCTGCTCACTGACAGCTGTGGTTTTCAAATGTTTCACCACAAATTCAGAATGATGGGTGTTTTAGCCTGAGGTTTGGTCCAAACATGTCTTTTAGTGTTTTCTTTATTCTCCATCTGCTCCGCCAAGTGAACAGAGGAGAGTCCTGCCAGATGCAACAGAGGCTATTCAGTTTCAAAAGTGAAATATTGAATAAAATAACTTTGTGAAGAGTTATCTATATTTTTGGCTTGGTCTGTTTGATATTCATGGCTTTCAGGTTCCTTCATGTTATGTGACATTTTGAGAACCTTTTCCAATTCAAAAGATGTGCTATTTTGTTTAAATTGTTAATTGCAACAGTCGTAAATCTTCGTCATTCTGAAACCCATTGCCAACAGTATGAGAGGTGTCCAAAAGATAGGTATTTCAAACAAAAGAAATCTTAAAATCTTAATAACCCAGATCAAAATGACAAAACTGTAAGTTGTGAGACAGTTCCAAAAAACAGATAAACAAAAAACTATCATTATACCTCTGCAAGATACTGCATTCTTAGTCCATCCACAATGTGCTTTGGTTTCTATGGAACCTGAGTGAATGGAGTTACGAGAGCTTTTGAGGTAATGAAGTTCTTGTAGATAATAGTTAACATCATTTAGAGTAACTAAGTATATCAGAGGAGCAGATGTGTGCATAAGTGTTTGTTCAATAAAGCTAAATTAACCAACTAGAGATGCATTTCCAGAACAATGACAAGGTTATATATAGAAGCACAGAGGTAAACCAAAGATAATCACAGCATATGGACTAAACGAACACGTCATGGCAACCACCTGAGCACCTGGGCTGAAGAGTTTTGTTGTTGAAAGATACCATTTCTTAAATTCTAGGAAACTGGAGAAGTATTGATTTCCTAATAGAAGCATTCGGGACTGTTTAAAGTGTGGTCTGTGAAATTGGAGTATTTCTTCCACCTGTAACTAGTCCTACAGCACATTAGGTTTTCTGCTCCATTGCTTCCCGTCTAGACTCTTCCTGTGGACCTCCCAAAGCATTTATCCAATCATTGCAATTCCCAGCTCAGTCTTCAGTCCATCCCACACCTACATAGTGTAATCTCATCAGAGGCCGACTCACTTATAACAAGATGTGGTATAGGGAATTATGCTTCACAGAATATGAACAAACATAATGCAGTACGGTAGTTGCTATGAGAGTTATTAAGATGTTTTGCTCAGTTTAATTTGCACAATGTAATTTTCTTGGTGAGGTTTTTGCTGGATACTTTTCTCAATGGGGATGTCCTTGCTTTGCCTGGAATGTTTCCCAGTATAGCATTAAACATCTCAATAATTTATTCAATTACAGACGTTTTATTTCATTTTGAAAGAATCTTTTTCCAGACCAAGGTTTAGTTTGCTTTCATACGTGGCAGTTTCGACTGCTCACTAGTCTTCCTCACAGTGGTCTCGTGATGTTGCTGTGGCGTGTTTATTCAGCTGATTTAAACAGGTTTTCGCATTGTCTTCCTACCGGAGGAGGCAGGATGACAGTGCCATCTGCAGTGTGACTTCTTCAGGACAATATCCCAGGTGTGTGAGAGTAAAAAGGCTCCCTCGTCCCGGTTTCCATATATCGATTGCCTCCTTAATCCAGTGATGTTTGTTGTCCCCTGTCCCAATGATGCTCTATCACAGTTCATAATGTAGTTCTCTCTTGGGTTGCTATAGTTCTGCTTTGTGTTTTGGTGTTTCATTTTACTATTTCTGTATGGCCAGCTAAAATATGTTTAATATGATTCACTTAGAAAAGGGTTTGCTGTGATTCTCGTGTTTTAAGGTAAGGAAGTGGACAGTAGCTCAGTTGTTAGAGCGTTTGTCCACTGATTCGAAGATTGGCGGCTTGAATCCAGCTCATCATTGGTTGAGCAGCCAGATCCACACATTGGAGGTGCGATTCCAGCTCCCACAGATAAATGCTGTCGTTGTGTTCTTGGGCAAGACACCTTGCCCCCAGTGTCTGTGTACATTGGTGTATGAATGGATGAGTAGTTCCTTGATGTAAAGCACTTTGAGTGTCTTGAAGGTGGAAAAGCGCTATATAAAAATGTGACCATTCACCATAAATTAATTTCTGTATTATCGCTTATCATGATATTTTCAGAATCAATATATCACAGTTCAAAATATTTTAACGTAACAGGCCTATGCACAGACAACCATCTGTATTTGGAGAAGGATTTTTTTGCAAAACATAAAAGTAAACCTTTCTTCTACAATATGACATTTGAGATGATCAAATTCAATAAAAATAATAATAACTTGCACCCCCCAGCAGGAGTTCAAATATTATAAATATTATAAAATCCTCGCTGAGAGAAAAAAAATAAAAATTGGACTTTTCAGTGAAATTTAGAACTAAAGTAAGTTTGTCTGTGCATCACTCGTCACTAGAAGATACAGAATGTGTAACCTTTGTGAGTGTAAAATGCCATCACAATACACAATACAATGAAATCACAGAGAAAGTTGCACAAAAACGTTCAAATGTCACCCACTCACAACACTACCCTTAGGATGGTGGAAGGAATTTTAAGAAAACTTTCAGAAAATAATAGACAGACAGACAGATAGACAAATATATAGATAGATAGATAGATAGATAGATAGATAGATAGATAGATAGATAGATAGATAGATAGATAGATAGATAGATAGATAGATAGATAGATAGATAGATAGATAGATAGATAGATAGATAGATAGATAGACAAAAAACAAACAAAACAACAACAACAAAAAACAGCCACATTGATTGATAGCTTAGCAAAAGAAAAGAAAAGGAAAAAAATCCAGCCACATTGTTCAAACATCTTGAATCCGATGTTTTGGACTCTGGATTTTTTTTCGGACTCCTGTACATAGCCCAGATCCTCCTTTTGTCCCCTACAAAATGAATCACTCTTGGAAGACGATAAGATCAGGACATTTAACAACCAGAATATTAAAAAAAATATATCAAACTTACACACACTAGAAAAGCAGAAATATCTTTCCCCATCAGTTTAATCTGAACACTGTGATCTGACAGTCTAATCTCACACCCCATGTTAATAGCTTTCTTTGATGTCAGAATTTGATTAGCAGCAGGAACTTGTTTTCATTAATATCTGTCTGTATCGAGAAGTATTTGTATGATTTGAAAGATAAAATCACCGTTTTATCATTTTCACCACTTGGAAAAATCTTGTGTCACACTGGAATACATTTGCGGCTGAAAAATACATGAGCAAAAAGTGTTAAAAGTTGAACAAAAAGGGGACGTTCTCCAGAAGGTTTTCAAGTACATGTGAGGTTCATTTACATTATTTGCATGAACTCAGGGAAACAACTCAAACTGTAGAATAAGATGGACACATTGATGCATTGGTGAGACATGGAATAACACCATATGATTCATAGTTTTTTTAATCAATCATAACACAGGGGTTTGAATAGCAATATGTTCCTATATATTATAACACTGAATTCTACTACACTCAATTGGTAGTTTTCAGATCCTAGAATGTGATGATATACTTCCAAATGTGGGGCAAGAGTCAAATTTTTGTACTTAGCCATGAAATATCCAAAAGGTAAATTCACAAATGTTAAACCCATAGACTGTATAAAAAACTGGACTAAGTGAGTTTGACATCACCCATAATGCTCGACTCTAGTCAAATGAAGCTCAGCGAGGCCAGCGGTTATGGGGCAAATTTGTAGTCAGGCTTCATATTTGGAAATCCGACCGTGAGTATCATAGCAATCGAAGATAAGGTCCCTTCCCACCCCATACTAAACCAGCTTAGCAACGCTGTCAATCAAACCTGTTGCTAAGGCAAGCGGGAGTGACCTCGGGGAAAGAAGGCAGCTGATTTGTCTGTTAATAGTGTTCATATCTTGATTTACAGACACAACAGCGAAATAAAAATACCAGGACCACGTAGAGAAGGTTAATATGAACATTTTAAGACCAAACTGACAAGTTGATGGAACCGGAAGCACAGCCCATGATCACTTCCTGTTTGGAACATGACTGCTAGCAGGTTAGTTATGTCCATTTAGATATAGTCAAAATGATTGAACCTGATGATTTGTCTTAGCGACTAGACCCAAGAACTCAACACAAATCTGCATTTTGATATTCATTTTAGCTGTCCCCATCTGTATTAAATGTTATTGCCCTATAGAATGTTGTGACGTCATTTGAAACTCAGCAATAAAAGCTGATTATTTTTGAGGAAATATATTATCATGTAAGTGTATCTCACTCTTTATATTTCACCTATGATTTGTGAAAGTTGGACAGTTTCTGACTTTTTCATCAACCAAACCAGGGTCATGTGGTCACACTTAGATAAACTATTTGAGGTTTTGGAATATATGCATTACAATACCTTAGTCTAGGCTTGTAAGTAAATATAGATGATAAACGATAATATTGAAACTAATGCCACTGACACAATAAACCAAGAGTAGATTTAAACCACAAAAACTATTCTTTCTTTCTTTCTTTATTCTTTATTTGTCAGGGACCATGTACTTTCAAAAGAAAAGATGATTTATACCAGATTTACCTACTGCTACTTTCTATCTGCCGTCCCTGGGCAGGTGAACATGCATTAAAAATACACATTTCATTAGAATTACATTATAAAACTATCAGTACATCATTCTAAATCTACAATATTTAAAAAAATCATGAGCTGCAATAAATAAACAGCAGAATGAAATGCTTTAGTACTCAGTTTGCATCTATAATGAGTCATAGAAGTTATTTATTAATCCTTTGACGGCTTAAATCATCATACAGACAAAAAATTTCCCGTTCATTCCAGCTTTTATATATTGGAACGATAACTTGATATAATGAGTATCGTGACAGGTTTACTTTAAGTTAGTTCACTCATTCCACTGTGGGTCATCTCAGTTAAACAAGAAGCATCACATGGGTATTATGGGCAGTGAGTGAAGTGTCATGCCTGTGGACACAACCGCAACCTGCAAGGCATAGGCTGGAATAGAAATGCCAACCTTTCAGTTAAATAACACATTCCAAAGAGATTAATTTGGCCTCCTTTCCTTCTAAATACTTTTGTGTCCTCAGAAGTCTCACGATAACTGGAGACAAGTGGTCGAACATTTAGCAGAAACATTATTACTCCATCACATTTTAGGGGATGATAAAATATTATCACCAGTCAAAGAGTAGCTTGAGACTGATCATAGTTTTTACAATGTCAAAATGGTGGAAGATGTTGCCATGGCAGCAGTTTGAAGTGAGGTCACCAGCAAATTTGAAAGTTTCTTGAAAATGTCTTTTCTGACACATATAAACCTGATATGATGAGTGAAATGTGAAATGGTAAAACAGGATTGAGTTGTTAAAAAATGCATAAGTCTGTAAGTGTTTTGGTCCTGAACTGAAACTTCAGATAAGCAGACGCTGGTTAAGGGAACCATGTCCAGGCTGTTAACTGAGGGAGGTAGGTGGGTCACTGCCGCATTAGCCACGCAGATGCTAACTGATGCTAATGTTATGTTGGGGTGAAGTAGACCTCTGCTCAGCTTGCTCCATCACTTTTTGTATGACTACACATGCTGGTATTTTGGCGTTTTCAAATACATATTTAAATATTAAAATAAACGTTAACTGCAAAGATCAATTAGCTGTTATCACTTTGGCAACCACTAATAGAGATTGGGATTAATGCCATACTTTGGAATGTTCCAGGCAAAATATGACATCTCTATGTAACAAGCAAGGGGCAAACTCTCCACCAGAAAGATGATATAGTGCAGCTTTTACTGCTTAATCTTTGTGTGCATTCATTTGAGTTTGTAGCCTTCAAATCCAGTTGTTTTCAAATAATAGTGCGTAATAATTATACACATACTGCTCAATAGTTCACCTTCCCACCTTCTCATAGTTTCGGACAGTTTAATGAGCTAATGCGTGCATTAAATAAACAGATACCTTACATCAAATAATAGTCAAATCTTTTAGACTGAAAATACAAATAAAAAACAATAAAAAAGTAGAAGAATAAAACTGATAATACATTGGAGTACTGATGTTCAAGTAATTGAGATTTTAAGAAGTTAAAGCAGTATCCAGATACTTGAACTCCTCCACTTGAGGCACTCTTGATCAGTCAGGTCAATCTGTTCCTATTCTCACTTTTGGTCATGAGCTCTCGGTAATGACCGAAAGGGCAAGATCTCGGGCACAAACGGTCCAAATGAGTTTCCTTACTGAGGGTGGCTGCACATTCCCTTAGAGATGAGATGATGTGTGAGGAGCTCAGTCACATGGGAGGAGGTTGGAGTAGAGCCGCTGCTCCTCCATGTCAAGAGGAACCAGCTGAGGTGACTCAGGCATCTGTTCAGGATGCCTCCCAGAAGCCTCCTTGGAGAGGTGTTCCGGGCACGTCCCACTGGGAGGAGGCCCTGGGGAAGACCCAGGACTGGAGGGACTATGTCTCTCAGCTGGCCTGGGAACACCTTGGGGTCCCACCGGAGGAGCTGGAGGAAGTGTCTGGGATAGAGGAAGTTTGGGAGTCACTGCTTAGACTGCTGCCCCTGTGACCCGGCCCCGGATAAGCAGAAGAAAATGGATGGATCTGAATTAGTGTTGTCATGATACTACAATTTCAAACTCGATTTCAGTACTAAGTAATAGGCTCAGTACTCAATACCAGCTGCAATACCATAAGGATAATTACAAAACACTCTTTATTTAGATAATGGAATGTCATTTTCAACATTAAATCTAAGTACTTTCTTGTACTTTCCATCCATAGTGATCCCTGGGTGTATACTCATCTATGTGTCTCTTATTTGTTCTGATACAGCTCAAGATCATTCTAAAGCTCTTCAGGAAAGGTTCATTTCTGTTTTGTGAATGCGACATTTTAGTATTGATACTTGCTCAAATGAGTATCTAGTTTTCATACTAGTTTTAGGATTAGAGTCTGATTTTTGATACTTTTGACAAACCTAACCTGAAGTGAACAAGCCTTTGACCTGCTATACGAATCTTATGAGGTTTTAGATTTGTAACTCTCCATCATGTTTCCAGCACCATTATCATTATCCTGTTTGTTAGATTTGGACTACAGAAATGAGCGCTGCAGTTTCAGCTGTTATTCGAGTATGTTTTCCTCGCCTCTGTCTTCATCTGCCAGAATCTTGCGGTCAGGAAATGTGGGATGGATTCAGTTACTAATGGTCTTAAATTGATACTTAACTCAGAGAAATCTTCAGAGGAGCAGCGTGATAAATATTTCATATCCAACACCCACAGCTGGAATGCACTGCTCTCTGATTAGGACAGTATAACAGCAACACACATGAACGCAGATACACACACTTCTACATACAACATGGGCAAAATTTTATCTCCACATATTTCCATCAAAGCATCAATCCATCCATCACACAGGATCCTCTCAGTCTGAAACCTTGTCTATAATTGGGTTTGCACTTCCCATCTGTGGAGTTTTTGGCGGTAAAAGAGCAGCGTATTTGTTTAATGGGAGACAAAATGAGAGGACTGACATAATGTGGGCTGGGTGATGGTGGCTTTTGGAAAAGGGAGTATTATGCCAAGGAAATTATTAGTTTCTTGATTTGGATGCAAGTGAATGTAAGAATTGCATTGACGAGCCAGGGCTAAAGATGCTATAACTCCCACCAGCAGGGGTCAGGAAAGGGACATCTTGGAAGATTTTGAACTAACATCCCGCACACAGACTTTTGTCAGTCTGACACTTAATCTGCTCTAATTGGGTTTGCACTTCCCGGCTATAGTGTTGTGTCAGGAAGAACAGTCTATGGGAAGACCAAAATTAGATTTGCAAGAAAGCATTGATATTGGGGAATCTAAATACTGTATGAAACATAAAGCAAAAAGAAAAAAATGCAAAAATGAAGGTAGGAGTTAGTTGTGAGTATCATTGCTTCAGGTGGTTTCTACAAAAAGTTGTTGCTTTATAGGTTTGTAAAAGAACGAAATGATCCAGTTTTGTTTTCTGTTCATTCAGCCTAGGATTACAAAATCGTGCTTTGACATGTTGTGGGTACTACAGTAAAAAAAAAAAAAAAAACGTTAAAAAAAAGAAGTAAAAAACAACAACAACATGTTATGTGTCCAAAAGGTACACCACTTTTCTGCTGGAAATTGCTTGTCTCCATTGGATGCTTTGTTTTTAACATGCATTCTTAGTGTGAATAGGCTTGCCTCTCCACAGATCTGAACTGTAACTGTATGTTGTACTGTGCTTTATGCTGTAATGTCTGCATGTTACTGCCTGCCTTTGTCTGTTTTATGTGAGGTTATGGTTATGGCACTGTAAATGTAACAATGCTCTCTGTTCTGTCCCTTTCAAATAAATTACAACAGCTACTACTACTACTACTACCACTACTAATACTACTACTACTACTTCTAATAATAATAATAACAAACAGCAAACAACTTCACTTAGAGGCATCATTTGCTTGTCTCCATGGAGCCAGACAAGTTCAAACTGTGAAACATTCCAGACAAATAAATAACTGATTCATTTATATTATTTTATTATGTCTACTTTTTTTCTACACATTATTGTCAGTCATTCACAGCAACCAACCACTCTCACGTTCATTACTTCAAGTCAAAAACATCATAAGTACCTGGTTGTTATGTGCAGAACGGAAACTGCGCACTAAATCCTGTTATAGAGACGTTCAGTAGTACATTGTCACATGCATGGCCAGTCTCCTTTAACTGTGAAACTGTGAAAGCATTCTCGCGGTCGCCGTAGTAAAACAACACCAGCGTGCGCTCCGCCTCTGAACGCGCTGACAGCTGTGTGCGCAGGTTGATAGTTAACTAAAACAAATGACAGTGCACATTTAAGGACTGCGGCTAAATGGAGCGTTTTACAGAGCAGATCCGCAGCAGTTTGGGCACATTCGGATCTGATTAGCCTTTTTAAGGAAGACATAAGAGCAGGCTGACTCAGAATGGCAAGTCGTAATAGGCAGAAAGGAGATAAAGGTGTGCAATTACTACGAAATTTGACGACGGGCAAGACAGAAGTTATTTCACACCGAGAGCGACGTGTTTTTGAAGTGTACCGGTGAGAGCGGATGTGTCAGTTTGTGTCTATTACATCGCGGCAGAGTGTGAGGCAAAGTATGAGCTAAAGGAGTGACATCCCAACGATACACCAACCCCCTCCACCCGCCAACAGCACATCTCTCACAAAGCGCAGGCAAGGCTTTTTCAACTTAAAAGTGCCGTGAAGATAAGTACCTGAGAATGTAGGCTACGTTCCCACTGGCAAATGGAGACAATTCTAATCGGAGTTGGAAGCAAATTGGCTGGAATCGTTACTATTGTGTCCAGATTGAGAGAAGTTGATGGGCAGAGGGTTTGGATGAAAAAAAAGGAAAGTTTTGCAGGTAGCGTAGGTGTTCTTGTTTTGAGGGGAGGTGTGAGGGAGCAGGGATTTAGCTGGTTAAGTATGTGCCTATTAACTGGAAGGTATCTGGTAGGTATCTGAGTATTTTACTGTTGCTGTGCTTCTGACATCGGCATAAAAATTTGAACATTTACATAAATTTACATAAAAACAGGTAGGTTCCATAGTGGTCCATAGGCATATACTAGTCTATGTAGTCTTCTTTCGCGGTCTCGCTGTTTCGTGATTTTTTTAGTGCAATTTTGCGTGCTTTTTTAATGCACATTGTGTTCTGCGTCCTGATTGGCTAAGGGACTGTAGACCATAGTCGTTCAGTTTCCTCTGTGCCGTGTCTCCTGTACAGTACAGAAAGCGTTCAGCCAAATTTACATAAACGTTTGATCGCAGTGTGACTCTGAAGTGCTGTATGTTTGCAAGTTTTCTCCCACAATGTCGATGAAACGTTCTGCACTGACAAAGGCGCCTACGAAGGTTTGAACTTTGAGAGTGTTTAAACAAAAGAGAAATGTGATAAAATGTTAACACCTGTCTGAGAAAAGTGTATAAAGTGTGTGGTGAGGGGTTTTACAGCCTTAAAACACATATGATAATTGCACAAAAATTAGAACACAATATGCATTAAAAAAAACATGAAAAAAAGTGCTAAAATGAACATGCTAAAGATGTTGCCCTTTGTCTATTTTTACGCTGTACAAGCCAACAAACTCATCACACCCCAAACTTAAACTTGTGTTGTTAATATCATGAAAAATACATCTCACTTTGCCAGATGTGTAGGTGGAAGTAAAAGCTCATCTCCATAGATCCAGCACAACACTGGATGCAAATATATATGTAACAAAAAGAACTGTGGGATATATTTAAAGATGCACTATGTAATTTCTCAGGTGGACTTCCCATAACGGGGGAAATAATAATACTGCTTTACCAGGAATACATATCTATCTGTATTCACGTACAGGGATTTCATTTACAAAAGTCAACTGCTTGTCTCCATGGCGATTGCTAAGTTTTATGCCATTTTGTAGAACATTCTCTGCAAAACAAGGACACCTCCATGGAGAATAAGTTTAAGGTCTGAAACCCTCGTGCCCCTCGTGTAATTATACAATTTCAGATTCATATCAGTGGTATTTTGAGCAAGCCAATTTGTCTACTTGCTCTAAATCTCCAAAAGTTGTTGTTGGTGTGTGTTAGCATTGGTAAGAGTTTTATTTTAACAAGCACCGAGTCAAGATGGCAACTGTTTTATTTAGTAGCTCATCTCACAGCTGAAACCAACCCATGCTTGTATGACATGATTTCGGCGCATTAGAAAGTTCATCTAAACATGCAATTAAACTATGACTCTTGAGGTTTTGCAGGTTCTTCAGACTATAGTAAACTCATCCACATTTTTAGCACATTTCAACTTTCAAGTGTTACATTTTTGAGAGGTTTCCTGCTATCTCTTCCCATTAATCTTGCATTCGTTTTGGTCTTGGCGTTATCGCTCTAAGTCTGTCCTCTCATAGTGTTCGTTTTTAGGCTTCATCTTGATTAGTGCGGTTCTGGCTACAAAAGTTCCTTCTCCCACAATCTCAATCAACTTTAGGAAGGCAGTTTTCGGTAACCATAATAATGAAAAAGCTGCTGAAAAGATGCCAGCTGACAGTGAACGAAGCGCAGCTCTCCTCCTCCCACTCTGTTTGGCACTGGCTGGTTTATTGTTAGCGTTATGGAGATGGAGGGACAGCTGTCGGGACTGGAGTTGCATCTGTCCAACCAGATACAAGCAGAACTGTGAGAGCGATGTACATTTAATGGGAATAGTAAAGAAAATCTGGCATCTTTAACTATTGTTTACAAAGTGAGAAGATTATATTCTATGGACTACTTTTAAACATTATGTAACATTCTTAAAGGTGCACTATGTATATATATATTTTTTTTTTTTTTCTGGTAGAGGACCCGCCATTGTCTCGTTTCCATGGAGATGTTATTTCCTTTCCTACAATGGCATTGAAACATATCTATCTCCATGGAAACAAGCGGTTGACACTACCAGGTCAAGGTACATGTCAGATTGTGTCAGAGGTGAACCCGCTCATAGTAAGAATATATGTTTGTAGCTTTTTAAAAACACTTGTAATAGAAAAAATATGTACATTTAGTAATTGAAGTTGATACCTTTTATATTGAGGACCTTTTTTTCTTTTTTTTTTAGATGAACATCTGTAGTATTATTAGAAGCAGTAAGTAGCACTAGTAGTAGCAGGTTACTGAGACAACAGTGCTCAGAGTGTTTGTCCACTGATCTGACCCGCTATCAACATAAACGTAACGTGATTGGTCAGATCCACTGACCCACAGGTTGGCAGTGCGATTCCAATTCCCACAGATGAATGCTGTTGTTGTGTCCTTGAGCAAGACACTTAATCCACCTCTAATGAGATTAAAATGCACATTTAGAAATTCCGTTCGAGGCAATTTAGAAATATCTTTGTGGAGACAGGCAGGCAACGAACATCCTGACCAAAAGTTACATAGTGCACTTTTGAACATGTTCTTTTTTTTTTTTTTTTGCATGACCTGTGTGTGTGTATGTGAATGTGTGTGAATGTGTGTGAGTGATTCCTTGATGTAAACCGCTTTACATTCTTAGAAGATATAAAAAAAATGTGACCATGACCATGACAGCAGTTATAGTAGTCACGCATAAGTTAAAATCACAGTAAAATGGATGTAGAAGTAATAGCTGAAGTAAAGAAAGTGAGTCAAGTCAGATATATATATATATATTTTTATTCGTATACTTGGTCCAACGAATTTGCATTAAAGTAAACCCAGTGAATGGCTACTTCAACCGTAACACTGGTCTGAATGAAAGTCAGAGTAATTAAATATGAATTCTACGGTTGATGATACATGATTTATACTTGAAAAATGGGTTAAAAGCCCACACATTACCTGCATTTTAAATGGTACTAAGTGTGAGACGACGCTTCCTGCTACATATTGCTCTATAATGAAGACTTTTTATTCACACTCATACATTAATTATGATGCACCATCTCTAAAGCATGAACTGCTACTGATATGTGCCAGCGTGTTTTAAAGCAAGACACTTCTACCACTCAATGGCTTCAATGGAGACGATTAAAAATTCAAAAGCTACAACGTATTCACAGTACTGGTTTACAATGTACTTTAATTGATTTGTAGATTAGTATATTCCTCTTTCACCATAGGGACATTTGACATAACTTTTTTTTTTTCTTTTCCTTTTCTCTATAAAAGATACATCTGAAGTACAATTATGGTGTTAACCTTGACTACATAGATGTTAACTGTGTCTGGGGGCGCCAATTCGTTTAGCGATGCCCTCATAATGTCCATAGTAGCTCATGTGGCCTACGGTTATGAACTGACAAAGTGATAAGTGCCTGCCCATCACATGCCTGCAATCTAAGAGGATTTTCAGATGCATCGAGTTCCATAGAAATTAGCCAATGAAAACAATTAAAACTACAAACTCTTATACTATGATGCAATTTAAAGGCACTGCAGCTGATCTTTACCGTCTTAAGATGAGGAAAAAAACACAAAAAGTCAATTTTAAATGCTTTGCAGTCGTCCAAAGTTATTCCTCACTTATCTTATGCATTCAGAGCATCCTAATTATTTTCCACCATCAGTTTTTAGGCAGTTTTCAGAGTAGTTTTGCTGTGGTGGTAAAGCTACAACTAGCATGCTAGCACACACTTCCTTATTATCTGACAATAAAACGCTTTATATATATTTTATTACAGCACGCAGCAGACTTATATTGACCTCGAGAGCTGCTTACCCAATGTCTGTACTCGAATGCATGGGGGAAAATGGTACAAGGCCTTTAACTTGTACTTAAAGGAAACTATTTTAAAATTACGTTTCCATCCCTTGTTTCCAAACCCTGTTCATAAAATGTGAGTCTTTGCAAAGTGAATGGATTGACCCATGTCTTCAGTAAAGGAAGGACATGATAGTCAAGATTTTGGGCTGTTTTACTGCACCCAAACAGAGCTGTACCAAAGTGCTTCACAAACAGAAAAACAAAACATAATACAGCACAAAGATATAAGAACAACAACCAGACATTTGCAACAATATAATAGTAAAACAGTAGCACTTGTTAAAAGCCAGATCATAGAGGTGAGTCTTGATCAATAGATGTGGTATTCTTTACATGGATCGGGAGCTCATTGCAAAGTTTCGGGGCCTTTGGTTTTGAGACGACATGGAGGAATGCTCAGTAAGTGCTTTGACGTTGAGCTGAGGGACCGAGACACAGAGTAAGAAACCAGGAGATCAGACGGGTGACCTGGGGCAGCATCATTAAGAGCTTTAAAAGCAAATTGTAAAATTTAAAATCTATTCCAAACTTCACTGGCACTGGGGTGATACTGTCTCTTTTTTTACCAGTAGTCCAACCAGTTAACCTCTTCCCTTTTGAACATGTGACTCCTCAAAAAAACTATTACAAAGCCAATATATTGTACCTTACCTATTATACCAAGTCCTTACACACATTGGCCGATTCATTTGGCATATTGGCGTTTTGATTTGGTTTTCCTAATGAAGTTTATTGATGTATCCTTGAGACCACCTAAAAAGTTTGAATGCTTTGATGCATTAAACTTTATGATAACTTCTTTTTCACATTACATTTACAATATGCTCATGTCTTTATATCATTTTAAAATGGGCTTAGGATATTTCACTCTTGTATGCACATTTCAGATGCAGATTAGATGGATTTATTTGTCATATACAAGTAAACACAAAGTCAACAATGCGATGAAATGACAGGAACCTGTCCACTCACAAAACAAAATGATATTAAAGATAAAAGCAAATACACAGTTTCATATTCCCACCAAAGTACATTCATATATAATAAGAGTGTAGGAGCTCTTTGCCTATTTTTGTTTGTTCTAAGATTAGTTTATAATTTGTGTTCATGAAAAATTAGTTTGACATTTTATTGTATGGGTTAATTTGCATATTTAATGGATACATATATTTTTGCTGTTAATATTTCTTATGTTTTGCTATTAAGTTTAGTCTAATTTGCTATCATACATGGAAGTAAAACCTGCTAAACCGACAGAAACCTGGTAAATCTAAGGAAACTTAGTAAACCTACGGAAAATGCATTTCGTAAACCACATACCCATGGTGCCCAAAGTGATTATTTGAGTCTAGAGTCTAAGTGATTATCTAAGTTTGCTCACCACTTTTTTTTTTTGTTGGTTTTCGATGACAAATAGCCACTATAAAGAGAATAGCTCATTTTTCAAGGTAATAAAACATTGTGCATTATCCTGATTGGCCGAGATCAGAGCGAATGACACCTACACATGCAGCAGGGTAAATTTGGATTTGAGGCCGGAAATATTGCACACTGGCATTGCACTGTAGTCCGTCACAAAGTGCTAATACATGCACTTTATGTGAGTAACTGTGGCCTCAAAATGTCTGCATAGAGTTCTGATGTGCTAAAGAAGTGTTGAGTCATTACCCCGCAACAGTCCCCTTGGCAGCTTTGCAAATCTTTTGTCCCTCATTCGGCCCCATCAATAGGAGCTGTCCGGTCCCCTCAGTAGACCTGTTAGTCATGAGCTGTCACCATGGGACACGGCAAAGGTGTGACTCACTCATGTCAGTGATGAGTGACAGACAGCTCCCACTGCGGCAAGGAGAGCACAAGAGCACGGGGGGCACAAGATCCTGCTATATTGTGACATTTAGAAAAGTCAAAAACACTGTATGAGGAACATCACTGTATTTTTATTAGTTGCTAGAGTAATAGAACAGGGAGAGGAATTTAGGTGATTTTATAGTTAGTCTTTGCCCCAGTAGGCACTTATGCAATAGTTTTGAATGTCATTCTTCACAAAGATGTTATTGCTTTGCCTGGATTATTCCACAGTGTCGCATGAAACCTCCACAGAGAATGTTTCAAAGTATTGATTTCATCCTGTCTTGTCATCTGAAATTTTACACAGTTCTGCATCTACTTCTTTACATGGAGATGTTTTTATCGCTCAAAACTACCTGAGTGTTCATACTGTGAGCAGGCTAGCCTCTGCACAGATCAGACCTGTAACTCGGCCCGGTGGCGTCACTTGCTTGTCTTCACAGATACTGCCATACTGTGGAACATTCCAGGCAAAGAAATAATCTCCATTGAGACGACCCTCTATAAGAAAAGTTACTTACATGAAGTTGGTCAGTGTCATTGGCTCTGACCAACCTCCTGTAGCTCATGACATATGGAAGAATTGTTGTAAATTGCGTGAAAAGCAGTGGCGGAAGAAGTAGTTTTGTTACAGTAAAAGTACAGATACTCAAGTAATGGTAAAAGTATCACATGAAAAAATCTACTTAAGTAAAAGTATTGAAGTACCTGTTTTAAAAATGTATTTAAAGAGTCAAAAGTAGAAGCATTTTTTGCAGATTTTGTGATCAAATAAAGCTTCAGTGTAGTGATTTTGATAAGGTTTTGTGCTGAATTTTGTTCAGCAGAAACGATAGAATTATTATTATTATTATTATTATTATTATTATTATTATTATTATTATTATTATTATTATTATTATTATTATTATTATTATTGCTATTATTGGTATATATATATATATATATATATATATATATATATACATATGCAAGCAATAATATTAATAGTATTGCTTGTATTATTAGCAATAATATTAATACCAATAATAGCAATAATAATAATAATAATAATAATAATAATAATACTTAAAAAAAAAAATTTAGCTCTTTTTAAAATTGCATGTTTTCGTTTCCACACAATAATAAAAATTACGTTTACGTTTCAGTCCAGTTCCAAAATGTAATGGAGTAGAAAGTACAGATACCTCCTCTCAAATGTAGTGAAGTAAAAGTAAAAAATATCCACAGTAAAATGTACTTAAGTAGAGTACAGATACCTACATTTTTTACTTAAGTACAGCACTTTACTTCTTTTACCTCATTATATTCCATCATTAGTGAAAAGTGCAGGAGGTGTCCATTCATTTGGTCCCACCTCATCCTTAATGCCTAATTTACAGCACATAGACGTGGGTATTTTTCACATTGTATCATATATTTACATACTGTTTGAGACACTGACAAGCTGAGCAGCCCTTTAGGAAAATACATAAACTATGCATTTTCCAAATTAAGACACAGTTTGTCAAATCAGCAACTTGCCAGTGTCTTTGAGCTGATGTGTGCAAATCTTTTCTTAGCGATTATTATAGCCCTGTCTCTCATCAACGCATACCATCCATCAGCGGGGTATATTTGGCATTACTTTCATATAGTAGCTCAAATCCCTTTTAATTTGTATTAGATTTTCCGGGCCCTGATGATGGAAGTTTCACAAGATTAACGATGCGATCACATGGATATTAGCTGTCTTTGCCGTTCCCTCTCACCAAACGTGGGAATCTCAAAATTAAAACAAAAAGGTGACAATTCACGCTCTGTTATCTCTGTTTGAGTGTCTTATTAGTTCTGGTTTCTCAACTTGAATAAAGCACCCCAAACTGGCAACGAAGTCAATAACAACATCCCACTATGACATTTGACTCATTTTCTGGTTTAATTATCCCTTTGCTATTCTCATTCACACCTCCCTTGTGGTTTAAATCTTCAAATCTCTGAAACACAACTAAATGATTCATTAGTCATAATAATGAATAGTTAACAGTGGTGTGCAGCGTCTTATGGCCTTGTCTTGCCGCGTTCTTTTAGCGGTCTAGCCCCACGAGTAGCACCCTTCACGCATGCCTTGATAAGTAATGAGAAAAGCCAAAGCTAACGGCCAAAAATAATAATAAAAAAGTCACCAGGGGGATTGTGGCTGCAATTTCGTCAGACCTGCTTTTCAAAGTGAGTCCACTGGTAATAATGTATTTATGACGAGCGCTGTCGAACTAACTAGGCCTCGATGACAAGTCCGCCCCGCGCATGCCGACAGCCACGCGGCACTCCTCACTGAATAAACCATCACAATAATTCGTCTTAGTATTAACTCATCATTTATTCATACCTCCCGAATAGTGCGAGATGGACCGAGGAAATACGATGCCTTCTTAGGGGGGTAGAAGACGGAAAGCAAACATAGGTGACAGGAGAGGAACTGTGGTGAGGCACTATAAGAAAAACACAAGCCCAATCAAGATTTTATTATGTTATTCATGGGTTTAATGCTAAATGGGAATGATGATTAAATAGTTATCTCAAAGTTGTTATTTTGCTCACTTTATAACACAAATAGTACTTGAACTAATAGTGGAGAGATTTGTTGATTTTCAAGTATACTCAAATGTATTTTCAGCTTAACTCCCAGGAGAGGTCTGCACTCCAGTACCAAAGTGCCAAAATGTGTTCTGTTCACTATTTATCATGTTTCACACATCTTACATATTTGTGTCTGTTTATAGTTGTTGATATTCTTTTTTGGTTTGAGACTTGCCTGGGATCCAGAATAAACTTCTTCAATACTTTACAAGGATGTGAGTTCAGATGGGCGTGATTGACAGGTGGATTAGCCAGAAACACACACGGTCCGTCTGTATCAACACAAATATGGCTGCTTACAAGGAAAAAACAAAGGGAAAAATGTCAAAAGGGATTGGAAAACCGTGCAGATTTCTACAGAATCAATGAGCAAAGCACTAAACTCTTATTGAGAGATGAGAGAAATATCATTTTGTTGAAAATTATGGGTGACCAATGAGCTCCTTCGTTTCACATATGTCACCGTAGACTGTTTAAAGAAGTGGACTAAGTGACTGTGATGTCACCTACAGCATTTGGCTCTAGTCCAATGAAGTTCATCAAGGCTGCAGTTATAGGGGTGAATGCCTGTATCGTAGCAACCAAAGAGCCAATCCAGAGCAAGGCTGTTGAAGGTAACGCCTTCCTGCCCACACTGTTGGTTTAGCAGGAGCGAGTGCTTAACAATGTGGTCAATCAGACCTGTTGCTAAAGCTAGTGGGAGTGACCTTGGAGAAAGAACACGCCTGATTCATCTCTTATTAATGTTCATATGTTGAGTTTCAGACACAATAGCGATGGAGTCGATGGAGCCAGAAGTGCGCCCATGCTCACTCCCTATTTGAAGCACGGCAGCCAGCAGGTTAACTATGTCCATTTAATATACAGTTTATGTGTGTCACTGAACCAAAAAACAAATCCAATTGCAGGAGTGTGTTTGGTTCTGGCTCGATCCCTCTGCATAAATAATACAGAGATATCACTCTGGATTTGTCAGACAAGTTTGAGGCAAAAGTTCCAAAATAAATCTGTAGTTCTCTGTGCAGTCAAAGTTGGAATTACATATTTGACATGAAAACGTTGACCTCTGATGCCTTTAATGTGGATAGCTTCATGAAGCTACATGAGCCTTCAGCTATACTTGCTCTCATTGGGAGAATGGATATTTTATTCATCTCATAAAAGGGCAGCATGCCAATGCGACCATTAACTAGTTTTTTTCTACAACAATTAGCTGGATAGATCATTTGTAACATGCCACTGAACCCGCCTGAACCTAATTCATCTCTGAGCTAAAATAAGTGATGGAGCCATTTCAGCACCAGCTTGTATAAATGTTATTTATGAGACTTGCATTGCTCCACATATTTCATGTCTTAATTTACTGCTTTCATATTTGTTTTGTCTTTTGAATCCATTTGTAGAGAAAGAACTTTTTCTCCCGTTTTGTTATTTCAGCTACCTGTATCAAATATTTCACAGCCTCCACATATTTTCATGTTCTTAGTAAAGTTGAAATAATAGTACACTTTACTCAAGCACGCACACAGATGTCTCATCCAACTCTAGTGGATAAAGTGTGACACACATCACAAAGCCTGTTGTGTTATGACCATTCTCACATAAGCAAACACTTTTAGCTAATGTGCTATATCTACTCTTATGCCAAGATAAATCAACCTTATGCAATTAAACCCAATCAAACGGCTCTACTATTCTCTGCCCTTCCTCTCTCCATTTGTCCTCCTACTCCCACAATTCAACAGGGCCCTATCACTCATGACCACATGCATTTCTAAGCAGCCTGACAGTCTATAAGTGAGTGGCTAATTTAAATGAATAAAATACAATGGCAATATGTCGCCATAGTATTAATCTAAGAAAGAGCCTGTCATTGAAGTTTATGAAACACTAAGAACATAAAGACTTACAATGAAAACCAATGCATATAAACAAACACTTATTTCATGTCAACCAATTCTGAGTACTTTGATTATATTCAAGTTTACTTCTTTACGTATAATATAGTTAATGACAAACTGTGGTTAATTGTTTGCTGACCCACCCCTATGCAGCTACATATGTGGCACATTTCCCTGCTAGCTTTACCTTAACTTGCTGCTAACCGTCTTTGAAATTTTGCTGATAAATTTCTGTTCAGCTCTAAGTTACACAAATCCACAATCAGAATCGACACAATTTGCTTTCAGTGGAACATGTCAAAATAAATCCCAACAAAATACTTTATCTCTGTAAATAGAATCGTTTTTTGAAGCTTTTGGCGACAGTAGCTCAGTTGGAGTGTTTGTCCACTGGTATGAAAGTTGGCAGTTCGAATCCCACTCTCGACATAAACATCATTGGTTGATGTTCCACTGACCCATAGGTTAGCAGTGCAACTTCAGCTCCCACAGATGAATGCTGTCGTTGTGTCCTTGGGCAAGACACTTAACCCTCCTCGCCCCTAGTGAATGCAAATGTGAATGTGTGAGTGGTTCCTCAATGTAAAGCGCTTTGAGTTCCTTAAAGATGGAAAAGCGCTACATAAAAACGTGACCATTTACCAAACTGCTACTGGCAAATTTCAGTACGTTCAATCCAACAACTTATCCAGGACATATATTTGGAAACTGCTACAAAATAAGATGCGACAATACAGTAACAGCTGAGCCTGGGATTAAACACTTCATTTTATTTTCTTTTACATTGACAATAGCGTCATATGTTTGTGAATGGTATAAGCCGCTCAAAAAGCATCTTCATACATATTAAAACATTGGTAATTTATCACATGGAAAATCTTCAAAAGCAGAAAAAGGACATTTCTCAGTTTTGGAAGGAAGATGACCCTTATGTCCTCCTCATGAAAGCACAAGCTAAAAGCACCATCTGTTTTACTATTAGTGGCTGCAAAACTTGGATGTAGAACGGAAATATTTAACTTTACAACTTTACTTAAAATCTCTTCCAAAGTTCTGGTCTTTTTTCCACTACACTGGTACATTTGCCTTTTTAGTCCAAGTTAGAAAGTTAAACTGTGCTAATTGTACACTGGTGTACTACTGAAGTCAGTAGTTGAGAAAGTATTTTTAAAAGCTGCCCACAGTAGCAAACAAACAGTACTTTGGGTCAAATTGTATCAACAAAAAAGTACATAAATAATGCAATTGTGGTTGTGTTATATTGTAAGAAAAGGCATGATAACAGTTTGATGTCTATGGATCTGTGTTTATAGTCTGGAGATCCAAGACTACGAGACTTTCCTACTACAAAGGTCAGATGAATGTGATTGAACTCGACTAGCCAGAGCAATGATTGGTCAGTTAGTATCATAACCAACATGGGGGCTTACAAAAGAAAGTACACACATATACAGTGGTCCCTCGTTTATCGCGGGGGTTGCATTCTAAAAATACCCACAATCAGCGAAATCCGCAAAGTAGTCAGCTTTATTTTTTACAATTATTAAACACCGCCTGGCCAAAAAAAAAAGTTGCCACCTGGATTTAACTAAGCAAACATATAGGTACGAGTCAGGTCTAGGTTCAGCAACGGTCTGTGCTCGAAGAATGAGGTCAGCTGACACCTGAATATACTGAATGACCAGGTTATTCCATCAATGGATTTTTTCTTCCCTGATGGCACGGGCATATTCCAAGACGACAATGCCAGGATTCATCGGGCTCAAATAGTGAAAGAGTGGTTCAGGGAGCGTGAGACATCATTTTCACACATGGATTGTCCACCAGAGTCCAGACCTTAACCCCACTGAGAATCTTTGGGATGTGCTGGAGAAGGCTTTGTGCAGCGGTCAGACTCGACCATCATCAATGCAAAATGTTGGTGAAAAATTAATGCAACACTGGATGGAAATAAATCTTGTGACATTGCAGAAGCGAAATCGAAACAAGTCCAACGAAATATTAGAGTGTGTGACCTTTCTTTTTGGTTACGACTTTTTTTTTTGGCCAGGCAGTGTATATGTTTTGCAGCTGTAAAACCCCTCACCACACACTTTATACACTTTTCTTAGACAGGCATTAACATTTTCTCACATTTCGCTCATGCTTAATTAATTAATAGTGACTCACGCATATTTCACAGTTCGTTGCCTCTTCGTCCTGGTGCCGCTCCGTTGTAGTGTCGATCGAACGTTTATGTAAATTTGACAAGCTGAACGCATTTTGTACTGTACAAGAGACACGGCACGGAGGAGATTGATTGACAGTGGTCTACAGTCCCTTAGCCAATCAGGACACAGAACAGAATGCACATAAAAAAGCATGTAAAATTGTGCCAAAAAAATACGCAAAACGAGACTGCGAAAGGTGAACCACAATATAGCGAAGGGACAACTGTATACACACAGAACTAAGGAAGATCAGTGAGTTCAAGTTGTTAATGGGGCGAGATGTTGGAGTTTGTTCTGTACTTTTAACGAACAACGATCTAGTCTGTTTTGCAAGCACCACTAGCCATCGCACATCTCACGCATTGGAAAATACAGAGGCTGCAGGCTACCACATTTGGAGAGACGGTCATAATGACAGGTCTGATTCCTTTACCCATTTTAAAGAGCTAGAGCCCGAAGCAACGGGAGCTGTTCTGTAAATGGAATGTCACTTGCCATTGTGTTAACGTCGGCAACACTATTATTCCCTCCGCCTAACGCACGATTTCCCTGCGTTGTTCAACTGTTTGTCTTTATCCCCGTGCATGGGCGTCTTAGATTCTCCATCCCTTCTGCGTGTTCAGACAGACTGACTTCCGCAGACAGAGTTGAGTGCTGACCGCGCAGCTTTTCTCAGAGTCTGTGGGCATCGGCGTCCGGTGGGAACTTAACAGAGGAGATAAACAATAGCTGACCTGCCTTAGATTGGGAGCACACAGAGACGAGAGCGAGCCGAGGTGGAAGGAAAGGCCTGTGTTTCTAGAAGCTGTTTTTGGAAACCATTCTTTGGAGCTGTTATTGTGTTGCCCATGTTTCCCAGTATGACATTAAACGTATCTATAAGCAGGCCTGTCACGATAATCACTATATCTACTTAACGTGCAATATATGAAAGTTGGAATGATATTTTTTGGGGTCATTATTTATCGTGTGTACTTTTTCTTGGCACTACTCGGGAATTTTTGGTTATTTTTTTGGCTATGCGATAAGATTTAAGCTGTAAAAGGTTTAATTAATAACTTGTGTGACTCATTACAGATGAGAACTCAAGTGTTTCATTCTGCTGTTTATTTATTGCAGCTCAAGGTTTTTAACAATCTGTGGTTTAAATCTACTCTTGGGTTATTGTGTCAGTGGAATAAATTAGTTGCAATATTATCGTTTATCGTCTAGATTTCCATCACTGATATATCGAACTTCAAAATGTGTTATCGTGACAGGCCTCGTTAGTCATTCTTACAAAATGAATGTATGTTTTTACTGTATTTTTAAGCAATAAATATCACATGTAATTAAAAAAAAAAGTTTAATGGCATCTCATTTACCATGTCATTTTACCTCACTAAATGACTGCATTACCAGTTGGAGTCTGACAAGCAAAACTACTTTTAAATTACCTGAAACTGTTTATAAAAAAAACGCACTGAAGCTATTTGACAAGAAGCTTTTGTGTGTATAGTGTGTTGTGTGTATAGTAAGTGTGTTGTGTGCATAGTGAGTGTGTTATGAGTAAAGAGAATGTGTTGGTTGTATAGAGAGTGTGTCGCGTGTATAGAGAGTGTGTTGTGTGTACAGAGAGTGTGTTGCGTGTATAGAGAGTGGTTGTGTATAGAGAGTGGTTGTGTGTATAGAGAGTGTGTTGCGTGTATAGAGAGTGGTTGTGGGTATAGTGAGTGTGTTGTATATATAGTGTGTTGTGTGTATAGTGACTGTGTTACATTTGTTTTTGTGTGATCATTCTTATAGACTATAGACAGTCCTATAGACTGTTTTACATCAACTTGCAGGGAGATTGAAGATGGAAATTTGCCATGTTGGTTCTAATCTTTACATATTTACATTTTAAATGTTCATTAATATGTGCTATCCTTATTACAAATAAATAAAATAAGAAAAAAAAAATATTAGTGCACATTTAAACAATATTTTGCACCTGTGCCAGTATTCTAATGGCTCAATGGCAATGGCCGTATCTATATCTGTGGAGATAAGCATGTGACGCTACCAGGTCAAGTTAAAGGTCAGATCAGTGGAAAGGCCAACCAGTTCACAGTTATAAAAAAAAACAAAAAAACACATGTAATTGAATAAATGTATGTAATGTAATGGATGTAATTGAAAAAATGGAAAATAGATATATTAATGCCATATTCTGAAACATTCTAATCAAAGCAGTCTTCACAGAGACAAAAAGGCATCGTACCCACCACCAAGAAAGTTAAGTTAAAGATAGTGCACCTTTAAACAAGACTGTGTACCTCTGCAAACCCTTTCCAAACAATTAGAACATCTTCCAGCTCTGCACTATTATGGGATGTGTAAATAACGCTTCCTCTGATTGTGATGAGTGTAGTGAGAGATCAGGCTAATGTTAGCATTGTCTCCGGGACCATTTAGCATTCAGCTAATAGCTTCACTCTGTGGGAGGCCATCACTGCTCTGTATCAGCCGCTCTGAATGTCTGTATGCGACAGGCACACTCGATATCTCTCATCGGTGTAAATGAAAAGACGTACACTGGCCCACACACACACACACACACACACACACACACACACTGCCGCAGGACCCCATTCTTCCAGGAACAGGAATATATGGCAGTTGAGATCCATTAGGTGTAAACATGTAAGAAGAGTCTGGCGAACAGAAGGTGTCTCAGCAGGAGGCCAATCGGCAAAAAGGAGGTGTGAGGTTTGATGGAGGATTTGTGTGTCCTTATTTGTGTGTGAGCGGTTGTATAAAGTTGTGTGTGCACCCCAGCGCTACGAGTATCCGGGTTTTTGAGGCTCCCTGACACTGGCAGGGCTTATTACCGCCTCCAGAAATGGTGCTACCTCTGTGGGGGCAAAAACTGTAAAGGTTCCATTCTGAGCAGTGGGCTCCGGAGCAGGCATCCAAACATCTGTGACCTTTATAGAAAACAAACAGAGGTAGTGATATGTGGGAGAGTTTAATCTGAGCGTGGTTCTTCTGCACAGATAACTCAAGTGAATATTGTTTATTGAAAAATGTTAAAAGGTCAGTAATTTAGATAAAAGCTACATTTACAAAACATTAATCATAACAGGATGATGACTATTCAACTATTCTATTTGCTTTCCCCCATTGGCCAAAAGTGCTGTACCTCAAAGCATTGGATTAAGCTCCCAACACGAACAATAAAAGGTGGACTATGGGACTTTTTTTGGTTTGCTCCCATGGTGCTGCTTTGCCTGAAATGTCATGCTATACGGCATTAAACTTATCTTTCATGCAGGTGTTTTTTTTTTTCTCAAAGGGGTAAATTCAATGACATACTTTGAAACTTTCTAGGCAAAGCAATAGCATTTCCATAAAAACTTCCAATTGAAAAGTGGAATATGGGTCTTTAGGTGATTTATTCCAATCTTTATTCTTCAGCAAAATGCCAACAACATTCTTGATAAAGCTAAAAGTTGTTTTAAACAAATGAGTGCCCTGTGGAACATCAAACTTTTCAAAGTAAATTGTATTAGTTCCAAACAAGCAACTGTTTTCCACTATATTTTAAAATTCACTTTTCTTGTTACGCAGCAATAGGAGGTTGTAGAGGCGCAGGGCTTTGATCCTTTTGAACTGTCCAGCAGACTGGAATCAATGGAGAGCTGCTTAATTTGCCTGAGAGTATTGTTGGGAGCGTGCACACCGTGGGCTACTGCACTTTAGGCTGCAGCCTCAAAGGCACACTACAAAGAGCATGTTCAGAGCCAGTTACACACCAGTCAGCATGGTCTCTCTATACCCGCGGCACATCGCCCTCCAGCCCCCTGGCTCCCTCACAATCTGTCTCCGTTCTCCCTCTCTCAGGTTCTTCACTCGTCCTCTACCTCCCCTCTCACACACTCTCTCTGTCTACCCCGTCTCCCTCCTCTGTCTCTGTCGCTCTCTGTTTTCCTATCCATCTTTATCTCTCCGTCTCCACCTTCCTCTTTGTCTCCCTCTTTCACAGTTTACCTTTCCATCTTTCTCTCACCTTCTGCTTTCCTCCCCTTCACTCTCTTTGATTCAGTCTTCGTTGCTCCCCCTCTATCTGTCCCCCCTCCAGCTGTCTCTCACACTTTCCCTCACACATCTGCTCTCTCTCATTCTCTCTGTCTGCATACCCCTACCTTCCTTTCTCTCTGTCCATCTCCTTCGCTCTCCCTCCTCTGTTTTCCTTAATCTCTATGTCTTTCTTCCTATCTGACTTTATCTCCGTCTCTACCCACCTCTTTCTGGCTACCTTTCCATCTCCTGTCACCTTCTCTTCCTTTCTTCCCCTCCCCATTTCTCTGTTTTATTTCCCCCTCTCTCTCCTCTCCCTTTCTCTTTCTTCTTCTCACCCTCTTTGTCTCTGTTGCCCCCCTCTCTCCTTCCCCATCTGTCTCTTTCTCCCTGTCTCTCTGTGTCTCCCTTTCTCTTCCTCTGTCTCCTTCTGTCTTCATCGCCTGCCCCCCTCCGCCCTTTATTTGTGCATCTTTCCTCCTCTCAATCTGTCTCCCTCTCTGTCTTCCTCCCATTTTCATCGCTCTCCCTCCATCTCCTCTCTCCCTCACAGTGTCTCCTTGCCCCCCCCCCCGCTCTCTCTCTCTCTCTCTCTTTCAATCCTCCCTCCCACCTCATCTCCATGTCTCTTTCCCTCACAATCTCTCTTTTCCTCCCTCTTAATCTCTCTCCCCATCCCTCTCTGTCCTTCCGCCTTCATCATTCTCCCTCCCCCTCTGTCTGTCTCTCTCCACTTCCGTCTTCCCCTTTTTCACTCCCTCTTCGCCCTCCTTCCTTCTCTTTCTTTCCCACCTGGATCACAAATCTCTGGAGCCAGGTTGCTGCAATAAACATGGCGCACATCACAGGTCAGCAAAGTCCACAGACCCAC
The DNA here is from genome assembly GCF_009829125.3 of Periophthalmus magnuspinnatus. NCBI lineage: Eukaryota > Metazoa > Chordata > Actinopteri > Gobiiformes > Gobiidae > Periophthalmus > Periophthalmus magnuspinnatus. The sequence goes on from NC_047126.1 coordinate 14,279,077, forward strand.
AATCCCTTGCGCCTTCACAACATCTATTATTACAGTCCTGCCATTAATTGGACCAGTGTTTGGAAAGAAAATCTACCAGCTCTTTCTGTTACTTACATCAAAGCAGGAAGCTAATTCCTCCGAAACACCCCAAATGAGCTAAATGAAATATTCGGAGTGTTTGAACATTTAGGAACAAAATTAAATCCAAAGTAGCTAATCGCAAAATTCATTGAACAACAGTTGATAAAACATATGGAATTTATATAGGTTGTTTTATTGTGTTTTCTTATTAAGGACATCATAATCAAGCCAGATGCTTTGTTTTGAGAGTTTTAGTAAAAGTACTAGGTATCAGCACCAGTATATGTCAAATATGCATGGATAAAAACAGACAAAACGCATTCGTGACATACAGATAAGAACTAAAACATTATCAGTGAGAGCATTTTGGGCTGGAAACATACATTACATACATACATTTTAATTTGTTTTTAAATTGTTGTTATTTGTTTCCAATTTGAAATCATCTGGTGAGCGGTTCCACGGTCTAGAGCCTTTGGCAAAGAAAACTGACCAATTTATGTTCCTTGCAAATTCTGAATTCAGTGATATATCAGAGTTAAGACACTTAAAACTTCTTAAAACACTTGGAAAAACATTCAAAGTTAAATAGGTTATGTTTCTTTAAAATTTCACAGTGATGTCTGGTCAATTCGTATAATGAGCAGAGAGGTTTCGATGTGGTTGAGGAGGCCTGGGAACATGAGGTGGTATAATACGATACGGTGCGAGGAGATCATTGCGTTCATGAGTAGCTTCAAAGTATGGAGTATTATATCTCCACATATAAAACAAAAGCAATTGAGACTAGTTTGAATCTTCTTCGCAGTATTTTTGACATTTTCATCCAGAATGAGACCAAGGTATTTAACTTTACTGACTGTCTGAATTTTCTCATTTTGTATGCTCACATCAAAGTTATTTTTTGTTTGGGTATGCATACAAAAACAAAGAAACAGTTTTGGGTTTTTTTTAACATTCAAACTCAAATGTGACACTTTCTCTTCAGTAAGGCATGACTCAGATACAGTATCCTCAGCATACATCTGGATGTTAACATTGGGACAGCATTGAGGGAAGTCATAATTGTGTCAGTAGAAGACTATGATTGACCGTCTCAAAGGCCTAGGTCAAGAAAGACTTATGGCCTTCTTTACTCTAAATCTTTACTTGTATTGTTATACAAGTAAAAAAAAACAACTTAAAAATACCAATAATACCATCTGTTGTTATGCACGGGTGTATCTCTTTTTTGTTGCATCCAGGAGCCTCGAGCCATTTGGACTAGACTAAACTGGTACGGTTGTTTTGATGGTATAAATGCACTGTATGTGTGTTCATTTGTCAGCTGAGGGCGAGGTGACACTATTAGGGACAACAGCTCTTTGACGATTGTGCACAATTGATTCAATAAACCTGACATTTTTGATCAGAGACAACTTCTTTGTTGGTTTTATATTTTTAAGGTTTTTACTATTAGAAATTCGACAACAATTTTGGCATCCTGAACTAAGCTTTCTGACCGGCTGGCCACTTGAGGAGTGCTCCCCCTCCTGCCTCATCTCTGTCTTTGAGTACAAGCGGCTGCATCACTCTCACTGGAAAACGCCAGTGCTGAGGCTTCAAACCTGATCTACTTCACGTTGTGGTGAGTTGTCTTGTTTCAAGAGGGCTGCACCATCAGTCCCGTGCAACAAGGAGTATGCCTAAAGGCTGCCCCCACCACTGCTCCTACACAACGAGGGGTACAGCTGGACGCTGCTCCCTCCTCTGTTCCCGAGTTACAAGGGGTGGGCTCTAATGCTGCCCCCATCACTACGGCTGGTGACGGGACACGCTGCTCTAACATTGTCCTCATCAATGAGGCCCTTTGGCAGGTCTCAAAGTTGGAAACGGACCAGGCCCTTTGGGGGGTTCCACCGAAACAAAGCCACGAGGGAGACCTCCAGTTGTATGGGCGCAACCCCGCACCCCCGCATCCCACACCCACTGATTGGGTGCTTATGTCTTCTGGTAATCAAAAATGACTGAACTCTCATTGTTCATTTATTGGTATTGTTCATGTTTTCCATGTGATTTATTATTATCAAAAGAGTGGAAGTGTTATGGCCTTCTTTACCATAAATCTTTACTTGAATTGTTATGGATCTTAGCCCAATAATAATACCAGTAATACCAACTGATGTTATCCATCTTTTTTGTCAGCCCTTGAAACCTATGGAAAGATGCATCCAGTGGCCTCCAGTCACTTGGACTAGACTAAACTGGTATGATTGTTTTGATGGTATAAATACACTGTATGTGTGTTCATTTTCCAGCTGAGAGCCAGACTGGACTATTAGGGACATCAGCTCTTTGATTGATTTATTGATTCAATAAACCAGACTTTTTGATCCAAGGCAAGTTCTTTGTTGGTTTTATATTTTTAAGGTTTTTACTATTAGAAATTCCACAACAAACTACCACAACAACATAACCTTTGTCCAGAGACTTTTTAACGTTTTCTATTAGGTAACATTTAGCAAGTTCAAGTAAAATATTTGGATCTAAAACCAAATTGCTGTGAGTATAGAAGGAAATTACTTTTGAGATGCACAGTTAGTTGATCAGCAACTTTTTCTTTAAGTTGATCAGCAACTTTGCAAAATTTTGGAAAGCACGGGCAGGATAGGTATTGGTCTATAGTTACAGGCACCGTCTTTGTCACCACTTTTAAAAACGGGGACAATAACTGCAGTTTTCTAGAAGGCAGGAAAGGTGTTTGTGCAGATGGAAATGTTTACGATGTGTGTTATGAGTTCTAATAAATAAGTTTGATTTTTTATTTTATTTTATTTTTTTTAGAAACTTAGTATATAAATTGTAAATTACTTTGAAAGAGGTACTTTTTTATATTGATGAGTGTTTCACTTTGTGTTTAGATACTAGATCATTTTCAACATGCCCCTTGCATAGAATATAGTGTGATCATCCATTAAGCAGTGTAACAGTGAGTCCACAACATTCCAGCTTCACAAGTTTAGAATATGTAAAGTAGTACTCCATCCCCTCGCCCTTTAGTTCAGTCCTTCCTATAGAATGCAAATCCTGGAAGGACTGAACTAAAGGGCGAGGGGGTGGTCGATGGGTATGTTTTTGTTTAACCAGCATTCAGAGACGCAGAGGTAATCTAAATTAGAGTAAATGGGAAGGGACATAATCTAATACATTTTTCGGATTAAACTTCTGATAATAAGATAGCCACCCTTTATCCCTTAAGCCTTGGTAGCAGGGTCCCAAATAACTCTTGCATGATTTACAGTTTGAAAAAAAGATTATGCTCTTTCTGTTTTATTAGGGCTCATTTGAGAGAACTCTTTTCCATGGTTGCAGTTATTGGAGGACAGTTATGTTCATTGAGCTGTGTGCAAAAATGAGCTGTATTGAAATCTTTTACAGAACTATGAGTCTATTCAGGTGTTTGTGACCTCTTAGAGCATTACTATGGATTGGCTGTAGAGTTAAGTAAATGTTTGTGGATATTTGGGTGTAGACAGTCAGGTTTATGTCATTCTGGAAGGTGTAGAAATGTTGTGAAATTGTACACAAAAGGTATACACCGGTACAAAAACCCTTTAGCCAGGTGTGCGGTTGCCAAAGTCTGCTAAGCTCCATGCCAGCAAAATGTGGTGGGAGAAATTACGCACTTCTTTTCACTGTTTGATATGTTGTCTATTAGTCTCACCAAGTGCTGTCCAAGAATTTCAGACTGTTGTTGGGCAAAGTCATTAATACTCACAAGAATGACAACTGTGGACATAGAGCTATTTGATAAGTTCCACTGCCTGGTCATTAATGTCATGTACGCGAGCCACAGGGAAATAGAAAGAGCAGCAGTTACACAGCGACACATCCCACAGTGAGGAGTTTTGAAGATCGCCACATGGAATGAGATGGACCACGAGTTCTATAACCTTCTGTGGTGCGCTGCCGTAGAAGAGAAATGTGTTTATTTTTAGTACTGTCTCTCCGTGCGTCCCTGTCCCCATGTTGCATTGAGGTGGGAAAACTGCCCTCAGCTTCTGCTTTGCCCTCACCTTATGTGGTGGCGGGTTGTGTGTCCAGGTGTTTCTGGTGCCTGTAGCAGCGAGGAGCGTCATCTGTTGGCCAGCTGGACAGACGAGTCAGGCCGCGAGTCTGAAGCAGTGTCAGCGCCAGCAAAAGCGGGGAAGGATCCTCATTTACATCGCCTGGTGCCTGGAACCTGTTGTGGAGTTGGACAGGGTCAGATGGGCGAGAACAGCAGTTTTGACCGCGATGATGATTAGTGGATTTCATAACATGGATCCATACCTCAGTATTCAGCGGAGTGGAGCGTGTAACAGGCGTTTTGGTTATAGCTTCAAGTTTTGGCCAGATATTGTTATCCAGCGGGTGGATTACTCAGATGTAAAGACTCACCTCCATGTGCCATTACAGGTAAATGTGGCGGCCCCCAGAGTTTCCACATCAGGGCGCTCAGAAGTGACCATGGCAAGTTCCTGTTTCAATCATATAACGTAGTCCTCCAACTGTGAGCATGCTTGACTGCAATCCATACAAACAGCCATGGTACAGAAATAAGGTACAAAATTGAACCTAAGACTTGGTGCTTGTCGTGGACTAGCAGAGAGGTTCAAAGAGAAAGTGCCACTGAGCTAGTCCGGTGTGAATGACAGCGTACAGTTTTTGTTAGATATTGTTGGGTACCAAGACAGAGTAGTATTCACAACAGGCAGAAGCAGAAGTTTCCTCATCAAATTGTATCAGTGTCTAAGCAAATGAATATTTTAAAAACTGTTTTGTTTTGTTTGTTTGTTTGTTTTTTCTATAACCTGAACTACATGGATATATTGGTTAATGACATAATTTGAACACATTTATTGGACATTTGAAGAGAAAACCCACCACCTTCTTCATTTATTGACATTTCAATAGAATAACAAAAGATGGTTGAATTCTGTCAACTAGAAAAAAAAGGTTTTTTTATGTTTTATTTTAGAGTGAAAACAATTTGCTACTCACCCAAGTAGCTTCTTCATTTCTGACAGGGTTCTGGTAAGTCACTCCCTTATGTTTGTGTGGGAGGAGCTAATTACACTGAAACACATCCTAGTTGTATATCGTAAGGAGCATCTTATTAGAATACCCAATTAGCCCTCTTGTTTTCTTTGTTTCGGGTCTGAGAATGGAGTTGTAAACGGGTGACAAGTAGTTGAATAGTTGTGTCTGATATAAACCAAATAAATCAAATAAATGAAATTACATCAGTGTTCTCATTGTTTTAATGTGTTTAGAAACTTCAAATCTACATGGAGACTGGCTGAGCATATGACACTGATAGAAAATGTAATGTGCTATATGAATCTGTGTGTGAAACGTCTTTAATTGGATTGGATTTGACTTGTTTTCTCTTCCCATTGCGGTTTTGTGATGCTAGCAGTTCAATATATTTCCATTAAGGGCACCTGATACAATAGGACCTCAGGGGTATACGGAGTGACCTCAGGGGTATGTGATGGGGGAAAAAACATGACACGTAGGGCCTGATCTTCCACACTATGTGCAGCAGGTAGTGGCCATGCTGCAATATGTCCATGTGTATGTCGGCTTTTTATATACATTGTTTTATAGACTATCTATGTCCAGTCTTAACAAAGAGGTGTACAGTATGAAGCACTCCAGAGGGCTCCAGCATTTTATTTCCCATTTCAATAGATGTGTATGTTTACATTTAATGCAAACGTCACTGCCTTTACCCTTGTGTTTACGGGCACATTGCTGGTACACACAGCATTGTGGGACAAGGTTCTGTTATTAAATCCACTCTGATGGGGTATGAGGTGTAACAAATGTGGTCTATGTTTGGAATCTTTTCTGTTTTCAGTTAAAAAAAACTAAACAAAAAACAAATTATATTTAATCCAGTTTAGACATTATTATGACCTTATACTGCAATAACATGGTGCAATGGGAGAAAGGAGAGTGCTCTGACTGGCTGAGCACCGGGAGTAGAAAAAGTGTTCATGACATCTATATATGAAAAGACTATCTGCTGACCTACACTCCCCTAACGTGACAAGTCTGTGTCTACTACGTTTGTTTTACGTGTTAGGAGTGACAAGGTTGGGCCCCTTACTTTTTAATTAATTTCTTAATTTGATAAGATTGTGGATAATTTGGATCTCCGAGGCTGGATGCCCAAAAGCTTTAAAGGGGCTGCATGTGCTTTGAGATATCCACACTATTAGATATAACATATCTAATACTATAGCTAAGACAGTATCTTCAAGAATTCTGAAGTAGGGGGTACGCGACTAGTCATCAATGGTCTTACGGGGCCCGCAATAAAAAAAAAGTTGGGGATCCATGGGAATAGGACATCCATGACTTATTCAGTAATCACAGTTACGTGGAAGAAGTATGTCTGTGATTAAAACCAGCTTTATCAAAGCAATACAACAATGCCCGCAGTAAATGGCATATCATATACAATTAGGGGAAGAGCCAAGATTTAGGAACTTGGATCATTTCCTTTAGATTCATCGAGCTTTGAAGGAGAACAGTGTCTGCCTCAATCTTGTCATCAGGCGAGATGACTTGTAACTGGAGGGGGGCCAGAGGGATGAGCGCCAGCATAGACATTTTGGAGTTAGCTGTATACAGAATTGTACGCTCTTATAAGTTGAAGAGGCAGGGAGAGGAGCTGCTAGTGGAGGCATGCAGGTGTGAGATTGGCGGTAAACGGGTACAAGAGGGTTTCTGCTGTGCTTTGGAGTGTGCCTGAGAGTTACATGAGAGGATGAGGTAAGTAAGTTGTTTGAAGCACATTAGTCAGCCAGTAATTTGGGCTGATTTCAAGTACAAGCCATTTAGTGCCAATCAATTCAACTAAGAGCTTTTCACCTCCGCATGCAAGAGTTATGTCTGTGTGCATTTACGTCAATGTATGAATGATTCAGAAAATACTGGAATGTGCAATGTGAAGTACACAGTTTCACCACTATGAATGTACAGATGGTAATAGACCCCACAAGGGAATTTGTCCTGTTCATTCGACCTATATTTCAATGTCAACCTGTCAGGAGCAGTGGGGGCCCGTCTCTAGATCTTGTGCTAGGCTTTATCAGGAATATTTTAGCTATGATATTTTCTGACACATGATTTGAGTGATTATAATGTATAAATCATCACAAATACATAGTCATATTCATGCTTCTAGAAGGCTTAAATGTCAATTATCGTGGCTATCTTTTTGAGTTGAACAACTTTGTACTTTGATGCTTTGATTACCAGAGCTTAAGAAACTTTTTTTTTGTTTACTTTTGCAAAGGTATCACATAATATACCAAAATCAGGTTACAGTACTAATAAAAACTATACATGTCCTTTTTTTCTTAATCCTTTAAATTGGCTGGAATGTGAGAATAAATATATCAATGTTTACATTTTAGTACACATTGTGATATTTTTTTTTGCTCTTTCCAGGTGGATGGACAGTCCTTGCCCCACGTGGAGACAGTTCAGATAGATGTTTGATGAGATGTAAAGGCTGTTGCAAAAATCCCAGTATGGATGTAATCAATCTCGTCTACAAAAAACTACAGCAGGAACTAGAAAAAAACTACCAAACAGTACTGAGGTTGAGCCCGTTGTCCATGCACCAAGCGGCAAAGAGCTGCCAAAGTTGCTTTACGATCGCATCCATTCATTCACTCCATATTCTTGGTGGCTGCTTTTGTGGGTAGATTGATAGAAACGAGGCTGCTAATCTCTGCCAGTCCCCTCTGACCACCTCACATAACCCACAAACACGACATATTCATCCCAGTCGAGGTGAGCGAAGTGTCTTACCGCAACAGTACGCACTACGACCACTGTTTCCTCACTATGACGTCTGGTGATCCAAGCTGCCTCACCAATATTAACCACACTCAACATTTAGCTTCTAAGGTCAGACACAGAGGCTAAGGAGGTCCAAACCAATTAAAACCTCACAGACGTCGCAATAAACACTTAGGTGCACATTAAACCGCCTTTTTTGTGAAACAGCTTGAGTCATAGCTTTCTAGAAGATTTAAATAAAATAATAATAGTAAACAGGTCAATAATTGCATTTTAAATAACACATAATACTGAATAAGTGCACTTTAATTACTTTTCGTTATTACGTTTGTGGGGAGGTATTACATTTGTCACACCTGTATAATATGTGAGAGGAATGAAGCTCCCCATTGTAACGTAATGAAGGCAGCAGACTGACTGTGACAAAACATAATTTTCTCCTTGTCACACACTCCCCCAGATTCCACCTCCTTTCCCCATCATGAGCAGGTTTAATGAGCTCTCACTTCAGCACGTTTGGTTCTCTGGACAATGAGACCAGACCAGACCGAGATGGTGGCATTTGGTACTATATGGCAGCGCTGATTAGTCATGGCGGGAGTTGAAAGGCAGAGAATGAAATGTCCACATCACAACAACATTCAACAGTGAAACCAATTACACAGATTTTACATGTCACATTTCAGAAGGCATTCGTTCATCATTAGCATCAAGTTGAGCACTCACAGAAGTTCACTGGTGGAGTTAATGGTCACATGTTGACAAAATGCCATACTAGGAAACACTGGATAATTACAGATACAACAAACTGAAAGATTAATCTAGACTTCTTCCACTACTGAGATGCATCTGAAGTCGGTGTAGTTGTTAATGGCATTGCACATATGCAGTTGTTTCCACCTCGAAATTTTGAGTTTGCCGTACGACTCACGACTATTTACCAAATGTCTCTACCCTCTCCTTCCCCGCAATGTTTGTAATTTCCTGAAATTGTGACGACAAAACCTTTATTTTGTCAAATTAATGTTTAAACTGTCAAGAAAATGTGCTCTGTGCGCGTCTATTTCCCCTGCATTTTGGATGGAATGATGACATAAATGGAGGGTTTAATTTTCAGAACTCTTCACAACTTGTATTTTCAACTTTTGGCAACCCACCTGACTGATGTAAAACCATGATAAATATTTAACACAGAGGTACTATCCCATCAGGAGAAAAACAACAACCTAAGCTAGCTCAATGTGTTGTGGCCCAAACCTTCTTGTCTAAGCCTGATCTCAGAAGCTAATGATTATGAAAGAAATGTTTATTTTAATGATCTATGTCTGGGTAATCCCTCAGTCGTCCAGTTGTCTGATCCATAGCAAAAGACGAAGTTTAAATCTGTTAACTGGACAAATCTTTGTAGGAGTGAAGACATTTCGCTGCTCATCCAAGTCTCTTCTTCTGTTCTGGTCAGATTGCTGGTAGATTCCTGGCAGTGTCCACCAGCAATCTGACCAGAACTGAAGAAACGGCTTAGATGAGCAGCGAAACATCTTGACTCCTTCAACGATTGGTCCAGTTGACAGATTTAAACTTCATCTTTTGCTTTAATGATCAATGAAATGAGCAGCGTTTATAAGATTTTCCTGTTTGTTTTGTTCACACCAATAATGTCAAGGCACATAACAGCTGCCTTTATGTTAATTGTCTGATTACTTGTTGTTTTTAACTCTTTAAATTGCTGCCAACAAAATGAAATGGCATGAGCGATAAGTAAATAAATTCTTCTGTTAAGCAAGGCAGAGTCGGGTTAGTGCTTGGACGGGAGATCGCTGGGATTATCAGGTGCGACAATGGAGCGCCGGTGGCAAAACGGTCATCCTTAGGCAAAGTGTCTTACCTAGTGACACATTGTCTAGTATGGCGGTAGTATGAGTAGAGTGTTTGCGAGTGTTGGCGGTGCTCGGACAGATTGGCAGCCTCACTTCTGTCGGTCTACCCCAGGGCAGCTGCGGATACAGTAGTATCTTACCAACGCCAAGTATGGACTGAATGAATTATGTATAGCATTGCAAAGCATCTTAAGTGTCTGGAAAAGCTCTTTATAAGCCTAATGCGGTGTGATTTATTATTTTTATTACTAAGCTCACTGATAAAACATACGTCACCACAGGGATAATTACTAGAAAGGCCTGCGTTTGATTCTTGTACGGGGGTATTGTGTGTGAAGTTACGAGATGTACACTTTGTCACATCTTTCATTAGCGCTGACTCAACAGTTCCCTGCTCGCTGACTAATACTTTGCAGGTTAATAGTTGTCGCTGGTCTGTCCAACTACATGAGTAATGATGGAAAGGGTAATGGGTCATTTTCACACTTTGGATTTAATTGTGTTTTATCATCTTGCTGTCATGTGGAGTCTGTGGGGATCACCATTGCTCTTCGGTTTATTATACCTATAAGCACTTTCCTATCTAACTCTACTGTCTGGGCTCTCGGTATTGATTCTATTTTTATTGTATATATTTAATTATAGATGAAGTAAGTGTGTTTGTATTCTTTCTTGTTGTAAAATCAAACACAACAGTCACGATGTGTCTTCGGTTTATTACACCTAGGGTAGAAGCATTGAAGCACTTGAAATTAATATGTGGGTGCTGTGAATTTTACCTTGTATTTCTGTAATATTTATAACTGAACTGAAGTATTTTTGCTGGATCTTGTGGTTCATCAAAACAGCAATTGGAAACTATTTCAAGGCAAGCCGTCTACAAATGTTTAGAAACTATTATATATTTGAAGTGAATCTATTCTTTCTTTACAGTTTCTGCGATATTTTCAATGAGAACATGTGTTATTCTGTGAAATATCAGATGACACTTCACTGTTTAAAATGTAAACTACTTGGAAGCAAATCAAATTGAGCAGCCATTGAGTAGTTATAGAGTAGCTCACTTGATAGACAGTTTGACCACTGACTCACAGGTTGGAGGTGCGATTCCAACTCCCACAAATGATTGACGTCATTGTGTCCTTGGGCAAGACACTTAACCCTCCTCAGCCCCATGTCTGCGTACACTGGGGTATGAATTTGTGTGTGGATGGGAGTGGTTCCTTAATGTAAAGTGCTTTGAGTGCCTTGAAGGAGGAAAAACACTATATAAAAAGGTTATTGTGTTGGTGCTAGTCGATGGTTCAAGTTCTGACCTGATATAACTTGCAAAAAGGTAAAAGGGGGAGAAAAAAAAACAAAACAAAACAAACTAAACTGTTGTTAATGCTAGTGAGAGCGACCTCGGGCAAAGAAGGCGCCTGATTTGTTGATTTGTCTGTTATTAACGTTTATATTTTAATTTACAGACACAATAACTAAATAAAAATACCAGGATCATGTAGAATGGATTAATATGAACATTTTAAGACCAAAATAACAAGCCTGACAGCAGCATTTATGGAGAAAGGGGTGATAGCAACAAAAAGTGAAGTGCAGCCAGAGTCAGACAATCTCCTTATGAGTTTATTTTTTGAGTTTACAAACCATGCCTTATTTTCTGACCATAATCCCTTTAATCTTCTTTTCTCATTAACTTAGATACCATTGTGATGCCATGTGTAGTGCAACTTCCTCACATCACATCACAACACTCTCACCTCCAGACTTCTGACTTGTATTTTTGGACTCCTCTCTTTTCCTGAAACAGAGCAGTCTGTTATTCCCAAAATGTCTCGAGCTTCTTTCCAGACATTTGTGGTGAACTTCAAACCAGCTTCCACACTCCTCAGTAACGGAGCGGGTGCAGTGTGCTCCTATGAGTCATGCAGTACACTGGTGGAGGATTGTGCGGTGGATGTGCTGCTGTCCGCCCGGCTGATGAGATGAGGTGTGAGTGTGAATGGATCACCCAGGAGGACATAGTATCACGCAAAGGCGATTATTAGAGAGCTACAATGAATATGTCAATCACTGGAATTGAAGTTTTAAAAAGTGAAGGGCAGGAGGTGTAAATGAAAAGGCTTTGGCATTATGGGTCTTTTATGCCAAGAGCGTGATAGATTGTGTAGGTTGGGTTCATGTGCTAGAATTTGATTATGTCATAACTTCAGATGGAGAGCAGGGGTCTATGTAACCCTGTAACTGCGTTTCCACCCATATAAAATATACATATTACCATCAGACTGTATGTGGTGTTATGATACCACGGTTCAGCCCATATCGAAGCATTGGGGGACACGGAGGCCAGCAGTATTCCATTGTGTTTTGGTTTTGTTTTTCCTCGAATGATGCAGAAAAGAGGGAGCCACTATCTGTGTGAATGCTCATGTATGTTAGCCATTTGCTGCACACATTTGTGTCGTGTCCAAAAGTGATCAGGTTCTTTAATTTGTAATAATAACACTATACACATGTTTTACTACAAAGCTCCAGTTTGCTGCCTCAGTCTTGGCCGAGACGAGGATGAAACAGAACGGCTGATGACGTCCTGCTACCTGTCCACAGTGTTAGACAACTATAAACTTTCCCCGAATTACTCTAGTAATGAAGATTGGACAACACATATGTGTCTCTGGGCATGTTGTTATGGGCAACATTTTGTTTTTAGCTCGAACCTCAAAAATTGTGTGGTGCTGCAAAGTTTGTTTAGCTGTGCTTTTCTGGAGGATTTTGGGCACAAACAACAACCAGCAAGATGAGATTATTCTGGATTTGTCCATCAGCTGTGTCCACTCCAGTCCGGTGCAGGTATGTAGTCTGTCATGTGGGTTTTTATATCCACTACATGAGTTAATTTGGCAAAATGTGTTTCCAGGTTCCAAAATTTGCTTTAACTATTATCCACCTAAATCAAAATCCACCTGAGGTGGGTGAATAAACTTGTTTGTAAATTAAGGGTTCTAAATGCAATGTATGAGGATTACTGTTTGCTTTTTTAAATATCCAAATTTAATATTGAACCTTATCATTATTTGTCCGGGATTGGTTCTGCAAATTGTAACAAATAACAGCAGACACATCTTTGGAGTTATATAATGGCACCACTTTCTGAAATCATAATTTCAGTTTTCTTGTATGAAAGTAAAACGTAGAAGACCCAGCAATTACATAGTCATTAACCTAAGTCACGTCAAACCATTTGCAGTACAAACAGTATATTCTACCACAACCATTCTAAAATGTTATGATGTCATGCGACATGAACCCTACAAATGCTACAAGGAGCCATGTACCAGCTGAGACTAAAATGTGCAGTGAGCCCTACGTCTATGGGGACCATAAAGCTGTATGTTTGAACTAATCTCAATAGTTACAAACTGGTTTCTGTTCAAGGTGTATGCTCAAATAATTCACGAGGGTTACCTGACCATATATGTTAATTGCACATTACTGTTTTTGATAGATTGTCATCATAAAACTTAAGGTAACACATTATGATAACTACACTTTTAAGAGCCTTAATAAAAACAAAGACTTAATTCATAATAAACAAATAGTTTATTAAAAATGATTCAGGCTTAGTAAACTTAAAGGTCCTGTATTACACAAAATTCACTTGTGAGTTTAAAGTCATGTTTTAATGCTGTTACCCCCTCAATAACACACCTGGAGTTGTGTTTTGTTTCATTCACACATGTCTGAGTAATTCTGGTTAATGAGTCTGTCTGCATCTTCAAAGCTCAAAATGCTCTGTTTCACCTTGTACTGTCATTTACCAGTAGCTGTTAATTTAACAGCTACCTTCTGTCTTTAGTTCAGTACAGAAAGGCAATTATAGGGCTGAAATCATCCAAATGATCCAAGCAAAGGTGTAAAAACACAGTGGAGCACTTCCCGTATTACATGACATGAGTGTTTTCTGTTTGAGAAGACCTCAGCCTAAATATGCAGGTTTGTGTGTTAAACATGGGTAAATGAAACAAAACACAACTATGGCTTTGATGAGGAAATAACATTATAACATAGATCAGAAAACAGCGTAATATGAGGCCTTTAATGACCCTAGCTCTTAACTCATTAATTAATTAAGTTTGAACCATTCTTAAAGCCTGAAATGACCTAAAAGGAGTAGTAAGCTAGTGCTAAGGGACCTATGCAGTACACTCAAAAGTAGTTGCTATTTACCCCAAAAGTGCTTGTCATTGATTGGACAGGAGCGAAGATCACTAACACTTCTAACACTGATTAATTGCAACTGCCAAGAATCACTTTTTTGACCTGCCAGTGTGTGCTTTTTGGTGAAATTTTGTTTAAAAGCTATCTAGACAAGCTACATTGGTGCAGTTTTTTTTGTTTTGTTTTGTTTTTTTTTTATCTTTTTTTTTTTTTTTTTATCTGAAGCCCAGACAATGGATAATCACAAATGAAATGCCAATCACTATAACAAAGTGAACACGAAAATGGAGGGCAGTGCATGAGGAAACAAAGCAAGCACAACTTCCATGATATTTAAAGAAGATCTATTGTGTTTGTGTCTGCTATATAGTTATAATCTATGACACCCGCGGATCATAATGTACATTCACACGTTAAAATCGCAATTAATATATATATAAATCACAATATTCATCTAAAAGTACTTCATAATAGAAACAAGTTCACCGATGTGGCCTTAAACTTCTGATAGCTCCAGATCACAATAGCAAGTAGTAATTTTTAAATTTTATTTCACTTGTTACATAATGACTATGTGATGCTGCCGCGCGTATCATCGATTAAGAAAATAAACCTGAAGAATGAAGTAAGTGCAGAGCAGTGGGCGTATGCTGGTGGCAATACGGCATCTTGAAAATAAGCGATTAAAGATGACTCAAACATGCATGAATCACTCCAAAAACAAATACGAAAGGGGAAATGAGAAGGGGAAACTATAACACGGTTAAAAGCTCTGAAAAGCTGATTTTGCACAATAGGTCTGCTTTATCAAACATCTCATAATTAACACAAACTTGAAACATATGTCACCATCATCAAATCACAAACAGTGCTTGACATGACTAACCCACAATCCAAACCCGCTTTTTTCACCGTGCCCCAAATTAACATAACACACACATATATGGACATTACAATTTACAATACAACATCATGGAATCAGCTCCACATTGTACAGATGCTAATGTTCTCCTATCACTTCATGCGGCAGAGTGGAAACGTATTGTTTGCACTGGAAATTATATTTGCACTATTGCGGCACATTGCTATATTTATCTGGTAATAAACAGTACCCTATTGCACCCTGCCTCACTGGTGCCTTTTAAACAGGCGTGCTTTCGGATTCAGTTATGTTGATTCATGCTGCGTGCATTAATTCAAGTGATAATATTTGTTGCTGTATATTTACGGACAATATAGGGGAGACCGTGCAATTCCCCGCTCAACAAGAAGTCCTTTCAATGCATAAATGGTAACTCAGCATGCAGAATAGAAACTCATTCATGATATTTGATTACATTTTACGTCATTAGATTGATCGGTGGTAAGTGTAACGTGCCGTATTTCCAGAAATCTTGGGAGAAATTGTGTGGCACGTGAAATAAGAGTGCGTAGAGACAGTAGCTCATTTGTGATACATAGACACTTGGGGGAAAGGTGGATTAAGTGTCTTGCCCAAGGACACAACAGCAATTCCAGCTGTTGTTGTGCGCATAATGAAATGTATTCTTATTATTGAGCATGTTGACCTCATAGACTAGTGCGAATTATTTTAGTTTTTTATTGTTTTTATTGTTCCTAAAACCTGTCAGCTTTGGTCAATGATTTCTGCACACAATCAGCTCAATAGTTCACGCTCTATTACCGTATTTAAATGTGCGTGTTTTGCTCGATAGTTTCCGTCTTGCAAGTATTGTTGTGCAAGCACTGTTAACATTGTGAGAAGACACATCAGCGGTGTCTTCCTGTACATTTTTTCCTTTTTTTTTTCTTTTACCGGGAAATGTTTGTCTTTGATTGATGTGTGCTTTCTCCTCGTCCCTCTTGAGTTCGGGCTGAGGTGCTCATAACTGCCTCAAAATCACGACTCACACAACAAACCAATATCATTTACTTCTCTGGAGATAGCAGAGCTGCTTCCTTTGCCTGTCAGCTGCAAGTCGTCTCCCTTTGGGCGAGCTTGTAGCAAACAAACACCGGCTGTTCGTACAAAGAGGCACTTTCTCTCAAATTACTTCTTTATTTAAACTTCATGCCCACTTAAACAAAATGAACCCAAAAGCCAATTCAGAATACTTTAGAGCAGACTGTGAAATATAAGAATATGATTTTGTCTGTTTTGCACCTACTGTAAATGGCAGGTGTGGAAACTTTGATATTTCATGAATCCATTTCATTGGAGTATTACTGAAAAGTTCTATATTACGCAAACCTAACTACTGTGAACTTTAAGTCATGTTATAATGTTATTACCTCATCAAAATCATACCTGGAGTTGTGTTTGTTTCATTCACACATTTGAGTGACCCTTTATTATTACTCTGTCTGCATCTCCCAAGCTCAAAATGCTCTGTTCCACCTCGTGATGTAATTTAGCGATAGTTTTCAAGTTAATTGCTACCTTTTGCCTTTTTTCAGTTGACATGGGAAACTTTAGGGCTGAAATTATCCAAATGATTCTAGTGAAGGTGTAAAGAGTTTAAAAACTTGCAGTGGTGCACTTGGAGTATTATCACAAGGTGGAACAGAGCGTTTTCAGTTTGAGAGAAGAACTCAGCCTAATATTTGCAGGGTCTGTGCGTTAAACATGTGTGAATGAAACAAAACACAACTCTAGGTATGTTTTTGATGAGGAAACAACATAATAACATAGTGACTGA
Source organism: Periophthalmus magnuspinnatus (assembly GCF_009829125.3). Lineage (NCBI taxonomy): Eukaryota > Metazoa > Chordata > Actinopteri > Gobiiformes > Gobiidae > Periophthalmus > Periophthalmus magnuspinnatus. Next base: position 14,295,776 of record NC_047126.1, read on the forward strand.
AACACATCCCTAACTACAGCTCATCCATTTGTTTAAAAATATGAAAAGTTGACTGTAACATTAGGTGTACTGTATAGTGGATAAATAGCACCATGATCTATAGGAGATATGACAAAAATGTATTGTGATATGTATTCCTCATACTGATTTATCAACATTTTGGATTTTTTTTTTTTTTTTTTTTTTGGTTGAGCTGAAAATATATTTATTTGAATGACTTACATTATGTATTCCCTAAACAGTACAGACTTTTAATTAATTAATTTAACACAAAAATAGCTCTGTTTCTTCCTCCAAAGTCTGAACTCAGCTTGAATCTACATGTTTTTACTGCCACCATCATCATATCATTTGACATTTCATTAGAAAGAAACATGCCACAGAACATTGTTTATTATATGATATAGATATTTATTGATGATATGAATTGATGTGGAGGCTGGGTAGAGACTCAGGATGGGGCTCTGTCTCAGGCGGTTACCCCAGCCAATTCAGGACCCCTCATCTCGGCTAAAAAAAGAGACAATGGGTGGGAGGGGTCGAGAGAACGGAGACAGACGGTGTTGCTAAGATAGGCTTGTACAAATAGGGCTTTTGGGTAATTAGAGGTGTGGTTGAGGTGGGCTGTGGTTCGTTAGAGAGAAGCAGGAGGAGGTTGAGGCGTGGTCCTGCTCCTAAATCTCAGTAGCAGGACCTCTTTTCATATGAATTCCATATCAAGACCCAAGATCACTATTGACTATTACAAATGAAAGAATCACGATCTTGATTGAAATTTGATTAACTGCATAGCACTTCTGTCCTAACTTATAGGCAGTAATTGTGGTTACATACACACTCAACACCTGATTAATACCTGATTTTTTGGGGGGTTTTTTTTAATGTTATACGATTATGAAAATAACATGTTAACTGCTAAATCATTTTGGTTTCTTTCTGATCATGGTTTCAGATTTCTCGCATCTGATTTAGCTGTTTACAGGTCATTTAAATCAAACAGAATTGTGATAATAAGAGTTTGATGTGCATGTCAACTCAAGCTATTCATTCAAAAATATTTTCTTTGCATTTGACCCATCTCTCACTTTTGTAGGAGGACCCAGTATCTTGATCAGAGCTCCCATGCAGCATTGCCTTTCAGCTGTTTCTCAGGAATCAAACAGAAAAAAGTCTAAAGACAAGGATTACATGCAAACAACCGAAGAACAAGATTGCTAACCACTTCTCTAACATGCTTGCAATATGATCCCATTTGGGATCACTAAAGCAGATCTAATCTTATTTTATTATATGAAATAATCAGTTTTTATGAGACTGCAAAACCATCACATTATTATTTCATTAACAATTTACGGCATGTTCCAATTTAGTCGGAATACACTTTGCAATCCATTTCTTTTCAAATTAGAGTTTATATCAGATTAGAAATATTGACTATGTGGATCAATGGAGACATTTAAAAAGTGCTATGTAATGCTCAGAGACAGTGACTAATTACAGGTTGAAAGGTTCATTGCAAATGGTGTATAGACAGACTATTACTTGTGTGAGATAAGGATTTTTTTGTACATCCTCACCATTTTTTACACCGTTAATAATTTTACTCTGTGTTCTTTGAATTACTCTCTGCTGCCTCAAGAAAAGGAAACAAAAATGTACCCATCAAGGTGAAGTGTGCTAAGCAGAGTTTGGAGCACGCTCACAAGTGCAACAGAAGATGTTTTTTCAGTCTGTTCTAGTTCCATTGTACAATGACATTGCTTTGTGGCTGTATAACATGTATGATCTATAGTAGACACAAGTAGGCTTTCTTTATTTTACACTCAGGGTTCCATCCAGTTTCATCTTTTTTTGTCTATAGCTCAGATGTTGTAGTGTTGAACCTTTGTGTTGGATTTGGATTCACCCAGTGAACAAAGACTGAAGTAGGAGGCAAATGTTCGACACTACATAGAACTCTACCTCTGTAGTTCAACACCTGGTGCTGATGCCCTGACGAAGCAAAGGCTTGTCCATGTTCCATTAGAGACTTTTATTCAGAGTGTTTTCTCTTTACCAGGAGGTCAATCTTTTTACTGCTCATAGCCTAGGTTGTCGAGAGGTCTGTTCTTTATTACAGGAGACCCTCTGAAGTACTTATTTAGTCCTGGTTTGTTCCTGGCCAAGACCTGCGTGGGTACACCTTTATGTTGAGGTTAAGTTCTTTTTTATAGTTGTTATACATGAATATTCTATTCTGCCTGCATCCTCGCTCAACACCAAGGTTGCAACCATACATAAGTCCATTTCCTCTAACTGACACACTCAAGTTTACAAATGTATATTATTGTGATTTCATGTTCAACATGCTCTAAACACGACCTGATCTCTATAAAAATGAGACCAGGGAGATCAATGGTACAAAATGTATTCCATGCAGTCATCAGGACTGATTTAAACTCACTTCTACACTTCACCTTGTGGTGGAACATTGTATAGATGAATATTTAAGTGTTTTGTGTGACACACTTCAACAACAATGTACTTCACAAAAACTCCCATCAACAATGTGATTGAAGTTTTGAAGGCTGTATATTATAAAACATTTATATAAAAGAGAATAAAAATGTGTCTATAGACTCCCACTCTCACGCGCTGTGTGATTGAGGGCTTGTGTGGTGTTGGACATGGCTGATGGTTCAGATTGGCAGCCTCGTCTCAGTGTATCTGGAGGGCATGTTAACACAAGTCGTGTAGTGAATGAATAATGTTAAACAAAGCATGTTTAAGTATCCAAAAAGTACTTTTAAATTGATACATTATTATTATTATTATTATTATTATTATTATTATTATTATTATTATTATTATTATTATTATTATTATTATTATTATTAAGAAGACACAAAACTATGAGACCATGACTATGACTGTGTTGTATGAACACAAATACAGTAGTTCCATACCTTGTATTCTATTCAGCTCAACATGTGAGAGTCTACAGTGCAGCACACACCGGGCTGGCAGCCCCAGCACTGTGAGATCAAAACCTGGCTACTTTTTATTAATTTATTTAAAAACAAGGACAATGAAAGTAAAACACCCTCTGAAAAGAGTATGAGCACTTGATGGTCATAACTCTTATCAATGTCATCATTTAATAATTGATAATAGTGGATTTAGATTACATGTTTTTGTTTTTGTTTTTGTTTTTCACTGATTGCATTAAATCAAATACACATGCTTCAGGACATTGTATGGACATGTTTTCACTAATGTCAGTAAATAAATAAATAAATAAGTGTTTCAATAAACCACTGTTGGGCACACGGCCATTGCACTTTATGTAGAAACACCCTGGTGCACTGGTTGTTATGGGCAGCTCCCACTGTACATGTGTGTGTGCCACCACAGGAGAGGAGGAACTCATTTTCCGCTCCACTTGTTCACCGGCTTCCTTCAATTAAGCCAGAGGTCGCTGCGAGGGCTCTTCTCTGGCATCAATTCTTCCTTATCTGGTTGTTTGTGTACCTGTGTGTCATTGTATTTAAGTGTGTACGAGTGTGTGGAGACAAAACTGATTAGACAGACAATCGTTAATAACTTTTCTATCCTTGAGATAGGGATAAAGTTTGCGAGAGGTATGACTAATCAAAGAGAAATAATGAAAAGTTGTTGTGAAATCTAGGAGCCTTTAAAACATCAAAATGAGGGACGTGCTAACAAGATGGAAATATTGTTCATTTATGCCACACAGTGTTTCAAACTAAAGCACTGAAAGACTTTTTAGAAATATGAGCTGTTTCTGCATGAATGAGATATAGATTATCTAAAGTTTCAGCATATTAAAACACATTCTGCGTTCTTACAGCTTTAATTCCCTTTTAAACCTGCTCTTGGTTACCTTGGGATAAATATTCACATTTTCTAACTTAAAATAATATCTCCATTTGGAGAAAATACTCTATAAACTTCATCTCCATTTTTAATGAGACATTTAAACATTGGAGCTACTTCTGCTCATCGGCAACGGGAATTAACATTTAGAAAGTAAACAATTGAAGTAAATGCTATACTAATAAAGCCATGCGTTCGTTGTGAATGCAATTTGAGGGCAGCATGTGTCCAGTGATGGTTTATGGGCTTAAAAACAGCTTAGGAGAAGTCTGGAGTTTTATCTATGACGCAACAATCTGAGAAAAATGCAAACAAAGCATTTTTGAGCCTCAGAGCAGTTTTGGATTAATGGATTGATGAAACAAGCATGAATGAAACAAAATACAACTCCAGGTATGTTTTTGACGAGGGGACAATAATATATATATATATATATATATATATATATATATATATATATATATATATATATATATATATATATATATATATATATATATATATATATATATATATATATATATATATATATATATATATATTTTAAGTACATTTGTGTGCTTTTAGAATGTTATCAGAGTTGATAATAAGTGAAACTATTTTTTTCAATCTTTATTTTTTCTTATATTAGCTTCTGTAAGATGAAACCTTGCTGAATATACAATGTCAGACAGTTTGAGTACCACACAAAATCTTGCTTCAAAGAACTAAAACGGCTAATGACTGGATGCGTTCACTGTGACTGGCTCGTGGATGGTGTTTAGTTTCCCCATTAAATCTTATATATTGCGCATTATTGCAACTTTTAAACTATTTTGAATCATTTAGTCTCATTAGCGAATGTAATGTAGTAAAACTAAGAATTAGTTGTAAAACATCAGCGGAAGACAAAAGCAATAGCAGCCTGAGTTAAAGGGATAAACTGTATTTTTATTTGTATTTTTATTACATGAAATAAAGTTAAAAAGGTAATTTTGCTTAATAGGTACTTTCAACAAGCTAATCTCTCACTTATTTGGGTCTAACTAAGGTCCTGGCATGTGGGAACTATAAAGTACTTGAGAGAAAGAGCTGCAAATTGAAAGATGGAAGTGGAAACAAAGTGAGCAAATTAAAATCCACTCTTAGCTGTTCAATTTCCCTCAACATTTGACAACACACCAAACACGCTTCACACTGTGCTGGTGTAAAATTAAATAGCCTATAGTTAGAGAGGCCCATGCAGTTCAGTTGATTATTGAGCTGGCAGTTTACGAAATAATCAGCCCGTTTTGTGATTTTCTATGGCCACGGGCTCTGACTCCCCACGTCTAAATATAGTCCTCTCCACCACTTTTAATCCTGTCACTCAAAATACCAGCGTGCCCCATAAACCTCAATTGTGTTATTGTCAGAAGAGAGGCTTTGGGCTACTGTGAAAAGGATCAGGGTGGAAGCCATGAAAAATGGATGAGATGAAAAGTAACTAGACACTATTACCTACCTATTTATAGTGTTATTTTCTGGCATAAATTAAACTTTTACTTTTGGCAATTTTGAAAACACTGGGCGGTGTAGAGCAGTGTTTCCCTGTGAAGAGGTATGAGGCCATCTGGGGATACTCAAGCACTTAGCAGGGAGTACCTTGATTTCAGATTTCGATAGGTGAAGCTGTGTTTGATTGTAAAATGTACTTTGAATGTACTCAGAGGGAGCGCATAATGTAAGGTAAAGCGCAGTGGGTGAATTGAAAGGTTCCATATAAATCTAATAGAATTAAAAGTAGAAAATAATGTAAATATTGCATACAAAACTAATAAATATAATCATAATGGTAAAAACAGCATGCATCTATCATAATGGTAAAAACAGCATGCATCTGTTGGAGCTGGAATTGTACCGCCAACCTGTGGGTCAGTGGCTCTACCAACAATGTTTATGTCGAAAGCGGGATTCGAACCGCCAACCTCCGGATCAGTGGACACGCACAGCAGCTCGGTTGGTATCATACTACCAGCTGAGCTACAGTTAAAAGTAATTCATTACACAAGTTAGAAGGTACTCAGGAGTGTGAGATGAAGTAATGACAGTCATACGGGTGATTGAGGTAGTTGTAGTAATAGTGACAATAACCAGAAAGGAACATGAACCTTAATACTGCATTAACATAAACATTTCTTCACATAGCATTATTTATTCGCCCCCAACATTCTGACAGATAGAGGTGTCGGTCTGCACCAAATGGCCTCTATCATTACTCATTCACACAACACTCGTATAGAGAATATGTAAGGAGAAGTGACTTGCTCTACGACACAAGGGCGATGTGATGTGTGATGTTTGGTAACCATAAAGAAAACCCAAAGCTATGTATCACTATTGATATTATGAAATGAGGTTTTTGGGGATAATAATTGATCAGAAGTTGGACATCCCATATCACTTACATACCGCAGAAAGTATAAAAAAAAAAACATGAAGATAAAGCAAAGTGTGTACTGCTCTCTATATATTTTAGTCTGTTTTTCCCTTGCTTAACATATGTAATAGAAGAATGGGGAACAATTACGTGAGTTCACTACATCCTCTGATAATACTTCAAAAGTGTGCAATGAGAATTATTCATAAGGATGATTATTTGGAACACACTGTTCTTACATTCAGAATGACTAAATTACTCAATTTGGTACATTTCTATAAAGCGCAACTGTTACACAAAGCCAGCAAATATGTCCTACTCGCCAATATTCATGACTGATTCAAAGAAAGGGATGGCTACTACAACCTGAGTGAATGTGGTGCACTCAAACCACAGGCTGTAAGGACAACAAGGAGAATGTGTGTGTGTGTGTATGTGTGTGTGTGTGTGTGTGTGTGTGTGAGGTTCTGCTTTGGAATAGATTGGGAACACAAATTAAAAGTTAGGAAATGTTTAACAATTTACCAGTTCAAAGCAAAATACAAAGAAATAGAGGTAGTCCGTAATTTAATTCAGATCCCACCTACTCACTGCTTCTCCAGAGTTTACCTGCTCCTTCAAAAACTCCTCCTATTACTCCTCATCATTCAACCAGCACCTAGTTTGCCCTATTTAAACATGCATGGCTGCTTCAGTACGTGCTGCGCCCCACCTCCTCCCATCACCCTCTTGGTTCTGCACCATCTCATCGGCTCTCACCTCTACCACCTCCAGTGTCCAGACCCCAGCCTCACCTCTACCACCTCCAGTGTCCAGACCCTGGCTTCACCTCTACTACCTCCAGTGTCCAGTCCCCAGCTTCACCTCTACCACCTCCAGTGTCCAGACCCCGGTTTCACCTCTACCACCTCCAGTGTCCAGACCCCAGTGTGCAGACCCTGGCCTCACCTCTACCACCTCCATCCAGACCCTGGGGGGATGACATCTCTTAAACGTCATCTACCTGGCCACACCCTTCATCGCAATGTCTTCTACCGAGGTCTAAGCGCCAAAGATGACTCATTCAATAAAGCCTACTCATACTTTTCTTTCGTGTCGTCTGAGTCTTTCCAGGTCGGAATTCCAAATATTGAGCCCCCGTAACCGCCTCGAGCTTCATTTGACTGAAGCTGAACTCTATGGGTGACGTCACACTCACTTAGTTCACTTCTTTATACAGTCTATGATGTGGATACGTTTATTATTAGTTGTGTTTGTATGAGCATTGATCAAGTATATTTAGTAAGTGCAAAAGTGTTGTAATTATATTTAATGAAAGATGTGAGCACTGGTGGTAGCAGTAAAAAAAAAAAAAAAAAAAAAGTTGTGCCTCTTCCCACTCCCTTTAATTTTTTTCATTTGTATATATTTTTTTATTTTATTTTTTGGGGGGTACAGGAAGGATGTGTTATTTAAGTTTATTGTACTGTTAAGCTGACTGCCGTGACAGCAAAGTGAGAAAACTGAACCAAAAATAAATGATTGATGAAGTGATTGATTGACAACCTTCAACTTACAGTAAAAAAGCCAACCAGACAAAAGCAGACTTTTAACAAAATATGTTGCCATATTTTAGTTCCCCAAGGTTTGTTTTTCTTAGATTACAATGACACAACAAGTTCAGTCCATGTTCAAGGGCATCTGGCTTAAACCATCAGGAAAATCATAGTGCTCTGGGGGGTAGACAACTTGACATGGTGATAAACAAAACATAAAAAATAAACTTTTTACTTCTAATTTTGAGTTCTACTTTTTACTACTAAAGCATCTTCCAAAGAAAATGCAGCAATTAGCTATTCATTGCTTTTTCTACATAAACAAAAGCGGTAACAAATCTGATTAACACATTTGTCATCATTTGCTTCCTTCATGCATGACCGGGGCTCTGATTAGCCACATGCTAACATCTTCAAACAGGGATTTGGTCTGGTGGGGCTGGTCATATGTGATAATCAGAATGAATCAAACATTCACAAACAGGAAGTGCGCGTGAGCATGTACGCTCCACTGCTAATACAATCACAATAACTTCTTGAGCGTACTAAAGTGGAGGTCAATGAAGCCTCTGTTTGAACTCATTCCCTGTGTAGCAGACTGCGTACAGCCTTGTTTGACTAACTGCTCTCATTAAACGCATAGACATTAAAAGGACCATAAGAGACTCCCATAATGAGTCACATGGCACCTGCATTTTTAAAACATTGAATTTGTGAAGTGAAAAAATGTGTACGCTCATGGAGTTGTAAACAGGGCAATTAAACAGACGGAAAATGGAGGAGATCTCAAGCCTCACTAGCAGTCCCTAGAGGCAGGATTATACCTTGCACCCCAAGGAAAATACTTAATTATGCCTAGTTATAAGGCGAGATAATGAAGTTAAAAAAAGGTTTATGGTGATTTGCAATCCTTTTCTCATATCCATTTTCAATATATTTTGTTTCGACCTCTCAGATAGCAGCCATACCAAAAAATGGGTAATTTCCCTGTGGATCAGTTTGTGTAAGTCTGTATTTTCACTGAAAGTTATACAAACATTTTGTTTTATTTGGGAAAAAAATTGCATCCTATCGTGTGTCCATTTACAATACAAATACAATAGTTTATAGAAAATAGTTTTTAGAAAATAGTTTATTGACTAATTCAGGGTCAAGAAGTCAATTTAGTTTTAAAACTGGTGTTCACTTTGCCTGAAAAGTCCAGAAATACATCTCATTAAATGGCCGTGCAATGCGGTTAGTTATTTTTCAGTGACGGAGCTCATTGGTCACCCATTGATTTGAATAAAATGACATATTTCTCTGGTGTCTGGTGTTTTTTTGTTTCATATTTTTCAGTCCCCTGAGGTTTTTTTGTTTTTTTTTTCCTTTTTCTTTTTTTCTCGCAAGTGGCAAAATTTGTGTTGATACAGACCGACGGGCAGCACCACACATTTTTGGTTGGAGTGCTAAAATCTTCAATGTAGGTGAACACTTAACATAGAGCCTTTTAACAATGGAACGTAACCCCCACTCTTTATCATGTTTACTTTGCTGTTTGAAGCAAGTTTAAATGAAATTAGCATCCTGTAGTGATTTTATTGTTGTTATATTGGAGTCTCACTTTGAACAACATTTTAAGTCAAGATTGGATGTGCTGTGAAAGTGGGGAAGAAATCATTGGGGGAGCTATGAGGGGAGCATTGACCGTTCTAGGGGTGGCTCGGGCTCCCCCTGGTGCCGCCCCTGTAGACAGAGCATGTGTGTTCATGATTGGCTAATCCATCTGTCAATCACCAGATCTGACTTACATCTGTAACGTATGGGTGAAGTGTATTCTGAATCCCAGGCAGTCTGCACTTACAGCAATATAAAGTGTTGTTTTAAATGCAAGCTTTACCTATACAGCAAGAATTTTCCCCCCAAACAACTTAAAATATGAAGATTATATGCCACAAAAAAAAAAAAAAAAAAATTAAGCCACACGGACATTAGTTTTCACAGGCCATTAGTCCAGTGTACTCATCTTAAAAAGAGAGATTTTCTTGCTAAACACATAGACAACACAGCTGCACTTCCTTCATAACAGCGTTTATCAATGTTTCACCATGTTACATCTAGGAGGAGGCCACGAGGGAGCATTACAGATAAAACACGCTGTTTGATAATAGAACCCAGCATAAAAACACAACTAAACGTGTCAGCCCCTCTGCTACTTATCACCACATGCATAATGGGGACCGCAACTCACATTACGACCACAGTGATATCATTTTTATAACGTCTTCACCGCTGGAAAGACACCGGCCCATTTAATAAGGTTTATAATGATTTATGCCATCCTACGGCCTTTCATCACTCTTTAAATTGGCACTAAAGGCTTCTCGGTTGACCTATTTATTCATTGTAGTTTTGATATGCTTAATACGGTGACTCCGGCACGGCACACGACCGCACGCCCACAGACGCACAGGGATTTGATGGTCTATTATCCCAGATGTGAAAGAAGAGGCTGTCGGTCATGCAGTGAACTGAAGCATCAAAGCAACACAATTCAAAAGCAGTGACAATAAATAAAATAAATACACAAAACACTAAAGCAGATTGGGAAGCTACCATGAGTCAAATGAAGCATCTATTTTGCATGTTAATGTGTTTTGTATTTTACAGATTTATTTCTCAGTTTTTTAAAATATATTTTATATAGTATAGATAAAATTATAAGAATAATAATGTTTTGTTTCACTCAGAGGCTCTGTTAAATGTTTTCATGCTACATGGGACACCTTTTTACAGTATATATATTCTTTGATCCTTGCTCGGGATCTGAAGGAGGACTATATGGACCAGAAAATAAGTGGAAACATTACCCATTTTTATTTTTTTTATTTCTTGTCCTCATATTATTATTATTATTATTATTATTATTGTTATTATTATTATTGTTATTATTATTATTATTATTATTATTATTATTATTATTATTATTATTATTATTATTATTATTATTATTATTATATTTTATATATGTTCGGCCAGTGGGTACGTGGGATGGGTGGAATGTGTCATGTTGTTATCATTGTGTTATCCACTCTGTTTGCTTGGTAATGCTGAGAATGTAAAAAAAATAAAATAAAATAAAACTAAGTTAGAAAAGAAGAAAAAAATAATGATGTTTTGGATAAATATGTTTTTCAGTTATCACAAGCTAGTGTTGTGAAAGAATATCCTCTAGTTTGACAGCTATATAACTGGGTGATTTTTGTTTCAGTCTGATAACAAATAATACTATGGCTTATATTGACATTCACTCAGCTTCCAATACCATTGAGTTTTCTATTAAAATGTAGTGTAACTGCTGTTCGGTGGATTTTACATTTAAAAAAAACTTCCCGTCTCTCTTGATCCCTGTCTGCTTCAGCTGAGTGACAGTACCTAAGGAAAGTAGTTCATATTTACTTTAAGCTGTCTATTTCCATGGAGACAAGCGAGTGACACCAACAGCCCAAGTTTTATTTCTCTATCTGGATATTTTTCAAGGTATGTTGTTGGCGGCCTCAGAGCACAACTTTTTGCCTCACTGAGTTTTCGGTCCCGTTCCGCTCTCCAGACTCTGCCGCATCTGTACGTCTCATTGGCTCCATCCTCAACCAATCATAACGATGTTTACAGCCCCGAAAACACAAACCGCCCCAGTCTAATTGGCATATGCTGTTTGTTTGTTTTTTTTTTGTAATTTCATGAAAACCTTAGGCAATTACGTTGTGAAGCTAGTGTCAGCGATAATATGTGGTCCTAATATTGAATGAATGCAAAGTTTATGGAGGGTGGTGGACTCTGCGTGTGAAAAGTTACATTGCGGACCTTTAAAGCTATGATACAAAAATGCTAACTTCATATAGGTATAGTTAAAAAGATAAGATTGATGTATATATATTTTAGCATTGGTCTGTCATCATTAAACAACACAATTCCACAGCGGACAGACGATGGAGTGGATTGAGAGGAAAGGAAAAACTCCACAGTCATTCCCTGTGCACGTGTGTGGCGAGAAAGATGTGTGTGCATGTGTATTTGTGTGTGTGTGGTGGTGGTGGGGGGTATCTCAGGGTCATACGGCCTGATGTACGGTCACGGTCGCTGGCTGTGGGTCCGCAGGTCTCACTGTTCGACTGATGAGAAGGATATTTCATCTGCTCCCTTCAGGCCGCTGTCGGTGTATGTGAGAGAGAGGGAAAGAGGGAAACAGGGAGAGAGAGGGGGAGAAAGAAGACAGGGAATAGAGAGGGAGAATGAGTGAGAGAGGAAAGGGAAGGAGAAAGAGGAAAAGAGACAGGTGTGTGTGCGGTGTGGACAGAAGCAGCTGGTGAGATACTGTCCTAATCCAGCGCCTGGGCAGATGGCGGGCCGTGCCACCTGCATCCCCCTTTGGACCTGAGGACACAGCTCATATCACCGCCCTGACCAAAACACACATGCACACACACCCCCACGCACACACACACACACACACACACACACACACACACACAGGAAATGTCAAAAGTGACTTCTGGGAGAGATGAATACCCTTGTTTCAGAGCAGTGCTTCTCAAACCGGGGTGCGGGGGCAGCAGTGATACTGACAACTTTTTTTGGTGGTAATCAGAAGTTTTTGTATCATTAGAGTTTTAGTGTTTTTGTCCTTTGCTGCTAAAGACCACTGGTTTATGCGACGCTGTTTATTTTGTACCCTGTTGTGTTGCTAGGACAATAGGAAACAAAACAGTAGCAGTTTCTTTAATGAAGCCCTGCGGCCATATCCACAGCATTCTGCAATTCAACTATCGGTGGATCCCTGTTTGGTCTTTTGTTTAGACCCAAAAATTAGCCAGGATTTTATAGTTAGGTTTTATTTTCTTTTTGTTTAATTTATTCATTTTGTTGAACATTTGGGAAACATTCAAATGTTGACATGAATCGGCCAATTAGCAATGGACTAAGTGTTTAAACAGTGTAATTTAATAGACTCATATCCACGCAGTGAACACATGATGCTTTGGTATATTATAATTGAGTCAATTATAGTAAGTTCCTGTTTAAACTCATGTTGACCTTTGCTCTAAAGAGCAAGCACTGACTCTGTAACTCCAAATGAGACTTGTAATCCAGATGAATACAGTTTTAATGTTTCACTTTGTTAAGATTTTACACTTTAGTGAGCAGAATATCCAAATACTTTATAAATACTCCGGTTAATGAGGTGCTTTCTGCTCTGAGTCTGAATCTAAAAAATACATCATATTTCAGTTCTATAATTCAATAGCATATAATAGGCCAATCTTGTAGCTCTCTATCTGTTAGAAAGAACCTATTGAAAGTGTTGTTTATTGAATTACTTTTGGTATGCAAGTGAATGGATGGACATGATTGTCTTTTAAATATTGAAATCTAATTTAAACTCCATTCCACCAGTTTCCACTTCAATCTTTGGCATTTGGTCTTGATAGTTTAATGAAGTTTGCAGCAGACAAAGGCAGCACTCAGTGGCTGTATGCTGAGGTTATATACAAAATCTAAAACATGTTCATTCTGGAAAAACTTAATTCTATTATTTGACAAAAAATTTAGTTACAAGATAATTATTGATTTTAGTAGTGTGTGTGTTGGAGCATTTTTGGAGGGCATACCGCATCTTTCACATTTATTACAAGTAAAGTAAAACTGTATCTGCTTCCTCCATATCTCTGCCACATTTGCATAGCTGTCCCTTTGTTTAGCACACAGTATTTGAGAGCCAGTTATTGCTCTGTGAAATGAGCCGATGCCACGCTGTTTGTTTACATGTGCAATAATCCAGTTAAAAGCTTCCCCTCAGATCAGTCTGACCTTTTAAAGCACATGCCATCACTTTTTCTTCTCATTTTAGAGCCAATCTGTTCTCAAATAACATGCATAAGGTTCAGTGTAATTTGAAAACTTCTGTGTTCAAATTCTCTGCATATTCTTTAATGAAACAGCATTTTGGGCCTCACACGACATTGATAAATTGCAACTTGTTTTCCTATCTGTGTTTCGGACATTTGGATACTTATATAATCCATCACGGCCCATATAAATGAATATTGTATCCTCATGGTTTATGCAAAAGGTATAAAGAATGGACAAGTACATTTAAAAGACAAAAAAAAACTTGTGTTGATGAGACAAAAGGATAAGTCCAGTCCCCAAATTGCAACTTTTTTTTTTTACTCACTCATTTTAGGTCAGCAGCCATGACAAACTACGGCCTCTCCACCAAGCACAAGTTAATTTACTCACTTCTGTATATTCAAAGTAATGTATATGTATAAGTAATGTGCTGCAGAGAGTAAATTACCTGTGATAAATGCAGTTCCTAGCTTGTCTGAAAATAAAATTCTCAATGTAAAGGAGATGTTGCCTATATATTTCTGCCAAAAGTATGGTTTTAAATTACTAGATGCCCCTAAACGTCTCGTAGCCCCCAGTTTGCACCTGTTTGATTCTTTAACTTGGGTGTAGACTGGGACTGTCAGGTAATGTATGTGGAGCATAGTTTTAGCCTGGGATTCAGACTTATTCTTCCTGTGCTTTCTAATAGAGAAGAAACCTCTAGTGATGGCTCTTTTATGGGATCTCTTTTGGATCTTTTCCTTTCAAAGAGCCGTTCAAAAGACTGGCTCTTTTACTATTTAGTTATATGCCGGAAGCCAATGTGCAAGCTCATTTTATCTACAATGTACAATCTTTATCTAAAAATGAATAAATATGAGAAAGAAAAAGAGGTGATTCTTTTAAAAAGCTGAGGTCCAGTTAAGGAACCATTCAAAAGAGCTGGTTTATTCTCATTCACGAAGGTCACATCACTAGAAACCTATGTCTGGTCATGACTTCCTTGACTGCAGGCCAAACTCAGAGGCAAGACACAAAAGGAGCTCATTTGTTATGTATAATATTGAACAAAATCAAACAGTTTAAATGCTTCATTCATTGTTTCTGAAGTCTGCAGTAGTCCTTGTCACTTTTCCGTTTGTTTCTCTATACAAGCAGACTATGTGTTTCTCTGGCTATTTTGTCTGTTTATCACACCCATATTAACTCTGGGTGATACGATTGGGGCCCACACTACATGTTTTTGTATAGATCAGGAAAAACGTGTAGTCTCACCTGTGTTTGGTCTGTAACAGAGCTCAAATATATGAGGTTGATACAAGATCTGAATGGGAGTACTAGTTTTAGGTGTGTTGATTCCATATTTCCATATTATTAATGTTAAATTAAATTGATAGTTTAAAATTCCTCTAAATATTCAGTCAGTGTTTTTGTTTCTTTTTTCATTAAGATTAACATTTACATTTTTTTTTATATTTTTTTTCCTCTTATTTCAAATAGTAAAGGAGCATGGAAAAGCAAAATTCGTCCTGGTTTAAAACAAAAATGATATTCCCTCACTGCTCTTATTTTGTCTATGCATTTTCAACATATTTCACACCATTTTGTCCGTACAAGATGGCGGACTGTCATAATGTTATGGTGATTGACACTGAAACACATGAGTGAAGTTTTGATTGAATTCTGCCAATAGCTCCTTGTTGTCCCGGAACACCCAATCATCGTAAAATTGCTGTTCTATTCCACCCCTCTTTACCATGACAAGTTTCATACACCCACTGACAAAAGGGAAGAAATTACAAAGCACATAACATTATTTGCCATAATCCTATATTCACTTCAACCAGTCGCCACTTCCTCCTTTCGCTGTTCAAACACCATTTCCCCTATCTTCAGCCAGGCAAGTGGAATACTAAAGCCATTCATTTCTCTGTGGTACAACTGGCCTCGCAAAACCACTTACGCTCAGCTCATTTCACCCCACAGCCATGCAACTCTCATTGAAAAGAATAGAGGACGGCCAGGGAGAACCAGAGCTATTTCAAGCCTGAATGGTGCGGAGCTGAAGATATGATTGTACGCATCAGTGTAAGGCTGTGTACGCACAAACTGAGGGTTGATAGGAGGCATTGCATTCAACATAATGTATCATTTCTGCTGAGCCCTGTCTTTGTATAGTCATACAAAAGATCATGGAAATTAATGAGTCGTTATTGCTTTCATTTCACAGACATTTCATCGGTCTGTTTATGCTGTGATTACAGGGCTGGATTTACTCTGATTTTTGTTTCAGTCTGATACTAAGCTATGGAAAGTATCGCAATATCCACCCGATACCATGGAGTTTTGCATTCAAAGATAATCAAACTCATATAGAGGCATCAGTATCAGATTGTATCATTTTCAGTCCATCCTAGTTTATATTGATCTAAAAATAAAAAGTGCAAATAAACAATCGTATCTCTAGAATTGATTCATGTATTGTTTAAGTACTGTTGTGGAATTTCTAATAGTAAAAACCTTAAAAATATAAAATCAACAGAGAAGTTGTCTTGAATCAAAAAGTCTGGTTTATTGAATCAACTGTGCACTATCATCAAATAGCTCTTGTCCCTAGTAGTGTCGTCTCGCCCTGAGCTGACAAATGAATATACATACAATGTATTTATACCATCAAACAGTACCAGTTTAGTCTAGTCCAGGTAGCTCGAGGCCGCTAGACGCATTTTCCCGTAGGAATGGAAGGACTAACAAACAAGACATAACAACAGATAGTATTACGAAGGTTAGCTCAAAAAGATCCATAACAATACAAATAAAGATTTATGGTAAAGAAAGCCATAACAATTGATTCAATTTTTGATCTATTTGCATAATAACCCATACTTTTTGATACATCAGTCAGTATTGTACCACGTGACTTCCACATAACCATTGCAAAAGAAAAATTCAATTCTGGACAAAAGTTTTAGAGCGAAGACATTTTGCCGCTCATCCAAGTGACTTCTTCAGACAGATATGAGGCAGTGTCCACCAGCAATCTGACCAGAACTGAATGGAGGAGTGAACTACACTGAAACTAAGGTCGTTTTTGAATATTAGTGGCTCTGTGGACCGACCCCAGTGCGTACTAGATTCAATTCTGTTTACTTTACTGTTGAGTTGGTCTTGTTTACACTGTGCAGTCATGTGAGAGTCTATCAGCTGATTGCCAAACTTATTTCCATGACAATGTGCTTAAAGCAGACAGAGCCCGCACGCACACACTTGCTTCCCGTATAGGCAGTGGTCTTCTCTGACACCTGTAGTTAAATACACCGTGAGGGCTGTACACTGTGGCGGAGAAGAAAAAGCTTTTGTAACGACACACAGACAGACCCAGGTTTACCTGTGCAGAGGCAGGAGGAGAGGCGTCGCTGATATTACGTTGATCCAAATTGCCTCATCAGTTGAAAGTGCCAAACAGCAACACTGCGGTGCCCATTCATACAAATATACGTGATCCAAGCACTTTTTTGCCCAATTCCAAGCACTTTTACTGTCACAGCGGACTGTGTAGGTTGGTCCGAGGTCGGCCACGTTCACACCGCACACACCATTATCCAGAGTGCGAGTGGACTCACTACGTAATCTCCTCTTTTTCAACTGCTCTGGGATCAGCCATTTAGTACTGTCAGGTACAATGGTCCAAAAGCACAGATCACGGAGCAAATGCTCTTTTATGTCGACCTAGCTAGTAGCAGTGTGAAAACAAACATAGACACCTATTTATTTACAGCTTCTGTTTCTTAGCTAGGTCTACTGAGATACACTAAGAGTGAACTGTTCCTGGGTGATATTTAGGATACCCCTAATAGGTGCTCTTTAACCTATTAACATACTGGCTATCACTGTAGTTTTCCTTGTTTTGCTTTAGCTCTGAGGAGGGAGTTATATATAGGAGATAAATTATGTCTAAGTCTCCAATTCCTGTTCCTATCAAACCATTTCTTTTC
The DNA here is from genome assembly GCF_009829125.3 of Periophthalmus magnuspinnatus. NCBI lineage: Eukaryota > Metazoa > Chordata > Actinopteri > Gobiiformes > Gobiidae > Periophthalmus > Periophthalmus magnuspinnatus. The sequence continues at coordinate 14,313,451 of NC_047126.1, forward strand.
TTTGGCTAAGATCTGTGCCTCACTATCTTCAAAGGAGGTTAGTGGCTTTAAGAGGAGATGCACAGCAGATTGGAGTCCTGAGCTGCTTTCGCTCCGATGTTGGTACATTCTCTTATGGAGTGACTGTTTACTTTCCCCAATATAACGCTCACTGCACTCTTCACTACACTGAATGTAGTAGACCACACTTTACTTTGTTTGTGGCTCGGAGTTTTGTCCTTTGGGTGAAGTTTTCTGTCCTAAACTGTAGTTTTGAATCCTTTGAAGCTTTTCAGACACACCAGCTGTGTAGGGAACAGCTACGCCTTTTCTCCTAGGTCCTGATTCCCTGTTGTCTTCTTTTTTTTTTTGACTCTCTTAGATTTTGTGAAGGCCCATTTTGGATATCCACAAGCAACAAGGACTTTTTACATGTGTTGTTCCTCTTTCACTTTTTCCTCTGTGCTTGTAGGACCCACTTGAGCCCTGTGTTGTAGTGTTTGAGTAACTCTGAATTTGTGCTGCAGTGGATGGTGTGTTGGTTGATGTGTGTGGGCTTCCTGAAGACTTGTACATGGAGTCGCCAGTCCTCTCATGGTTGTAATGTTTAGAGTTATTCAACCACTACAACACAGGGCTCAAGTGATTCTTGCAAAGTGAAAGAAGAACAATACAGGTAGAAAGCCCTCTCTGCTTGTGGATATCCCAAATTCTTTCTGCCTTCTGCCTTCAATAGATAAAATAGGGCAATAGTGAATCAGAACCCACGTTCCCACTCTAAAACTTTTGTCCAGTTGAGAGAATTTAATTTGTCTTTTGCTATGGATCATACCAAGGCGACTGAGGGATTACACAGACAACTTTCACACAAGTGCAACTGTTTTTCATGATCTATGCAATTTTAACATTGTTTGTTTGTATGTACTTGTTTTGAAATGTGCTGCCTCTTGGCCAGGACTCCCTTGAAAAAGAGGTTTTTAATCTCAATGGGACCTTCCTGGTTAAATAAAGGTTAAATAAATAAAAAAAATAAACAATTCTCCCTGTCGTAACAAGACTTTGCATTCCCTGATGTCACGTAACACTTGAAACTGCAGTGGCCACTGGAGGCAGCATGCACGGTTTTTGAGCACAGCTGCAAATGTACCTAGTTAGCACAAAAAAATACCAAAAAAGGAGCTGGTATAGTACACAATAGTATTAAAACACTATAGACACAGTTAAGTGGCAAAAAAGTTGATTTAGTTCCACTTGAATTCAGAATGGAGAAATAAACAAGAGGAGATTAGGGAAAACTCATTGAGATGCATTGTATACATTTATATTGACTATGATTTCTATCGTTTGGTAGTGCATTCTCCCAATGATTCAAAACAAAGCTTAAATGCAAACTGTCAACCGAGTTTGAGAAAATTTTGAAAAATTGAAACGGACTGTACAAAAGTAATTAAATTTGCAGACGTTGTTTTTATGACAAGCTGCTCTGCGTGCCAAACTCAACTGATTAATGATGATAATGTCTTGGCAAAGCACTGTCCAGACTGGATCCATGTTAAATACCACAGTCTATGAATATGCTAAATAAAAGTTTGTGTTGAACATTTTCCATCTCATTTAGTAAAGTCGCCGCAATTAGGTAAAACAGTGTGAAATGTGCATCCATTACAGGTTATCTATGGACACAGCACCATCAGCTGTTACTTCAAATGTGCTTTTAAGCCTTTACACTTCCTAGGTGATACGTTACGTTGAGGGAATTGAAAAATATGTTGGGTTGTTCTATTAACATGAATCTTATAACCTTTGGATTTCTTGCATCTAGAACTTTAAAGATTCACGGTGTTATTGTCATTGTCATTGTCAAACACTGCATGATGTAATGTGTAATTCAAAAGGTGCAAGATCCCATCCGATAACGCCATAAATAACACAATGTAACACAGGATACAGTTGCAGGATTCAGTTGGTCAGTCTGGTTGTTCTGGCCTGTATGGACCTGTACCTTCTACCTGAGGGCAGCAGGTGGAAAAGGTGATGAGCAGGGTGGTGTTGGCCATGCAGGATTCTGAGCATGACCAGTGTGAGTGGTGTAGATGTTACTGATCTCTCCTCAGACAGAGAGTGGTGTAGATGGTGCTGATCTCTGGCAGAGTCATTCCAATGATTTTCCCCTCTGTTTTCACCACCCGCTGGAGTGCCTGCTGGAGATCCACACTAATCCATTAATCCATATGTCAGAACACTACTTATGACGCAGTTGTAGAAGTAACCATCAATGATCTGGGGATGTTGTCGATTCTCAGCTTCCTCAGGTAGTAGAGGTGTTGTTGGGCCTTCCCCATAGCTGAGGCAGTGTGAATGCTCCAGGACAGGTCCTCAGCCATGGTCACCCTCAAAGTCAGTCACCCTCTCTGCCACCTCAGTACAGATAGAGAGAGGTCGGTTGTTGTTTTGTCCACTTTTGCAGAAGTCCACAAATAGAGTTCAAGAAAGAACAGGGGGCTCAGCACACACCCTTGAGACACCCAGTGTTGATAAAAAGGGTGGAGGAGGTGTGCTTGTCCACTCTGACACAAGTCATGTGTCTTTTCATATCTGATATTTCAATTCAGTACATTTTTTTATTGCCCAAAAATCAAAACAACTTTTGCTTCACAGAGCTAGAGAAAATTGTTGATTTAACCAACAGAAAGTTTGATAATCAAACAACAAACCATTGGTCAATAACAAACAGAACCAACATTCACAGAAAACAAACAAATAAAAACTGTTCCAGAGCATATGACCCTAACCCTATGACCCCCTCATATAGTAACCCTATGGACTACATGCTCTGGGACATCCAGCAAGATTTAGTCTGACTATCAATCCTTACTTGATTTAGTACAAGTCTAGTTTGAAAGTTGGTTTGGTTCTCATCAGGATGGACTGATGTATGTTTACATTTATGTAAATTGTAGTTGGAATGCACATATATTTTTCAAGCCTCTCCTAAAGAAGAGCAGTCTTGATGCCACAATATTGAACAATTATCGACCAATCTCAAATCTGCCATTTTTAGGCAAAGTCCTTGAAAAAGTTGTTTACCAACAGCTTATTAACTTCCTTGAAATGAACAACTCCTTTGATGTTTTCCAATCAGGTTTTAGACCCCACCACAGCACTGAGACTGCTCTTATCAAGGTGACAAATGACATCCGCCTGAACACTGATGCAGGCAAAGTCTCAGTCTTGATCCTGTTAGATCTGAGTGCTGCTTTTGACACTGTTGATCATGGGATCCTCTTACAGAGACTGGAGGACTGGGTGGGCATCTCTGGTACGGCACTAAACTGGTTCAAGTCCTATTTAGAAAACAGGGAGTACTTTGTTGAAATTGGAAAATGTATATCAGATAAAATGTCCCTGACCTGTGGGGTGCCCCAGGGTTCTATCCTGGGACCCCTGCTGTTCAATCTCTACATGCTGCCATTAGGCCAGTTAATACGCAGCAATAATGTGTCTTACCACAACTATGCAGATGACACTCAGATCTATGTCTCACTAGCAGCAGGTGAATATGGACCAGTGGATTCACTCTGCCACTGCATCCAACAGATCAGTGTGTGGATGCAAAACAACTTTCTTCTGCTAAACTCAGACAAGACTGAAGTTATCATCTTTGGCCCACAGAAACATAGAGAAAGTGTCAGCAGTCACCTCCAGTCTCTCTCTCTAAAACCTTCATATCAGGCTAGAAATCTAGGGGTAATAATGGACTCAGACTTGAACTTTAACAGCCACATCAAATCAATAACATCTGCAGCTTTTTACCATCTAAAAAACATTGCAAAAATCAAAGGTATACTGTCAAAGCCAGACTTAGAGAGACTTATCCATGCATTTGTCTCCAGTAGGTTAGACTACTGTAACGGCCTGCTCACTGGCCTCTCCAAACGAGCCTTAACACAGCTGCAGTACATCCAGAATGCTGCTGCTCGGGTCCTGACTAGAACCAGGAAGTATGAGCACATAAGTCCTGTGCTCAGGTCTCTGCACTGGCTTCCTGTAGCTCAAAGAATAGACTTTAAAGCAGCTCTGCTTGTGTATAAGTCTCTCCATGGCCTAAGTCCAAAGTATATCTCCGACATGTTAGTGCCATATGAACCATCTCGCAATTTGAGGACTTCAGGGATCGGCCTCCTGCTGGTGCCCAGAGTCAGGACTAAACATGGGGAATCAGCGTTTAAATTTTATGCAGCTAAAACTTGGAACAGTCTTCCTGAAGATGTGAGACAGGCCTCTACTTTGACAATGTTTAAATCCAGACTCAAAACAGTTCTGTTTAGCTGTGCATATGACTGACAGGTTTTTATTCTGCACTCTTCTCTTTTAATGTTGATTTTATGATGATTATTTGTGATTATTTATGTTTGATTTGTGTGATTTTAATGTCTTTCTTATTCTGTAAAGCACTTTGAATTACCTTGTGTACGAATTGTGCTATACAAATAAACTTGCCTTGCCTTGCCTTGCCTTCATGTGAAATATTTAAGGATGCCTGATATGAATTAGTTTAACATACATTATCAGAAACAAATAATAATAATAATAATAATAATAATATATTGATGTTGCAACATGTGTTTCACATGGGCAGTATACTGTGCCCTGTTTTTGAGATAAAATACACAGTTACCAATTAGGAAGAGCAGCAGGACCATGGCCCCTATAGAAAACATGATATTCTGATGCAGCTATAGTAGTTTTATAATGAACTGGCCAATCGGAGCATGGAGACTTTCTGTACAATGTACCAGATAATTATCCTGGTCCTTTGTTTTCATACAAATGTAAGCGGCATTCCCCCAATAGAGAAGTGTACTACACTTTTAATCCAACTCTTTGAAGGAGGACAAAAGAGTTCACAGCCTGTTGAAATTACACATTTACCTCTCCCTGGGTGTTCATTTTAAACACTGCGATGTACTTTTAAAACATATGTTTGCAGATTAATTTTAATGACTGAGATCCTCCTTCACATGGGGCCCAATCATTAAAATCACTGCTCTCTCTGGTTAGGTCGCTGCGGGGCCCCGAGGACCCACAGGTGCCATGCGATTGGCTCCAGCTGCGCCTCATTTGCATATCTAATGCAATCAGGAAGCTAATAGACCCGAGTTCATTCTCAGAAACACTCAGACGCCAATCAAAACCTGGGATCTGTCAGTGAGGGAGATGGTGTGATCGGTAAACATGGCGCGAGTTCTCTTTTTAAGGAGCCGTGTTGGAGGTAGCACATGGGACTGTATGATTAGAAGTGTGGCTGCGGTGACAATGTGAACTAACAAGTCAAGCCACTCAGATATTCTCTCTACTCTGTTTCGTCCCCCTGTGATTACATTTATGCAAATACGAGCCTTTTTATATAAATCCTGACTGTAATGTATGGAGATTTGGCACCGCAGCGTTTGAAAGCACTTTGAAAGCAGCACTCCCCACGGGCGGAGACAGCTTCAGCGTGTGTTAATGTGTGTTTGTTTCGCTCTTGTGCGCCGCCCGCGTGTGTGTGCCCCATGTTTGGAGCACACCGAGCCCTGGGACATCAGCACTGCCACCACTGTCCCACTTTCTCACATCCCTCTTAAAAACATGTTGATTCAGAAAACCTCCCCTCTTTCACTCTGCTCTCTCCATGCTCCTCCCTCTCTCTCTCTTTGCCTCTCTTGTCCCCCACTCTCTGTTTTTACTCTTTCTTTGCCTCTCTCTCTCTTCCACTTTCCATGTTCTTTCTCTTTACTATCTCTCTCTCTTTGTCTCTCTCGTCTCTTTTTCTCCCACCCTCTGTTTTCTCTCTCACCTCCCGCTCTTTCCCTAATTCTTACCCCCCTCTTTTTCTCTCTCTCCCCCCTTCTCTTGCTTTCCTCCTCTCATCTCTCTCTCCTCCACTCTGTTTCCCATCTCTCCTCCCTCGCTCTCAGCTCTTCCACTCTCTCCACCCTTATTTGTCTCTCCCCCTCACTCTCTCTCCACAACCCTGTCTATTTCTCTCCCCTCTCTCTCTCTCCCCTTCTTCTCTTGCTTTCCTCCTCTCTTCATCCCTCCTTCCCTCTCCTCTTGGGATGGACTGCTGCTCACCGCACACGCTCATCACCACAGCTACCATGTTTGATTTTCCACATCCGTTCTTTTTTTTTCCCTCTCTCTCTATTTTACTATTCCAAATCATCTCGTCCCTAGCCGCCTGCTACAAGAAACATGTCAATAAGCGAGAGCAAGAACACGCCTGCTTCTTGTGTGTTATTTCAACCGGATTCGTCTAGCACAAGTAGCGTCTCAAGAGAGATTTTGTTGGTATATCTACACAGTCAAATGTGGAGGAAACGTTCCCGTGTAGTTTCTAACAGCCGCTCACAGTGCAGTAGAAGTTAGCTGCTGCAATAGATTCTTTCCAGCTTCTCCACCATTGTCGAGGTACAGCTTGGGCTCATAGGGATAGTGGTATGAAGTGTTGCTAATGATGTTACACTATATTGTTTTTGGACTATTGTATTGTCTCCTATAGAGTTTGTATGTAATGTTGCTAAACGCTAAAGCAAGGTTTGTGTCCTCAGGTTGCCTTATCCAAGAAGCTCAGACTGTACTCGGACAAAAGTGACTGGATTCTTCAAGCGCCTTCATTGAGTAGAGGTCCTATATTACGCAAAATTGTTCCTTGCAAGCTTTAAGCCATGTTATAATGTTGTTATCTCATCAAAAACTTACGCAGAGTTTTGTTTTGTTTCATTCACACATGTTTGAGTAATTCTGCATCCTCGCACTCTGAGGACTTCAGGGACCGGCCTCCTGCTGGTGCCCAGAGTCAGGACTAAACATGGGGAATCGGCATTTCAATTTTACGCAGCTAAAACCTGGAACAATCTTCCTGAAGATATGAGAAAGGCCTCTACTCTGACAATGTTTAAATCCAGGCTCTAAATGAATCTGTTTAGCTGTGCATATGACTGAAAGGTTTATATTCTGCACTTTTCTCCTTTAATGTTTAATTTATGATGATTATTTATGATTATTTGTGTTTCGATTTGCTGTATTGTGATTTTGGTGCCTTTTTTTATTCTGTGTAGCACTTTGATTTGCCTTGTGTATGAATTGTGCCTTGCCTTACATTTCCAAAGCTCAAAATACTTGGTTCCACCTTACGAAGTCATGAAGCAGTAGTTTTCAAGTTAACAGCTACCTTTTACCTTTTGTTCAGTAGAGTTTGGCAATTTCCAGCTGTGAAATCATCCAAATAATTCTAGCAAAGGTGTATGGAGTTTAAAAACACACTGGAGCACTTGTATGTACCTATATTACCCCATGACATCACAAAGTGGAACTGTTTTGGAGTGGAGTATTTTCTGTTTGAGAGAAGAACTCAGCCTAAATATGCACCATTTGTGTGTTAAATATGTGTAAATGAAAGAAAACACAACTCTAGGTATGTTTGTGATGAGGAAACAACATTATGCACACAAATTCTTAGTAATCTGAAGAATTAATGCTAAAATCCGGATGAAAATTACAATGAATATTTGTGACACATGACTGGCATGACTTGTGTATGTAGACTGGGATGTGAGAAAATATCAAAACCCAGATAGATTGTGATGCTATATTTGAAAATAGTGCACCAATATCATAGTTTGCTGTATCGATATTTCACAAAAGTAAGTTTGTGCACAACTTTTCATGTTATATTTAATAGTTTTTTGGGTTTAATTAGTGATACATCTGTTAAACATGAATGCAAACAGCGAGGAATAAATGCTGTAAAGTTTTATTATAGGAAGGCTAGCAAAAGAGGAAGTGGAAGGAAGTGAGCAAAGACAAGTCCCAGTAATCTAAAGGCCCAGGAAAAGTAAAAGGTTAATAGAAAATAAATGCAAAAATTGGCACATGGAAAAGAATCAGAGGCAGATGATCTTGAATAAGGCTTAACCGCACAGTGAAACAATGGTCTGGCAGAGTCTTATGGAAGAGCTGCTCCTTAAATACTGACAGTGGAGCTCCAGCCTGCAGGAGAACAGGAAAACACAGGACAGCGGGAAATGGGGCAGTGAACTGGACTCACACAGGCCATAACAGTATCATTAAATTATATTGATTATAGCCATATCATTGGTATCATGAATGTAGCGTATTGTATTGCACTAATGATGTGACGTTCGTGAACAAGTCAGCTCTTTTGAACGGTTCCTTAACGTGAACGGTTGCATCCGGTTCTCATTTTTTAAGAGAGTCAAATGTTTTTCTTTCTATTTTGTATGTATTTTTATACTACACTGAACCGACACAAGAATGAGATCTGTGTGCACAAAAAAAACAAAAAAAACAAAAAACAAATCACATCAACAGTTAGTTTTTAAATTGTAGTGTAGTGCAACGTTTTATTTAGATTCCACATAATTCCAAAGGGTAAACACACTCCCACTCTCAATTTGAACCACTTTAAACACATTTAAGCCTTGGTCGTTTCTCTCTGTGGTTAGTTTGTTGTTAAAATGAGTTCTCACATTGGCTCCTGTCATATAAATAAATAGTAAAAGAGCCAATCTTTTGAATGGCTTTTTGAAATGAACGGATCCAAAAGATCAGGACCTCATAAAAGAGCTGAAAGTCCCATCACTATATTGCACCAAATTATGTGGGACCTATAATGCTGATATTGCTTATAAACTGTTATGTTGTAAATTCATGTCTAAGTTTCAGTCCAAGGAGGAGGTAAAATGAATATTGTTAAAATGCAGATTTTTGTTGTAATAATGTGAGTTCTAGGGTTCAGGCCCTCATAGATCAAGTTCAGCCATAGACTGTATATTTAAATGGGCATAACTAACTTTTTAGCCGCCACGTTCCAAATAGAAAGTGAACATGGGCGTGCTTCTGACTCCATTGGCTCTGGCTGGTCTTAAAATGTTCGTATTAACCCGCTCTACATGATCCAGGTATATTTTATTTCACTATTGTGTCCATAAATCAAGATATGAACATTAATAACAGATAAATCAGGTGCCTTCATTCTCCAAGGTCGCTCCTGCTCGCGGTACGAACAGGTTTGATTGACGGTGTTCCTAAGCTCTTTGGTTGCTATGATATTCACTCACGGTCGGAAATCCAAACATGGAACTCTGCTCCAAATTCACCGCTATAACTTCTAGCCTCGATGAGCTTCATTTGACTGGAGTCGAAAGCTATGGGGGACGTTACACTTACTTAGTCCACTTCTTTATACAATCTATGAGCTCAGCATTTGTGAATTTACCTTTTAGAAATTTCAACGGAAAATACAATGTTGCCAATAGGTAAACTTGGCTCCTCCATCCCTTCTGAGAGTGAGAGAGTGAGAGAGTGAGAGTGAGAGTGAGATTAGATTAAACACACTTTATTCATCCTTTTATCAGGAAACAATTTTGTTGCAGTGGCTCATTTACAATAGTGGTAAAAACGACATTTAGTGATGGGACATTAAGCTCCTTTGTGGGATCTGAATCGTTTGGATCTGTTCATGTCAAAGAGCCGTTCAAAAGACTGACTCTTTTTTACTTGATTCCACGACAGAAGCCAATGTGAGAACTCATTTTATCTACAAACTAATCACACAGAGAACTGACCAAGGCTCAGATGTGTTTAAAATGGTTCAAACCGAGAGTGGGATTGCGTTTGGAATTATGCCGAATCTAAATAAAACGTTTCACTACAATGATAATAATTTAACTGCTATTACGATGCCTGCTCTGCTTCTGTGCTGATTCTTGTGTTGGTTCAGCGTGAATCAAAGGAACCGTTCAAAAGAGCCGGTTCGTTCATTAACGTCACATCACTAGCGGCATCCATTCACACGTATTAAAAGTGCAAAAACGCATTAACTCACTAAAAGTCTTATCACAGCAGGAGCAAAAGTCTTTAATCATACATAGAGTTACCTACAAGCAGTGGTGGAAGGTGACGAAGTACAAGTAGTAAAGTGTTGTACTTAATTAGAATCTTTAGGTATCTGTACTTTCTTGCAGTATCTGTACTTTCTACTTCACAACATTTTTTAACTGAACTGAAAGTAAAAAGTACTTTTCATATGATTTGAGGTGTTACTTTTACTATGTCCATCGTAACATCCTGACTAAAGTTTTTGAGTTCTAAAGTAAACAAAAGTAAATACACAAAATACATGAGAAAAAGTAAGAAACTGATTTGTTTAGTTACTGTCGACCAAAATATGCATAATTTTTTATTTATGTCACTACACTTACACTTTAATACAGGCGTGTCCAAACTACGGTCCGGGGGCCAAATGCAGCCCTCAGACCAATTTTTATTGGTCCTCAAACCTTCAGGTGAACTGGTCTAATTGATCATAATCAGTACTTTTTATGGCAAATCTGAGTAATCCTACCAATATAACCTAAATAACGTCACATTACATAGTCAAATAGACCAAATGTTAATATTTCAAGTCTTATTTAAAGTATGAAGTCAAAACTATGTTAAATGCACCATCTGAATTATCCACTATATTGACCACTGTGGCCCTCCGTGTCGAATATTTTTCAAGATATGGCCCTCGATGAAAAGAGTTTGGGCACCCCATCTTTAATACTTTAATAACACTTTTACTTTTTACTCTTAAAGTACATTTTTTACTTTTAGTTAAGTAGATTGTTCATGTGATACTTTTACTTAAGTAACAAAATTGAGTACTTCATCCACTACTGCCTACAACCTTCATCACTCAGGAGACCTCTGTTGAACACGGCAAGAATAGCACAGTTTGAGTCATTTTGGTTTCAGAAAGAACATGCAGCAAGCCTTAACACCTTTAAATTGACTTTTCAAATCATAACCTTGTTTTTTTTTGTTTTTTTTCTAAATGTCAACCTCTCTCTCATAAGTAGTAAGCGTTCCTCTCCCCTGGTTTACATCCACTTTCCATGCCGTTCCCTCTTAGCCTTTAATTGAGGAAGTTTGTGTTCTGGCTGCTTGCTGTGATAGCGCTTGACGAACCAATTTTGTCAGACAGCAGGTAGAGAAACCTTTTAAAATCCGGGAAGATAGTCGCGGGGGGAACAAGATTTTGGGAGATAAAACCAAACTGTGTCAGAATCCTCCATCAGCTCCACTGTATATCGATCCATTGTGAGGATGTGTGGGTAAATCACATCTCAAGTGAAACTCTGAGAAGTAGGTTACCCGGGGCTCTGCAGTGCTGTTCTGAGGTATAGGGAGAGGAAAGACAGTTAAATGCGTGTGTGGTCTTCTTGTCTGGATGCACGAAGGCAGAATGCTGAGTCTGCAAATGTGTCCGTCAGAATACAGGCCTCCTACTCCGCGCTGATCAAGGCAATGCGAGAGATGTTGCGTAGGCTTATGGTACAGGGGAGGGACTAGGTGTTTGGCTGAATTAAGGGATGATTGATACAGGATGAACAGGATAGTTTTAGTCATCTGAGAGTGACAGATTCGATTAGATGTGCTTTATTAATCACCTTTTTCAGGAAATTATTGTGTTGCGGCTCATTTACAGTAGCGGCAAAAACGACATAGTGATTAGTGATGGGACTTTCTGCTCCTTTGTGGGATCTGAATCAAAGAGCCGTTCAAAAGACTGGCTCTTTTACTATTTATTTCAATGACAGAAGCCAACGTGAGAGTCATTTTATCTATGATTTAGCCTTTGGAATTATGCACATCGAAATACACGTCGCACTACAATAATAATAATTTAACTCTTATTACCATTACTGATTCTTGTGTTGGTTCAGCGTGAATCAGTAAAAAATCCATAAAAAGTCGTTCAAAAGAGCTGGCTCGTTCACGAAGGTCACATCACATGTTCAAGGACCTGTATTTGTGCAAAATTTGTCATGCCTCAGTACAGATTTACTATATAAGCAGCCCTTGTGTACTATCTGCTTCGATTTATAAAGTGTTTTCAGCGTCAGAGAATCAGGAAGTGCACGTTGGCATGTTAGTTGTTAGTATTACCCTGATGGCAAACTCCGGTCTGGTCTCCGAAAGTTTTGGAAAGCTGTTCTAACCTCATCGCCCTCAATAATTACGATGCTTAGAATGCATAATGTGAGTGAGGAATACCTTTGGACCACTGCAAACCACTGAGCTAGTTCTTTTTCTTTCACTTTTTTAAAGAGAAAAATCCAGCACAGTGGCTTTAATTAGACCAGTGACTGGAAATCGATTAGACTGAGTGTTGTAAACTATAACGAATAACCAAATGCACAGGGTCAATCGGACTAATAAACATAATAGACACTTATAGATCAAAGAAACTGGAGAAAAGTCATGCTGCACCGAAAAAGAACAAAGTAACGCATTTTTAAAATAGTATGTACTTTACAGGTGTATATACGTCACCATTTTACTTTGCACTTTCATTATCTCATCAGGCTTCCTATAGGGTTCTTTAACTGAAAATAGGGTAGTAATAATAATATAATTCTTACATACTGAGTGAGAATACCATGGACAGCACATTTGTGAGTGATTATTTAATTAAAGGGATCGCTCCTGTGCACCTGCTGTTCCTCATTGTAATTGCATTGATTTTTGTGATGGATTGCTGCTGTAGTGATGGCACACGGACATGGGTGAACAAATGCATACAAATGGATTTAAGGAAGTAAATGATTTGTGTTAAAGGTGTACAGTGTAACTTTTCTAGTGGAGGTGTGCCCCACTTGCTTGTCTCCATGGAGATCACAATCAAGATGGAAATGGAAAACACACACTCTTACAGTTACAGTTTGTTTAACATTTTAGGCAAAGCGATAACATCTCCATAGGGATAAGCAGGTTACATAGTACATCTTTAGTATAGGGTGTATGATGATGGATACAACAGCGGTGTTTCCCAGTCTTTGTATAAGTGCATGAGTGTGGACATATCTATTAACGGTCTAATGTGCGACTATACTGGACCTATAATAGCGCTGGTATCTGAATAAATATTTGATCTGAAAGGTTAAGAAAACTCCCACACACTGTCTCACCCTGGTTCACTTTTATTCACAGAACATTCAGGTACATGAGGAAGGTCAGAGGGACTGAAATGTAGTGTGAATAAAACTGAAACAAGAGTGAGTTTTTTTAACATTTCAGATCAAGTGCTTCTCATCCGACGCACCTGTTACCCAGTCAAGTGTGCAGAGAAACGATAAATATAACATTAAAAATAATAACGACTTTCAACATGGCGGCAGTGGCTAGCGTTCTTGCTTCGTACGACCTCATTCTGTGTTCTCCTGGGCCAAAACGTGCACAACAGGTCAAATCCTCCAGCTACAGTCCCAGATGAGTCCCGGGACACCGCACTGCAGCACCCACAGCTCCTAACGGGTTGTCTCAGCAGCACTGAACAATGGGTCGAATGCAGAGGGTAGTTTTCCTTATGGGGCAATAAAGAGAACCATAACCCTGACTTTAAAAACTGAGGCTCAATACAAAAACTGCCAAGTAAGGTTCATACTCACTTTATGAACCTTTGCCCTATACTATACCTTTCTCGCCAAATACATATGTTTCAAACTTTTGTCCCCCCGGTTTTATAACAGTGTAACCTATAGACTGTTGTGAGCGTGTCCTTAGCTATAAGACAGGAGCAGTGACGTGCCATTTAAAGCTAAAGGTTATTACTTTGTCACAAGGAATGGCAAGTTATTTCTGTTTCACTGTGTCATTTCTGAACACTTACACATTTTACCTGAATAAATCGCTGGCATGCATCACATAAATTGCCAGGTGAATTTGTGCAACTATTTATTTTAAATGAGATATCTGGTATCTTGAGGCACATTGTTTTGAGGCTGGCAAAGAAACAATTTTGGATCGTAGGTGTGAGAATTGGGTTCTTGGCTCAATTTTCTGCACCGAAAACAGCTTGGATATTATTCAAAATGGGAATAACCTTGCAAGATAGAAAGTCGTATCTTCGCGGTGCTCCGTGTGGACTGAAAAAAAAAGAAAGTAATGTCTGTTTCCTAACATTCAGATTTCTCAACTTTAACTTCAAAGCCTGAATGGAAAATGAATGGGAAAATTGAGAAAAGTTTTATGCAAACAGAATTCTTAATATGAGTTTACAGCGAGTTTGCGTTGTAGGAAGGAAGCCACAAAGGAGTGCGTGCAGATAGAGAAAGATAAAATGAAGATTAAAAGTGTAGCCAGCGCAGAGCATGAGAGAAGGTCGAGTGGGTGGAGGAAGAGAGCATTGTGGGTAATTGTGTTGCTCGTATCTTATTACACTACTTGTAACAGTTATGTTTGGAAAATGTTGTGGAATATAAAGGCAGTACAAAATATTATTAATAATCGCACTCAGTCACTGCTACAATTCTTCACTTTAACATGGTCTGCTGTGTCCACAATACACACACACACACACACACACACACGCACTGCCGGATATGTTTGAACAGTGGGATGGACTTTCTGTGCCAGCGAGGAACTGCAAAAGATGTAGGTGTATGTTTTTAGATTTTTTTTGTTTTTGTTTTTTTATCAGTGGTTTAGAAAAGTTAAGACTAGAGAACCTGTATTTATATCACTACGGGGAAATTCCAGTGTTGCAACCATAGACTGTACATATAAATGGACATAGCTAACCTACTAACTAGTCGCTGCATTCCAAATAGCCTCCAATTCACTTTTTATTGAAAAACCTTCACCCCTGTCTCTTTGTAACTGCTGCTGTTAGGCTCATCATTTTAGTCTTAAAATGTACACATTAATTCACGCTAGAAGATCCTGGGATTTTTATTTAGCTATTTTGTCTGTAAATGAAGATATGAACATAAATAACAGACTAATGATCCGCTTTCTTTCGCAGAGGGCACGTACATGAGCGTTAACAACAGATTTGATTGACAGCATTGCGAAACGCCCATTTCAACAATCTCGCTCCAGATTGGCTCATTGGTTGCTATGATACTCGGAATTCCAAACATGGAAGTCTGCTCCAAATTCGCCTCATAACAGCTGACCTCGATGAATTTCATTTGACTGGAGCCGAACGCTATGGGTGACGTCACATTCCCTTAGTGGACTTCTTTATACAGTCTATAGTTGTAACGTGACATTAAAAACCACCAGGTGAATAGAAATACACAATCAAAATCAAGATAAATAACTATTAAAATTTAAACTAAAAACTATTATGTACAACGAGCGGCTACAACTATATTTATGTACAGTGTATGGATGGAACAAAAAGGAGGTGTGGTGACAAAAAGAACCCAGCTCTATAGAGACAGATAAAATGAAGATAAAAAGTGTAGCCAGCTCAGAGACATGAGAGAAGGTGGAGTGGGCGAAAGAAGAGAGGCTCAGACAGCAGCTCTGAGAGGGAAATATTGAACAGTAGCAAGAGGCGGGACTGTATCACTTAAAGAGCTTCACAAATTGGACGGACATGGGCTCGGCAACTGTCTTCAGCGAGTGAGGAAAGGGAAGGAGAGGGAAGGAGAGGACAGAGGGCGTTGGTTCTGTGTGCGTGCTGGAGTGGAAAGCTATCTGTCGCTTGGAGCATGGCTATAGACAGTAACACGCAGAATGAAGACTCTCATTAAAAAGCTGGAAGCGAAGACAGGGGAACAAAAAATAATGGACCGTGTGCGAGAGAATCAAGACTGAGCGAGATTTAAATGAAGTGTTGGTGTATTCATCACATAACTTTCTATCTGCTCGCCTGTCTCAGAGCTGGGGGGAAACAGCCATTCTTTTCAGTGCTGTACTTTTAATAGAGCCAGGGGTCATGAAGTACAGAGTTGACTTGTAAAATAGCGGTATGGTTATGACAGTATGGTACAATCATAAATGTAGAATTTGTTCAAGAGTCATGTGACCACCGAAGCCAATGTTGTACTGCTATAAAACAGAACATTTCCCATGCCTCTATATGACGTGGGATTTGAACGCCTTTTTTTCTTACAGAATTTTAGACATTGGACAGTGGCAGACCTCAGCTGTGAACTTAAACCAGACTACATTTATTCATGGTCCCTTTAAAGGCCTTGTACCTGATTTTTCCGCATGAATTTGAGCCCCTTTGAGAATGCGTCTAATTATGAAGCATTTTACTGCCCGATAAACAGGAAGTGCATGTTAGTATTACCGTGATAGCAAAAAAACTACGCTCTACTCCCTGAAAATTGTAAAAAGTGCTTATAAACTAACCATGGTGAATATTTAAGTATGATTAGAAGGATAAGGGAAGTGAGGAATAACGTGCAAACCAGACCACTGCAAATTGTTTAAAATTAACTTGTTTATATTTTCAAGACCATGGCTAAAAACAGGAGCGACTTTAGCTTTGTGGGGGTCCGGTGCCATTTTGGTTTTGTGATCCAAAAAATTTTTAAAGCTGTTTTTAAACCAAGTATGTGCAGTATTTAAGTTTAAATTTCAACATGGGCTCTCTTCAATAACACATCAAGCCAACAGTCAAAAAACCTTGGTGTTATTGGTGATGAAGGTTTTATCACCTTCAGTTTTTATCTAGACTCAAACCTGTTTTATCAGTTTATTCGTTGATGCTTTTAAATCCCTGGCATTTAACCTGGCATGAGAACTACAGTATGTGCTCCTACTTTTTATATTTATCTTATGCAATATTTTATGCTATGCTTTTATTGATGTTCTCTTCAGTCTGTGCAGCACTTTTGAAATGTTGTGTTGTAAAAGCGTCCTAATAAAGTCCTAGGCCTACCATAGCATTAGCAATAAAAATCCCATCCATCTCGTGTCGTCTTTGATGCGTCTGGAAGGGCATCTGGATTTATTTAACTTAATACATTTTCAATCAATGCCTTTTTTTTTTAGCCAGAAATGCAAACTAAAATAGTGCAGACTCTGTCCATTGTGCAGTAAGTGTTTCAGCAGATGTTGTGGTGTAAAAGAGCTCACTTAGCATGTCGGGAATACTCCATAGGAACTGAATGGGCAATTTGCACCATTTACTAAATTCATTTTGGGACATGTTATTGTCTACAAACGCTGTCGACTCAGCGTGTTCTTTGTTAAACGCGTCTGCCAGCGATAAACATGTTTGGATATGTGAAAATATTTTAGCTTTCGGTCAACATTATTTTAACCCCCAATGCACCGTCAATCTCATGCATAGAATCACATATGCAGAAGACGGCTCCTCTGAGGTTATCCGGGCACATTTTAACTGAACAACTCCTGAATCAGCAAAAAACCCTCTTTCAAACATCCCCATTGAGATTGAAATGTTCTTTTACGGGTTTATTATGCTGAAATGAACACACCCATGCAAAAATACACCACGCTTTTCTTTTCTTTTTCTCTCTCTTTAAACCTATAATGGTTATTTTCCTGTTGTGGCTTGCCATCTGAACCACTAAATCTAAAATCATTGCAAAAAAGGGTCACTTTGAGGGTGAGCCGGCTCAAAGTCCTTAGAGAGCATAGGCTAAAAATGAAATGTCAATAGTGTCAGCTCCCAGTTGAAGTTTTGCCTGACCACATATGACACATGCAGATTCTTATTCAAACAAGGCTGCAATTGTGTGTATATTTTAGCTAGGATAAACACGGAGCTTTTTCTAGTCTATTTTGGTAATGGGGATAAAGTCACTAAAGCTATAATCATCTCTAAAGGAGAGCTCCACATGTGTCCTCTGTAGTGGTTTACAAGCAAATGATGCAAGATTGATATACAATTTGTTGTTTGATCCAGGCTTTGAAATGTTGTCCACGCTATTAAAAGTTTATTTTTTACTGTGTTCATGTTATAGAACTGAAGATGTCACCATTTCGGACGTGCCTTAAAAGCTCCTTCAGTTTTATAGGAATGACTTCAGTTCTTTTAAAAGGGCCTATATTACACAAAATTGACTCTTGTGAGCTTTAAATCATCTTATAATAACCAACAGCCTACCTGGAGTTGTGTTTTGTTTCATTCACACATGTTTGAGTGACCCTTTATTAATAGTCTGTATATATTTACAAAGTTCAAAATGTTCTGTTCCACCTTGTGATGTCATGAGGTTATAGTTTTCAAGTTAACATCTTCCTTTTGCCTTTAGTTCAGTAGAGATTGGCAATTCCAGGGCTAAAATCATCCAAATGATTCTAGTAAAAGTGTATGGAGTTTAAAAACACAATGAGAAGAACTTAGCCTAAATGTGTAATATGTTTGTGTGTTAAACTTGTGTGAATGAAACAAAACACAACTCCAGGTCTGTTTTTGATGAGGAAACTACATTATAACGTGGATAAAAAAAATTAAAAATTAAAAATAAAAAAAAATAAAATAAAAAAATAGTGTAATACAGGCTCTTGAGTACAAATGCGTTATAATTTCATCTTATATAAATGTATTTGTCATCATCGTACCCACAGAACATTGCATACAGCCTCAGTTTCAGTCTGGAGATTTACCACAGCACACATCATAAAACAGTGCAGTTAGTTTGTGTTATTAATTTTTTGCTACAAAAGGGTCACAGTGTTAATAATTACACAATTACACAATTACTTCAAATGTGTTTTTGCCATAGTTTAATTAAAGTGAGATTTTATTTGGCTGTAATATTTTAAATGTTTTCTTGTTTTCACAAAGTACAGGATACAAAGTAATAAATATCTCACTATTGTCTGTCTAAATGTGCGTCATTCACAACCTTGTTTTTGTAATGTGTACTTTGAATGAGGGGAAAATAACATAAAAATGATAGTCCAAAAAAGATGGTCATTATATAGTCACTGTATCAAACGGTGTTTTGATACAACTTTGTTTATACAACATTGAAATGAATATTATTTTGAGTATGTTCATAAATCATGTAGTACATGTCCATTACAGTCCATAAAATAAAATAAAATATCATCCACAAAAACACTGAACATTCTCAAAAGGGATGTGGGAAGAAGTGTACACTTATTTAATCCCACCCCTTTCTTCTAATAACATTTCTAAAAACATTTCTTATATCAACCAAATACATTCACGAAATACAAAGTGCACTAAGTAACTCATGGGTTCCACACCTCAGTCATGGAGATCCTTACGGGCGACAGTAGCTGAGTTGGTACAGCGTTTGTCCACTGAGCGACAGGTTGGTGGTTTGAATCCCACAGGTGAATGTTGTTGTTGTGTCCTTGGGCAAGACACTTAACCCCCCTCAACCCCAGTGTCTGTGTACACTGGTGTATGAATGTGTGTGAGAATGTGTGCGTGAATGGGCGAGTGGTTCCTTGATGTAAAGCGCTTTAAGTGCCTTGAAGTTGGAAAAGTGCCATATAAAAATGTGAACATATTGCTTTGCCTGGAATAGAACATCCTGTAGTATATTTTCAACTTATCCTTTAGAGGTATCTGTGATGCATTTATTCAATCCCAGGGGTGTGCAGTGCTCAAAGTACATTGTGAATCATACATTCTTACGTGACCAGGGTGACCTCTCCACACATGACCTGCTCAGTTTAATGTCATACTGTGGAACATTTACTGTAAAAGCTATAATTTCTACATGGAGACAAGCAGGTGGTGGGCGCTGCAGTAGAAAAGTTACATACTGCATCTTTAAATGACCATCTCAACACAGGAGCAATCAGATAAGTCACATATTAAAGAAATAGCACAGGGATAAAATAAAGAAAGCTGCTTATCACACTCTTAAACACAGCAGAATTACAAATAAATGCCATGTGTTTATCTCCATGGTGCTCATTATAATAATGTTTTTGTCAATAAGAATCACAGTGTTTGTATAATTTCTTACTTCTCTGATGCCTGTACTCGCTGTTCTCAAACTGGATGCGTTATCCCTGCTTTGGTTTCTATTCTCAGCCTTTTTTCTCGTCTTTCATTTAATCTGCTAATTATTTGCAGCTAAGCCCTTAGGAAGCGCTAAGCGAGGTGAGAGGGGGGCTGTTGGTAACTGGAGCGAATAAGAGAGGGATCCACTGTGTTGGACGACTTCATCTTCTACCCAATATCCATGGGTTTTCCGAATGAAGAAAAATTAGGACCGTTGCAATAGCGATTAACAATTTGAAACAGTATGCCATATCTTTTGAGTGGGAAATAGGCCTCAAAATGTTGCACATAAGAGAAAGCGGAAACCCATGAATAGTCTGATTGTTTCATTCCCGGTCGGAGGAAAGGCTGTAGCAGAAGCAGGGAAGCAGATCTCATGTTCTGGAATCTGCTCAGGGATGTTCTTGGTGAAACACATTAACAGTACATGCGCTAATACACAGACGTGCATGTAGTCGTGAGCACCTTGTCTCTTGGCTAATTCCACTCTCCTCCTCCTGCTCTCCTCCCTCAGCCTCCCTTTGCGGGCTGCCAAGCTAAGCCCTGAGCAGTTAAATAATCAGTAAGGCTTCCAGCTGGCAGAATATACGGCGTTTTTCTGAGAGCAGCACTGTGGAGAGGAGGAATGGCAGGACACAGCAGCACCATGCCAATATGTA
The DNA here is from genome assembly GCF_009829125.3 of Periophthalmus magnuspinnatus. Taxonomy (NCBI): domain Eukaryota; kingdom Metazoa; phylum Chordata; class Actinopteri; order Gobiiformes; family Gobiidae; genus Periophthalmus; species Periophthalmus magnuspinnatus. The sequence continues at coordinate 14,333,902 of NC_047126.1, forward strand.
TTGATATTGTGCTGACAAAATGCATTTGTGCATGTTTGTTTGTGAGGATTGCGGAGTGCTGGGATTGTTAGCTTGACATACTTTATTTGAAGAGGCCTGTTCTGTTGGCAGGGGCTTTTCATGAAGTTCTCAAGGCAGTGTCGGAATGGGAACGAGGCCTCCAGAAATCTGACACTGCGGATGTGACTTTGGGCAAAAAACAGCAAATAAACAAAACAGTCTGAGCCGGGTTTAGGTTTCCTGTTTATAGCTGTTTGTCCCCGAGTGTCTTCAAGCACCAAAAGAAAGAAAAATAAAAATCCTGAACTTGAACTCCGAAAGAAGTCATTTTAAACGTGATGTAACATGTTGCAACTGTTCGGAATATAGTTTATCTTCATCAGGCCACATGCTGCTGCGTGAGAGCCCGCGCACTCGTGATCCAGAGATGTGATCATCAAAAGAGTTCGACTACTTCTAATAGAGATTTATAAAACTAATTTTCTCTCAAATTTAGTTGGGAGATAATTTTGAGTACGGCAGGCATAGCAAATGTCCGACCTGAGAGAAAAAGCATGATTCAGAATGGAACCGGATTTGTTTCATCATTTCAATGTCACATTCGTAATCAGTAACTTAAATGGTCCTGCCGTTAGTCCAGTCTGCTGAGAGAAAGGACACTGGTACAAGTCCAGAGCTGTGAAAGAGAAAGTGACCTCAACAAAGTATGGCTGTATGCTATACCATTACAAAAAAATAAAAACTAAATATGATTAACACTCTTATTTTCACGGTTTTAGGACCAAAAAACAGCACACAACTGGTAAGAGGTGTACTAGTAGTAGTTGTAGTGTTCATTGTCCAGGCTGGGGGGTCCAGAGGTGCAGGTAGGTGTTAGGCTGGTTAGCAAGCAGACGGACAGACAGGTGACAGGCTGCTTCCAAAAATAATAAGTACCTGGACACAGAACAAAGTAACTGTAGTACAAAAAGGCTGATAGTTTAACTTGTCTTGCAGAGCCAAGCACATCTACTAACTGTAGTAGTATCAGCGAAGAACTCGTGAGGAGTGGGTGAAAAAACAGGCTTCTTATACAGCAGGCAATAGGGGAAGTTAGATCCAGGTGTGCCCGCTGTCAGATCAGGTAAGCCAACGCCCAGGTGGGAGGAGAGACAGATTACACAGAAAGGAGGGGGATACAACAGTAAAAACAGCAGAAGGGACAGTCCTGACACTTATGGGCTTAGTTGAAGACATTAACCCTACAGCGTCGGATGCTATCGTCGCTGATAGACTCGCGGTTGCGGATTTTCCATTACCGTAACTCCGCAACCAACTGTGCTATCATGTAAATTCAAACAGCGTCTCAAAGCAGAGGCATGGAGCTCTTTAAATATTTTACTGTAATTACGGTAATGTGCTTATGTTATCCCTCGAAGATGACCAATCAGAGCGCAGGTGCCGCCAAGATTCTCCCAGTCACTTATTCGATATGTCAAAGAAAAAATATGGATGGATATTTAAAATAGAGGTACAGTAGTTGTGTGAAAAAATGCAGTACATTCTGATACTTCCTTTAGCATGATTTTTATGGCTAAAAAAGAATAAAAGTCTAGGCGAGCTATACTGGTCTGTAGTGTGGTCAGTCCTTAAAGCGTTAATACTTTACTACTACTTACTAATACTACTTTGAAACATCTTCAAAGCAAATAATGGACCAATAAGAGTCCTCAGTAGCGCTTGGCAATATGGCAAAAATATAATAATAAGGATGTTTTTTTCCTTGTATTGATCAGGATTTTAAAATTTTAAAAACACCCAGCAAAAAAAAACGTGCTTTCTTTCCAAAATATGAACTCGAACTGAGCTTGAAACAGCATTTCAGAGTTTTACTGACACATGATCAACTGCAACATTCTCGATTAAATAGGCCCAAGTTTATCAATACGAATATTAAAAACATCTGAATCATGTTGTCAGTGATGAATGGCACAGCCCTTGTCGTCTGTGTTCATGTCTCACTGCCCGTCCAATGCCTGCACCCACCTGCTGCTCTCTACTTTAGACGTTTCAGTCTGCAGTCTGCCAGTGTTCTATGATTTTGTCTTTTTTAAGGAGAATGGGTGAAGAATCTGTTATATCTGCTGTAATGGAGTAAAGCTGAAAGACATGTAACGCTATCACATAGACTGTATAAAGAAGTTTTACTAAAGAAGTGTGACGTCACCCATAGCGTTCAGCTCCAGTCATAAGAAGCTCATCGGGACTAGCGGTTATAGGGGCAAATTTGGAGCCGAGTTTCATATTTGGAATTCCGACCGTGAGTGTCATAGCAACCATAGAGCCAATCTGGAGTGAATTTGTCTGTTATAAATGTTCATATCTTGAGTTATGGATACAATAGCGAAATAAAAAGGGTCATGTAGAGCGGGTTAATACGAACATCTTAAGACCAAAATGACGAGCCTGACAGCAGCAGTTACAGAGAGAGTGGCGACAGTTTTCTAATGTAAAGTGAATTGTTGGACCCATAATCACTTCCTATTTGAAACGTGGCGGCTAGCAGGTTAACTATGTCCATTTATATATACAGTCTATGCGCTCTCCACAAGTGTTCTATACATTTAAAGTGGAACTAAACTCCAAATTCACATTTTTTTGCTACTTAACTGTGTATATGGTGTTTATATCTATAACTACTGCTACTCCTAGTCATTTTATTTTGGTGATTTGTGTAAATCTGTAGCTTTCCAGTCAAAAACCCTTATATCTAAGTGCTGTCTTCAGTGGTCTCTGCAAATCCCAGTAGTTGGTCACATCACAAAAGATTACCCTGATTACAGCCATGTGTTTCTGATTTCAAACACGCGGCTGCAGGGGCGGAGTTTATAGTACGGATACCTGTTAGACCAAGCAGAGATCACTGTTCCTTATGTCCCCAGATCCCGCCCCTCCTCCAAAGGCACTGCCCAGCTCAATCGAAATGTGGTTGTGGGCGGAGTTCAGGTGTTTAGTCCCATTTTAAGTTAAATATTTTAAAAACAAATACAATGAAATGAAATAAAACTGATGTTTATATGAGGTACCTAAAAAGCCTCTTGAGTGTATTCACGAGGTGGCCTTGAACATCAGTTCAACTTTCAAGTATTGGCAATTAAAACCAAGCAATAAAAAAATTACAAAAACATTATGTCTGCTACACAAAGCGTTTCAGATGAACCACTGAAATATGAATCCAAATAATTTTGTCTGAGTTTTTCAAGTGAAGTTAAAAATGAAGATATTTTCACCTTTCATAAGATGTTACTTAAGCTGCAGAAAGACAGACCTGCCTGGAAACATTTTTTGGTTCTTCTGCTTTTTGAGGAAAATAAAATTGAGCTGTTGAAAAAAAAAAAAAGAAAAAAAAAACAACAACTGCATTTTCAAGTTCACAGTTCAAAGATACCAGGGGACATTCACCCTGCGGGCATTTTCACATTACAAGCTTCAACATCCCCAGACAGTAGTGTCCAGTGAAAGAAACACAGAACAGCTTTGAATTTCAAGGGTGCAGTACTTAGCTACGAGTATTGCACTTCGGTTCCTTATGCAGCACAAGTACAATGTAGACTTCCAACTGAAACACATCTAAATAACAGTTCACCCTCGCTACGCACATCACTATTGGCCACTGGGCTCTCAACCTTGTACTCAGCCCATTCACCCACTCAACTTTTGACTCCAAGCCATGCATTTTTGATGTTTGCTTGCCACCCTGAGTTCTAGGTTATGTGTTCTCGCATGGAAAAAACAGAAATACTACCCAAAAGAGGCCTTGCAGGGGTTTAAAATTTAAAAATTAGGAAGGTCCAGCTTGGGTGAAGCCGGTGACATGACTCTAGACTGGAGTAAAAGCTAAGTCTGTGTTCGGCTGTTTCGATATGGCGGCAGTCAGTCTACAGTATGTCCCTCACGCTTCTTACCTGCCCAGCTAGAACCATATGCTTTGACAAAACTTTACAAAGAAAATGAAGGTGCCTGGAACTGTTTCCTGTCTCTCCGATTCCTGAGAGCGTGATTGACAGGAGGATTAACCAAACGGAGAGATGCTTGCTCTGTGGATTTCTGCAGAATCAACAATCAAAGTACCCAACTCTTACTTATCTCTACTAAAAGAAGTTTGTTCTGAAAGATACAAGACATAATGCTACCTTAAATTAAGTTATATATCACAGAAGTGGATATGTTGCATTGAAGTCTAATAACATAGCGTTGTATCGGGGTCAATGGAGGAACGAATGAACAATGCTAGTGTGCGTTGTGTCGGAACAAAAATTCAACCACCAACCCAGCCAAACTCAGTGGCTGGAACCAGACACACTAACCCAAAGGTACCAGGAAAGTTTTTAAATGTAAAACCAGAAAGTCCTGTGTGCTTGGGGTGATGTATTCCAGTCACTTAGTGCAGACAGGAGGAGGTGAGTAAATCAGTCATACAATCAGCCAGGCGTTTAGCAGTGTCAGTCAATCTCCTCTTGTCACATTTTACCTCTCACTTTGCTTCTCCGGGCCTCCACGCACACACACACACACACACACACCCACACACACACACACACACACACACACACATATTCAAACACACACGCTTGCACCAGCAGTGGGGATTTTTGATGGGAGTTATTTTTAGCAGGTTGTATCTCGGCGGGTTTGGTAATTTTCTCTCCTCAGTAACAGTTTCCATGCAGAGACCGTTGTTATGAGGATGGGTCCACGGTGGCCAATCAGGGGCCTTTGTGCTTGATAGATGGGTAGATGGGCGCAGATGAAGCGGTTGTTTGGCGTGAGACGGACAAAATGTGGACCGCCGCGCGATGATTGAAGTAAGTGACACCAGAAGAGAGGGCCCGTTTCTGCTTGCCCATTAGCAGCACCTGTGTCCATTATGTGCGCAGATGTCCGGGAGAAAAATGCATTGTACAAATTACAATATAACCCGTTTATAAACACATAATAGGCATGTAAGGGGGCATTTGCGCGATGGCATAAATTATATCATTTCAGATTACACGGTATCAAAACAGGCTAATGACAAAAACAGCTTGCGTTTCCGTGCATCTATCATCATATTGATTATAGCCGGAAAAATAAAATTACTTTTATGCACTGCAGGATAATAGTTTGGGGAAAAATATATATGCAAAATGAAAAAGGAACAAAACAAAACAGTCAGCTATAATCTGAGCAATAGCTGCACCGCTGACTACATTAATGTGTAAAGCTGACTCGTGCAATTTCTGTAACAGTATTGGACTGCCAGGAAACAAATGAGCGTTATTAATAAAAGAGCAAAACAAAAGGCAGGGAAAAGATGGAGGCGCGTTTGGATTAGAAAAAAATATAGCTGTGTTTATCATGAACTTTTTTCTTCTAGTGCTGTTATTATTCTGTTACTATTCACTAAAAACTGCAACTGTCCATCTACATCCTAAATGCTCAGCTCTAATGCCACAGTTAAAAGAACAGTATATTACAAACACAGGAGAATCAAAGACAGACTGAATCAGAGCTAATCAAGGATGAACCAGGTCAGAGCCCAAATGAAACCAGTAGTGATGGGACTTTTGGCTCCTTTGTGGGATCCAAATCTTTTGGATCTTTTCATGTGAAAGAGCCATTCAAAAAACTGGCTCTTTTACTTTTTATTTACATGACGGAAACCAACGTGAGAACTCATTTTATCTACATTTTATCTCACTAATCACAGAGAGCAATTACCAAGATTCAGATGTGTTTGAAATGGTTCAGACAGAGAGTGGGAGTGCGTGTTTACTCTTTTGAATGATTACATTTTAAAATGCTGCACTGCAATAATAATAATTTCAAAAACTAAGCAGTATTATGTTATCAAATATGCTTTTTTGTGCACAGATTTCTCACTCATTTTGCCTGATGTGTTTCTGTGCTAATTCTTGAGTTGGTTCAGTGTTAATCAGTGTAAAAATGCATAAAAATTGGAAAGAAAAAAATTCAGTTCTTTTGAAAAATGAGAGCCGGATCTATCTGTTCACGTTAAGGAACCGTTCAAAAGAGCCGACTTGTTCACGAACGTCACATGACTAGAAATCAGTCCTGAACCACACCTGAACTTGCGAAGGGTCGTGTTAAGACTTAATTATCTCAGATTAGGTCTGAACAAAGGACAATTACAAAGATGAAGAGATTAACCAGCATTAAAGCTTGAGAACTAGACTCTTCTTTCAAATTTGCCCCTAACTGGACTTCTTTAAAGATATCAAAATATTAATGATTCTTTTTTTTTTTTCTCCAAATGCCCCTGACATACCACTGGAAAAGTCCACGTACAACCAGTAGTCCACATACCACTGTTTGAGAAACTCTACTTTGCCTTAGTTTTCCTTGTTTACTTTGTTAGAAACCTCAATGTCCTTGTAAAATTTCTGACTGTCCAGGGACACTTAAATGGATTTGCAGAGTTGGATAAGGTAAACTTTTGTCAGAAAGATGGAGTGACAGGAAGTTGAGAATACAAACTGAATGAAAAGCATGAAAAGGGTGCAGTGCAAAGGCAGCAATTTCAAAAAGAGGATGGGGAAAGATGAAGGTTGTTGTGCTTCTTTGGTAGAGGCTTGTGGGCTCTTGCTGCATGGGTGACACTAGCAGAGACAGGTGAAAGGCAGGATTAAGGATTGTGGAAAGAAGGGAAGAACAAATAATGAGCGCAAAACAGGGGGGCGGCCATTATGAAAGCCGTACTGTTCACTGTAAACAGCAGCTATAGTGTAACCCAGTCAGGAGGCATTCCCTTTAAGACGTCAAGGTGCCCCAGTAGGCAGCTTTTCATCTTCAACTCTGTTCATTTATTTATTCTGTCAGTTCCCTTTATCCTCGTGGCCAAGGGAGACGACAGGGGAGGCGCCTATATAGTTAAATACACAATGACTTTAAGACATGCCATAGTGATCACATTGTTTCCATGGTACCTGTATTATGTTATATGTGCCTGGTGGATAAAAGCAATACAGATTCATAATTAATGTACAATAGAAATAATAGTAGGCCTAAACAACCAACTAAACGCATTCCCTCATTAGCATTGAGTGGGATTTGCTCTCCACAGATTTGACCCCGTAACGTGACCTAAGGGAGTCAGTTGTTTGTCTCCATGGTAATACAATTAACGCCAAACCGTGGTAGATTCCAGACAAAACAATAATGTCTTCATGAAGATATGTTTTACATTTAGTTGGACCATATTGCAAAATAATTATGTGTAGCGTCTAAATAACCCATCAGATTTTGTAAGAATTTTTATATACAAAGACATAACCGATGAAATGAAAAGTTTATGTTGTTACCTTCGAGCAAATAATTGAATAGGATGCTTGCAATGAACAACTCTTGTATTGAAACCCAATGCATTTGTGAGTAAAAATGGCTGGTTTGCTTCAGGCCTCCACATACAAGCTATTGACCATGTGTTCTTTTCATAAGTGTTTCTATAGAAATATCTTCCCCCTGAACAAAAACTACTATTATATCATTACAGACCTTATATAATGGAAATGTCACAAAACCCCATTAAAGTACAGACGGGAATAGGGTGAAAATAAGTACCTTACACACAGCACACATTACATTCCCACACAATATAATGCAATGTTTTTACAATAGCTGTCAGTCAAGCAGCCAATCTAAGGTCAATTACGACGCGCATCGGAGCAACATACTGTAACTGGAAGGCTGCACCACAATAGAGATAAAGCCACGCAGAAATAATTGGGAAGCTTCCAGAATGTCACTGGAATATTTGAAGAAAATCCCAGTTGGGACACAGTAATGGAAAACTCATTGAGCAGTAATAGCAAAAGATTACCAAGCATGAATCTAAGTTATGGTTAGTGCACATGTCTCAAACTGTAATTTTGAATGACAGATTTTTACGTGAGTGGATTGTAATTATCCTGGGTAGGAGTTGATGAGAGCATGTGTCAGTTTGAGTGTGCGTCCAAAATAAGATTGTAGGTCACTCGGGGTATCTGCAAATTAACTCAGTGGTACACGCTGGATACTTGGGAGATGTTTGTTGTGTCTAATTTGTTTTCGTGCAATAAAGTACAAGTACAAGAGGAGTAAAACCTGAGGGTATTGAGGCGATAAGGGACTTTCAACCTGTGGCGTTTGGTGATAAAGCTGAAGGTTTGATTCCTGATAATTAGGTGAATGGATGACTGAGTATGCTAAAGAATGTTAAAAAGACGCCATGCTGATCTAGAGGTTGGCGGTGTGATTCCAGCTCCCACAGGTGAATACTGTTCTTGTGTCCCTGCGCAAGACACTTCACCCCCAGCGTCTGCATATACTGGTGAATGAATGTGTGTGTAAATGGGGGAGTGTATGATGTAAAGTATTTTGAGTGCCTTGACAGTAAAAAAGCGCAATGTAAAAATGTGACGATTTACCATTTACCATCTGATGTAGCAGTGAATTGTAATAATGGGGAGGCTTTATTTTTTTATTTATTAATATACTAATTATACAGTATTTGCTATTTTGCACTTGTTGAGAAATTACTTTTCATTTCAACTGGAGTATGTGTAGTAATTTCCATGCAAAGTGACAAAGTGACTTCATACCTGACCAACATAGATCAACAACTAACTACTGGTCAAATAGAAGAATAACATATTTGTCTTGTGTTGCATAGTTTGTCTTAAGAGGCTTTAACATTGCATCCCGATTCACGCCCCAAGCTGCCGTTCTCCACCAACTCTCCAATTATCACTCATCACATCGCACACCATGTACAGCCCATAGTAAAAGCAAAAAGTTAAATCTGTCAACCGGACAAAAAGTTGTTAGAGTGCTCATCCAAAGTTGTAAGACTGCTCATCCAAGCTGCTTCTTCATTTCTGGTCAGATTGCTCGTGGACGCGGCATTATATCTGTCTGAATTATATCTGTCAGACTACGCTGAAACTGTAAACAGCTATTGTTTATAGTTTCTGTACATAGGATAGGTCTATTCAGATACCATATACAGCCCAGTGTTTTGGTTTTAAGATGACCACACCTGACCTCACAGACGGCCTGAGTCACAGTTACTCAAGTCCTGTAATAATTGACTGCTGTCCAAAGTATATCCATTTAAGACCTGTAGTTGCTAAGAAAGACGCTCGTGCCAAACCCTAAAAATGAATACATAAACAGTGGAATATAAATGAGTGAAAGTTTTATCTTTCGTTGAACCAAATGGCACTTTTTCCCCACTGCATATCTTATCAGTGTATGATTTACCCCTTTCTTTCAATCAGTATAAACCAAAAATTGTGAATAGCCACAGATTGCTTCAAATGTCAGGTAGGAAATACAGTATGTAAAACACTCTTCTATTGATGTTTAGATGTATATAAGGTTCCAGCATATGTCTTTCAATTAAAAGACACCCATGCCCAAAGTCGGCTGAATAAATGAATAGACTGCCTACATTATCGCCACTTTTGAAGTCGGAATATCAAGGAACAAAGCAAAGACTGTTGCCGAAAATCCTTTGATAAGCGGAGTGAAGTTAACTCTCCGTGAGGCAGCGAAGTCTTTAAAGATACAACTTTTAGTGTTAAGAAAAAACACCCACTTTGAGCTCTCAACAACACATAAATAGTTCTGTCCTTTTAATCTTTTGGAAACAAGATGAGGCAAGGCGCAGTCCAGGCTGGAGTACATATAAACATTCTATTCAAACTGGGTTGAAAGTAGAAGAGGAACTGTGTTGTATTGTCAGTGAAGAGAAACAGGCAGATTTTATCCTCACAGCGACAACAAATGCTGCTTTTCAGAAGTGTCCTTAAGAGACTTCACAAATACGATTCTTTTACACGGGCTTTCATAAGTACATTTGTTTGCATGTGAAAATATGATATGCGACACAACACTGGCACCAGCGCTCTCACCTCACAGGAAGAAGGCATAGACTGTATGAACGAGTGGACTAAGTGTGTGTGACGTCACCCGGTCAAATGAAGCTTGAGGCTAGCAGTTATGGGGCGAATTTGGAGCTCAACATTTGGAATTCTGACCACGAGTATCATAGCAACCAAAGAGCCAATCTGGAGCCATGCTTTTGAAGATAACGCCCCATTCCTGCCTCCAACTCTGGTTTAGCAGGGAGCGGGCGCTTAGCAACGCTGTCAATCAAACCTGTTGCTAACGCTAGCGGGAACAACCTCGGGGAAAAAAGGCACCTAATTTGTTTGTTATTAATATTCATGTCTTCTGGGCAAAATAGAGGAATAAAACCACCAGGATCATGTAGAGCAGGTTAATACAAACAGAGGTGACAGTTTTTCAATGTAAACTTGAACTGGAGCCAGAGTTGATGGAGCCAGAAGCGCGTGCACGGTCATTTCGTATTTGGAACTGGCGGCTAGCACGTTAGCTATATCCATTTATATATGCTGTCTATGGAAAAAGGTTACATGTTTGACCCCTTGGCTATGTAGGTTTATCTGTGCAGAGTTTTATGTTTCTCTCTGTATCTCCGGTTTCTCCCATCAATCCAAAACATGCACCGTATCAAAATCCTCCAGCTAATGTAGTCCTGACCAAGCCTAGCCTACGTAATGTGTCTGATGAATACGAACTGAATCAGGATTTTCTCTCCATCTATACCAATGGTCCCTTGTTCACCAGCATTTCATTAGCAAATTGTATCAACTAGTAGTTTGAATCTTCCAGTGCCATAAATATTAAAAACAGATTCACATTTTCATTCAATGTTCTACTCTCCAAACGCTCCTCCTACACATTAGCAAGAGGTATTCACATTGTTCATTCTTCGTCCATGCTGCCGCTGACATTAAGTGAACACTTTAAAATAGGTGGCAACTCCTTTACAACATAATAGCACAGATCTGTCACCCACTCATCCCCTCTGGCAGGAAGTGGGCCTATTTGCATAAGAGAGCACACGCAACACGGTACCTGAGGATAGCAGCCTTCACCCTGGAGAATGGACACGTTAGCTTGAGTCGGCGTCGCCCTGGGGCACGCTGTACACATCCTTATATAAGCTAGTAATGATGCAACGTCTTCACAGGGTTGAGATGGAGCGGCTGTCCATCATCTTTACAGCTCCAAACCCTCTCTCAGAAGCCAGTTTCTGCAGGTTACCTCCTATTTGTATCGCCCTGAATAATGCATGGGGGGTGTTGTCAGTTATGGCCTTTGTTGCTCGTGTTGTGTATATCTCCATCAAGTTCACAGCCAAGGTTTTTTGTCCCAGGTGGATTTTCCAGATCTGGTTTGTTGTATTGTTAGTATAATAAAGTGATGGCAATGGCAGACCCTATATTATGCAAAACTGACTCTTGTGAGTTTTAAACCATATTAGAGCATTGTTAGATTCTCAAAAGCATACCTGGAGTTGTGTTTTGTTCAGTTCACATGGATCAGAAAACAGCATAATATGGCCCTCTTAACAAGCCACGTTCTGTAATTCAATGAGAGATAGCAAGTGTTTTGCTCACCAAATTGCTGTGTGCCAAAGAACTTTTGAATGATGTCCCGAATCCCAGGAAATTCTTGGGGGATGGGGGGGGGGGGGGGGATGGGGGGGGGGGGGGGAATTATCAAATGTTTTCTTTCCTTCTTTTGTAAACTTTCAGAGCCATGCTACGCAAGACCAGCAAGTGTTTAGTTATTTGATTTACTAAGCATCAACATCAGAATTTAGAAAATCTCAGTTGTGCACAATTAAAATAATATTGACTATTCTTACCCTGAAACAAACAAAATAAAAGTTATTGACTTTTCTCTTTCTTTTTTTTTCTTTTTTCTATGCAACATTTGTTGTCATTTGAGAGTTAGATTCAAGTAGTCTAAGCCTCCTGCTTATAAATGTATTAAAATCAATAACTTTTTAAAAACATTATATAATTCTAACCAAAACAATATTCGGGATCATGTTTGGAAAATATGGTCTGAATTTTATTTATTTATTTTTAATTTTATTTGTTTATTTTTATTTTCTCAGTCGCTTGCTACATGGAAAAATGTTAATTAGACCCTCGCACCAGTAAGAGTTCATCAGAAATGCAAGTGGATGAAATAAGGTCAGTGGTGAGGTTGAATTGTTTATGCAGTATTTTTAATCCTATGCTAATGATTTTAATGCAAATGATCAGCCTCTGTCTTATTCTAATTATTCCTGGGACTATTTTACATGACATATGTGGTGTGTGCACCCACCACAAACTGTTTCTCTGACAACCACAGGTCAACCACGTACAACCGGGTGAAATTCTGGACTGCAGCCACAACACAACAGACCTGAAGTGCTAATGATGTGATCTTTCCAAGAATTATGTTTCAAACTATAAATATAGTTTAGTATAAAGACAAAGTAGTTATTCACCATTTTACATTAAAGTGTTTTCCACAAATATTAACTGAATTGTGTAGTTGTAAACAAATGATCATCAGCTAATTCTTAAAAGGCCAGTCTATGAGAAGCAAACTGAAGAGTCAAACCAAACAGGGAATCCAAAATGCCCGAAAAGACAAAGGCTGTGTCCGAATGTCCCCCCTAACCCCAAACAACTCATTCACTACATGGTCCTGCACTCAGCTAAACTCTGATAAAACTTTATTTCTAACTTACACATTTTTGTCAAGCTGAATCTAATCTCACCTAAACAGACTGGATTTATCAGTTTTTTGTCTGAGATTTGGAAATTATTGCTCTTTTAATACTCCAAGCTTAGGTAAGTGGCTAATGCTAGCAACTTTAGACAGAAACGTTTTATTTAAAAGTGTTTTAATCATAATCAAGAAAAAAACAGTCCCTGGCCCTATCCACTGCTGGACACTACTTTTCAAAGTTCATTGCGGGACATTTTGAGTACACTACTTTACACCAACTAAATAGTGTCCTAAGTAGGGAATAGTGTGGACATTCGGACGCACTTATGCTAATATCAAAGTTAGTCGTGATAACTGATCATTCCCAAAGAGGAGGCTAACTGTGTCTTTAAATGTTAAAAGAAGCTCAGTGCCTCACAGACATGGGGCAAACTCTGCACACTCTGCTTAATACGTTTACGATGTGTTCACCTGACATTAGCTGTATTTTGCCAACAGTAAATATGCAGACACCGAATCCCCAGCTGACATAGCACATATGATGCATCACCGTGGCTATTTTGGTGAAGATGTTATCGGCGCGGGCACACATTCGTCTCAGGTGAGTCGGTCTGTTGCCGATGCACTTGCACTTCCCTCTCTAAGGAGTCCAGGTATAACAACATATTTCCAAAAGTGACACTTAATCCAAGTAAACAAATCACCATGGAGATCCTCCATCTATCCACTATAACCAAAATGTATTTATGAACACACTCACACACACACTCACATAGACTGTAGAACTCCTCCCCAGTGACACACAAGTCATATTGCAGCAGCATCTCTGGCTGAGCCCATCCAGACTGTCTGGGGAATTTGCTTATTTGTGATTTTATTGGGAAAAACGCTGTCCTCTATTTCCATTATTGGCACCATCTCTAGGCCCCCTGGGGTTGCAGACGCAGACTATACCTGTATAAACATGCATGCAGCTAGAGATCTGCTACATTTCAGTATAAAAATAGACTATTTGTTGAATGTATGAAGACAGATTGGTCTAACAAATTGGTTATGGCTAAATACAGAGACACAAATGATATGATGCAACATGTGGCCAAAAGGGATCGCAATACAACAGATAAGAAACTGTGGAAGGTATATGACATACATAAAGATAAAACTTTATTTATTTATTTGAGGGGAACAGTGCACATTATTTAATGAGCATTTAATAATAATAATAATAATGCATTTTATTTGTTAGGCGCCTTTTAAGGCTCTCAAGGTCGCCGTACATCAAGACAATAAAACAGTGTAAAGTGATTAAAAATACATTAAAAAACAGCAAATATAGATTAAAAGACAGTGCAGTTATGGTCAGAGTGGTCAGGGTGAGAAGGCCTTTCTAAACAGATGAGTTTTGAGTTTAGATTTGAAGTGTGAGAGTGAGTGTGTGTTGCGGAGGTCATGGGGGAGGGAGTTCCAGAGCTGGGGAGCAGAGCAGCTGAAGGCTCTGCTCCCCATAGTGACGAGACGGACAGGAGGGACAGTGAGGTGCAGGGAAGAGGAGGAGCGGAGGGAACGGGCAGGTGTGGAGATGTGAATGTATGAATTGTGTGAATTTGTAACAGTTATAGTGTAAATGTAGCAGATTATAGCAAAAGTGCAAAGAACTGTCATGACTATGTGTACAAAAGTTGTACCAAAATCAAAGAGGAGTAAAAAGGAGAAAGTTAAATGCACTGGATCTTGAGGTATAAACTGAAGATTTATATATATAATTTTGTTGTTGTTGTTTTTTTTGTACTGTTCTGATGAAAAATGTCCAAACTATAAAACGTTATAGCTCACATATAGGATCTCTACTGTTTATGCATAAAACATAGTAATGCATTCTGACCAACAGTGACAAGCAGATGGTCTTTGTGTCTGTTTCAGTTCATGCTTTCCATACAAATCTTATTTTGGCATTAAGCTGTAAAAAAAACTGTCAAATACCTTCAAATAAATGTGCCTACTATAAATCAAATTGAGTGTGAAATGCAAACAATTGGTGCAAGATCTACCGTTTTATTACAATGTAGTGTTGTTGTCTGTTGATGGGCAGAAAGGTATAAACCACACACACACAACAAGGAAGTTTTCTGTCAAAATAATCCGACTTAAAATGCTTAACCGGGAGCCATATTGAATAAGGATGATGGGTTTATCTGGGCTGGGGGCTGTGTGGGGAAAAAGGTTACACCAGGGACAAGTACCGGAAGCAACTCTAAAGAAATCTCAGTACTGCAGGCATTGTACCGCAGGAAATACAGACACATTTGTTTATTTGAGTATTAGAAAGTATGACGCTTCATTTAGATGGGAAACAGTGAAGGACGTGGCATGAGGTTTAAGTGTACACACGGACATGTATTAATATTTAATAGAATTAATTAAAAAGCTTTTCATCCACCTCTTTAAACTATTGTGCTTGGTAATTATTGACTTGCAAAGAAGGAAAGACTATAATTTATAATAAGCGAAACAAGGCCAACGCTGTACACATAACAGTACACTCATGAAAAAGGATTGGCAACACACCTTAATTGGTTATAATAAAGCGTCAAACACTTTATTCATAATGAGAAAATTGTTCATTAAGACTGATCAGAGCCGAGTCTTCCTATATGCAGCTGTGAAGGGCCCCGCCATCCAAGTCCCCATAGTTTCATTATTCATGTCTAAGTGTCAGTCTACATGCCTCGACTCCTCCCTCCTCCCTCGCACATAAACACATTTCAGCGACAGCATGTGGACACTAAAACAGCATGAAGTAAGTTTACTACACGTTTGTCTCTGCTTCATGCCAAGAACGCAGCAACTTTAGTCTGCTGTGATTACTGTTGATACTGAGAGACACTTCTTTTGACTTTACTTTACTTTGCTGTATTCGTACATTAGCGTGCATATTATACACATATCAATATTTTGAATCACCTGTTATTATTTACATATTTATCTGAAGTTTTTGAGCATTTCTTAAACACAAAAACCGCCATCATGAAGTGAAAGTAAAGTGAAAGTTTCCATGGCAGTGTGTGGGCCCTAATCGCATTATGATAAAGAGATGTAGAACCTGTAATATTCATAAAGAGTAAATCGAAGAGTTATGTTGAAGTATTCATTTGTAGACCATCATACAGCATATTTAGGGGCCTAGTGTGGCACTACCACATCATTTATAATACAGAATCAATAAATGTAATCACATTTTTGCAAATTGGAATACATTCAAATGCACAAGAAAACAGCACTAGAAAAACTATTTGTTGTGGCTAGTGGTTTCTCAGCCTCTATAAATACCTTTGTACTTCACTGTCTGATGTGGGTATTACAGACAAATTTAGTGCAGATGATGACAGTTGTTTGCATCATGTTGCGGTGCATGTGAAACATCAGTAATATTCCCTGAGTGGCACTGACATAGCGAGGGACCCCCCTGAAGGTTAGATTTGATTCAAGCTTAACTACTTACCCCGACTCGTGACCCCTTAATTAAATAGTACTAAGTCTTTTTCATTCTTAATAAACTATTTGTTCATTATGAATTTAGTGTTCTAAAAGTATTTTCACTTGTATTTTGCATTTCCAGATCAAATAACCTTTGATATCAGCTGTATACTGTTATTCACTATTAAACATTCATTAGGTCTGCACTCTACATTTAACATCTTGGTACCTCCTGATTAATTTAAAATAAAGCCCTATTCGCAGGGATTAGTTTTACCTAGGATCCTCTGGCAAACTGCAATTATTATGAATGTCATCTGTGTTTCTAGTCCACATTTCATCCATGTCTGTAAAAATTCCTTCAAATTTTATCTACTGTAATTGTGCAAACTCAAAGCTCCTGGGGTGATTCTACTTCACCAAAGTACATCTCCATCATGTGATTGCCATATGAAGCATACATACATACATACATACATACATACATACATACATACATGCATACATGCATGCATGCATACATACATACATACATACATACATACATACATACATACATACATACATACATACATACATACATTCATACATTCATTCATTCATTCATTCATTCTGAGGACCTGTGATTTTAATGTCTTCCCTTTGCTGTAAACCACTTTGATATACTTTGTACAAATAAACTTGCCATGTCTTGCTAATAGTGATTATACAGCCCATTTTAGGTCCAGATGCCAACTAAATGAATATTGTTTTTTTAATTATTATTTTTTATTTATTTATTTATTTATTTTTACAATTAAAAAAAGTAAAAACATACAGCAAAGGCCACCAGAGGGCCTCCAAGAGCCCACGTTTATATAGAAAATAATTATTGGAAAGATTTTTTCTGAAACCTTAATGTCACTTGGGTGTTTATACTAGTCTACACATCCCTCTTAAACAATTAGATGTGCTTTATTCCAGTAACTAAATATGTGCTGCCTACATTTTTTGAGTCGGGCAGTGGTGTGGACAGCTACGTGTGAAGGACCCCTCCCCTCCAGGTGCCTCTGGGTGCACTGAGGCAGCAGAGACATTTGAATGAGTGTTTCACAAACTAAAGACACAAAGTTACTGAAGTTAAGTTTATCCAAAATACGGCACAAAGCCTGAAGATCCCAGAGGAAGAAAGACGGACTTTTCAAGGAGGACTAGAAATATGTCACCACTTCACTCCATTGGACCTGCAGACAAAACAGTGAGGCTGGACGTGTATAATTGTGCAGACAGGACACACCTCAGAGCGGCAGAGGACAGCAGGTGAGTCCTTTTATTACTTAGGCTGTTTTTGGTTGTGGTTTGTCCTTTTGTCTCTAAACATCAGATGATGTGAGTGTAGTTAAAGCGTCACTGCTCCTGTGTCAGATTAACAACGTTGATTATGGCAGAAACCTCTGTCGACGAAATAAGACCTGTGAACGACTCCTGAATGCGATGTGAATGCTCATATAGGGATGTACCTATATCACATTTTGCAAAACGAGTAGAGAACTTCATTTTGAGTACCGATACCGAGTAAAAATACCGTTTCCAGACATTATTTTTACTGGTGTTTTTATATTATAATACTACATCTAATTAATTTCATATGATTTTTATAGTATAACCACTTTTTATCTTAGAATTCTTATCTTATCTATTGAAATTACTGTAGTTAGGTATAATTCCAACATAATTTATTTAGATAAGCGCCTCTTTTGCTGTTGCGCTAACTGCTAACGCACTAATCGCTAACGAGCCACTGTTAGCATAACAGTGACTTTTGTTACTTTTACTCGGACATACTCTCACCAATGTGGACATGCTATACCTCTTTTAATAGCTCTGAACCCGCTCTATTCAGTCCCTAAATGTGTTTGTGATTATAATAAGCAACGTTAGCATGCTATTGTCTTAGCAACATTAGCATGCTACTATTGTAAACACAAGCACTGCGCTGGTGTCTTCTGTGAACTATAAAAACCTTTAGAGTCCTAAATATTTGTATATTTCATGTGACAGTCACATATGATTATAGCTGTGCTTAATGTGCAGAACAGTGAATGTGCAGCTTTATGCTCAGCTCAGAGCTCAGCTCTGTGGAGAGGTGAGCTGTGAGACAAACAAGAGGCAACACAGGTACAGTGGTATCGGCTCTTGGTATCGGCTGCCAATTGACGAGTACGAGTACTGCCACCCGGTACTGGTATGTATCTGTGCATCCTTCTCATTAATATGCACATTTACGTGGCATCCAAAGCCTGACAATAAACATAAAAATAATGTGATCCTAAAATCCTCTTATTTAATGTTTCTTCCAAATGATCTGGTGATTATAAATCTGATGTTATGTCCAGGCTGTTTCTCTTATGCAACTCTTAACTTGGATCACTACTTTGTACTTCTTGAGTGATATGATTTTTAAAGCAAGTGTACCCTTGCTTAAGTACATCGTTTGGCTACTCTTTGACATCAACTGGAAGACATTAAAATGCACCAGAAACCAAGAGAAAAATGTCCACAATTTAAAAATTTCTTTGGCAGACCTTCCTTACATGTTTTTGTACTGTTAAGCTTGTGGTTATTGCTGTTGTGATCCTCTAGAATTTGCGCTCTTTTTAAATGTGGTTGTGAGAATGTTTTAATGTTGTCAAATATGTGGCACTGAAGTGGCGAGTGCCTTCGAGGGCAAATTCAGCTTTGGCCCCCCTAAAGGCTAGTGGGAGTGAGGTCACTCCCACTAGCATTCGCACTAGGTTTGATCAACAGTGTTGCTAAGCACCTGGTCCCTGCAAAACCAGTGGTTCGGATGGGCAGGTGCGTTAGCTTCAACAGCTTGGCTCTGGATTGGCTGTTTAGTTGCCATAATACAAAGGCTATGGGTGACGTCACACTCACTTAGTCCACTTCTTTATACAGTATGGGTTTGATGCTACAGTGGAGGTGCTTTCTGGTAAAACCAAACTTAAAATAAAAGCAATGTTGGCAGCATGATGAATTAAAAGGCTCTTATCTTGTTTTGGTGTTTATCAGTGCGCCATTTCTGGAATAAAATATGTAATAGCTAGTTTACTGACATTACTAATACACACAAAAAACAGACGGCGTGGGGTAATTTCAATTTTGCATCCCTAGGTAAAACTAATCCCATGCGAACAGGGCTTGTGCAAAAAGGGCTTAAGGCACGTCTCTTGGGACCTCATGAAATCACCAGCAGGGGGCTTTTCTCGTATTGAAAAGTGAAGTGGTTTGTGTGAAGCTAAAGTGCTCTATGGTAGGTAATTTGGTTGATCAGTTCTGGAGAGGGAAACGAAATACAGGATTACTTGAATGAGGTCAATTTAGCAAATTTCATGTGCTTTAAAAATACACAACACCGTCTTAAAAGAAGAATTATAGTAAACTTAGCATTTACTGTAATTGGTCATTTCCACGGATACAGTTGCCGTGGTAGCCTGTCTGAAACATTGGCAGAGTTGATTGTGGGGTCTGAGTAAGGCTGCAGTGACACTAATGGTTTGTGACCTCCACTGGACAACAGCCACATTTCCAATCCTGTCTGTCCCTCTGCTCCGTCTCCTCTCTCCTCTCCTTTGTCTCGCGGGGATTGCCTCATGCCATTATTTGGGTGGAATTAGCTTTTACCACCATTTCCTTTGACTCACAGTGCAGCCTCACCTCTTCTCTTATCTCCTATCCAGTCTACTCTGTTTTGTTGTGCAACTTTTCATTCTCATTTTCTTTTATCTCACCGGATTTCTTGCTTATCGTTTTTGCTCACCTCTCTCTTTTTTTTTTCTATTTTCCCACTTTAGATGCTCCTTTGCTTGAAATAAATATGGCTGTTGAGCTTGCTGCAAAGTGTGTTCTACAAAGCCGGATTTGGGGTGACGGGGGTGAGATTGCAGTTAACTACGGGGTTTACAGTGTCACCAAGCTGCTTTACTTTTCTTAACAAGTCGATGAACTGCTAGCCCTACTGCAGATAGGTAAATAAAGGATGTGGAAAGAGCATTCAAAGTAATGGAAACAACTTGGGGATGTAGTGGTTAGCTCTGCATCACAGCTAGATGATGTTGGGTTTGATTATGAGATTTCTCTTTGTTTGACTAGGGTTTTCATTGCTGAGAAGGGGGATCTGAGGGGGCAGGGGGCGCTCTGAAACATCATTTGCGTGTTTTCTGTGAATGTGGAGACAGTTTCAATGGTGGTCATCGGGACTTTTGTGGGTTTTATCCTGTGAATGTGGGTCGCTTGGTTTGTCGACTTTTATTGCGCGATGACTGTTCAGTGATTGATTTTCTGACTTTCTGTTTGTTAAATCGACACATTTTTAAGTTGACTGTTGTGATTTTGGGCTCTGCAGAAATAAATTTAATTGACATTGCGTGCTAGTGTTTCTTGCTAGCCTAAAACCTGCATAGTGAGCAAATCGTTCAACTAGGCACAACGTCTGGAAGTCTTTCGGTGCTCCCCTGGGTTTGCTCATATTAACTCCTTGTATTGAAGCATGGATCCAAGGCGGATTTATGGAAACAAGTTTTAGCACTGTCAAAGTTGATGACAACTTATGAAAGAAAATTTTTTGTCCTACATGTTGACATAAGACACATTAATACCTCAGAATACATAAGATAATCTTTCTTTTTGATCTAGTTAGCAGTATTAGTAGTAACAGTACTTACTGTTTTTCTGTCCTGTAATTATTTAACATGTTATTTCCTTGAGATGTCAGGATCAATGTGTATTCCTCTCATGCCTTTCACAATCCAATTCCTTGTTTATTCCTTCATGAACTCTTCCCATGTCCCTGGCATTTAGCAGCTCAGTCTTTGAATGCTTTGGGAGACAGGAGGCCACAGCTCTGTCCATCTCCGTCTTCCCCCTCTCCCTCCCACTCTCTCTGTAGACGTAACCCCACCCCTCCCTCCCTCTTCCCCACTCTCCCCGTCTTTCCCTCCGCTCCTTCCCTTCTTCCTTTCCTCTGTCCTCATATGTCCAAAGGGGTGTCAGCCGCCAGTGGTTGCTCCCGTCTGTCCGGCTGACCACCAAGCCATGAGGCGGCATGGACACGGATCCGATGTGACAGCTCTCTCATTATTTAAAGTCAGAGGAGCTCCCTGCGTGCTGCCTGTGTGTACATATATGTGTGTGTTTGTGTGTGTTTGTGTGTGTGTTCTAAGGGCCAATGAGGTGAGAAGAGGAGAGGGGCTAATGAAGGAGCGTGTGATTGGAAGCCAGAGAAGCATATCAGTGCAAGGAAGACACTGATGGTCTTGTTTAGCCACAAAAGCTGCTCTTCATTGGAGCAGACTAAATTGGAGGAATTGTGTTTTATTCCTTGCTGGATTGGACATAATAACAAAAAAAGAGTTGGGCAGCAATGGTCTAACTAACAAGACTTGGACAACATCTCCAGTATTTGGCTAGAGAGCTCATTAATGCTTTTCACACATATATGTTGACCACATATTAATTATTGCACCACTCCTTCAAGGAAAAGTGTGAAAATTATTAATGCTCAAAGACCAAGGAATAGTGATGCGACTTTTGGCTCCTTTGCAGGATCCAGAACCTTTTGGATGCGTTCACTTCAAAGAGCTGTTCAAAAGTCTCTTTTATCATTTATTTTTATGACAGAAGCCAATGTGAGAACTCATTTTATCTACAAACACATCATGGAGATAAATGACCAAGGTTAAGATTTGTTTAAACTGTTATTATGTTTTCAAATGTGATTTTTGTGCACGAAGCTGTCACCTGTTTCTATGCTGATTTTTGTGTTGGTTTAATATAAATCAGAATAAAAATGAATACAAATTTGAAAGAAAAAGGTTCAGTTCAGTTTCAACTGTTCACATTAAGGAACCATTCAAAAGAGCCGACTTGTTCACAAACGTCAAATCACTACTAAAGGGTTAAAAAGTAGGGCTGTGACTGGACCTTATTTGTTTTCTGCTAAGTACATGGCAGTACACGTTGACATTCACCGTCAATATAGACACCCAAAAAATAGTGTCAAGAATTATGTTTAGAAAATTTATTTTGTCTTTTTATAACTACCCAAATTTTAGTTTTCTTCTAATAAGACAAATAGTGTAACAAAAAAAGCAATTTCTAGCTAACATGTTTCAGTAGTAGGATTTGCGGCTTCATCAGGGGTGTCAGCTGACCAATGCGACGTGTTTCTGATATGTAGGCAAGATGGCTTTGCCCATGGACACAATGGGGACTGAACCTCTGATCATCTGGTTGCTGAGCAAATGCTCTAATCACTGTGCCACTGCCATCCATTTTTTGAACCCTATATCTGGTCCACAGAGTGTGCTGCCCATCACAGCAGGATCACTTCCTTTACTTTAATTCCATCCAGTAATAGCCATTTGTCTGTGGTGGTTGTTCAGTGATATCCATGTGGTCACTGTAATTGTCTCTTTGAATCTTCATCTCCAGATTATAATCAGGCTTTGCAGCTCAAGTCTTAAAATATATCATTATCTTGCCAGTGGATAAGATGGTAATAATTTGAGACTTTTTCACTGCAAAATTTAATGAAATAAAGTAGCGTCTTTAGTGGATTAAACACTAAACCTTATGATGATAATTTGGCATCAGAGAAAATTACCAGAAAATTACTCATCCAAATTTAAATACAAAACAGAAGAATCAATTTTATGACGTTCAAATCTTTTATTTGTCTATAAACTGCCTGGACATGGGATCCCATATTTCTGTTAGTTTTACTCTTTTTATTCAGCAGTACTTAAGCCAATCATGTCTACACTTCTCGTGCTGCATTGTTTCCAGGTGAGGAGTGAATTATGGGTTGCCAAATGGCTTAATGGCCCACAGGAGGTGCCGCTCATCGACTCCCGCCTCAGATGAGTAACCTAGCAACACCAATTGTTCATTGGAGGGAGATGTTCACCAACTGTTGCAAATTTAAAAGTGCATTTTATCAGTGGTTAGTGGTGGTCTATAACAGGACTGCAGATTAGTGAGGATGTTAAAAGCTAAGGTGAATGGAATGATGGCATCATGAGGTCAAACGAGCAGGTCAGTCCATGAACTTTATTAAACCCGCAAGTTCTTACTAGCAGCTATACAAAATGCCCATAGATATACTACTGGTATCACACTATAGTGTCACAATACTTTTGAATGAATGCAAAATGTTGTATTCATTTATTTTGTGAATAGAACATTTTATTTATATTTTTTTTATTTATTTGTAATCAAAACACAAAAAATTCGAATGATGTGTGACGACACAATCTGGAGCTTTATACACAGTACAATCCCCTGGGGAAAAAGTGTCTTGGTCGCTTTTTGATTGTAAGCATGAGTTCAGTACAAAAGATATACACATAATGATGTGTGTATATGTGTGTGTGTGTGTATATATATATATATATATATATATATATATATATATATATATATATATATATATATATATATAAATATTCATTAGTACTTAACTGTTTTCGTAAAAACAAAAGCAAAACTATATTCTAGAACTAGAATCATAAATTGTGTGTATCTGATGTGTTGATCAGACAGATGAGGAGGGGGTTGAATCCACCAGGCAAATGGACACTTCCCTGTGGCAGTGTCAGTGTGAGCTTAGGTTGGCCTCTTTATCCCACACACATTGGCTCTCTGTTGTTTTTCCAGCTTCATATATTCTCCCTCACAACTCAAACAACCATCATTTGACTTCTGACTTTTCTTCGGCCACTGACCACACAGTCCAATAACGACTAATAAATACGGCCCCATACACACCAGCACCTGCACAGCTTTCTAAGCGGAGGTTCCATTTACCGGACCACTGTAGCTCCTGTATGCCCGGGGCCAAAGAGCTAAATTGCAGTGACCCTGAGTGAGCCTAAGCAAACCCATGGAAAGAGGGATGAGAGGAAGAAGGGAGAGGAGAGGAGGAAATGAAAGATGGGATCAAACAGCCGAGACCAACACGAGCTGTGTCAACAAGGTGGTGCCTGTGCTACTCCTGCAGTTTTGGAAGAGCGTGTCAATAAATGCAACTTTACTTGTAGCACAACAGCACTTTTAAAACTTCTATGTGCAGTATGGTTGGAAAACTGTTTGATTTTAAGCAGGTCTGCCTTTCCATAGATCTGACTTGGGCTAATAGTGTAATTTACTTGCATGGAGATGGCTATACTGCAGAACAAGCAATAACATTTTTATGGAGACAATCTGGTGGCAGACCTCCATCTGAAGAATTACAAAGGGCACCTTTAAATGGCTCAAAGAATGCATGTCTTTTTTCCGTTTATTTAATTAATTTCTTTATTTTTTGCAACGGGAATAGCTGAATGTCTAATGCCATATTGTGGGACATTCCAGGTAAAGCAATAACATCTCCATGGATGTAAGCAGATGGCAAACAACCCACCAGAAAATGTACCTAATGCACCTCTAATTAGAGAAACGGGAAAATACGAATCTGTCTGAAAACAGGGAGTGTGAAACCAATGCCAAATCAATATTCGAAACACAGCTTAAAGGATCTAATGTGATGACTGGAAGTAATGCCAATTTTACATCAACTTAAAAATAGCAGCAAGACTGAAATCAATTTGGTTTGTTTCAGCAAAGAATATCTGGAAAATACTTTGACACAAATGCAGACAAAAAAAAAAAAAAAAAAAAAAACAATTAAAAAAATTAGCACAACCATATCTGAGCATAATCAATAACCTTGCCTTGACATTTTGTTTTATGTCTAATAGCCATTCACACTGTGGGAGGTTGCTGGTTTGATCACTGCTACATTAATACATAATGTTTTTGTTGTTGGGGAAGACTTCCATAAAAGGGTTAGGGCATTAATGTGAATATACCCTGATTGTTAAAACGTGTTGAATGCTCACAATGACAAAAGAGCTGCATTTTAAAAACATTTCATTTAGTTCAAGCAGAAGATGAACTATGATGATCCCTGAAGGCAATATGTTTTTATTTTCCACTTTGTCATACAAATGAAAACATTTCCAATTGAATAAACCTTTTATATATTTGACTGCTAGAAAACACAAGTTGGGATGGGTAAAGCTTTTGTCTCAGGTTATTGTTTTTAGTTGGTTATTGTTTATAGGTCGGTGGTTGTTATTGTTGTGTGTTTCTGTTGTTGGTTGATTTGTTGCTGTTGCGGTTGTTGTTGGTTGATCGTTGTTGCTGTTTTTGGTTGGGAATTCTTGGTTGTAATTGCTTGGTTGTTGGTTGACTGGTTATTGTCATTCGTTGCTGTTGGTTGTTGCTTGTTGTTTGTTGCGGTTGTTGGTTTGTTGTTGTTGTTTGTGCTGTTGGTTGATTGGTTGTTGTTTGTTGCTGTTTTTGGTTGGTTGTGGTTGTTGGTTCCTTGATTGGTTGGCTGGCTATCATTGTCGTTGGTTGTTGTTGGTGATTATGATGTTTTTTTGTTGGATGTTGTAAGTTATTGTGTAATTGTTTGTTGCAGTTGTTGTTTTGTCGTTTGTGGTTGCTGTTGATTGGCTGTTTGGTGGTCTGTTGGGAGTTGTCAGTTGGTTGTTTGTGGTTGCTGTTGGTTGGATTTTTTGTTGTTTTGGTTGATTGTCATTGTTGTTTTTTGTGTTTTTGTAACCATACCCATTCCTATGCCACCTATATGTT
The DNA here is from genome assembly GCF_009829125.3 of Periophthalmus magnuspinnatus. Classification (NCBI taxonomy): domain Eukaryota; kingdom Metazoa; phylum Chordata; class Actinopteri; order Gobiiformes; family Gobiidae; genus Periophthalmus; species Periophthalmus magnuspinnatus. The sequence goes on from NC_047126.1 coordinate 14,359,675, forward strand.
GCTGTCCTCTGCTGTGTCATAGTGTGTAACCCAACCCCTCTGTAAGCTTGTATTTATGTATTTATTTATTTTTTGAGGAGCAGGGCCCTGTGTCTGTTTCCATTCATAACTGTGAACCACCTGAGGGCTGCTGGTCCCTGACACATATTACAGGAAGATATCCGCCAGAATCAAAATCTATATGAGGAAACACAACAGGAGCCATGGCTTTATTGTCTGAAGGTGCAGTTCAGCCAAAAGAAAAAGAAAAATAATAAGTCAAGACCATGTTCTGTGAAACACAATTAAATGAAGTAAAAAAAAAACAAAAAAAAACAACAACAAAAAAACTACATAGCCTTACAGTCACAGGTATAGCCCAGATGTTTGTATAAAAGAAACAAGACACTTCAGTATTGCATAGCATACAACAAGGAGTTCTAATTCTGTTTTAATGATTCAATTAAGATCACTCACACTAAAAAGGTGTAATTCATCGCTAACCAATTATTTCCAAGTGCAAAAGTAATCAGCTGTTTGTAATGCACTAGTTCTTGACAACTAAAATCCTCATTAACTACAAGAGCTGATAATGTCGAATGTTCTCTAGTTTTCACAGATGCAGAAATACATTTTTAGGCCTGTCACGATAGCAAATTTTGTAGTGCAATATACTGCTGAAGTCAATATAGATGATAAATGATACTATTCAAACCAAAACATAAAGCAGAATTCACAAAAAAGTAGTCTAAATGTGCAATGCTTTTGAGCTGCAATACATTTAATAAAATCCCCCATACATTTTAAGATTTATTTTAGAGAGGTATTTGAATTGTTAAGTCAAAGCTGTACTGTGTAACCTTTATGGTGGAGGGTGTGTCACCAGCCTGTCTTCATGGTCATGTTATTGATTTGCCCAGACTGTTTTACAGTTCATGTATAAATGTCTCCATCTCCACTGAAGCACGCACTAGGCCAAGTTGCAGGTCAAATTTGTGTGTGTGCTAATTCATTCATTTGTCTATTAAATGAATAATAAAAAACAAAACGCATTAAAAAAAAATAATAATGAAAAATAAAGATGGCAGGTGTTTGATTTTACAATATGTGACTAAACCCCATTTAATTTAACAGAAAATCAGATCATTGTTAAAGCATGTGACCCAGAATGGCAGCAGGCTACATCAACAATAATACTTGTATTGACGTCCCTGGTCTCTAATTGATTCATTATGTACATGTAAAACCTAAAAACCAGCCAACTGTAAAAGTTGCCAACCATTGCTGCTTTCTGCATAAATGATTGGTCAATACAAGAGATGATTGCCTTTCTAGTTTATATTGATATACAGCACTGAGAGCCTGGAGGAGCCCATTAAAGGTTATGGGATGTACAGATAAGGCTATGAATCCTGGGCCAAATGAACATGCATATACGCATGATTATGATTTTGCGAATGCCTCGCATATCAAAGACATAAACAGATAAAAGAGATATAGAGAAAACATTAAATATGTGCAGAGAGAAGGGAATCACAGAATCTTTATTTATCACCACACAAACAGTTTGGTGGAATTGTCATCACAAACAGACAAAACATTAAAGATATATACAACACAATGGTATTTTCAGTCCAGAACTTGACTGATCACAACTAACAAGGTGTAGGTCAGGAAAACATGAAACCAGCCAAATCCAACCACTGCAAGAGACAATACCATATGGACTGGAGTAATGCCAGGGTCATCTTTGCTAAAAGCAATAAATACCACTGCTGGATCAGAGAGGCCATCGAGATCAAACAAGAATAATTCGAAAATAATTTTTCAGCGTCTTAACCTGGAGGAAACAAACTCACGAGGTTGGCATCTGTTCTACTGGTGACCAAAGTGCAATGCACTGAATACAAATTTGACCTATTGGTGGCCTTTAATGCCAAGTTAACTCTCTCTGATGTACAAAACATCAGTCACACTGAAGGTGATGAACACAGAAGTAAAAAAAAAAAAAAAGATCCAATGCCTGATACAATGCCCTTTGACCTCTGCATTATATCCAGACCTAACATTCTACAGGAAGAAAAGCAAAATAGTGAGGATTTTTATTTTTATAGAAAAAGATGAGAGGTCAACTGTCTACATCATTACAGGGTTAATTGATTCTCTAAGAAATGTTGGCTTAAGCAAAGGTCTACATACCTGTGCCGACGTACTCATCCTCCTCCAGACTGGACTTTGGCTTTGTTTGGTCTTCAGGTCATCCAGATTCTACAGTATGTATTTAAGACTTTTGATTGTAATGCCACAATCAGTATATTTCTTTCTTATTTATTTGTACCATTACTTGGGAAAGTAACAAATTCTTCAGGATGAAAACAAAAGACATTTGAATCTTAATTTAAGCAGATTCATTATTCACACTGTGCTTTTGTCAATTTCAGATGTGAATTATGGCTCCCCTTTTAATTTTGTCTTTGCCAAATTTGTTCTTTTGCTTTTTTTTGGTTTTTTTTTTGTGGATTTGCTTTTAATTAGTTTTTCAAGTTAGAAGTTATTGGGTGGATCCACGTATCAGCACAGATAGAACCTACCAAAACACCGAAATCCATTGAAACTCACACAGATAATTAATAATAATGTGATCATAATGCATTAGATTTATATGGTGCTTTTTTTTTTTTTTTAAACTAAACCCATTGCTTCCCCACAAGGAATTCAGCAGTCTCCAATTCAAGCACTTACCAGGACCATCCCTGCTTATTGTTCATGATCAGAAGAGATTGTGTATTCTCAATGTGGTATGGGATAGTAAAATCAATCCATATAATTTTAAATTTACTTCCCTATTACTACTACTACAGTTATTCCCATTGACTTGTGTTTTTTAAATTTCTTTCTTATGTGTATATACGTTGGTCCTTGCATCAGTGATTGTGAAATCTAGGATATACTGACCAGAATCTTAAAAAGAAAGTCTGTGCAATGTACCACTAATGAAAACCTACAGCTCAATTTAAAGTAAAGAGTTTAATTTCACCTGCTGCAAGTGTTTGTCACTAATTTTAATCAGGCTATAGATGTGCACACAAGGTGACAGGGTCTGACTCAGTAACTTAGACTGTATGTATACTGGCTTAAACACTGTACCGGAAATAAATTGGCCCCTTTAAATGAATTGTCAGATTTGAGCATTCACCTTTTCCTGGGCTTTTGTTACTACCATGAGGGGGGGTAAACGTTTTTAAGCATTTTTTTTCTGTTCTTTTGCAAATTTGTCAAAGCAAATCATTTGAATAGTTTCACAGAGAGGACATACCCATAGACTGTATTAAAAAAAAAGGGGACTAAGAGAGTGCGACATCACCCATAACGTTCGGCTCCAGTCAAATGAAGCTCATCGAAGCTAACAGTTATAGTGGCGAATTTGGAGTCGAGTTCCACATTTAGAATAACGACCACGAGTATCATAGCGACCAAAGAACTAATCAGGAGCAAGACTGTTAAAGGTAAAGCTCATTTCCGCCCATACTGCTGTTTTGGCTGGGGGTGGGTGCTTAGCAACGCTCTCAATCAAACCTTTTGCTAAAGCTAGTGGGAGTGTCCTCGGGGAAAGAAGGCAGTTGATTTGTCTCTTATTAATGTTCATATCTTGAGTTATGGACACAATTGTGAAATAAAAATGCCAGGATCATGTGGCGCAGGTTAATATGAACATTTTGAGACCAGAATGACGAGCCTGACAGCAGCAGCTACGCAGAGAGGGGCAACGGTTTTCTAATGTAAAGTGAATTGGAGCCAGATTCGATGGAGCTGGAAGTGCGCCCATAATCACTTCCTATTTGGAACGTGGCGGCTAGCAGGTTAGCTATGTCCATTATATATACAGTCTATAGACATCTTTCTATATTAATACATTGTTTTAGAAGCAACAAATTCAAAATGTTAAGCTGACTTTGTAACATTAATGTAGGAATAACAGAGGTAACCGTAAACGTAGTATAGCTTTAGCCCTAGTACAAATAGTCACAAGCAGTTGTAGTAATAGTACAATATGTTAATGTTGTATGTGCCTCCCACTTTCTTTTTTCTTAGATGAACTTTTACTCTAGTATATTTTTCTTGCCACAGCTGCGGTGATAAACTGTGAGGCTGTGAAAATTACTGGTATGATCCATCCCCAGACTTACCAGCCAGCACTCAGATCAATAATAATTTATTGGTAACTTTCTTTTTTAGCTTCTCCTTCTCCTGGAGTGAGAGACAAGATGCCAAAAGAGTGTGTGTGTGTATGTGTCTACGTGTGTGTGTGGCCTTGGAAGTTGATTAAAAACAGGTGCAGTGACAATGGCATCACAGTGATGGAAGCGCTCTGTGTGTGTCTGTGTGTGTGTGTTTGTGAGGTTTGTCAATGCAGGCTATTGATTGTTGATCATAATTCTTGCTGCAGAGTCCAGGGCTTTCCATCACAACAATTCGCTGGAGTCCACATTGACTTATGACTTGCTAACTTGTGTCTGCGCTAACATGCTCTAAATAACAACATAGAGGCTGCTGATGGATATTGGGAGAGATGGAGCAGAAAAAAAGAAGAAATCCATTCTATAGCAGGGGAACTGAGCAGCCCAGAGAAACACATTGTCAGTAGGAGATAGAGAAGCCAAAATCTGTATTCAAGACCATCTACCAGGAAGGTACTCTGAGTTCAGCATGGGTCAAGTACTAGTAAAACTACTACAGTGAATCCTAAAGTTCCGTGCCATTGATTTAATGCAAATGACTTAATAACTTTAAAATATATTTATAAATACTTGAACTCACCAAAGATTTCCATAATTGTAGTTGAGTACACTTATTGGAAAGATACAAAGAGACTAATAAGACTTTGATGGGACTTTTGGCTCTTATGGGATCCAAATCTTTTGGATCCGTTCATTTCAAAGAGCCCCTCAAAAGACTGGCTCTTTTTATATTTATTCATATGACAGAGACCGATGTGAGAACTCATCTTATCAAACAAACACAATAGTAACAGAGAGAACTGACCAAGGCTTAACTGTGTTTAAACTGGTTCAAACAGAGTGAGAGACGGAATGAGTTTACCCTTTGGAATTATTCAAAATCTAAACAAAACGTTGCACTATAATAATAATCATTTTAAAACTAACTTTTATTACGATGCCAAATATGTTTTTGTGCACAGAGCTTTCACTCATGTTGCCTGCTCTGCTTCTGTGTTGAATCTTCTGTCGGTTCAGTGTTAATCAGTATAAAAATGCAAAGTTAGAATGAAAAATATTCAGCTCCGGATCCAACCGTTCACATTAAGAAACCGTTCAAAAAAGCAGACTCATTCATGAAATGCCACATCACTACTATTGTGGTAAAGCAGCTATAGTAGTAGTACTAGTAGTAGCAGTCACAGTGGAAGTAGATTTGACAGTAGCAGCAATTTTGACAGTAGCTTAGTTTTGTACGATTCTTGGAGCTGCATTTCCTCAATAACGCTAAGACTATTGTTGACAATGTTTGAGTATTTCTTTAACCTCACTAATCAATGTATCAAAATAACCCGCTCAAGAAAAAGAAACTAAACTCACTTCAATGTATGGTTTTGTTGAGACCAATGCATGTTACTGTCTTTGCCTTGCATTCTAGCGCCCTCCGTTGCCCCTTTTGGGAACTGCACAGATGAAACAGCAGAATTTATAGCCTCTACACTGACAGCGCCTCATCTTCTCTCCCTCGCTCTCCCCCTTCCACAAATCCACCAAGTATGTATCGGGATGGGTGTAGAGAAGAGGTGGGGGGGCGTCTCCATGCCATTGCTAAGGAAACGCAAGTGGTTTTATTATTACACACACTATCTGCCCCGAGGCACTTCCCAGACATTATGGCAGTTTGTTATAAGGGAAACAGGAAGAAGAGGGAAGAGAGAAGTGTGTGTCATGAGTGTATGAGTGACAACTACAAATGAACAAGTGAGACAGCAAAGACAAACAGGTAACACAGATTGACACCTGAGGGGGCTAACAGGGACACAGGCAGCAGGCCGGGAGGGGGAGACTCAAGTGTGAATATGGAGAATACAGTAACCAGGTAGGAGGGAGATACAGAAAAAGAGGAAAGACTGGCAACAAAAAAATGCCTGATACAAAGCTTGATACAGGGGGCTTTAAGTTATAAGTGGAAGCAGGATAGGAATCGTGGTATTATTGAGTCTGTTTGTGAAAATAATGAATCCCTGGTCAAAGGAATGGACAGATAATTTGGCCAGTGAATTATTGCTATGTTTTATTATGATTTTTAATGCATTTATTTAGTCTCAATCTAACTAAACTTCACCTCTGGCTGCTTTTTCTGAAGTCCATGCTTCACTGTGATTGGTTAAAGGCACCCGTCTCTCACACAGAGCCTGAATTGAGCTGACCAATAGTGCAGGAAAAGCACAGAATTATTCAGTATCACCAAAGTCGTGTTTCGTCATATTGACCAGCCCAAACAAGTATGCATGTAACTACAGTATTAGTTTTTAGGCTGCCAGTGCCGCGTAAGTGTATGTGTTGAAATAGCATTGCCAAACAGCAGTAACCATGACTCCAAAAATGTATATATTAAAAAAACAAACAAACAGAAAACGCATTTAAAATATTAATCTGCCTGGAGTAGATTTATTTTTTTTACATTATTTTTGTGTAGAAAACAATCAGTCCACACTGAGTATACAACCTTGAGTGTGTCCCGTCTTTGGCAACAGTTCGCCCTCCCCTGCCTTGCACCAAACAACCATGCTGACAAATGGGAAGACTAAGACGACAAAACGAATCCGAGCCTGTAAGCATTCCTCTATGGTCAACATACATGTAATCCAAAGCCACCTGCTGGGATCACACTATGTACTGTGGCTGTCAGAAGCACAATGCTTCATATCCTCTGCTCCCGACACCAGGCTTTACAAGGGATCTTCAAGGCTAGAATTTACAGGCAAACGTGCTATAGGGTTGGAGCTAGATTGTATGCTCGGGAGGGACGGGCAGCTATGATTGGTCATTTGAAGTCGTAAGGTTACAGGGTTATAAATAAAAAGGCTATACTAGAATTTTGTCTATGTTGAGCAATCCAGGTTTTACCTCAGTGCAGATCATTTGTGGAGGCAGCTCTTAGGGTGGAAATGAGATGGCTATGTGCTGTCTGTATCTAATTAGAAGGTTTATATCGCAAAACCTAGAAGTGCGCTATTAGCATGCTAGTGCTTATTGCATTACTCTGATGACAAAACTCTGCTCTGGCCTTGGGTTTATACTCACTTTTCCCAACATTCAGAATGGATTGTTAGGGTGCTAGTAACATGTTAAGTAAAAGAAAGTAAACCATAAAAAAAACTATTTAAGCCAGTAAAAGTTAAGTGCAGCGCCTTTAAGGTTATAAAATAGGTTAAATTTGGGTTAGTTATGTTAGTAATATCTATATATGAACTTACACCGTAAAACTAAAACACAAAAATATGACTGTAGTTTAGGCTTGTTCATAGCACCCTAAATCTGCACGTTACCATGACAACCAGAGCAACGTCATCAATTTTGTATCCAATTATTTTTTCCCAGCAGGATAAATAAAAAGGGTAATGTGTGTAACCGAAGTCAAAGACATGTAGAGTAAAACTGGGTCCGCTTTTTTGAGTTCATTTTTTCAATCCCCAGCCTGGTCATTCACACTGCTTAAAAGCCATGAATCTGAGAATGGGACCCCCACTGAAAAATGAAATTGTCGGAATCATTTCAATTGGCCAACGCTGCGACACCAGGTTTAAATGATTCTCGGTTATAGTTCTTATTGGACCTATGTTCACTGTAAATGGTAAACGGTCAAATTTTGATATAGCTCTTTACCATCTTCTAGGCACTCAAAGCGCTTTACATCAAGGAACCACTCACCCATTCACGCACCCATTCACGCACACATTCACGCACACATTGAGGGCAAGAATAAAAGTGTCTTGCCCAAGGACACAATGACAGTACTCATTTGTGGGAGCTGGAATCGCACCGCCAAACCTGACCTGACCTCTCCACCAATGATGTTTATGTTGAGAATGAAATTCAAACCGCCATCCTTCGAATCAGAGGATGAACGCTCTACCAACTGAGCTATTGTTTAATTTAAAGATACATTTGGGATGACCATTTTGGGAACCAATGCTCTAGTGCATAGTGTTTTTGTGTCCTTGGGCATGACGCTTCTTGACATGACACTCTTACTTATTATTATTACTACTATTTACGTGTTGTTGATGCATATTTTGTTGGTAAAAGAGCAGATGTTTGTGTTAATCCAGTGTTTACTATAGTTTTTAGAAGGATGTCTGTGTTTGAAAGGACTTGTAGGTCACTAGTATTATCTCTCAAGCACTGATCTTTTTATCCTAACTCTAAGTCTCACTAGATTGACAAACACGTAATCTCCACTCGCATTATTTTGTGATATGATGTTTCCTTGATGGCTGCGTGCTGAAATGGGCGTAAGTGCACTTTGTTGTGTGAAAAGGCCCAAAACTATTCCAAAGGCTTTCACACTTGGGTGGCTGCACTGATGCATGATTCATTGGACATCTATTGCTTTGCTGTGTGTTTGCTCCGACAGCGCGGCGATCGATTAACATGCTCCACATGTAAATGGAGGGATGGATGGAGATGGAGAGAAAGGGCAGAAAGGAGGTGTAGAGTAAGGTTTAATACAGAACACCTTATGAATACCTGTGTGCTTATTTGACTTATTTGATTTTTTTTTTTAAATTTGGAAACGAAATAGTGGTGAAGTTGGATAAAGACAGGGTATACATAAATAAAAGTGAACTATTGGCAGAGTTATATCTTTTCAGGAAGTTTACAATAATTTGAGGCCGGCATGTGATCTGTCCTGTTTACTTCTGTTCTTCTACTTTTGTTTTTTGTTCTAATTTTTATTTTATCCTATTATGGTAAATGGTCAAATTTTTATATAATACTTTTCCACTTTCAAGCCACTCAAAGCGCTTTACATCAAGGAACAACTCACCCATTCACACACAAATTCAGACACTGGGGGTGAGATGGGCTAAGTGTCTTGCCCATGGACACAACAACAGCATTCATCTGTGGGATCTGGAATCGCACCGCCAACCCGATCACTATACCAAAGATGTTTATGCCGAGACCGGGATTCGAACCGCCAACTTTCGTATCAGTGGACAAACACATGTCCACACCAACTAATTATTTTAACATTTTTTATGACCAAATTCAAGATTAATGGCGAGGATTTTTTTTCAGAATTTCAAATTTCTAGCTTTCACATTCAATAAAACAGATTTGCCATTGGAATAAAACATTTTATTTTCAGTGCAACTCCTGTGTGAAAGAATGCCATGTCTTATAAATGTGTTTTTATATATATATAAATATGTCTCTTCCTCGTTCAATGTCAACTATGGCTTTTCAATCTTTTCTAGTCTTCTAGTCTAGTCTTCTTTCTCCTCTACCCTGCCTAATTTGTACACCTTCGCTATTTTTGCACCTTTCCTCCCACACTCCTCCTTGTTCCCCAAATGTCCCATGCTCTTAAACCCTTATCCCCTTAACCCCTTCCTTCAGTCCTTCTTTCTTGTCTTCTCTTCACATCTGCCCTGCCCCTGCTCCATCCATTCTTATGTCAAAGTGCATCATGGTTAATTAGCTAGCGGTGGATTTGGACCCTCATTAGCATCTCAGCAAGCCCAATGGATGCCTTAGTTCTTATTCCAGTAATGTAGCCTCGACTCCTCTCTCTTCTCAAGACAGGATAAGCTAGTCTTTCATTGGTCCAACTGAACTTTAACTCTTCCATTTGCTTTGATGAGAAGTTTGGCTTTTTCCGGTCGAGGAAGAGGGGACGTGTGCCAGTTTACGTCTGCTCTTGATAAAGTGCCAAAAAAAACAGTTACAAAAAGGGAATGAATAATGCCGCTTTGAAGTCAGGGACCCACATTGTCATCCACTAGTGCTTTATGTGTTACATTAACATATGGTGGCACACATAAACTACCGTGTTTGCAGCATTTATTGTGCCGCACATAAAAAAGCTGAGAAAATGGGGTGTTAGTCCCAGTGCAACATAATGGGACAACAGTGAGCTTTGAAAAGATGCTTGAAATTGTGCAATTTAAATTTTTTTTTATTGATTTATTTAATTATTTTTTCATACAGTAAAATAATGCAATGTTGAAAGGCATAGTTTAATATTACACCCAAAAACAAAAGTAAATCCTGTTCAAAACTGTGGAACTGATACTGTGGCATTTTTAGCTCTACATGATGGTCTATGATCCGAGTCTGAGTCTTTGGATAATCACAAATACAAGAGATAGGAGGTTAGCGAATATAGACATTTTCTAAGCATCAGTCAGTCAATGTAAATTATGTTTGAGTAAGCTAATGATGAGGGAGCACCATTACAACAGGGGTATAAGCTTGTAAGCTAATGTCATATTACCCTTTAAACACATACCGTTTGTCTGTTTACTAAATGTTTGTTAATCTTACAATGTGAGATTTTTCCCATCAAGATATATCCATTCGTAAGATCACAAAAAGTCAAACAACATTTTATCTTATACAATACAGACAGCGATGTTGTGTAAATGCAACCTTTGAACATAACCGTCTATGTTTGAACCTAAATACTGTTATTTTCTTGAGTCAAAAATAGCCACACAAAAGGAAAACTCCATACACTTTTTGTGTTAGGTCTCCCTGCGTGGTGTTTCTGAGTCTGGGTCAGGCTGTACCAGAGTCATGTGTTCTTCAGGTGGAGGAGGAGAGCCCTGTTCTTTCCTCTCTCTGGTCTGTTATTGTTGTTGTGGATGCAGTGGGCATGTGCACCTTTTCACACCATTTTGTCTGTGGATTGTGTTTTTGTGCTGCTGAGCTTGTAAATGGCCTCTCCCTGTGAGACTGCAGCTGCATTAGTCAGCCTGATAATTGTGATTAATTATAGCAACACACACACCCAATACGTCTAGGCACAAAAGCACGCACTTTACTCACACCAGGTTAAAAAAGAAAGATCCCATGCACTGGGTAACACTGTCCATGACAATCTCAGCATGGGCACTCACAAATTTCATCTGGAGAAACCAAATATACATTCATCTTGTTCGTGTTTATTTCTACTGCTAGAGGTTATCCAAGCACCTATGGGACAGTGACAACTTAAACAAGGCCTATTGTGCTCATGTCTGCTATATAGTTAGACACCAGTGGATCATTATGTTATAATTTGCACATTTCAAATTGCAATAGTCATCTAAAACGAAGTGCGCTGACTTGCTCATTATGGTATGTGCGTACTGAGCAAGCGATTCCCATGTTAAGCCTATGTAAAGATACATTGAAGTGTGACTAAAGTGCTGCAGTGCAAAGTCTTTTCTGCTCGTCGTGCAGATCGCGCGGACAAGGCGAATGGACGTTCAAGTGCGAACAACAGGTGTGAACAATGAGTGGTCATTTAGCACGATGGACACAGAGTGAGCGCGACGGTGAAGGCGGAGTCCAACATGCTCTGAATCTAGATGTGGTATAATTATGGGTCTAATTGGATCCATATCCAAACTTTAAACAGTGGATTCTGCGCCAACTGAGCTACTATGTATCAAATTAAAAAAAACTTTAAAAAAACAGTAAAAGTGGCAGTAAGTGCATTAGACATAGCATAGTATAGCATATATTGTGATAAACCCAAGCCTGGATAAACTGAGATGATAAAATGTGGTCAAAGAAAAAAACAACAAAAAAACAAATTATCAATATTAGTTTGTGCAGTTTTTGTTGAGTGAGAAATACAACATCTGGGCTAGGTCTATATCTAATTACAGCTAACACAAACCTTGATCTTCACAGCCACACAAATTGCTATTTTTAAGTTTTAAGTTAAGTTACGAATCTACTTTGTCTAGTTATCCACAAGTTGTTCTGTGCACTCAAAATATGAGCAGTCAGGGACACTGCTGTTGCCGGCATTTTAAGGTTCGTACTCATTCTGTTTTGTATTATTACCCACGTCCCTTTCCCTCCAAGGACTATTGTATCTTACACTTTGCATTGTTTAACTTTTCTGCAGCTCAGCGTTCTTACAGTCACTCTGACATAATGTTACAAATGGTCGTATATGTACCGGGTCGTTCGGCAGCGGAGAAATGTATGCAAGTCTCTGACAGGTGTATTTGAATTATACGATCGATACAAGAATCTACAGACTGCAGGTGGCTGGCTTGACATCACTGAACGAGAGAGAACAAATACAAAATGGCTGCTGCTCCTCATGATGTATTGAGCATTAAATTGCACATTTGCGCTTTGATTTTCTGAAATAGGGAACACAATCTTCATTTTGGGGTTTTTACCGTTGCATTCTAGGGTTGCTTTATTACATTTGCACCAGCTCTGATTATATCCATCCCGTTTAGAGGCTTGTAAGCGGGAGCCACAAAACTGTATGCGCTTTATTTTGGCAGGTTGATGAGAGAGCAGATTTTATTTTCACAGTGTCAAATGTAAACTTGTGAATTAAAGTTAGATTAAAATGCTGGATTTTGTGTTTGATCGTTTTTCTTCCGTGCAATTGTATCATGTTATTCCAGTCCTGCACTTCTATCTTTGTGGATGATTATTTTCATTATGTGTACATAAGTTTGCAATGGCTTCCTCTGACATATTTGAATTAATGCATGTCCCATTTTAAACCCCAATTCTATACTGATGTTGTAAAAAGGGCCTGTGTGTGTGTGTTTTACCTTGCATTAAGTGTATTATAACATTCGCCTTGCCCCCAGTACAGATATATATCATATAAGCAGCTCTTGAGGTCAAAATAAAGCTATTGTGTACTCTCTGGGTCTAATTATAAACTGCTTTATTTTCAGAAAGTGCACTGTTAGCATGCTGTTTGTTGTTAGCTATACCACGATGTAAGCTCTCTTGCTCTCTTGTTCTGTTTGTCACGTTTCAAAAAATATGAATGGCTTTAATCGATTTATAGCTTGGAGACTCGTGATATCCATTCCTTGTAGCTCTGCACATTTTCCAGTGCCATGTTCATTGGTTCTCCCTTGTTGAGCTCTGACTCACTCGAGTGCTGACTGCAGCACTTCTAATGTAAATGTGCCATTAACCACAGGTCAACTCCATCTGACCTCTGTTTAACCCTCAGCCCCATTAAATGTTTTATTTACATCTGTGTGGCCAGTTTTTAATGAAAAAATGTCTTGAATGAAACAGACAGGCGACTAACCACAACAATCCTGCTTGTAAGTTAATCATGAAGTTAAACCTAGACTTATGGTTTGGAGCATTAAAGGTACACTCTGTAACTTATCTTAGTGCATGCACCTTTCATTTTCTACTCAAAATACAGAAATACTGATTATATACTGAATACATACTGTACTTAAATACTGACCTCTGTCCTAAGAAGAAGATTGTTACAGAATCTTCCAAAAAGTGTTGTCAAATTGTAATTAGGTGACAAATGCAGTACTCGAACAGGAGTCAAATCCATGGGTTAAATGCATGGGTTAAATGCAGAGGACACATTTCTCTACCTTACCTTACTCGACCTTTGTTTAAACTGTCAGCCCCGTTGCAACAGTTGCCATGCCTGCACACATGAGTCATTCTCGAACTGAAAGAATGTGATTTTATGAATTTCACACAGACATTGTTCTATACTACATTTGAGCCTGGCCCCTAAAATTACTCTCCATATTTTAAATTGTCCCATTATTGTTAAATCCAACACATTCCATTCCTTACAGTTTTGTGGCCACTTTGGAGTGATTATTTAAACAAGTGTACCTCATTACTCCATTGTACTGTATGTGTACTGTACTGTATTTGTAGGCTGACACTATATACTATAACATCATCACAGTAAGTACTTGAGTTTTTGGATTCCCTTATGAGAACTGAGCCAGTGACCTCACGGACAAAAGTCTGAGGGAGTGGCCATGTTGTTATTTAGACGGTATCGATTCCAAATGTGTCAATTCAACCTTTGAACCTTCTGGTACTGCAGAAACTGAAATTCAATTTGAACAGAATTTAAACAAGAGAATTTGTATTGAAAAGAGAATTACTTTGTGTTGTCCATCTGCAGCCAACAACAAGATTAGTTTGAAGGCTAAACAAAGTGATATATACTTAATGTTGAGTTTTTTTTTGTTTTTTTTTGTGTGGCTGTTTTGGATATATACAGAAATTAAGGAGAAAACTTGACATTTTTTATATTATACGAGTTGTCGCTGGTGGTGCAATGGCGACGCACACTCTAATTTTAACATGTTATAAAGTTGTTCCCTCATCAAAAACAGGCCTGAAGAAATTTTATGCCATTCATGCACGTTTGAGTAAACCTGGGATCTCTACTTCGTTACAGAGCGTCGTCTAAATATGTTATGTGTTAAAAGTGAATAAAACCTCTGATGTGGCTTACTGCATACCTTACGCATTATCAGCCTGCAACAAGGAAATATGTGTATGTGTGGTTTGATGGATTGAGGAGGGAGGAGTGAGGAGGACCAGGTGAGCTCCTTCATGTGTGACTCTGCACTGTTCATTTGAGCCCTCAGCAGGACCCCACATCTATTATACGTGTGTGTGTGTGTGTGTGTGCGTACCTGTGTGTATATACGTGTCACCGTCTTTAACTGAGGTCCACTGTGTGCTTCACATAGGGGAGTCTCATTTTTGCGGTTTTGGAGGTGATCAGTTGCAGCTCCCCCTCTTCAGCTCAGTGGGGTCCTTATGTTCTGGTCATACCCATTTATGTGGGGTTATCCGAGTGTGACAGAATCTTTCAGTTATACCACTGTACCGGAAGTTTGTGAGGGAAGTGAGGACGTTTCAAAGGTAAGACAAGGTCAGGTAAGATCAGCATTTATAGATTGGGGGAATTAGCAAGCACAACAACGGTATAAAATCAACTCACGGATTAAAGTGGCTATGCCCAATGTGTCTCCAAGTAGTTGAGCAGAATTTGCACAGATATATTCGAAAAACAGGTGTTGAAATGAGACGACTGTGAGATGTCGACATCCAATTATCAAGCAATCTATCGTCTGAGGTGTCTGAGGATTAGGAAGTGCGCTGTTAGTGTGCTAGTTGCAGCAAAACGTCACTCTGGCTTCTGCAATTTGTGGAATGCGCTGAGAAAGATGCTAATGCTAATAATTAGGCTTCAGTGCTAGGCTCCTCCCCTTTTTTCAATATATATTTCGCAATCTCTCAAAAGTACTGAAACTGAAAAAGGTTTCTGGCCGGAAACCAAAACGTCTTGAACTTTTTAGAACCTTGGTTATTTCTTTTCGCTCAAAAATGGCTAGGTCTTTCCTTGAATAAATGTTTCTATCTTTAACAGTAGCACACTTGAGAGGACCCGGAATTAGGCGGTTGGACTGGACTCTGAATCCCGGAAGCGTTAGACTACAACTAGAAAATGAAATCCAGTCTGCTGTGTAGACCTATATGCAAGGGAATATTTCTTCCACTGGTTAGCAAAGTCGTCTTCACTTTTCCCATTTAACCGTCCGCATTCTCACTCTATTCGACCACATCGTTATATTTGTATTCCTCTTCCATATCGTTGCTTCTTTGCTGCCATCCCTATAGGGCTCTGGATCATTATAGACCTCGTACACACGCCCCCCTCCATGTTAAAGCCACCTCGGACTCCCAAAGCGATTAGGCTGATCCAAGGCCCCTTTGCCTGGCTTAGCTCACCGAATTTGTGTGTGTTTGTGTGTGGAGAGAAGACTGTGAGGTCCAAAGCTAGTGGACCAGAGTTAGAGGTGGTCTATGTACTGTATGTTTGCAGTGAGCTTTGAGGGATTTTAGCCTTAGCACTGAACATAGTACTTCTCAGGCCATGCTATAAAGGACCAAGTCGTGAGTTCAAGAAAATAACTCACTTTTGTTGTTATTTCTGTTAATTTTAGAGAAGAGAGCAGTTTATGTAGTAGTTATTGAATCACATTGCAGACATTTGGGAGGAACTATCAAATGATAAATTCACAATTGGATGTTGAATGGACTGGAATTTTGCAAATGCTTTTAGACACTGTTTTACCAAATATTAAAGATAGTAATTATTTTAATACAAAGCAGATTTGGGGGTAGCTCGCTGAAGCAATCTAACATTCAAATTAATGACTGATTACACAATGATTTACAACGAAAGACAATGTTTTAAATGTTAACATGGCAGACAGAACAAAAAGTAAAAGTTTGGAAATAGACAAATTAAAGTAAAGTTGATATTTCAAGACAGATGATTCTAAGCCTGTGCTGTGCAGACTGGATTCCTGTTTCATATCAGGCGCAGTTCAAAATGTTATGTTGATTGTTTTTAAATGTCTGCACTCTATGGGTCCTATGGGTTTATTTAGTTACTGGAGCCCTATGGTCCACCCAAAGTCCAGAGGTCAGCTGACCAGCTCCTGTGGTGCCCAAAGCCAGGCTCAAGACCAGAGGTGACAGAGCCTTTTCTGTGGCAGCGCCCCGATGATCAAACAGCGCCCTCTGCCTGTCAGATCCTCTCAGTCTGTAGCGCAGTGAAAGACGAGACTAAAAACCCAACTATTCTCCCTGGCATTTGGTTCTAGCTAGGAAGGATATCTTGGTGTTTTATTGTTTTATTGTTCTTTGCCTATATTTCATATTTTTATTGACTTTTGTGCAGCAGTTTGAGGGCAGCTTACATTGTATTTTAAATGTGCTATATAAGTTAAATGGAATTGAATTGGGATGAATTTGACTTTTTCTTTTTACATATGTCTTTTCCTCTCACTTTTTATTTATTTATTTGATTTATAGAATAACCTCAGTCATTTGTATTCATCATTTCAGATTAATTTCAGTAAGATACATTTTAAACTAAACAAAACACAATTTCACAAGTCTTCATTGTGTGGTGACAGAGTACTTAATTTATTAACACGTGATTCCATGCATGGGACAATCCTCTGTTGGCTATGGAACCTGGACAGCGTCCTACTTGTTCATTTATGTATTTAATTAATGTTTCCTCATAATAAGTTGTGGGATTTGGCCAAGAGCATAGCTTATAGTGTCGGGTGATTTGAGGTAGGCAGACAGCAGGGCCACTCCTTTGAACGCAATAATAACTCAACTCACTTCCAACGCCAGTGTCTACCCACAATCACTGGCATTATCCAACTGCAACACGCTCGTTCTGTATATGCCATTCCTTCTATAGTAACACCTGTACACATTAAACTTTGTGGTGTACAGGGACATCGCATGACATACTTACTTGTGTGTAAAACCCAGGGAAGCCCAGTGAACTGCGAGTGCTACGTGGGATGCTAGCTCACCTTTTCTTTTGGATGACTTTCAAAAGCTAGTGCCAGTTGATAGGAGTTTGGCTCGCAGTCTTTTTGGCATCAGTGCAGAAAAATACCACAAGTCATAGTAGAGGAGAGATTGCTTGGCTCAGCTATTTTGTCTTTCTTACACCGAGGAAAGAACGCCATAGTACTTTTAGCATCGTAAGTAATATATAGCATGCATGCATCTCTGAATATTAAGGCAAGATCTTGGTCAGTTGATTGGGAAAACGTTCCAGCACCATAGTTCACAGTCACTTCACAGTTTTGTCGTTTTTTTGTTTTGTTTTGTTGTTTTTTTTACATACAATACGTGCACTATTTTTTCACTTTGAACCCAAAAACAGCATTTCCCGAAAACCTGCTCAAACTTTAGCGCAACATTGTTTCTCTTTTCCTCTGGATCCTACAATATCTGAACATTGCTACTACCTCATAAAATATTTCTTCCTCCCACCTGCTACTCCAAGATGTAGTTGTAACTCGCTGACGTTTCAAATAAGCCAGAGAGACTACGAAAGGCATACTAAACAGAATGAACTTACTCTGACTCCCCGCTGCCACTGTAAAGGCAAAAAAAAAAAAAGGAAAAAAAATAACGATTGATATTAATCTGGTGGGCCGATCGATGGGGAACAGCGCTGCAGTTCTCTCAGAAAAATCACAGTTTCGTTTACAATAGAAAGAGAAGGAGAGGGGAAGGAAGGAGGGAAGGAGAGGAGGGAGGAGAGAAGAGACGGGCCAAGGAAGAGTCATTTGGCGCGAGCCCAAAGATGTTTATGCTAATTGTGGAGTAGCCCTCCGCAGTAAAAGGTGGCCACTGTCCCCATACCCATAATGAAATGGCATCAAATGGAAGCCTCCTAAATGGCCTTTTAGTGCAAGGATTTTCAAAGAGCTGCAAAAGTGTGGCTTTCTGTGCACACTGAAAAACCCAAAGGAGTGTGGCATGGCATACAAATGTAGAGTGTCTTTCATATTTAGTAAAACTGTATCAGAAAGTAATGCAGCGCTTTCAAGTTTCAATTCAACTTCCAATATTGAATGTTTTAAAGCAAACAGTTGAAAGCAGAAGTTTACATACAGTATATAAAAAAATTTATACTTTTTTCCCTCACTGTCTGACAGTCTGTTTGAGGCCAATCAGGATTACCAAAATTATTTACATTTACTAAGTGTCAGAATAATAAGAGAAGAATTTTTTTTCATGATTTTACATTATTTTCTTCAAATGTGTACATACATGTCATTAGTATTTGGCACCACTGCCTTTAAACTGTATGACTTGGGTCAAACATTTTTGATATCCTCCCACAAGCTTCTCACAATAGTTGGCATGGATTGCATGTAATTGTTTGAACAGATGAATGTGGCACCTTCAGGCATCTGGAAATTGCACCCAAGAATGTACCAGATTTGTGCTAGTCCACATCCGTCCTGATATCTTGACTGATTTCTTTTGACTTTCCCGTAATGTTACACAAAAAAAACGGTGTGTTTCATCCACAGGTGTGTTTCTAATTAACTAAAATGTCAATATATCTTTCAGAAGCTTCCAAAGACGTGACACCATCATCTGGGTTTTCCCAAATAGTTTAAATGCATAGTAATCTTTCTAATCATTGTAAATCCTTCTCTCATTATTCTGGCATTTAGCAAATAGAAATTATTTTGTTAATCCTAATTGACATAAAACAGGAAATGTTTAGTCTTATTTCATGTCAGACAGTGAGGGAAAAAAAGTGTATGTGTCTTTTTATGTAGTACATGTAAACTTCTGGTTTCAACTGTAAAGGTTCAGTCTGAAACTTTTCGAATGGAGGATCTGCCACCTGCTTGTCTTCATGGGGATGTTACTGGTTTGCCCAGAGCGTTCCAATTAAACTGATCCATCTCCAAGAAGACAAAACAGGTGACGCCGCCAGGCCAAATTACAGGTCACATCTGTGGAGACTTTACTCCAGTAGTCACAATGTTTTCCAAGTTATTTTGAGCAATAAAAACACCTGTAACTGAACCAATGCATTATACAGTTAAAGTAATACTGCGGAACATTTCCATGCTTTAATTAATTCTAAATAGGAAGCTACATGAACATATCAACACAAATATTTTCAGACAAGGTTTTACCAATGTGATTATGAATTATATTGTTATTAAATCCTTTGACATTTAAGCAGTTTCTTTTCTGCCCCTGTTTTTCATATTGAGTTCATATTAACCCACTCTACATGATACTGGTGCTTTTATTTTTTTCTATTATGTTTGTAAATTAAGATATGAACCTTAATAACAGACCAATCAGGCACCTTCTTTCCCTGGGGACGTTACCTTCAACAGCCTCGCTCCGGATTGGCTCTTTGGTTGCTATGATACTCACGATCACGAGCTTCATTTGACTGGAGCCGAACACTACGGGCAATGTCACACTTCCTTAGTCCACCTCTTTATACAGTCTATGATTCTGCCCCTCTTGCAATAAAACCAGACCTAATGTGTATCAAAAGATGGAACAGCCTTTACACCTGACAGTGCATGCTCTCCATCATCACTAATATGAAGACCAAGTTCCTGGGCAGATTTCTATACTTTGGACATTCTTCTAGCTTTTGATCTCAGTACATCTTTCATCGCCTATCTCGCTTAAACACTTGTCTAAGACTTGCACAGTAACGTATAGGTCTAGTGCCTTCAGAAACCTGACGTGTAGCTGTGAAGCCTCGTGCATTTAATGTCAGCAAAACCCATTTAAAGCTATGATTTTCCAAAACATCAAAAAACTCGTCTTGCAGCATCTCTACAAGGCTCGGCAGATCTCCCAGGGTCTTACTTTAATCTTTACCTCATGTCCTTTTTCATACCAAAGACGACTCTGAAAAATCTCAACTACATTTTTTTCCTCCATTGTGACGACCTGAGGCTGATTTGCAGTTCAGTTGGACCCATCTTTTAAAAAATTACATTCTTTCACCAGCGTAATATTAGAAATTCCTAGCAGTACCAGGCTTGTATCAAACACATTCACACACATAGAATGAACTCCTCACTTCTCGGACCGCGCTGTAAAAAAACAAAAACAAGTATTGATCGCAGCAGAGATCTTTGAAACGGCTGTCTGATAATGGGATCTCTTGAAGTTCCACTCCAGTAGAATGGCTTCCAGCTGCTTTCCGGCCAACACTTTTACACTTCTTTATTCGGCTTTTGTCTCTCTAAAATGATGTGCCAGGCCTGCAGGAAAACTTCAAGCTCACTGCCCCTTGCACAGAGAATTGTCCAATGTTGGGGCTAAGAGTGTTTAAAGGCTTGAGGCGTAGGATTGAAGACACGTATAGTACATGCTCTAGAGGGCTTAAATTGTTGAAGCGCAATTTCCACTTCCCCAAATGCATATCTTAGGGCATCCTGACTTGTCGGTGCAGCTTTTGTTAACCTATGTGATTGGACGTGTATAGCTGTGGTTACGCCGTAGAGTTAGCGAGTTGGTAATATGATTTAATTATTGGAAATGGAAAACAATACACATATTTTCAATTTTCAATTTATTTTTTCAATTTTCAATTTATTTTTCACAATGGTCAAAGTTTAGTAAGGCACATACACACATACACACACGTAGCAACATACTATCTACAATTCTGCGTTTATATGCTACATATGGAAGTGTCTATCGTTCACCTATTCCCAATTGACCCTGTGAAAAACATGGAACCCCCAAGAAGCTGTAAAGCTTATGTAATGGGGTCCATCACCCTGTGCGCAACACCCAATGATGGCTTGGCAAGTATTCCTTTTCTTTTACTTTGCCCTACACACACATAAATATATAAATATAAATATATATATATATATATATATATATATATATATATATATATATATACATACACACACACACATATACACACACATATATATATATATATATATATATATATATACATACACACACATATATATATACATACATACACAATATATCCATATATCTACATATCTATCCACATATATACACATATATACACACATACATACACACATATATACATACATATAGCACACACCAACACATACATACATATATATACACAATATACACCCATATATTGTATATATCTATACACATACATGTATACACACAATATACATACACAACCTATACATTATATATGACCTATACAACATATAATATCTATATATGACACATGCATAGCATACATATATACATGCAGCTGCACACATATATAAATATATGTATAATATATGTATAATACACACACACATATCCACATACGTTTACATACACACACCCGTTATGAGCAGAGAGAAGATCCAATGCAGAACTTGAGCCGCACTCAGTCAGGCACTATAGCTTCCCAGTAGTTTGCATTTCAGATTTCTTTTAAATATATGTAATGAGGGAGACTGTTTAATGTCAATGCTTAATTCATTCCATATTTGTGGACCTCTATAGCAGACACTAAAGCTGGTACATTTTAATTTCCTAAATTTTCCTTTTAAAATACTTTTTTCCCTTGTGTTGTGCTGATGAGAGGATGATTGTAGTGGGATAAGGTCACACAATCGACTGTTTAGTTTGTGAACCACACTGTACATTGTACAAGCATTGTGATATATGTTACTTTCACATAGCTTTAGAAGACCATATCTGTGGAATAGTGGATTTGTTGGGGAGTTTGACAAGGACCAGGTGATCGCCCTTATGGCTTTTTTTTGTAATATCTGGAGTTTAGCAGTGTAAGTGGGATAGGTGTTGCACCATATCACATTGCAATAATTCAGGTGCGTCTCAAACAAGGATCTATACAGTGTCAGCAGTGCTTCTGATGGAAGTACATGTCTTATTTTAAACAGTAGGCCAACAATTTTGGATAATTTTTTAACCAGCTCATCAATGTGTTTTTTGAAATTTAAAGATTTATCTATATATACTCCTAAGAATTTAGTGGAATCAACTTGTTGGATAACTTGGCCATCTATTTTTATGCATAGGTCCTCATCACAGGATTTATGTCTGTTTGGCAGGAAGACAATAAAGAAGGTTTTGTTAATATTTAAAGACAGTTTGTTGCATTTGAACCAAGTATTTACCTTTACGAGATGTTCATTTAGAAGTTTCCCTAACTGATCCAGGTTTTTATGTGACATAAACAGATTTGTGTCATCAGCAAATAGTACTTTGTGAATGTTGTTGGAACAAAAGACAAAATCGTTTATATAAATAATAAATAAGAGTGGCCCCATAATGGATCCTTGTGGGACTCCTGTCTCAATGATTTTTGTGTCTGAATTTTGTTCCTCAACATGCACATATTGCTTTCGTCCACAGATATAACTTCTAAACCACTGGAGTGCTACTCCTCTGATACCATAGTGCATCAATTTACCAAGAAGAGTTTCATGATCTATAGTATCAAATGCCTTCGAAAGATCTAGAAACACCCCAATACCGTACTCTCCTTTTTCAAAAGCATCGTTAATTTTCTCAACAAGATCTAAAATAGCCATACATGTGGTGCTGTTTTTCCTAAAGCCATATTGTGAAGGTACTAAAATGTTATACTTATCCAAATATTCTACAAGTCTGGAGTATACTACTCGTTCTAATACTTTAGAGAGAGTTGGGAGGATGGATATAGGTCTGTAATTTTGAGTGTCATTTCTATCCCCAGACTTGTATATGGGTATTATTTTTGCCATCTTGGTTAATTTTGGCACAATGCCTTGTGCTAATGAAAGATTGATAGTGTAGGCAAGAGGCTCAGCAATTTCATTTACTATGGCTTTAATGATTATGCTACAGATGTTATCAGCACCAGTAGTATGAGAAGACTTTAGCTTGTTTATGATGTGGATCACTTCTACTTTACAGGTAGGTTTGAAAAAGAGTGAGTTAGAATAGGAGCCCTGAAGATAATGCCCATAGTGGGCGCCCCCTAGTTGACATATATTTTTAGAAAGTTGTTTACCAACAGAGGCAAAGTAATTATTGAAGATATTAGATAAGTTGGTATTTCCATTTAGTTCATTTTGCAACACCGTGTCCGGAAGGACTGAAGGTTTTTGTGTGCGGCTGAGGATCTCATTTAACACCTTCCAAGATTCCTTTTGGTTCCCAAGAACATTATTGAATTTGACAGTAAAATACATTTGTTTGCTTGTTCTTATTATTTTTGTCAATTTATTTTTGTATTTAGTATATAACATTTTGTTTTGGGTGTTAGGATTTTTAACATACTGCTTAATTTCTATAATTTCATTTTCTTTTTTATCGACTTTTGAATTCCTTTTGTTATCCATGGTTTGGCATGTGTACTATGCTGTTTAATTATCTTATCCGGAATAGTTTTAGTAACAGAATCTGTTATTTCAGAAATTAGTGAATTATATGCACAGTTGGGGTCTGAGGTATTGAATACTGAGTCCCACCTTTTAGTTTGAAGATGCAGAATCAGGTTCGCAAGGGTTTTGTTGTTTAGAACCTTCATTTTTCTCTTTGCGCATAGGTCGGGTATTTTGTTCTTCAAATTCAAATAATGTATAATGGGATAATGATCTGTGATATCGGAATATACTATTCCTGATTTACATTCAATTTCTGCTATATTAGTTATTATGTTGTCCAAGGTTGACTTACTTGTAAGTCAACCTTGTAAAGTCAAACTGTAACTCGAGTATGTTTATTGATAGTTGGGAAAAATGATGAGGAGAAGAGAGTATTGAGAAAGTCTGTTCCAATGTTATCTTCTTTAGATATGTCTATGTTAAAGTCTCCCATGATAAGACAGTTTGTCTTAGTTTGGTTTATGTGGAGTAAAACATTCTCAAGTTGATCTCTAAAAGTATCATAGTCTGAATCAGGTGGACGATAAATTACTCCTATGATAATAGTTTTTGAATTTATGTTTTTTAGTTCTACAAATAATGAATCAGAATAACCATCATCTAACTTAATATCTGTTCGTTCCTTTACTGAGAATTGGGAGCTTATATATAGACATACTCCTCCTCCAATTTTACCAATTCTATTTTTGTGATATAGTGAGTATCCGTCCAGATTAAAATAGTCAAGATATGTTAGTTCATTTATCCATGTTTCACTACAACCTATTATCTCAAAGTCATGGCCTATAGTGGCAAGTAGTGAAACCAGGTCGTCGTGATGCTTTTTGATACTTCTGATGTTTAGATGCATCAATGAAAAGGTAAAGTCACTCTTAACATTTATTAAATCTTCTGCGTTATAATATTCACAGTTTATGTTCCCTAAAGTACCAGAATGGTGCTGGTCAAATGTTTCATATTCTCTACTACAATTTATGTTTATCAAACCCATATGTTACCATTAATTTGATATCAGACATTATTCTTGTCATCGGTAGATACATGTTGGCCCTTACCAGTATTACCATCTTTCCCTGAACCCCATAAAGAAAGAAAAAAGAAAAGAAAAACATAAAATAACAAAAAATAATTATAACAATTTGACTATAACTCTTATTAACTTTGTGAATTTTGTCAAGAAAATTCACATTAGACGGGAAGTCGCTACTTCCCGTCTAATTTTATCTCTATGACATACAATACAGTACTTACACAATATTTTAGAAGCAGCTCATGGGATTAAAATAAATCTGCTGTGTGCTGTCTGTATCTAAGTAGAAAAAGGATGGGCACATTAGCATGCCAGTTGTTGTTAGCGTTAGTGTCTCTCCGTACTGGTCTTTAAGAACTGTGAAAAACTCTTATAAACTCATCACTTTGAATAATTAAGATGCTTGCAATGCGTAAGGTAAGTGAGGAATAACTTATAACTGGATCCCTGCAAACTGTTTAAAATGAAGCAATTCTGTTTTCCACATTTTAAGACAATAAAAAGCAGGCACCGTGCCTTTAAGATGGCATATGGTACGTGATTAAGTGTTTTGTTTGTATTGTTAGTATTGTTTATTGTCAACAAATGAAATAGACCGTAAAGCGTGAAAGAAAGGTGTGAAAGAAAAATGAATTTATGTACACACATGATATAATTGTACTTCCATTACAGCAATCAGTAATAGAATTTGGCTACGTTTTATGTGAGTTTGTTAAATTCAGAGATTGAATAAGCTATTTTTTAAAGCCTTGTGCTATGCTATGTATCTATAATCTAGCAACTTATTCTTACGCCACATCAATCCCCACCAGTCACTCATGCAAAGGCCACTTTCATACCAGGTAAAATGGGTGAAGTATTCTGCCGATCCGAACGGGAATCGATCCTCCGACTTTTGGGTTGTGGGACCACTGCTCTAACTACTGTCACTGTCGCCCCTTACATATTTTTGTACATTTTAAGGTGTTTAAAAGTAAAACCTAGACACTAATCAATACCCAAACCAGTATACTCATTTGAACAAGTATCAATACTGAATAGTACATATAAATAAATACATAAATAGTACATAAAACATTTGGTCTTGGATCGGATCTATATCAGAACTAGTATACGACCATAGGGTGGTATTAAAAAGTACTAATATTGTATTTTGAAAATGATATTGTGCCTAAAAAAAGACAGTTTTTATTACCATTGTCAACAAAATCGGTGTAGTGTTGAGCCTTTCCATTATTATCACAGTTGAGTTTGATATTTTAGTACTGCAGCAACACTGGTATGTTTATGAGAACACAGACCTATTATTACCACACCAGTGATCATCTACACTTAGCTCTTCTTCCCTTCAATCAACATTATCAAGTAATGAGCAAAGGCAGAGGCAGTGACCCCTACCCATCTGCAAATCACACATCAAGCTTATATAGTCCAAGCCTTCCACCCAGGGACCTCCGCAGAGTACTCTAGCTTTCTCCGCCTCGCTCATATTTATTATTACACACTATTTACCAAACAGTGCGTGGAGAAAGATCCAGTATGATGTGTTTATTCAGTCAAAAGATTTCCCTGGAAACTGCCCAGCTCTAGTTAATTAAATCCAGGTCTAATCCGAGCATTCACGGTGTTTCCATCTCATTCCTGCATTCACTAAACTGGTCCGTGCAGAGTCCCGGCAAGCGCTGCAGGTTTAAGTGATGTTAAATATTTACATTGAGAATATATTAATAATTTAACTGGAAATGTATCTTGTTCAGTAGTGGCGTCAAAGATTCAAATATACAGGGGTTTCAGAATGAGAAATTAAGATGGTCACCACAGTCAGTAAAAAATGTAAACTAAATATTCCATGTATTGAATTGGGAAAAGTTCTCAATTTGTTGCATGTATCAGGAAGTTAAATATTGCACAAATATAATCTGGCCTCTTTTCACCTTTCTTACACCAGTCTAACCTTTAATGAGTCATTCTTCCGTTGAAATTATAGACTGTATATATAGATGGATATAGTTGGAAGTGAGCTCTGGTTTCAGTTGATTTCTATTGAAAAATTGTGGCCTCTCTGTGACTGCTGTTGTTAAGTTTGTCATTCTGACCTTAAAATGTTTGCATTTACCCACTCTACATGATCCTGGTGTGTTTATTTCGCTATTTTGTCTGTAAATCAAGAACATTAACAACAGACCAATGAGGCGCCTTCTTTCCCCAAGGTTGCTAGCGTTAGCAACAAGTGAAAAGGGGCATTACCTTTAACAACCTTGCTCCTGATTGGCTCTTTGATTGCTATGATACATGTGCTCGGACCGCTACCCTTATGAAAGTATCAAATCTGGAAGGTGAACCCAAGATGGTGTATTCTTTTCAGTTGCCTGTGCTCATTGGCACATGGTTCCAAAAATAATTTTCTGTTCGGTATTATTTCCTCAATACGGTGTAGCTTCTCTCACCATGTGATGTCATAATCCGAGCGTTAACTGCTAGAGCGGCGCTAGCGTGGGCTCATAGTGGGGCTAGGCTAAATCTTACAAATCTAACATATCGGTGCTGTTTAAATGTTCACGCTGTAAAAATAGAGAGTAATCTCTACAAAATGTGTCCTTTGTGAGAGCTGTGGATGCCCTGTCACCCGAACACGGGCAGTTAGAATTCCCAATAAATGCATAGTGTTCTATGGGAGAATTCTTTCAGGGTCCAAGCTCCTGGGAGTAGCATTACCTATGTTGGTGTGATGGTGGAAAGAATGACTGAGATGATGGATTTGGTGGAGATGTAAACCTGAGTATCTATGATTAAAACGCTCGTGCCATTATGTAAAGCATGTGGCTTATTAGTACAGCTTGGTATGTCCTGCCTGTCTGTTTAATGAATGCATTGTACCCAAGATGAATCATAATCTCCTGTCCGCCTCAGATTTGTTTACACACTCATGTACAACATATTTCAGGCCTGACGACGTTTCACCAGCCAAACGTCAGAATGTGGATGATGACTCAAGTTGATATCATAAGAAATGTCACACTTTATGGCACAGACAAACATCCCCTCGCTGCCACTGAATAAATAAATTATTCATCGGGATCATACTAGAGAAATGCAGCAGTAGCCCAGTGTCAGTGTAAACGCTGGGTTAGTCTGGTCACCTGTGGACAGGTATTTATCACATTGTGGGGACTAAAATCTATACACATGCTTACATGGGGACTTGCTCCTTTATGGGCAGAAAAATCCACGTTATGTAAATAGTTTATTATTTGTTGTATGACTGAACAGTATATAGCCTACGCTCTTACAGTTTTAAAAAAGGTATTACAATCACAATCTGCAAATAGAGGACACAACTTCTTTTTTCTGTATATGGACAGGCCATGCTGTGAGAGCTCAGATCCTCCAGAATTCACTCATTGAGCTGCAGAGGCTCCACTAGCACTGATTAATGATTGGCTGCAAGTGCTCGTATTTTGGTAGTAACTAACTGGATTTCAACATTGAAATTGACAACCCAAATGAGACTCATGTGCGACTCATTCTGCTTTTCTGATTGGATAAGAGTCTTAGAACATGATGGATAAGTTGTTTATGTTATATGTTAATTAAGAATGAATCAGTAATACAGTTGTTAAGAGCTGTTTTTGATTTGAACCTGTACACCACATATTGGGACACAGGGTGGACATGTTTTTACAATTCAACATCAAAATCCAACACACTTCCTATAGCAACCTGATTTATTGTTCAGTTGTACTAGGTTAGGTTTGATGTTTAAGTCAATGTTAGGCAAGTAGTAATTATGGTTAAGGTTAGAATCAGTCTCCAAGAAACGAATGTGAGTCAATGCAATGTCCCCAGAAAGCCCAGAAACCCATCATGGATGTATTATTGCGTGGTGATACCTGTCATTGGCACCAGCTGAAAAGTGCCACCTCGTCCTGGCAATGGCTTCACCGCGGATGGCGTTTTTTTTGGCGAGAGGCTCCGAATGAGCTCTGAGCGAATTCTCCGGGTAACTGCGGGTCGGTGCATGTGAAATGGAGCCATGCTGACAGTCTGGTGCTATGAGACAGGCCCATTGATGTTTAAATAGACTGGTGAAGTAAAGGCCTTATGTGGTCCAAATGAAAACAGCTCAAATAGACTCATTAGTGAAGGCTTTAGTTCATTTTATCACTGGAATGCACATTATTCTGCATTCAGAGTTGTACTGAACTCATTGAATATGGATTGAAAGAGTTAATATGTGGCAATTATTAGAATTTTTTTCATCATTTTATGAATGTTTGACCCAAAGTTACCTGGTCTATTGAACTCGCTAGGATTATGTGTTATTGAATAGCTTTAAAAATCGCTGCAGTCGGAGTCAATGGTGGAGTCTATGCCAGAAATGATACCTTTTTGCAGATGTCTGTGTAATTCCTCACTCGTTCAGGTATGAGCCATGGAAAAAGAAAAATTTGATTCTGTCATCTGGACAAAACGTTTTTGAGTGGAGACGTTTCGCTGCTCAAGTCTTCAGTTCTGGTCAGATTGCTGGTGGACACTGCCTTAGTTTCATTGTAGTTAGCTCCACCCTTCAGATGGATAAAATGCAGTGTCCACCAGCAATCTGACTAGAACTGAAGAAGCAGGTTGGATGAGCAGCGAAAGGTCTTTACTCATAAACAGAATATATTTTCTGTAATTGTGTACTAAACTGTGGTCATGTCATCTCCAAGAAGGTCATGATTTAGGTGGTACTAGACTTTTATTTCTGTCTAAAATCAGAAAGTATTGATTCCAGATTTAAGAGATTTCCCAAAAAAGGTTTATTTTATTAAGAGGGACACAAATATTACACTTTGCCAAAATTAAAAAAAGATTATACACTAATCTAGCATATATTTGATTGTATTCCCTTTAATTAATTACTTTCATTGCTTAACTGGAGTCTGATTGTAAATTTCTCAAACATCTAACTGCACCACATTACTGTTTCATTATACTATTTTTCACGACCTTTGCATGTTATATAGTATTCATAGGATTGGCAGATGCTTAAAACTGTCAAAAGCCCGAGGAGCCAGAAATCCGTGAACCTGCTTCGAAATATTCACAATTCCTAATCTCGAGGCAACAATAAGACTGTTGCTATGTGTGTGTGTGATCCATCCCTGTTGCCGCGGTGAATATTTTACCACCGTGTGCCTCTGGGCTGGACTCCATATTTTATTAGGCAGGTGTAGCGCTGTGGGGTTAAGGCGCAGGTAGAGGGGGGTCTTCATGTACGGGCCCCCTGTGTGAGACCTATCTGCCTCAGCGCACACCGCCCTTCAATAATTCACGGCACAACACGACACACAGATTTAAGTTTTCCGCTGAAAATGAGCACAGCTGTGGAGTCTGCTTTTTACCTGTCGGCTCCTCAAAGGCCCACCTTCTGCTTCTCGACTCAATAAAAGATAAAACATGGCTGGGAGACTGATTTCATTTG
Organism: Periophthalmus magnuspinnatus; assembly: GCF_009829125.3. Taxonomy (NCBI): domain Eukaryota; kingdom Metazoa; phylum Chordata; class Actinopteri; order Gobiiformes; family Gobiidae; genus Periophthalmus; species Periophthalmus magnuspinnatus. The sequence continues at coordinate 14,389,924 of NC_047126.1, forward strand.
CGCGTTGTGTTATTGTCGGCAGAGCGCTTCCTTCTGATTTAACATTTTAAAGATGTCGATGCATTGATTTGGTAATTGAGCAGCTAAGTCATGCTCCTTTGACCTTTAGATAGGGTCAATAGAGACAGACTAGATACTAATCCGATTGAATACGTTATCTGCATGATTATGTAAAAAGCTCATATAAGGTTAAAGACATATTTATTCATGTACTTCCTCCCAGTCTTTAGGTTGTGGGTCACGGGATGCTGTTCGGTACCTGCGGACCAACTGATGCAGCTGTCAGACAGATGATAGAAAACCATCCTCAAAGTTTAGATTTACCAGTTAAACAAGACAAATGTGCACCCATTACGTTATAAATGTTCTCAGGATTTCATGTAACACCCACAGATCTGCTAGGATGAAAGTGTTAATTGCAATTTCTCTATACTTCAAACTCCAATCTGGTCTCTGAAAGTTGTGAAACGCACATATAAATTCATTGAGGCAAATAATAGGGATGCTGGGAACGCAATGAATAATACTGTTTAAAGGGTGTAGGACACGTTTGGCTACGCCTTTTACTAAAACAGTACAGATCATTATATATTTGACTAAAACCTTTAGAGTCTACTGAAAATTTACACATTTTTTTCCCAGTTTGGTCTTTTTTTTTTAGTTTTTTAATGTTACTTCCTGGCTGGAAATCATGATATCACGCTAGGCAATTCCATAACTATTACTTAATATCCATGTTGTACACTGAGCCAAAACTCTCCTAATGTACACTTTTTTTTTCTTGGACAAATAATTAAAGAAAACATCATTATATAATAAAATAGAAATAATGTTTGCTTTTGGATAGAATTCTCCCTAGTGTAATGTTGTCAATATGAAACACTCAATACAATACAGCTCACTATTCCCTGTAATTTTCAACAAAACTTTCTTCACAAAGTGCTTCTTCATAAGTTTAAAACCATAATTTATATTCACAACAGGCATTATCCCACAGAATAAAATTTAAATCTGAAAATTTGAATCTGATACACTATTATTTTTATCTGATGTCACCTGGTGGATAGTTGTTTGGACTTCATCTTCTATAAAGAAATTTATATGCAAAAAAAACAAAAAACACTGAGCCTTTTCATAAAAATCCCAAGGGACACAACTGGTCAAGTGCCCTGCAAGATTCCACTCCTGCTTTTATAAAAATTGCCTCAGACATTCTCCATTTATAAACCTAACAGTCCCCAGTTGGTAAATGACAAAAAACAAATCCCCAAATCCATTTTTACACCTGTAGAACGCATTTGAATTATATATCAGCATGCACAGTGTTGTTTTGAATAGGATTTGTTTGTGAGAGGGGAAGCTGGAGAGAGACAGTTCCCTGATTGAACAGCTGTCAGTTCTGGCTCTCTCTGTGTTCCAACCAGATGGGGAACACAGGGGTCAATGGCACTGACACACTGCCACCAGATGAGCAAGCTGTAAGATCCATAACATGCCCCCAACACACACACATCCGTACACTATATAATGAGGCAATCCCCCCAGCGGTGCGTAAACAGATGGAGTAGAAGCACTGATAACACCACTGCACTGTTAAAAATACTCATTTGTTCTGTATTGTACTGCTGAAATGAATAATGAACAGCCATCATATTGAAAAAATATTACAATTTTGACGATGATACAAATCCCTGAATCAATCCTAAAATTGGTTTCACTGTCCAATCTATAATTGAATCACTGCGGTAAAAGAGGATTGTTATTTGATTCAGTATTCATTTAGATTTCATATTAAGAGATGGTGCTGGTGGCTGACCCGTGCACGTGTGTGGCATATTCAAGAAAATTACATGAAGACCCATAACAAAATAGAGTGCAGCAATTTGAAGCACTCCGGGACAAAGCTAAATGCATTGTCTGTTTTAAATAAGCTTTTTGTATGTAAAATGCTAAGCTAATGGCCCAGAACCACTTTGTACTGTCACTACTCTTCATTTACGGATTGACAGATGTGTTTGAATGCTGCAGCGTGACTGGTAATGGCTCTCAATTGTGCACACAGGAGTTTGATGTGAGGTTTTGTTTGCTGTTGGCTTAGTTTTCCAGCAAATATTTTGGCAATTTGTGCGTTTTCGGGCATATTTGTCCATTCTTTGTTGTATGACTGATCAAACATTTGAAAGGCTTCTGCAATGTTAGCGTGCCGTGAAAATGCTCAAGCCTTGTCCACATTCAGCTTGCAGAACAAAAACAAGAAGATAAACTGTATGAATGAATAGATGATTAGACAAAATCTGACAATTTATTTTACGCAAACAAACAGCTTTGGTTTGTCTATCCATCAATACTTCAACTGTGTTTTGAAAATCATGGCCTATCCTTTTTAGTGTAATTCCTTTTTCTACATTGCATCCACAGAGGCACAGCCTCATGCATTCTTGTGCCAGAAGAAGAATGCATGCTGTAGGGTATCTGGTATGAAACCTGGAGCAAATAAAAGCATTCCTAGGTGCTCTATGACTTTTATGGTTGAGAGTCAACTGATCGTCTCCATGGAGATGCTATTGTGGGGTCTAAAAAAAGCCCAAAACATTAAAACATGTATTCTTAATGTGTGTGGGGTCACCTCTCCACATATATGACCTGTAACACCAGGTGGTGTCAAATGCTAGTCTCTTCACAGGTTTAATGCTATACTCTGGAACACTGGCTGAAACATTCCATGAAGACAAGTCGGTGGCACTGTTTACCTTTAATATTTCTTGACCTGGCTACTTTGTAGTACATTGTGTTTTAATCAGACTACCAAGAACCTCATATCCATCAATTGTGGAAGTTCTGGAAGATCAAATCACCAAATCCTTGCATATATTTGAAAGTCTCAGCTCCGGTCCAGTGGCTGCAAGTATTCTACATAATTCAGAGTAGCAGCAGAAGCTCAGACCACACGCCGTGCAGTGCGGTGATACCAGCAGGGGGCTGCGGCGCTCCAAATTTCTTCGGTTGCCAGACGCTGGAGCCAAACGCAAGCCTTTTCCCTTAATAGATAAATAGTTATCGCGCAAATACGTGGTCTCACAAATGTAGCTTCAAAGGCGGTGACCGCAACAGCACAGCAGAGCACCACTCTGAGTGTGACTGTCACACCGCAACAAAACCAGTCCAACACTGGAGCCGCAACTGGACCGGGTGCAGTCTGAAACAGGTGTCATTCATTATTGTAACATATAACCATATACACAAATGAGTCTTCCATTTCAGAATAGACAGCTGAAGATAAGAGATTGTGAAAAAATGCACTAGACATGCTCCATCACATGTGACTAACAAGACACTCCAGTGGTAAAACTTTTGGTTGTCCTTGAGATCTCCTGGGTGGAAGACGTGTTGTGGGAAATCAAGGCATCTTTGTGCAAACTGCTCCCGTCGTGTACCTGATCTCAGATATAGACATATTGAGACACTCTGGTAATACTGTACAATCCAAAATGTTCTGAATTGTTCCATTATCACTCCCATCTGAGGACGTGAAACAGTGTAAAACTGACAGGTTATCTTAAGTGGTATCAAATATTTACCTAAACATTTACCAGAATATGTCGCAACATTGTCACTTTCCCCATGAGTGTCAATAATACACTGCTAAAGATTTGTTTTGCTCCAGCAGAAGAGAGAATGACATTGCTGAGGTTTAACTGTGTTTATTTCCCTTGAGGCACATACTTCAGCTAGAGCGGCCTGTGAATGTATAATTGAAAGGTTTTGAAAACAATGACAGTATGATTCGTTAATGCTGGTGTGAGCTGAGTAAAAAGAAACAGCTGACGAACAGATAAGATGGCTCATTAAGAGGAGGATGTTCTGTCTTGCACCGCCTTCAATCTGAAGAGCATTGACAGGCAGCCTTCATGTGCTTTCACGGCACCATTGCATCATGCTGAGCTAATCTCATAAGAGTGTGTGGCGTCTTGGATGAGATCTATAGCATCAAAAGCATGAGATGTTGTTTCGTTGCATTGTGGCATTATAGGATTAGAGAGGCAGGAGAGAGAGGTTGAACAGTTCTCCAAAAATGGTAATGGTTGGACACGCAACTGTAAATAATGCAAGTTTAAGGTGTGCTATGTTTGCCAAAAAACCTTCATTTGGCAAGCTTTATGTCATTCCACTCCATCCCCACCCATCCTCCAATGTCACTTATGCAACCTGTCAGGAGCAGTGATAGTCAGAGCAGAGCACCACTCCAAATTGAGTAAAAATGTTAATGTTAGTCACATTTACATAGCGCTTTACTTTCAAGCCACTCAAAGCGCTTTACATCACGGAACCACTCACCCTTTCACAGACATACTGTGAGGGTTGGTGTCTTGCCCAATGACACATCTGTGAGAGCTGGACATGCACAACCAAGAGGGATCTGACTCCTCTACCAATGATGTTTACATTTAGCGCGAAATCCGAACTGCCAATCTTCCGATCAGAGGACCCTGTCAAGTTTTACGTCCATGAACAGGAGTACGTAGATAAAGGGTTAGACTAATTGTTTCTTGTTTTGTTTTGTTTTATTTTGTTTAGTTTTTTCATAAACCCACATGTACACTGCACATAGAACTACCCCTGGCCAGGAATCAAACCTAGAACCTTCTTGCGTTGAGTCAGGAGAGCTAAACACTCAGCTATAAAATGCAACATACTGTATTGTGTCAAAATGGCTTAATCCAAATCACACTGACCTTTTAACACTTAGGGTATCTATGCAGACAGCAGGACAATATGGCAGCAGAGGCAGTCCGGGAACGCAGATTCAGACCACTTTTCACAAACACTCATTCAGCAAACACTTCACTGTATTCTCCAGCTCTGTGATTTTCTGCTAGTGTCATTGTGACCAACTCTGTATCTGCAGTAACAGAAAACGGCTCCATTCTTGAGTATACAGCAGTTACACACAAACACGCAGGGTTCAGCCGTGCTTTGGCCATAGCCTTGGCCCGTAGTTGCCCCTTCGGCATGCAGTGAATAATGAAGAAATACTCCCCAGGTGTCATCAAATAATAACCAAGTACTCAGATGTAGCCAAGAGTACAATCACCCACCCACTCACCCTCACATACATGCGAGCCCCCAGCAGTGAACCATCGCCACGTGGGAGGGGAAAATGGTGAGTGAAAACATTCCAGAGTTGAAAAAATCTGCTTCTGAAGGATTCTTTCATGGTGAGTGGACAGGCGGGACAACTGGGACATTGTAGAAAACGTTTACAGAACATATTGTGCTTTTATAGTTACAATCTATGACACCTGTGGAACATTATGCTATAGTTTTGACATTTTAAATTTAAATTGCATTATTGATCTAAAATGACATAACTAAAGAAACAAGTCCGCACATTTTTGCATTGCACCGTCGTAAACATAAACGCAACAAAGACTCAACATAGCTGTCGGCACCTCTAGCTGGAGAGAATTTTCATTTGCGCCAAAAGGGCTACGTGATGCTGCCGAATCCTACAGGTATTTCTTAATTGGAGATACCTGTAGGATTCGGCAGGTTGCTCAGAGAAATGACATCTTGAATACACAAGTATAGTGATTCTCAAACATGCAAGAATCAATCTGAATATAACTTTGAGTAAGTAAATGAGAAGGGGAAACTATGACATAATTAAAAGTAAAAGTATTACAAATGAAAATGTTTCAAATCCAAATAGAAAAAACCTGCAGACTTGATGGTAAAAATATTCAAAACTATAACAAACTAAATTGATAAGTGCTTTATGCCAGCTAACCTGCTCACACCAGACTGATGTGTGTCACTTTGAATTGTTCTCCACATCATTCTGGGATGGCTCTCGCTGGAAGCGATCAGAAAACCCGGAAAGTCATGATGATTATATGAATCTGATTCTGATTGGTTGAAACGTCATAACCGTGGAACAAGATGAATAATCAATCTATTGTTACATCCAGTTGAAAGAAAAGCGCAAACATCTTCCCTGTTCTCAAATACACAAAGCTCTTACCTTCTGCATGTTTTTCACAGACAAAATAGTCTGTATTGACACTAAAATAGGCTGAAGTCGGTGTCGCCGTGTTTATTTTGGCTCTCTTGGGGAGCATTGCCTTTGGCTTCCGTACAAACCTTGATGCTGCTCTGTGATTGGTCCATCCCCCCAATTATCCTTACAGTAGGATCACGTCCAAATGGATTCTCGTGAGTTTGTGAACTCACAAATATTGCGAGAATCCGTCTTGCTGTGCAAAATTAACTGCTAACAGACACTGTGGTAAATTTGTTACGGTTTAAGGTTGCGAAGGGTCTTAAAAGTTCATCTGCCTTTTTATTCCTGGAGGAGCTGCTATTGAGCAAAACTGGTTGTCGCAGAGGCATTGAAGGATAGAAAGACATTGGCAGCTATAAATTGTAAGATGTAGATTATTTCCTAAAATTAAATCATGCAGTTATTTATTTTTGTTCAGGAAAACAATTTGTTGAATGAGAACCAGATGGAAGCTACTGCCAGGGACTCACATTTATATCCAGCAGGTATTTTGTTGAATGAGAACTTTGTGGAAACAACTGCATGTGACTATCCCAGACAGCTGTTGCTCTGTTATGGTTCAACTTTTAAGTGCAAGAAGTGATAAAGTGGGCGGAGCTAACTGAATCATGTTCCTCATTCATGATTCAAATGCGGGTAGAGGATTTAGATTCTTCTCTAGACTTAACAAATATGAAAACCCACCCTTACAGCACAGTTTCTAAACTGCATTTCTGTCAACTATTTATGATGATCTAAACTGTGTCCTCTTCTAATTTTAAGCTGATCTAATCACTGGACCACTGATCTCATAAATGGTGATAAATAAAATATGTCCAGACTTTATATTTCAAGTCCCAAATGAAACTTGAATGAAACCTCAACACTGAGAAGATCCATTAGTTATTGATATACACTGTCTGGGCCCCTTTGCCAGTTGGATGCCAGACTTGTTTAGTGTTGTCTGTATTATAAATTACTGTGGGTAGGTGTAGGAAACATAACAGATACCCGTGTCCTCACCTCCCCTCTAAATCCTCCCTCTCCTCTCACCCCATCTCGGTCCCATAGAGGGGCGTATTGTTAAATATTGATCGGGGGCTGAGCCGAAACAGGAGAAAGGAGAAAAGGATAAAGATGGGACGAGACCGAACCACGTCCAGACAACACCAGGGAAGCACAGATGTTTGCTAAGCTGCACAATGACAAAATAAGAAAAAAACACTTCACATAAACTTGTCCAAAACCCAGAGAGTAACAGTGTTGCTCAATCTGTGGTGCCTCTGGTGGTACGTGGGGCACTCTGCAGCTTGAGCATTTGTTTTATTTACAGACAAATATATTCATGTTTTTTTGCCCTGCTTTGGGTTAATCAGTCGGAAATTCCATATGCATGTAGACCTGATGTAGTCTGGGTTCAGGCCTGTTGGAAATCAATGGTACTTTGTGTGAAAAGTTTGGGAACCTCTGCCAGAGAAAGAGTCTATTTCACATTCAGATATTGGCAAGAGGCTGGACAAGGCTATCAGTTATCTTGTCATTGAGCAATTGTTATGGTCCATAGACGCGCGCGTGTGTATGTGTATGTCAGAATATTACTTGTGTAGCTGGAGGTAACAGATGGCGCTCCTTGCTAATTGGGCAGAGATCAGTAGGGGGAGTTTTGGAGCGGGCTTGACCCGGGGTTGGGCTGCTGTCTTCGGATTGGCGCTCTCACAGTCCTGGCAGCGTGGCAGTGCTGACCAGGCTGCTTCCCTGTTGCCTCGTGTGCCCAGTGGTTCATAGATAACCCGCTCTGACCCACACAACATGGCAGTTTATCCAGAGGCTTCCATGCCCGCCCCATTTGTTCACTTGTTTCCTTTGAGTCGTGCCCATCAGTGCCGCCCCGTCAACACTTCCAGTTTTTATAGACTGTTTACTTGTAAAGTCTTGTTATATGAGCTCGTATCTGCAGTTTATATTGGCCCATGCAAGCAGCCACTAGACCTGGTTTGAACAATATTTGAATGCATTCACAGATGTGTACCGACTTGAATGTCAGGTAAAATGGCAGCTGTGTATGCAATATTTTATCTAAACATCAGAACATTTTTGCAATTATAGTTCCTAACAAACAGTGTGTTACAATGTTTTTGTAGGGCAAATAAGGCTATCCCGGAGTACAAATTATTTTATGAGTAAAAATAGTTCTGCCAGCCTGAGTCCCAGAAGTCTTGGTCACGTGAGAACATGAGGAAAAGCAAGTTGCTGATGACTCAACTGTTGTTATGACGCAACAGAACAGTACAGAAATGACATGCTTGCAAATTAAATTCCAGCAAAGGCCCAACACTGAAAAAAAAGCAAAAACAAGGCAATAAAAAATACATTGTTACATCGCTCGACCTTAATCGGCCTTTACACTTGATCAGCTGACAGAGGATGAAACCCATAACCTCCATATGTACAGAGACAGGGACGGAGTGGGGCTCTGAAATCTACTGGGAGCGTTTGCAATGCAGTGGCTCATCAGCAGTCCACCAGTCCTCTTTTTTCAGAGTGGTGGTATAAATAAATAAATAAATAAATAAATAGCTTACACAAGTGAGGCAAATGTGTAGGTGGGTTTGGGAGGTTTCTCCACCCCAAGAGAGAATAATAAATAAATAAAATTCCTGTATTCTGCTGCAATTTAGTTATTTTTGCTAGTAGTAATGAGTTTATTACAATAACTTGGTAAGATCTCATCTACGCTTAAAGCTACAATCGACAATAGACGTGTGCTCTTTTAGATTTTACCCATTGTTCACCATTTATTTGAAGTAAAATGTTGAATTCATTGCATAATTTACAACTAAAAAACAGGTTAACTCACTGTTGCTCTGTCATTTTAAACCTTTTCACATTAAAGCCCATTATGCAGTTCGCCAGTACAGAGTTTTTATTTATGTTAGCAGTGTACTGACACAGCAGTATGCGCTGGAGGAACTTTTCTGAGGTTTTGGTCTACATGGGAATTAACGAACGACTTGACTGCACTTTGTGGCCCAGGATGAAATAAAGCAGAGAAAACGGTGCACTGCATGGGAAGGGTCGGCCGCTGACAGCTCCTCAAAGAGCTGCAGCAGAGTCGCCCTGTGCCTGATGGAGAGATGTGAGAGTGGAGTGCAGCCGCCGGAGAGTGCAGCCACAACCGCTCTGCTTCTTCAGCTGTGTGCTCCTCTTGCATCTCTTCCATCCTGCATCAAACAAGCCCAACACTGACCCACATAGGCTCCTGTGTCTCCTGATTGCCCCTCTGCCACTGTACAGAGAAGTAAGGGTTTAATGTCAGTGTGTCCAATTAATTTAAATTACTCACTGTATTTTGTTGATGACAACTAACTTTTAATCAGATCGAATCTTCACCTGTAGATCTCCATTGTAAACACCATAACTCCTCCCTGCTGTGTATAATTGAAGACACAGAGTGCTCCTGAGGGGGCAGATTTTACGTCCTACTTGTTTAGTTAAGGGAAGCGCTGACATTTGTAATTTAGGTTAGAGCAGCAGGCTGGGCTCACAACACAATCCTCACATATTCACACTACACGCCAGTTGCCACTAAACGTCTGTATAATTCATGTGAGCCAGGATTAATTGAGCCAGACTATTCTCAGCGGGACAGGCTCAGGCTTAAAGGACAAAAGGAAGTGTTTTTTTTACTGAAGACCCTTTGATCCCTTGATCTGCTCACTGAAGAGCTCATATGTCAATGTGACGTGCATGTGGTGGAGACGAAAACAGTGCATTTATTTTCTGTTAATTACTTGATGAGGAATACATGCTTTGTGAAAGTTTAAATACTTTCAGGCAGAATGCAATGTGCTTATTTATTTTTACGAGTGAAGCAATGAAATGAAGATTTTCCATATTTCTCTCAAGTGAGTGGCCAATCAGTGCATGTAGTAGGCAGTTTAAATATCCAGTAATGATTTAGTATTTTACAGGCCTCAAAAAGACATTTTAATTCTAAAAAGTATAAGGTAGACATACTTTACTGATGATGATAGCAATTTCAAAAACCATGTATGTGTGATGTGAAATTGTTTGTTTTCATTTTTGTCATTATCAGATGACCACTTGCTGCAACTGAAACCAGTAACTAAATAAAAGCCTCCATATGATCGTCTATCGTCTATGATATAGCTCATTGTACAGATGATAACTGCTCTGTGTTCCATTTAAACTGAATTGGAAACTCACTACTAAAGCCTGCATGATGAAAACTCCTTGGTAGAGCCGTCGTCATCAGCTCAATGAATGAATTCTGGAGTTTCTAAACTTTCATATGAGACAAGGTCTGTCTGAAGATCAAGAGAAAAAAACTTGTATGACAGTATCTCTGAGCAGGATAAAGTAGCTATATTTTCTGATTTGTTCTAATATTTCCTCATCAAAAACATACTCGGAGATGTGTTTTGCTTCATTGCTTCACATGTTTAATACACAAGCCCTGCGTATTTAGGCAGAGTTCTCTCAAACGGAAAACACTCTGTTCCACCTTGTGATGTCATGTGGTAATACAGGAACTGCTCCACTGTGTTTTTAAACTCCATGCACCTTCACTGGAATCATTTTGATAATTTCAGCCCTGGAATTGCCAATATCTATGTGCAACATGTGTGAATGAAACAAAACACAACTCCAGGTATGTTTTTGAGACAGAACTATAACATGGCTTTTGCTTAATATAGGACCTTTAAGGCACTGACAGCCCTCACTTGTAGTTTTTTTTTTTTTTTTTTTTTTTATTTAATAGCACCAGCTACATAACGTCCCTATAAATGAAAAAAATAAAACTGTTTTATTTCTGGCCTTGAGCTGATATTGCTAGAATTATTTATCATTTTACCAAAAGAAGTTCATCGAAAACAAATATGCATTTTAACCTAATGGTACTTTTAAACATATGTACTGCAGACCTTTCCTCCCACTCATGGCCTGCAGACAAAATGATATATATGAACTCAGCTGCCGGTCAGAGGGAGTATATGACCTGTGTCCATCTGCAGTATTGTGTTTGTTTGTGTTTAATACGGGCTTTCAGAAACAAACAAAAAAGAGAAGTGGATAAAATATTGTGTGGAATCATTTACGCTTTTTTTTTTCATTTATTTGTTTTTTTTTTTTCAAGTGAATAAAGAAGTTGAATCTGGATTACTTCAGTTTGCAAAAAAAACAACTTAATTTTGTTAGAGCAAACCATGTCAGTGTTGCTATCTTCCTGTACAGTTGAATGCCTCTTGAAGGTTGGCATTTTGCAGTAAACAGGACCAGCGTGACCCCATCAGGAAGACCTCTCACTCCAGTGTTATTTAAAAACCTGCTGTAGCTCTCTGACCCAGGGTCCTTGCCAGCAGCAGTACAGCAGATAGAGGGCCGTATGTGTTTAAAATGAGCGCTAACGAAGCATGAGCGCCCCACTCACAACTTGTGTTTAATGAAGAGCTATGGAGGCACACACAAGTCAAGGATCTAACGACAGTCTTTAAGGTAGTTGTATACTTGCACTGAAACGACCTACAAGGCAAAGTGAATATTCTGTTTATAAAGTTCAAACAAGTAAACGTGTGACCCAAAGTGCAGCAAGGGGGGTGGATAAGTAAGTAAACTTCAAACATATATAGAAGCAGTCACTTGTCATAGAAGTTTCCCTCACCTTAAACAGTATATGATTGATTGATTCTCTTAGCCGATGTAAGTCAGTGTTCTACATATCCTTAAGCATGTCCCGCATCCCTTCAATTAAATTTAAGGCAAAAATAAATGTTACAGCATTAGGCAGTACCTAGAAAAATCTGTTCAAAAACAAGCTGTTGACTGATTGGTGGTCAGAACATGATAAATACTTAATTAGTCATTGACACAAGTACAAACCTGATATTTTTCTTTGCAAAGTCATAATTGGAAAATATTTACAAATAAACGTGGGTGGTTTCAAAAATAACATGAAAACAGCACAGACCCTGACCAACTTAAGAGCTAAAGACTTCCCTAAAGACCAATTAGCAAACTTAGCGAACTTCTCAAGTGATCTTGGTGCAAAATGAGAATGTGCCCTCCCATAGCTGTGCCATGCTTTTATTAATAATGTTTGTAATTATTCAAAGTGTAAACAAGAAGCCGGTGGCGTGTGGTCAGGGCATCGAAGGCAAGCAGTATTTCCCCAGTAAAATCTAAACTCATCATGTGTCAAAAGTATAGTGAAATAGTTACAAATGATATCCAAATAATCCCATTTTTCCTTCAGTTCTGACTATTTGAAGCATATTTGTAGCCACAGTGTCCTTTAGTACACCCTACTGGCCACTGAGCAGAGTGCATCAACTGCGGTTCCCAAATGTCTCATTAACTTAGTAGACACTGCTCAAACAGCAAAAAACCTTTCATACAGTTTTTTTTGTTATCTTTTTACTGTGGATCATACCTGAACGACTGAGAGATTACACAGACATCTCATTAACTTGTGTCACCTGGTGCTGTGGAGTCCATGCTGCGCCACACTCTCTACATGTGCTTTTTACAACCAGTGAGGCTTGTTTTAGAGGCTTGCACATGCGTATTGAGGTCCACAGCAGGCTCAAACAGCACTGAATAAACCCCATGATAAACTCTGTACCACGGAGGAATCAGACATCTGAGGTGACTTCTAGTAAGTGTGCATGTGCAGCAGGAGATGACAACAGCAACGCCAACTTTTAAAGCAAGTAAAATAACTCACTTTCACATTTCTAGTGGGCTTTGTTTAAAGGGATGTTTGTGACACATGAGGCTGTATTATAAGTGCACCTGTCTGACCAGTGCACTGCTGTTGTATCTCCTCATGAATGTATATTCTGTGTAGTAACTGCATCACACAACTGTAGAGCTTTCATATGTCACTCATATAGTTTCTAGATGCCTAATTACAATATATGTATTTAATGTTGTATAAAAAGTGGAGTTGACTATTGACTAAATATTGATGTCCATCTCATGTCTGCTTGCCTACCCCTGCCTAGAGTCTTAAACTGGGGTGGAGTTGTGATTCTGTATAAGTGTTTTCACATAAGAGCGGTAATACAAAACGTCCAGTTACGTTTTGCACATGTATGAAAATAGTATATTCTGTTCTTGACCTAACCCTTTTGTTAACAATCAGCAAGTTGTAGCCTATTTTGTGTTGATCCATGAATAATACAGCCAATCAAGCTACATTTGGTGTCTTATGTGTAAATGCCATGACGGATGTGCTCATGTTTGGCTTGATGATTCAGAAATAATCACATCTTTCCACTGGAGAAAACAGGACATTTGACCTCTTTGCTGTCTGTGGTCCAATTAGTGCAAGTGTCAGTTTTGAGTAGATTTGCTGTCTCTCTGTTTTACACATACACCATCTGTTTACAACTTTGACCTGATAAATATAATGACACACATGTGTGCAGAGTAGGTAAGTAAAAGAGTTATGCAACGCTTGGTGTCATTGTCGCTAATAAACTGGAGACCAACAGAAAAAGCTATTTATAATGATAAAAATGCAATGTATAATGATGTGGCTCTGTAAGGCTTTGTACCTCATTTATTTGTCTTTTAAAATGAACTATCTCTGTTTTTTCACATTTGTATTGTTTTGCAGTGGTCCAGTTATTCCTCACTTGCCGTATACATTCCGAGCTTCCTAATTATGATTAGTTTATAATCACTTTTCACAACTCTCATAGACCAGAGAAGTGCTTTGCCGTCACTGAAAGGCTAACAACAACCAACATGCTAGCGCGCACTTCCTGCTTCTTGGAAAGTCAGAGGCAGACTACTAGGGCAAGACAAATTTTGCTCAAATACATGGGAAAAAAAATGGTTACAGGGCTTTTAAAAACAGCCTATTGATGTAACAGATGGTGGATCCCTGATAGTTAAGATGATAGATTTTGACATTTTCTGGAACATAAAGGTGTTTCTTGTTAGCATGTTAACAACAAGCAATGCTAAACTTAGCCTGGACCAACTGGCATCTGGGTCATTCTCAGTGGGGTGTCACAGTGAGAGGTAGACCACTGGCAAACACAGCAGAAAATCAAACTTTTTACTTGTGATGAGGAAGTTTGTTTTTGAGCCATGGGCTATTCTCAAACAGTGTAATAGTATAACCTTTGTGAATTTATATTTACTATTTAGTTGTTATGGCAAAAGTTGAGCCAACCTCCTGAGGGCATCCGCTAAACTGTAACTTGTACCTGTCTATCAAAACAAATATACAATGTATTCAGGAAGTTTTGCATTTTCCGGTGAAGGAAACTCATTTTTTCTGACCCTTCTTCAAATATTTCCAGAGCTGTAACCTTAGATGATACTTTTACCCAAAAAAAGGAAGAAAATATTTGACCAGCAGTCCACTAAACACAGAAATGGACTTTTTACAAACCGTGAATGTTTCTACTGGCCAGCCACAACTACACACTTTGACAATACTTTACACAGGCATGTCTCGAACTGTATACTGTGTCCCCAGCTTTAGATAGATGCGACTGACAGACACATTGACCAATCGGGGAAATGCATTTTTTTACATAAATGAAATGTAGTAAAAAACTAAAAAACAAACATGGTGACTTATGGATGGATTTCTGTAGAATCTTACGTTAAAAAAAGTTATAGACACAAGCTACAAATGAACTGCTATGATGGTTGGTTGTGTGCATGAGGTAAAGAAGCTAAAACGCAGTGTAGTAGGGTCTGGACTAACTTGGCAGGCTCTTCAAATATCACCAGAGACTGTCTAATGGTATATGCACGAATAAAACTATACACAACTATATTATATGGGAGGAACAAAATGAAAGTGAAAGTAGGCCTGACTCGATCGTTCAATACATGATGATGGAACAATACTTTTTGAGGGTCAGTATTTATTGTGAGGACTTTTTCTTTGTACTACTGGAGAACATTTGGTTATTTTTCTCTTCTACGATAAGATTTGAGCTGTAAAAGGTTGAATAAATAACTAATTATAGATACATACATACTTACTACTAAGAGTTTCATTCTGCCGTTTGTTTATTGTAGTAAATTTCAAATAGGTTTTTGTCCATAATCCTACTTCAGGGTTTTTGTGTCAGTGGCATGAATTTGTTTCAGTATTATTAGTATCGTTTATTGTCTATATTTTCTTCAGCAACATATCGAACTTCAAAATAATTATTGTGACAGGGCTAAGTTAAAGTTAATGGCAAGGCAAGTGTATTTGTATAGCACAATTTGTACACAAAGTAATGCTTTACAGAATAAGAAAGACATTAAAATCACAATACAGACAAATCAAAACATAAGTAATAATTATAAAGTTAGCATTAAAAGAGAGGAGTGCAGAATAAAAACCTTTCAGTCATATGCACAGCCAAACAGAGCCATTTTGAGCCTGGATTTAAACATTTTCAAAGCAGAGGCCTGTCTCACATCTTCGGGAAGACTGTTCCAGGTTTTAGCTGCATAAAACGTAAATGCTGATTCTCCATGTTTAGTCCTGACTCTGGGACCAGCAGGAGACCTGTCCCTGAGGTCCTCAGAGTGTGAGATGGTTCATATGGCACTAACATGTCAGAGATGTACTTTGGTGCAAAGCCATGGGGAGACTTGTATACAAGCAGAGCTGATTTAAAGTCTGTTATCTGAGCAGCAGCATTCTGGATGTACTGCAGCTGTCTTACTGCTCGTCTGGTTTAGACTGTATACCTTTAATTTTTGCAATTTGGTTATGAAGATTATAACTGCACTGCAAGGTAAATGTACCATCTCTGTACTGTATCTATCAAGCCTGAAGTGAAGCGTATTTATCTTGACAGTTATGAACACAGAAGTCAACATGTGGCCAGTCCACAATTCCACAGAGGAGCCGAGTTCTTCAATACTTTATATCATTTAACAACACTGTTAGCAGCCTTCACTTCTGCTCCATCAGATGTTCCTTTGCACATGTGTCACTGGCCCATCTACAGTTAAATTCACCATCTAGTGGGAAATATGACTGTGATTTGCATGCATTTTTACAGCTTTGCCCCAAAATCCCCAAACCTGCATACTGCCGGATACGGCTGATTAAACTAGTGTAAAAAATGATGACAGTCAGTAGATATAATGCAATAGTAACGCTCCCTGTAGCCAGTGTCTGACAAGCCAACATGCACGCTCCATTCTCCAGGGCATCACAGTGCAGCCATGTGTGCATAACCTACAGCACTACTGGCGCTGAAGCTTCAAGTCTGCAGTAAATATGGAAAAACTACTAAATATTTCACTACGGACTCCGCCTTCTTCTCATAAATCATTGTTAATAGGTTGTTTGAGTTCGTGCTGCTATGTTGCGTTTGCTCTTGTGTATTTTGTGTAGGACAAAAGGGCATTTTGTTTCAGTGACGGGCGTGAGATGTTGACAAAATTTGTTAGCTAAAGTTGCGTACAGTACAGTCCCGATGATCCAGTTATTTTAATATTGTGCTTAGAAGCGTCAGACCTGTTTTTTGTTTAACCTTTTATTATGTGTCAATATTTTATTTTACTTTATTTTTTCTAAGTCTAATGAAGCATGTGTAAATGTATTTATTCAAGCTGTGAAAGTTTTTGTGAAAGTTCTAAAACAATGATACTGTTTGAAATTCCAACGTGAAAATGTGTGAAGGTACTTTGCAAATTTGATTCTTTCTCTTCTTTTTCTACCATGTTGTTATGTTGTTCCCTCATCAAAAACATGTCTGAAGAGGTTTTAGATGTCATCCATGCATGTTTCTGTAATTTAGCATTCTCTCCTAGGCCGTATTCGAACCCTCCTTACGGTTAGCTGTAAGATTCTGTCCAACGCTCCGCCCACAAACCTACATCACCCACGCTCTCACACGAAAATTCTCCAAAAACACGATACAAAACTGTACGTAACAACTTCACAAACCTGATGCGACGTGCAGTAGTTTCAATAGCGAGATGCACACTGATTTGATTATGATAGCGCTCTGAAGAAGGAGCAACTTAGCGCAGAGAGCAAATCTGTCTGTGCCAAAAAAACAAAAATGAAGCTTACCATGTTAATATGTATTTTATAGCATTTTCAAAACAATAGAAAGTAAAAAAGATGGCGATTTAAATATGTTATATGTGTTAGCAGTTGATACCCAATAGAAGTAAACAGAACGTAAACTGAATAATATGAAATGTTATTGTTCCAGGTGACGAAAGTCTAAGAACAGGAAAAAACGCATAAGATTTGTACTTTATAAACAGTTAGGCGTACACATTGTAAATCTATATTAATCTGTATGCGACTCGGGCCGGTGTTATGTTTAGTGAACTGTCAGACACTTGAACCAGGGTCAGGGCCTGAAAGACCCTGGAGAGACTGGTTAGTATGTAGGGGAGAAGGAGGAAAGCAGAGAGAAGGAGATACAGAGAGAGAGAGCATTCACAATGGCCTTGAGCAGTACAGGACAGACTATAACCAATGGGATATACTAGACCTCAAAACATGGAGCCAGCGAATACCAAAGAGAACCTCATATTCTTCTACCCCCAAAGTGCTGTCCGTGTGGCGGCTGTACAAGGCCCGGAGAGGTGCCTGTGAGTCCCGATCATGTAGCTGTTATTAAGGACGCTGTGTTTTCAGTCCAGACAGGCCCAAAGCAACGCTGGTCATCATCAACGTGCTCCTCCACTCATCCTCCCATAAGAGGCTTTGTTTATTCCATAGGGTTGCATCGCATTAGCCTTTAGCCCTTGGAAGATAAAGCGTGAGTTTAGTATTCCCTGTTTGCAGTATAAACTTCACAAGTCAGTTTGGGTAAAGAAGCTTATAATGGAAATAAACTTTGCACAGTATGGCATTTAACTTATTTATCTCCATGGAGACAACCAGGTGATGCCTCAAGGTTAAGTTAGATTTGTGTAGAGGCAAATCTACTGAGAAATAATGTAGGGTTTAGCAGAACACTCATTCATATACAAGTGTACACAGACACTGGGAGGGAGGTGGGTTAAGTGTCTTGCCCAAGGACACAACGCAGCATTCATGTGTGGGAGCTGGAATTGCACCGCCAACCTGTCCACCAATGATGTTTACGTCGACAGCGGGATTTGAACCTTTAATCTTTGGATCAATGGACAAACGATCTTCTAACTGAACTACTCTCGTACATATTATAGTGCAATATTCCACCATTTCCACCAGAAAAGTGACGGATATCAATTAAAATAGTTTATCTGTTGGTTCTTATCGACTCACATTATAGTTTCTCTTATACTTTGTTGAGTGCAGTGTATGTTTAAATAGCAATGTATACAATTCAACAGCAGCTATGACAACTTCCGAAGGACATGAACATATAGAGGATTCTTTAATCTCATGTGTGAAAAGATTTTTTTATAATTTTTTTTTTCTCCAATGCACATTTTAGACATGAATAGGGTAAAATAGTGTCAATAGTTTAGTAGTTTTTTCTTCAGGCACGCAGTTACCCGCATTAGACTCTCTCGGCATACTTACCTTGGACGCTTTATATAAATGAATGTGATGATTGGAAAAGTTGCAGGTAAGTGAAACCGTAATGATTTTCAGAGACTCATGATGTTCTAACTTTGTAGGATCGTAGAAAAACATTTAAAAATACACTACAAATATGAATGGCTGTGACTTGTCAACTGGACATTTAATAAGATGATTGATTGTTCGTGATGGGACCTTCAGCTGTTTTATGGGAACGATTCATTTCAAAGAGCAGTTCAAAAGACTGGCTCCTTTACTACTTACTCATATGACAGACGCCAATGTGAGAACTCATTTTAACAACAAACTAACCCAGAGAGAAACAACCAAGCTTTAAATGTGTTTAAACTGGTCCAAACTGAGTGGGACTGTGTCTACTATTTCAAATATATGCATAATCTAAAGAAAACGTGGCAGTACAATAATAACAATTCTAAAACAAACTATTAATATAATGCCAAATATTGATTCTGATGCTTGTGTCGGTTCAGCGTTCAGTGTAATAATTAGTATAAAAATGCATACAAATTAGAAAGAAAACGATTCGGTTTGAGTTTTGGAAAATGAGATTCAAATCCAACCGCAAATCCAGGAACATCACATCACTACTGATTGTTTCATGCAGCTCTTAAGGTTGTAGCAGGACAAGGTCTTCGTGCCCCCCTCATCGTTAAATCGCTCAGGTATGGGACGATACAAACATCCTCAGAGCTCACCTCCTCGGGACTCCAAACCAGGCTTCACATATCACTTTGTCTACTATGATCACCGTCTTCTTAATAACACATTTATATTTTCACTGCATTTCGAGGTTGTGGTCCTTGCTAGTGAAATCTTTGCTAAATCTCACGTTGAAAGCGCACATGCTAATCCGGGATATATAATGCTGTACAAAAATAATTATAATAGATGCAAAAAGGACAATGTTGCTGGCAGCGTCTAAGCTCATGTGGGAAGAATGCCTTTGCCTTGGCACTGTGAACTGGCCAAAACAGCACCTATGTGGGCTGGATATGGGAAAACAATACATAAATATCATCTCCTGTCAGCAAGATTAGAAAAGCAATATCCCATGGCAGGCTTCATGCATGGCTGCAGTGGAGGCAGGCAGGGCAGATGTGGTCGTGGGGCGAGAGATTAGGAAATGGAGGAGAGGATAAAATTGAAACCAGGTAAACAGAACAGGAGCCAGAGGGGACAATGGAGAGGGATTTAAAATAGTGCCATCAATAAATACTGTAAACAAATACAGAGCCAGTGTTGATTAAGTTGGGACCTTGAGCAAAATGCAAATGCAATCACAATAGATTGAATTAAGAATGGCGTTTACACCAATCCGGTTTAATAATAGCCACTGGCCACTAAGGTCAAGGCTAACAATGTTTTTCTCGTAAGTTGGTGTATTAGGCTTGCACAAAAGGTTCAAAATGTGATGCAGTGATGAGTATCTAAACCAAAACGTGCACTGTTCATTAATGATGTGTTTGGAAAATGCAAGACAAGCGAGTGAAATAAAACCATTAAATACACTACCGATACATGCCAAGTGGTCCTAGTGTTATGCGTCTTCGATATACTACTTATGAAGGACAGACGTGTTGTTGTTAGAGGTTTGAACACAGTTTTTTTATTGGCTTAACTGTTAAGCCTTAACAGGAAGTGAAAGAGTTAAAGGACACATTGCTGGATTTCAGATGACATCACAACATTATATAAGCCAATAATATTCAATGCAGATGGAGGGCCGTTAAAATTAATATTGTTAAAGAGATTTATGTTGTAATACAAGAAGTCACTCGGTCTAGTCAATAATATAAATGATCAGGTTCAATATATGTGTACCTAGTGCATAGTACAGTGTAATCAATAGGGAAATCACCTGTATGTAAAATTGATTTGACATTCAAGTACACATTTTCTTCATTCACCGTGGTCATGTCGTACTCAATTGAATTAGTTTTTATTTTTTTTCCTCAGATAGTTACAACAGCAAAATTGCAGAAGTCGTCCTTGCAACTTTTACATAAACCTTCGGTGGACTAACTTGACTAATCTCTGCACTCAAAATGCATTCACAATGAAGACAGCCAATGTTGCAGCTTGTTGTATCTGCAAAAATGGCAATTGTTATAACATTATGCAAGAATTGATATTTAGATCGCTGTAAAAATGTGTTTCTATGGCATTTCCAATATACGCAGTGCCTCCACATCTCTTTCTTTCTTTCTTTATACAGGGGAACCCAATGAGAGTTCTCTTTTTCGTGGGTACCCTGTTTAAAATATTATACAAACAGAAAATAAGCCCATATAAAGAATTTTGGCTAGTTCTTATCCTTTTACAGTCAGGTATTAAATGTTCCTGTATCAATGATTAACAAGCAGGTGAGGTATTCATCATTTTTGAAGTTGTCCATTATAGATATTATAGATATTTAGATTCCATACAGTGCTGTTCTCTTCTAACAGGCAGTGACAGCCAACCCACTTCTCCGTAGAGAATACAGTGATGAGTTTCAAATCCATCACCTGTAATAAAACGAAGGGCAGAGTGATATAGTGGATCCAACGGTTTCAAAGCAGAGGCTGTACACCACATCCCCATAATCCAGTACGCAGAGGAAGGTTGCTTGCACTATTTATTTTCTGTAATCTATTGAGATACAGTATGCAATAAAACGATCATTTTGATTTAAGACTGTTACGTAATTCCTAGATGTGTTTTTAAAAGGATAAGGATTCGACTAATAGTTCTTACATTCAGTAAACATGAGAAAGTTGGCACTGGGCTTTTGAGTGCATCCCGCTAAAACATACCCCGTTGTTGTTGTTGTGTATCTGTCCAGGAGGTACACCTGTATGAAGAAAACAACACGGCCGAAAATCAAGTGAATTCACACCTTCCTATCTATAAAACATTAGCCACTCAAAACTTCTCCCGGGACCTGGCACCAAGTGAGCTAAACAAATGGAAATTCATATTGCATGAGGCCACCACCCGTCATGGCTTCCCCCTCTGTCTGAATGTGTGCGTGTACAGAGGAGCGTGTTCCTCGTGTTGGGTCATTGTTTACTAGCTGACATTTTCATTTAATTTCTTGTTGGGCTGCGATGAAATGACAATCAGTGGCAGAGATTGCTTTTGTAGTGGTAAATAATGTGGAAATGGTGGCAGGCGGCAGGGAGCTCTTCTAACAGCAGGGGCCTGTGGGAGAAGTCTCGTTTAGCAACAGCCAAAACCATTTTGTTTCACTGTGCGTTTAGCAAACTGGTGTGGTGTGCAACAGCGATTTTGGATTGGTTTTATATATTTAAATCTGCACATGTTTGGTGAGAGTATTCTGGGATCCATGCAGAAAGACTAAGAGGGTGTTATGTCACGCCAGACTCGACAACAAAAAATCATCAAGAAATTTGCAACATAGCTAAAATGTCGATGGAATGATGGTAGCGTTTATACTTATACATCGAAAATTGATGCAGAATAATAATCAAAATTTTAAACGTTTACGTTAATTTACTTGCACAATCTTGATATTGTTTGCTTTGTTGGAAGGCGACTAACTTGTAATTACTTGGTTTGAAATAAGAAACAATTTGCCAATTTGAACAGACAATTATTCTAATTTGGAAAGATGACTCATGTTTACACAAAAAAATGACAGAAAAGTAATGAGTTAAATAATCTCCAGTATGGTCAAATCTCAGTTGAAATTCAGAATTCAAGTAATTTTTTTCTTTTTTTTTATTTTTATTTTTATTTTTTTTCAATGCAGTGCTCGTGGATAACCATACACAAATTCATGCGGAAGAATTTATTCAACAAAATACATTCAACTAAAATTTGCAAATAGCAGTTCACTCAAAGTTATCCAAACATGATGTTCCACCAACAAAGACCAAGCAAAGAGTCTTGGAGTCACTCTGGACTATAATTGGAGTTTGAACAGCCATGTTAAAGTGGGAAGTAGGTCAGCTTTTTATCACCTAAAAATATCACACGCCTTAGTATTTCTTAACAAGACCAAGAAAAGCTCCATGCATTAGGCTGGACTATTGTTACGGCCTGATCACGGTTCTCACAAAGTTCTCCATCAGGCAGCTGCAACTCAAGCAAAATAGCGCTGCTAGGGTTGTCGCTAAAATTAAAAAAGACACCATATTACCCCAGTATTACCAGTATTACCAGTGGCTTCCAGTTCCTCACAGAATCAATTCCAAAATTCTTTTATTGGTCCACAAATCTCCAAACGACAGAGGTCCAGAGTATCTGACAAACCTGCTGACGCCTTTATGAGCCCAATAGGCCCCTAAGATCAGCTAGTACTGGTCTAATGGTGGTTTCTCGAGGTCAAACCAAACACGGTAAAAACTCATTTGGTTTCTATGTTTCCCAAATGTGGAATTCTCTACCGAGTTCAATTGTTTTATCCAAATTAATATTGCCTTTGAATAATTAATGGCAAAGCTGTCCATGAACTGAAATATTTATTGACTTGAAAGTTTTAACTGTCATGATCTTTTATATTATTTATCTGTAAATTATGTGTATATACTTGGCTAAATGTTGCGGTTTTACTCCTGTGTAAAGTGTTTTGAGTTCTCTGTGCAGGAAAGGTGCTCTACAAATAAAACTGACTTGACGCCACTGATGTTTTGCCTGTGAAGAACTTCATCTTCAAGTTAGCACGGCACTGCAGTTGACACGTCTTTGCTAATGGTCTCTAAGTAGCAACACACACTTTTACTTTTCCTGATGTTACAATAACTCATGCCCTCTCTCCTTACAACAAGTCTGAATATTCTAAAGTAGTGCGATTCTTGCTCTGTATGCTGCAATGTTCACACTGTTTATGACACCACGGTTGACTGGACAATGACTTGTACTCCTCACCTCATACATTTACTCTGCCCCACACTTTTCTTGCTGTTTTTCTCTTGTTTACGCCAAAATGCGAGGTGTGAGCTTTCTGCATTCGAGGTTATCATCGCTCCCTTTTAGCAGCAGCTCTGAGGAGTTGGCTCTGAATGGGCTCAAAGCTGAACACAAGTCTCATGTTTTTCAATGTGCGGCCACAAAGTCTTTCACTCTCAGCAGAAAACACATTCAAAATTTCAACAGTGGCCAAAATACATCAGTGATAACCTGCTCTGACTGGCACCGCAGGTTTGAAAACACATCGCCCAATGGTTTTGTCTGGTTATATGTGGGCTTTTCACCAAACATTTATTTTAGACGTATACTTACACAACAAAAATAATATGTTTTAAATCAGAGACAACACTGCTGGCCTCGCTTCATGCCGAGATTGTTTGTGATTGTAAACTTTCTAAGGTTCAAATGTTTCCAATACTGACTTGTATAGGTAACTTTTTTAGTTACAATTTTAAAAGGAAATATTTACGTCTTCAATGCATCTATTCAAATTATTATGGGCCTCAGTTATCATTCCACACTCTAAACTGTGAGTATAAACACAAAAACAGCTTGTGCAGTTTGTGGGTGTGTTGCGTTCGATTTACCAATGTGAAGTTTGAAAATCATTTCTGTTGAATTGTTGTTGCAAATGAAGGTTTGCCCCTATTTTCTGACAGGGACCTGCAAAAACTTTGAACAGCAGGTTAACCAGCATTAGCTGATCCTTTTTGCTTTGGACTTAGAGGATGACGGATCATGGAAATAGGTGCAGGAAAATCCGTGCGCCTGTGGCATCAGAACGTCCGGTCACTGCATACAGGAAGTGGACCCTACAGTCTCCACTTTGGACGTGGCACAGACATGTTAAAGCCCAGTTTGATGGATAGCTGTTGTGGAATGCTCCAGGTCAGTGGAAGACTTGTGGGAGTCAAGGCCAAAGTGTCACAGGTAGTTTATATTTTATTAGTGTCTTTTGAAAACAACATGTTATTGTCTTATCTGTCCTTGTTGGTTATTTTAAAGGATTTAAAATCAAATGCCCTACTGTTGAAGCTATCCTTTGTAAAAAGTTTGCACCCGTCTCTCTAACGTACTGTATTGTAGATGTTATAAATCTGGCAGCACCTGCTAAACAACTTCATTTGCATTTCCTCCACCTCGGATTTTGCACATGTCGACAAAAATGCTCCATTTTGCATATTCATACACTCATAGGAACAAAACTGCGCTGTGTTTTCTTTAGCATCTTTGTGAGAAGTTGCATCTGCTTTTTGCTCACATTTTAGCATGTTTAGCTGTTTAGCACATGAGCAAATGCGTGATAAATGAGGACCTAAGTCTAAGTCTGAATCCAGCTGAGAGAAAAGCGCGGATAGATTCTACATGTTTTATTGTTTTTTTGTTTTTTTTTCACAAATAGGCCATATTTTCTAAAAGAGGCTAAAGTAAGTCTTACGGTGTTGCTAAGTTTGTTTTGGTTCACTTATGAGTTTCACATTTGACTTCCACCCAAACCAGCATTGTGGTGCTCTGTGCTTGGTCCCAGCTCTGGCCACCAGCGGTCAGGCCCAATTGCATCAGCAGGAGCATGTCAAGATGGATTCTCATTAGTTTTAGTACTCACAGATATCGCATGAATCCATCTTGCTGTGCAAGATGATTGCTTGGTCACTTTTGCCTACAAAGGCATGTCGGCTCCAACAATTAGCCAGTCAGAGAAATGCAATGCCCATTCTTAACCTGGTTACGAGGAAAAAAAAGTATGAAAAAAAGAACACAGGTAGGACTTTCAGGGGCCGGAGCGGGTCTGGTTTGGGAACCACAGGATTTCATCTCTGCTGTTTGCAGACGATGTTGTCCTGATGGCTTCTTCGAGCCAGGACCTGTAGCAGGCACTGGGGCGGTTTGCAGCCGAGTGTGAAGCAGCTGGGATGAGAATCAGCTCCTCCAAATCCGAGGCCATGGTTCTCGACCGGAAAAAGGTGGTTTGCTCTCTCCGGGTGAGAGGCGAGTCTCTGCCTCAAGTGGAGGAGTTCAAGTATCTCGGGGTCTTGTTCACGAGTGAGGGAAGGATGGAGCGTGAGATTGACAGGCGGATCGGTGCAGCGTCTGCAGTGATGCGGTCGCTGTATCGGTCCGTTGTGGTAAAGAAGGAGCTGAGTCCAAAGACAAAGCTCTCGATTTACCGGTCAATCTACGTTCCTACCCTCACCTATGGACATGAGCTCTGGGTAATGACCGAAAGGACAAGGTCGCGGATACAAGCGGCCGAAAAGGGTTTCCTCCGCAGGGTGGCCGGGTGCACCCTTAGGGATAGGGTGAGGAGCTCGGTCACACGAGAGGAGCTCGGAGTAGAGCCGCTGCTCCTACACGTTGAGAGGAACCAGTTGAGGTGGCTCGGGCATCTGCTCAGGATGCCTCCTGGACGCCTCCCTAGGGAGGTGTTCTGGGCATGTCCCACCGGGAGGAGGCCCCGGGGAAGACCCAGGACACGCTGGAGGGACTATGTCTCTCGGCTGGCCTGGGAACGCCTTGGGGTCCCACCGGAGGAGCTGGAGGACGTGTCCAGGGTGAGGGAAGTCTGGGAGTCCCCTGCCCCCGCGACCCGGCCCCGGATAAGCGGAAGAAAATGGATGGATGGAGGTAGGACTTTTCTCTGTAATCTGAGCGGGACTTGCTGTTGGATGTGTGTGAGGGAGTGTGCACATATGGCCCTTGTGGGGAGTGGAGGAGTGAAGTGGGTTTAAATGATCAGCAGCATGGTGCTGCAATGGGACAAGCCCCGCCCACAGACTGCAGGGGCCGCTTGGAGAAGCCCCAGTGTTGCTCCGGTGAAATGTTTGTGTGAACAGCGTGGAGCAAAATAAAATGCCAAGTAACTCGTGTTACTGAGATTATAACGACTAATATATTGCCAATTTTCATCGTAGTAATGCGTTATATTGCAGTATTACTGAAATATTAAATATATTGCTGTAATTCGTTTTGTAATGCTTTACTCCCAACACTGATCACAAGTCACCCTTAGTCTTGACTTATCACTTCACCTGTTCTGACTGCTTTTGCTACTGCTCATCCCATAATCATTGTCTGTAAAGAGGAACTCTGTGCGGTAATTTGAACGTGTTGAATATGCTCCAATACACCTTTCTGAAGCTTCATTATCCCATCACACTCTCCTCTTGCTCTGACAGCACACCTTCTTTTGTACCCCTCCGATCATCACTTAATCTCTCCATCTTCCTGCATTTCTCTGCAATTTGGAACAGTCATCAAAATGCACCCTGCGTTCTTCTCAAGCTGTGATTTCAAACGCACTGAGTGGTTTTACCTGCCAGGATGTTCACTTAACATGCAAACCACTCATCTTTTATAACTTTTTTTTTTTTTACATTGCAAACATATGGCCACATAAAGGAGTAAAGAGCCAAAGCATATGGAAGGCATTTTTTATTCCACCTCAGCATGGTCTGACAGGTGCTGAAGAAGACTTTTTAAATATAAAAGAGTCCAGGGTGGTTGCCGGGGTGATGAGACACAAGAGAGGACTTCCTGGTGTGGTTGTCATGGTGGGAGCTTTGAACCCTGATTGGCTGAAGGCATGGCCTGGGGCGCTCGAAGGGACACTGCTGGACTGTGGCACAGGAAGCGGCAATTGGCAGACTTAGAGAAGAGTACTAAAGTGGACCAAAAGTAAAAAATAATATAAAGGGTCAGTTAATGGTGATATTGGGAAAACTACTCTCTTCTTCATGAGTCCAGTTATAATATTTCAAAGAACAAATAATATTCTCTACTAAAACTGACCAGAAAATGTACACTTCCTTTAAAGTAATAATAATTATATTTAAATGCAACTTTTCTGATGCAGAGTGTACACCAACCTGCCACGAATGTTCCACAGTATGGCATTAAACATATGGAGACAAGCATAAAATGCCACCAGGCCATGTTACAGGTCAGATCTGTGGAGAGGTGACTCAAGTCGATGTAAGAATGCATGTTTTCACAGTATATTTTAAATTGAATAAATGTGAGATAAATACATTTGATGCCATATTGTGGAAGATTTTAGGCAAAGCAAAAACGTCTCCATAGAGACAAGAAAGTGATCTCATTATGCATCTTTAATTTTATTTTTAAACTGAAAAGCAATTAAATCAGTTCATCGGGCGTAACTCAGTTAAAACTGTGCAGCAGGTTCCTGTTGAGGACAGAATACAGCAAAATCCACATCCAGAGCTGACAAACACAAACACTACAGTCCATACACTTTACATTTCAGTCTCTGATGACTGTAGTCTTCAGTGAGACATGTTTTAAGACTTTACAAATGATACAGGTATGTCAACATTGTTTATTGTTTATTATTGTCTGCAGCTTATTTCAAAATGATACCTCGATTCCTTCTTAGGTCTCAAATTAACTGTAACTCGTACTTCTTGTCAAAGATTTGTATTGAATCTGTTTGATTCAATTTGAAGGTTATGCCAACAAAGGTTTTACAAGCGTGCTGAATGCTTCTTGTTGGCTTTCATAGAATGAGCTGCAGGTCAGTGACAAAACACTCAAATATGATCTATGCAAATATGATCTATAAACCATTTTATTGCTACATGTGAGAGTTATTGAGTAACTGAATATCAGAATAGTTTATATGTGAATGGTAATATATTCACTCAAGTGAGGCTCCAGTTTCCACTTTAATTGAATGGTTTATGCCTATTATTTGGAAAATCATGATTCACAAAGCAGCAGAGCCAGTATAAGGTCACACTGAACATGCTTTTGTTAGAAATAGTGTGATTTGATTGCATGATAGTTCTGCTGGTTGGGTGGTTGAATCAGATATGGAGTGGAGTGAACCCATGCATAAATGCCTATGAGTGGATGAGTGACTGACTGCAATACTTTGACAGGCCAATATAACGCAGTACATTTATGGATTTTAGCTCCGGGGCTGCTGTGGGCCTTCACCAAATCACTGTGTTCCTGTTATCCCTGTCTGCTTCTCCCACTCTCATCTGCACTTCCACAACGCTAAAGGAGCAGTCGCTTTTCCATGAAATCAAAAGTCACCTCTGACCCAAATGACAACAGTGCAGATCGCACAGAGGCCACAAAACTAAACTAATATTGAAAGTTGTTTATATAATTTGATTTATGCCTTCAACCTATTGTTATTCTGTTGTATTGTATTGGGTTATTCAGTTGTATGGATTTACTTTATTTTTATTTCACTAATGTAGCACTTGGTCATGAGCTTTGGCTAATGACCGAAAAGACAAAATCAAGGATAGTCATAGATGGTCGTAGATTGTTTATATTGTGAATTTAATAATAAACGTGAATCCACTGTGTACACGTATGCAACTTTATTTGCAGCTTCCTCGTAACATTGCGCCAACAACATAACCTGTATAACATCAAAGTCTCTGTTAACATCCTCTCTGCCTCTTAAATAATAAAAAAAAATACATGGTTAGCCACCAAGTATGATGCTCTCAGTGCATTGGCCGCCAGTAACTTTTTCTGTCCTTTGTGTCACTGTTTTTTTCTTTCAAAATACTCCGGGGGCTTGTATTTTAATCCAGGGTGCTTGTTCTCCAAGTGGTGAAGCAGTTTTGAAGGCTTCATTGCCTCATTACAGAGCTGGTCGCCGCATATTATGCAAAGCGGGCTTGAACTCCTGGTACTGTCTGTTAAAAGCCTTCTTTTTCTTGGAAGTTGTAGGCTCTTTTTCTGTCTCTTCACTGGGCCTTTCCCCTTCGAAAAGAAACTTTCCAAAGATGTCTATTTTTCACTCATTTTGCTAATTTGTGGGTTACATTTTTGGCGCTCAAGTGACCGAGATGTAACCGAGAGAATCCGGTCATTTTTAAAAAATAAAAGATTTTTCAAAATAAAATATTGTTCAGACTCAGATAATAAATACAATGGAAATAATTTATTATTTCTTGGGCGGCCGGTGGCCCGGTACCTATTGATCCATGGACCGGTACCGGTCCGTGGCCCGGTGGTTGGGGACCACTGAGCTAGAACTTACGGGAGAGATCTCAACTCACAACTACCCATCTGAAAAAGCCAACTTCCCTGCCACTGTACATCCTAGTCTGGAAGATAACTAAGCAATAGTATTTTTTAGAAGAAATTTGATCATGTATTTGTGAGTATACAGTAATTCTAGCCACGGAATTGTAGCCTGTTACATTTAAAGTCATAGGAGTTACTTTTATTGAGCACAGCAAAATCCAAATCATCCCAGTCAACATCTATCTCTGCTCTGTCTGCTCCTTCTGTATCTACAAACACACAAAACAGCTCTGGCAGAGACCAGAATATGCAGACTGTAGTTTAAAAAAAAACAAACACTTTGCTTTAAACTGTTCAAATACTAAGTTTTGCATAAAAGACTGGTCGAAAATGCCAGTAAAAAGCAACTAGTAGTATTTTTCATGAGTGCTTTATACTTTTACAGTACAAATTGGTCAGTAGTGCTTATAACTGAGAACATTTTAAACATGTAACTGTACTTTTACTTGAGTACTTATTTGCAGTATCCTTTCCACCACTGTTTGTCAGTACATGCCCAGTTTGTTACTACAAAGTCTGAACATAACAAGCACCTGCTTCAGTAAAACTTCCACTTGGTTGGAGTTGAATTTTACATCCGGCTAATCCAATGCAACAAGGCGAGGCAAGGCTTGACGTGACCTCCTATGTGAAGCACACCTCAAAAAGTATTTCATATGAAAAAAGTGTATTTGGGCCTGTCAGAAGTGATGGTTATAGAAAATAAAAATGCACATATTCAACACTTGTGCTTTGGGAGCTTTTACTGTTTCCAGCCATGGAGCAATTTGAGGTTCGCAGAAAGAACACAAAAGGTAAACACACGTCAGTCAGTGTGAGCAGGCTCTGAGGCGACTGGAGCATGACAGAGAGAAGCCTTGTTTTTATGTGTGAGGCTGTGACTGCTGCACTTTTACTCTGCAAAGGAAGAGGGATTTAAGCTTATCTACCGCCTAGTTGTTGTAATGATATTGTAATGAAGGCATATTTTATTACATTCACTAGAAGACTCTAAATACATTTCAGCAGGCAGACTCTTAGAAAGTCTAATGAGTACCTGCCATGCTCAGTTGGAATAACATTTTATTTTTTTTATTTTTATGTAAAATAATAACATTTGACTAGATACATATTTAAAGTGTAGAGTTCTGACTCTACAATGTGATGATGTGATACTCCCAGGTGGGGGACAAGAGCCAGATTGTCCTATTGATAAACATTGCATTGATTCTTTTTAGTGACTAGACCCAAGAATTCATCTGCTTCCATCTGTATTAAATAATATTGGAATATAGATTGTCGTGATGTCATCTGAAACCCAGCACATTTCGGGTGGGAGAGGTCTGTCACATGGTCTGTGTTTTTGCTTTGCCTTAAACTTAACTACTTTGCATTTATTCAATTAGATGTGTTTTTAAAGTTTTTTTATTATTTAAAAAAAGAAAAAATCATTCAGTCTGACCGTGTCTCATGTCTCATGTTTCCACAGTATGTTCGTGTAAAATCGTTTCGGTGGCAATTTGCTGCTCTTACACAAAAGTTCTAGCAGAAAGGGCAGCCATCTCCTGTGGTAAATAATGGGAGACAGTGAATAAAAGCTCATATAGTGTCTTATTATCTGTTATATTTGTCACAACCATAAACTGTATAAAGAAGTGGACTAAGTGAGTGTGACGTCACCCATAGCGTTCACCTCCAGTCACATGAAGCTCATCAAGCGAAGGAGCGAATTTGGACCCAAGTTCTTTATTTGGAATTTCGACCGCGAGTCTCATAGCAATCAAAAACCCAATCTGGAGCGAGGCCGTTGAAGGTAACACCTCTTCCTGCCCTCGTTAAGCAGGGAGCAGTCACTTAGCAACGCTGCCAATCAAACCTGTTGCTAACGCCAGCGGGAACGACCTCAGGGAAAGAACGCACCTGATTTCTCTGTGATTAATGTTCACATCTTGATTTACAGACAAAACAGTTAAATAAAAACACCAGGAGCTGATTAATACGAATATTTTAAGACCAAAATCATGAGTCTGAGAGCAGCAGTTAGGGAGAGAGGGGTGACACTTTTTCAACAGAAAGTCAATTGGAAACAGATTTGACGGAGCGGCAAGCGGGTTAGCCATGTCCATTTACATATACAGTCTACGCTCACAAGTCACTTTTTATTACATGAAAACTGCAGCCAGTTTCACAGATGCATCAAAATGAATGACATATGTGATAATAGGCATGGCTCCCCCTGGTGGTCTGGCATCCTTCCATCATGACACATTGATCTGCACATTTATGTCACTCATGTCTTTTTCTTCTGTACGAACAAATACACCTTAATATATCAATTCAACAGCATTCTACCTCGAAATATATTTTTTTTTAAAGAACAAATATTTTGCCAAAAGGAAATAAATTCTCCGCACTAAAATATTTCAAAGATGTCAAGACTAAGGCTGCAGTTTAATGAAAATGTCTGCATGGATAAGTGATGGCATTTCATATAATTAAATGTGTTCTAAAATATTTGTAGACTATTTAACATTTGCATTCCAACATTTGCAATAATAATTCAAACTGTGGCTTGAATTTATATTTGAACTGGGCAAATGTGATTGAAACTATTGCATTAACATTACCAAAGGAGATAGGACCTTTTTTTTTTTTTTTTTTGTCGCTGTGCTCCATCGTATATTGTATAAGCAGCTCTTGATGCCAAAATAAGTCCGCTGTGTACTATCTGAAGCTAATTATTTTTATTTATTTATTTATTTTAATTAGGACAGTGCATATTAATCAACATGTCAACAAACAGCATCAATGTAAATATGCCGGAATTGGCACAATAGCTAGTTTACATCTGTTGTCCTAAGGCAGATCAAAAACAGAACATTTAAAGCAATTCCATTTAAAACTTAAAAAATAAGGCAAGCATCCATAAATACCTGATAACTTTCAAGATTCAAAATATTATACTTACTTAAGATATTACAATAGTGATGTAGAGGCTTTTTGTCCAGTGTTTTCAAGGTCATATTATAAGACATTTTACTGTCCGATAATCAGGAAGTGCACTGTTTGCATTCTCATTGTTGTTAGCTGCTAGTTACGCTGGTTTCTGAATGTTGTAAATAGCACTTATAAACTCATCACGGTGGATAATTAGGATAAGCGAGGAATAACTTAAGACTACCAGAAAAAAACATTTTAAAGTGAACTATATATTTTAAGACAGTAAAAATCACGTACAGCGCCTTTAAATCCTTCACTTGATTAAATACACGCATGCGCCGAGAACCTCAGTCCCCATACTGTAACGGCTTTCCATCTGCACTGCCTAATTTGAAAAGCCCTCAGCCATCACACATTACAACGTGATACAATACGCTACCTTAAACCAAGCGTAACCAGCGCTGTGAGTCTGTCTGACAGATCGACACATCTGCCGCAACTTACTTCATTTTCCTCATCGGCAAAGTTTATGGGGTAATTGTAACTAATGTGTTTTTAATTGCAATACGGTGTCAGACAGCAGGATTATTTCAGTAATTTAATTAAACTATTATAATCAAATTTGACAAGAGGTGAGTGACGCGTCGGGGGAAAAGCTTAAGCTCCTAAGGGAGAGCAATGTTAATGACAACATAATTACAAAATGTTTAGTTCATCCATGTGTGTACAGGTGGTAAGGTTTAACTGCGTGCCAAGAAGTAGTCAAACATGGGTAAATGTAACAACATGCCGTGATCCAAGACGATGAGCTGGTGAGTAAAGGGCTCTGTTCTACCTTGTGATGTCATGTGGTAATACAGGAAGTGCTCCACTGTGTTTTTAAACTCCACACACCTTCAGTAGAGATCGGCAATTCCAGGGCTAAAATGATCTAAATGATAGTAGTGAAGTATATAAGTCCATATAAAACGTTAAAAAACAGGTGCAGGTGTGTGTATTAAAGTTGTTTGCCATAAACTATGTGGACCAAAGCTCTATGAAGAAAGGCACTGAATAACAATGAGCAGGCATCAGTAATAATATGCGTTGCAGAAAGTTCAGATGCTATACTCCAGATAGCGGCATTGATTGCTGATAGCGTCAGGTTTGAACTGCATCGGTGCTCTAACATGTGCATGTGCAGAATACAAACATCACCTGCATCCATTTAACCGCAAGAGGTAGCTTGTTACTCCAGTCAATGCCAAACTCATGTCCATGTGGATTGTATAAGTCTGGATGATGATAGTGCATATAGTGCTACTGCATATATAGTGCTTTTTTACCAATGGTGGAAGAAGTACTCACTTTTGTTACTTAAGTAAAAGTGCAGGCAGAAAAATACCAAAATAAAAGTACTGAAAAAGTGAAAAAATAAAAGTAAAAAAGTATTTTGTGCATATTTTGGGATCTAATGAAACTTCAAATGTAGTGATTTTGATAAAGATTTGTGCTGAATTTTGTTCAACAGAAACAATTGGGTTGAGTTTTGTTTTGGGTTTTTTTTCTACCTGTTTTTTCTTTTTATATTTTTGTTTGCTCAAACTACAAATATGTTAAAAAAAATAAATCCCCCAGCCTTTTCAGCAGGTCTCAGACAATTATTAAAAAAATAAAAACAAAAAAAAAACCTTTTACTTTTCAGTCCTGTTCAAAAATGTAGTGTAGTGAAAAGTACATATACCTGCTCTTAAATGTATTGAAGTAAAAGTAAAAAGTACCTACTTTAAAATCTACTTATAAAGATACTTAAAATGTATACGTAAGTACAATACTTAACTTCTTGTACTTTGTTCCACTATTGTTCTTTACAGTCTTTTCACGTATTTACATTAATTTCATTACTGCAAGTAGCAGGAATCAAACCACAACCATTAGGCTATTAGACAGCATCTTTGCCAACTGAGCTACCCTTCTACTCAGGCTGTCTCAGGTGCTTCAAGCATTGTACAGTACATTCACTTCACACAAAGCAGTGGTAGTAAAGTACTTCACACCTGATTTATACTGGACTGATCTATGAGCAGTGTTCAAACTTGCAACCTTCAAAATGGTGGACGAGTGCTTTATAAACCACTATTGTCCAAAAATAATGTGAACGTTAATGTGAAACAAGATGGTTCCTCTCAAGGGGCTTATCCTCCACATAAATGAATGTCAATAAGGTCGTATGGGCAGAAGTAGCTAACTTTAATATGACTCATAAACAGTTTTTGCATTTGACTTGTGTTATTAACAAACTCCCCATATCTCGTCTGTGCCCTCTTGATCGACAGCAGGCTTTGGTTTATACTGATTTGGAAAGACAAACAGTTGTATTCCCAGAATGTGCCCTATAGCTCAGTGATCAATACCCCTCCTGAGTAACTGGCATAGGCTTAAGTGCGCTTGACTCCTGCCCTCCAAGGTCGGACCAGGGCCACATTATGAAGACATCCTTCAGAGCTCGGCGCCCCCTAGGTCTGAGCGGTGACAGGGCGGCTGCACCAGGGCTCATGGGAGGTGTAGCATCGATCCAGTGCAGAGACAGCCACAGACAGAGAAATTCAGATAAAACTCCAAACAAGAGAAAATGACTGAACTAAATCATAAGGGGCATGCAGCAGAGACAGTAATCAATATAGCAGTCAGATCATCATTTACATTTGAATGTTTACAAGACAGAGACTGAAATAACCCGCGCACATTTTCTGTCCAAAAGGCGCGCCACTAGACCAGATCTGAAATCTATTTCGGGAGGGTGCAAAGAGGGATTATCACATTTCTGAGTGGAGAAAGTCACAGAGCATAACACCAGAAAAGGGTTGATAGAGATTAGGACACTGTGCCCCAGGCGCTGCTCCTTTGCAACTCCACATGAGGCTGAATGGTATATTACAATGCAAAATGTATCACAAATATATTGCATCATCAGTAGTGATATAAGTGGTAATAATTAATCAAACCTCTAAAATGAAAATGTTATAGTCTCTTTTTCCGTTGCTGTTTTGGGGTTGACAGTAAGGCTGGGGAATCACAGGGTCCCTCAGGATTCCATACACAATATATGGTTCATGATAATATGGCTCACAAGTAATTGCTGTATTGCGCATTATTTTCTGTGATATCGATATTTTCCAAGAACCAGATGCATTTTAACTAAACAGTTTCTATGTTAAGCCACTACCTGCACACACTCCACATGAAATATACCTTTTCAATTATTAAAACAGTGAATATGTCAGTAAATGTCATATTTCATGCATCAGGAAACACAATTTAGTATTCAAATATACCAAAATTATGATATTTTACCACACCCTTATGTTTTATTTTTTTATTTTTATTTTTTTTTCTCCTTTGTAATTACATGTAACCAGAGTAAATATGGGTGCACACCATCCATATGAGTCATCAACTATAGAAAAATGCTATATAAAAATCTGACCAATCATATCAATTGTTACAGTATTAGATGTTTCTTCTCACATCGCTCACCCTCAGTATACTGCATATGACAGAATGTTGTGGTTCGGGGACAGGGTCTGCTTCACCCGCTCTCTCAGCTGTCCATCAGATCTTATTGTGGCTACTGACATGTCATAAGCTGTCTCATTTTGTTTGACAACTCCACTGGCGTCGACTGCTGATGTAACCTCCACACGGTGAACACAGATGTCAAATGTACTTGAAGCTTTACATGGCAACCTTGTCGTACCGATGGCGATGTTAAATTTATAGCCAGAAGTGTCATATATTAAACTGCATATGTCGTTAAAACGCTATATCATATACTATAGAGAAACATTAAAAGAAGCACTAGAGATTATAGATAACTTACAAGGCACTGGGTCTGTCTCGCAGTAAAGATAGTACAGCTCAAAGATAACGGTGTGCACATTGGTCTACAAAATTCTGACTTTCATCCGGGGGAAGTTAATATCTTTTGCTCATATTGTAATACCTCACCAGTAATGAAGCAGCTTGATCTTTTTAATGTGTTTTATTGACAAGCTGCTAATAATAACAAGATCCATTGTCACAGCTAAACTGCTAGCTGCCACGTTCCAAATAGGAAGTGAGCATGAACGTGCTTCCAGCTCCATCGGCTCCAATTCACTTTCTATTGAAAAACTGTCACCCCTTTCTCCATAACTACTGCTGTCAGGGTCATCATTTTGGTCTTAAAATGCTCATAATAAGCCGCTCTACATGATCCAGACAAAATGTAGACAAATCAAGTGCCTTCATTCCCCGAGGCTGCTCTCTCTAATGTTAGCAACAGGTTTGATTGACAGCGTCGCCAAGTGCCCAGGTCAGTTAGCTCTTGCTCACACTGCATGAAAAACAGTCTAAAATATCCCTAGCGCCACCTCATGACACAACAGGGACCGAGCAAACATGCAATCTGTCCATTCTGTTTTTAGTCCATTAACTGACTGACTGTCTAGCCTTATGTATTCCAAATAGCAAGATGTATTTCAGCAAATGACCAGTAACAGTATTGTATTGTTCCAATTAACACCAAACAGAACAAGCAGCTATATCCGTCACCTTCCTTTGAATGAATTTTCTCACACCTACATGACGGCAGCTTCTACAACGCTGGAAAATTGACTTATATAATGCCTCTAAGTGCATTCATTTGTCCATCATAAACATGCGAAAATCTGTACTCCTCCTTTGGCACCTTCACCTGCTTGTTGGATTCTTGTAAGGAAATCTTTAATGAGAGAGCCAGCGCTAGAGCTTGTGAAATCATTTAAATTTCAAATGCACGAGGTGATTATTCCAGTGATTTAGCCCTGTGACTTATTGTGGAATAATTTAGCTCTACCACGCAGAATGGAGACAGCTAATGTCTTCGAAGACCTCTAGAAAGACTGCGGGAATGTATGGACAGGGGTCACCAGAAGGGCACTGCCTGCATATATCGTAGTAGAGTGGGAGAAAAAGGATTACAGAGGTGGTTATTGTTTACACCATACAAAAAGTTAAGAATAGGAAAAGAAGAGTCAGTGCACATGGAAGGCCAGGATGAATGTGCAAGCTAACGGGGATGGCAGAGCACAGAAGATGAACAGAAGGACTGGGGCAGAATCAATGGAGAGGTGGTAATTGCCTGGCAGACAGGAATGGATAGAAAGAAGCGTCAAAGCATGCAGAACAGACGCAATGAGGAAATGAAAAGAGGGTGAGACAAAGGCAAAACACACTGAGAAGAAAGATGGTGGCACGCTAAAAGCGATGCTCCAAGTTCAAAGAGAGGTGTGGAGGTTGGACAGGTACTAGAGAGAGCTGAAAGGACAACATAACAGGGATGTATGTGTAGTTATAACCGTAAAAGACTGAAACGTGGAAGAGGATCAAGAGGTTACATTTTTTTCAGTGTATGTTTGTGTTCCAAGGTTGAGATAAGAAAATATGTTTAGAAGTATTCACAGGAGCATGCAGGTTAAGTGTCTGAGTTAATTTGTTTATTCTACCACAATCGGCCTGTATTTGAGAAAGGGTTAGCCGATCAAGATAGAAGAAGTGAAACTATACACAGTACCAACACTACAGCAAGTGTCAATTTATTCATTCCTGTGCAAAAAAAACCAAAGATAATTATTTTTTGGTGTTGAACAAAACGGTGTCTTTACCGTTGTGGAAATGCTCTCAGCTTGAATTCACAATGCCAAACTGACTATTTCAAAGTGAATCAGTGCATCCACTACACTACTGCTTACACAGAACAGACTGCTCTGTTGAAACTCTTGATTGTGTGAGCAGAGAAACCATCTTGAAACCAAGTTTAACACACGGCATGCTGGGTAAAAATGTATTCAGAAGTGAATATTGTGAAAAGTTAGTTTAAATATTTGAAAGGAGTGAAATATATAAAAGTTTTAAAAAGGGTTGTAGAAGTTTAATTATAGCGACAGTTAAAGCTTTAAAGAAGTTTTGGAAAGTTTAAAAAGTTCAATTAAAAGTGTAAAAGAAACCATCTGCTGGTGATTTGTTTATTGCACAATAAGGTGTCTTATAGACTCTAGAGGAAGCTGTTTTTCATTGAAGTGAATGGTAGGATTTTCTCTTAGTTTTAATTATTATTGTAAAATCGATGCAGTATTTTTGAATTGATTGCTATTTTTAACAGCTGTAACTCAAATTCAAAGGAGGTTGAAAGCAAATTTTCAGTCACATGGTTGATTACTTAAAACCAGACAACCTTTTGGTAGAGAGGCACTAACAGCAAGTAGTTACACAGTCACTCAGACTATCCGCATTACCCCTTTGGAGCCCCAAAAATATTGTTCATCTATTATTACCGGGAGGAGGCCCCGGGGAAGACCCAGGACACGCTAGAGGGGCTATATCTCTTGGATGAAATGGAAATGCCTTGGGGAGCTGGAGGAGTCCCGGCTTAGACTGTTGCCCCACAACCTGGACCCGGATAAGTGAAAGAAAAGAATGGATTATTTCTAAAACAAATCAATAACTTATTTAAAAAACACAATTGACAAACCAAAAATAATGACAAAGGGCCATACACTGAAATTGTGTTGTATCAGTGGAGGAGTAAAATTGGAGGCTTTACCACCACCAGAGTAGCACCCCTCCAGATGCAGCCCATACACTCTATATTATGTTCCGCTGTCAGCCCAATTATTCGCGATTAATCATTTGATTGATGTGGCAAACATGTTTCTGCTTACAAGCAAATAATGGATCGATCAGGGACAGGAGGGGATCATTTAGAAACAAGGGAGAAGCTATAAATTATCTGTGATTGGCTAATGCATGATTAATGTCCCTTGTACATAAGCCTAACGTGACTCATATGTAATTGGTCTATATACAGGAGGATTAATTAGTGGGGTGCAACTGGCCACGGGAAGTCCATGATGGGGGCGCTATAAAGGAATTTCAAGAGTGCAGGCTTCATCCGAGTGGAATTTAGGAATCCCAAGTTCAGCACTAAAAATCATTATTGTATACCGGTAATTTTTTTTTCTTGAATTAAATACTACATCAGAAAGATCAGAAAACATATGGGTTTCTCAGTTAATAGTTGGGTTTCAATACATGAAAAATTGAAAAACGATTTATATTAACACGCTTCAGAAAACGAAGTCCATAAGTTGTTATATTTTTTTGTTGATTTTCAAGCAAAGGTGGATGGAGCTGCCAAAATACGGTGAAAACATAGTCCATCAAGTACTAACACACATAAGCAGCACTAGATGTATTGAAGATATAATAAGTATACAGTCATTTGTACTAATACTATTGTAGTGGTATTAAAAGAAAGACAAATTGAGCCTGTAGCATTATTGCCTGATCAAAATATACCTGGAGTTGTATTCAGCTTCCTTTATGCTTGTTTCATGGATGTTGTTATTCTCAAAGTTCTGTCCCTCTGAGCACTCACTAAATACTCAAAATTTTCAAGGATTGTTACGTCACAGGTAAAAGTTCATAAATCATAATCAGACACATTCTGAGCATTTCTGCTGTCAAATTGCATTCATTACTTCTGCATGCTCGTGTTATATGTCAGAAAAAGCTCCTAACACTAGTTCTTGTTAGTTTTCCAATAGTAATTCTCTTTGCTGCCAGTAGGTGGAATACTAACCCAATATCATAGTTTAAGGGGTAGCCTTTGTTTTAACTTCTAAAACTGAAATGCTGCAGCAAATGTGCCCAAAAGCAAGTACCGATAACAATACAATCAGTGAATAATATTTGTCCTTTAAACTGAAACACCATCTACTGCATACTATGTTGTGAGTATCAAAACCCCAAATGATCCAACTCCTAGTGCTCCTATGGGCGACAGTAGCTCAGTTGGTGTTGAGTGTTTGTCCACTGATCCGGAGGTTGGCAGTTCCAGATCCCACAGATGAATAATGTTGTTGTGTCCTTGGGCAAGACACTTAACCCACCTCGTCTCCAGCGCCAATGGGTGAGTGGTTCCTTGATGTAAAACCTGCTGCCTAGAAGGTGGAAAAGCACTATATAAAAATGTGACCATTTACCATTACTTCAACAGCTTCTACTACTACAACTACTTCTACAGTCCCCATTATTATATTATTGCTACCGTTTCCATTACTATATTATTGCTACAGCATGAAAATCCCTTTAGGCGAACATTTATTCATAACATTTAACAGCTGATGATTATTTTAAAGTGTTGTTGGGCATAATGGCATGTGTAAATGTAGGTCATAACTCACTCTAAAACTCGCACCACTCTCCTACAGCGAGAGACTTGGCTGATTTTGGATATTGTGTCTCTTCAATCATTAATCAACAGCCTCCACTATAACTTTTAGTCTGGAGTCAGCAGTGTCCTTGCTCTGCCCTCCTCCCTCTCAGTGGTCCAGTTTATGCCTACACTCTTCTTAAACTCCTCTCTCTCTCTCTCTCTCCCTCATAACAGCGTTTAGCCCGAGGTGAGACAAGTGCGTTTTGGGGTTGTTTGCTGTCTAGTTTGCTGACAATATGACATTTGTTTTGCTGTAGTTTGTTTTGCAGTTGAGCTTGTTGAGTCAGGACTGCGTAGGATCAACAGTGATGGCTACATATACTTCAGAATCACTTTGGTATAGCACTTGCTTTTAAATTAAATATTATGTTGGAGCTTGGAAACAGTGAATGATGTCTTGTGTCTATGGCCTGCAGCAAGGAGACAAGGATCTGAATCTGAAGGTGTCTCTCTCAGATTCTCTACAAAGTACTTTTAAAAGTGACTTATAAGCAAAAATGTCAAAGTTTATACATGTCAGTGTCTCAAATCTACAACTGTGGCCATTGTCATAAGAGGATATACAGCTGCAGCTCCTTTCAAGATAGTCAAAGCTCTCCTTTTATTTTCCTTTCCTCTTTGCTGCCACTTTTGGAGCCACGACTGCCCTGTGACAGAAATGTGGCGTCCAGTCTGTGCCAATAGCATTCATCTGACCATCTGACTAAGCACATTCATACTTGGGCATGGTGGAGGAGATGGGCTAGAGGATGGATGTTCTAAGCCACCTCAACTACATCCACAAAAGTGCTTTTTTTTTTTCATTTTTTGTTGTAATTTCACTTGGTTTTCTTCTTGGAGATGTTATCGCTGTTCCTGCTGTTCCACAATATTGCATTAACTTTGGTCACATTTATTCATTTGCAGGTATGACTAAATAAAGGCATTCATACATCATGCATTCTATGGGCTTGCCGCTGCATAGATCTGTAACTGTGAACTGCTCCTCTCCATGAAAACCGATACGTTAAATGTCATACTACGAAACATTCCATACAAACAGGCATCTGACCCTCCATTGGAAAAGTTTGTGCACCTTTAATGTAATGTATTGTATTTATTTATAAGTGCAAAGCTGTATGAATTGATTGAGCTGAACACATGTAACTTCTACTGTGCTTGCATCATCTGTCAGCTTCCATCAGCCCTGAAGAAGGCGGCAAAAGTTTAATTTCAGGATTTTTATTAATAAAATCACGTTCGCTGATCACGGCTGAGATAAGCATTAATGGGGCATCATTATCTCCATTTTCATCTTTGGGGAAAGGAGACAGTGAGGGGATGACAGCTAATTGCAGAGCAGTGCACGTGAGTATATCTCAATGTCTGTCATAAAAAGGAAGCTCTACGGCACGTTCTTAAAAAGATTTTTGGCATTGACAAGCAGCTTGCTGTGGTGCCTGTGTACAGCTTTTATGTCATACCATCCCAGGTTTAGTAGCCCTTACACTAT
Source organism: Periophthalmus magnuspinnatus (assembly GCF_009829125.3). NCBI lineage: Eukaryota > Metazoa > Chordata > Actinopteri > Gobiiformes > Gobiidae > Periophthalmus > Periophthalmus magnuspinnatus. The sequence goes on from NC_047126.1 coordinate 14,432,189, forward strand.
AAAAAGGCAGGGAGCTTTGAAGTCCTATATCCTTTTGGTCCACCTGTGTCACATCTTACCTCCCAATACATTTTCTATTCTTTGCTCAAACCACCAATTTCCCTGCATATTTGAACCCCCTTTGCTTTCAAAACCCTTCTAGATTTGAACCCTTTGTTAAAATTACATCAAAATAACAAGGAATGACAAAAATGCCTGCTCTGTAATGTCAAATACCACAGTGCCCCCAAGTGGTTGGCCAAACCAAAGCATGCATCATGTGGATTATAGTGTACATGGGTGTTTTGTATGCGTTCAGGAGTGCGTTCAGGAGTGTCCACGGATACTGATGGATGGGTACGGGCTAAGATGGAGGTGAGTAGTTAAAATTGGAGCTGTGAATGTAGGAAAAGCATAAAGAGGACCTGTGTCATCAAATATAGAAGAGAAGAGAGGGGTTGTCAGATCATTCCCATGGAGGAGGGATAATATTTGAAAAAATGCATGCCTATTTGCAACAAGTTCTTCTCATAAATAGGTGAATGAAATAGGTTAATTCTGGACATTTATTTATTCTGTATGGGTGTCTATTTTGTCACTACTTTGCTATCGTCCCAAGTATAGATAAAATGTGCATGACCCAGCGTCTGCTACACTCCAGCGCAAGGAGGAAGAAGATTTGCTCAGACATCCCCAGAAAGTATCATGCCTGAGAAGACAGCTTAAACCGTGTAAATCCTTTAGTAAGACCTGTGTGGTTAGTAAATAACTCATTTTAATCCATTCAAGATATCCATGGGTTTCTGATGAAAAACAGCAAGAGTTGCCATAGAAATTAACAGTTTAGAATAAAATATAATATCTTTTGAATGGCGAAAATTCCTCAAAATTTAAACCCATGAACAACCACGGCGAAATCTATGGGAAACACACATTTCTTTGCAGCTGCAGCATCAGTTACATTGCAGGTCAGTCTCTTGTTCCATTATAGTTGCCATGGGGGAGATGCATGCAGAGCCCTAACTTGCTCCCGAGTCTGATAACACTGCACTGTGCATTTCCCAGAGCTGAAGGCTAAATGAGCCGCGGTGTAAAAGTGCATTGAGTGCTCGAAGGAAGTGGCGCTGTAAGTGAAGTGCTCAAGTGCTATAAGTGCAGTTCATTTACCATAGACACATTTTATTAGTCCTTGGTTTAACCCCCGTGAGGCCTCTGGGTTTGCTTATCCGGACGAGTATGAATGAATCTATAACAACAAATGAGGCTGCGGCTGATTATCTGTGTGCATCATTACTGCATCATTAGGGTGAGATGCAGAACAGTGAAGGGGGGAGGGTGGGGGTGAGACTGTTGCATTGTGGGAAAGGGATCAATCTAGAGGACAAGAGTGATGGCTTATATAAACTGAAAATGAACTGGCTCCAAGTGTGTAACAACTGTAACTTTGTAACTTTGCACCAAATGTTCTACCATTTAAAAACATTCTTCTTTATTCACATGGTGGGATGAGTTGGGGGGTTATTTATCAATAGGGATGGGAAATATTGACAAATGTGAATATTCCAGTGTTTTTGGACATATATAGCCAAATGACTATATTCCCACATTATGTCGCTGCAATATTCATTTTCTAAAACATGTCTTTGAATGTGAAATCAGCTGCGACAGTTGGTAGAGGTAGCTGATCTGAAGGTTGACTGTTCGAATCCTGCTCTTGACATAAACATAATTGGTAGAGCGGCCCGATCCACTAACCCACTGGTTTGCGGTGTGATTTCAGCTTCCACAGATGAATGCTGTCGTAATCTTCTTGGGCAAGACACTTAACCCCCCCTGTCCAAAATCCAGATGTACAGAGAATGTGTGAAATTTTAGCTAAATCAATTTGAAAGAAACATTTGAGAAATTTCTATGAGCAATCACATAAAAAAGATCATGTATAAACCTTCCAACAACTTCTCAACACTTTGTTCAGTTAAAAACAATTAGCCTTTTTGAAAAGTTGTGTCCGACACTGAGCTTTGTCTCCTACTGTACTTCCTTGCTGCCTTTGTGCACCTCAGCGTGTGCTCCTCCAAAGTCACCCTACTGCTTCCTGATTGGCCGCTTGGTAGGAGCAGGCATGATTGTCCCTAACTGCAAAAGAGTGGAGCCCGTCCCGTGATGAGGGGGGAAAGGTACCTCCCTCTGCGATCCCCAATGCCGGCACGGGGGGTACACTCCCTCTTCCCCCCGCTCTTACTCACACAGTCGAACTCAAACCCATTCTTCTCCCTCAGAGCTTCACTCACGGCCTCCTCTCCCTCCCCTGTCTGTTTGTTGTGCTCCACCTCCCCGGGCTCTCGGAGTGCATTAATCAGTCAAGCCACAGCGCCGTAGCTATTACTCATCTGGCCAGAATAAGAGAGGGAGAAAGCAGAAGAGAGGGAGGGAACGTTGAGAGAGATTGTTAGAAAAGGTGAGAGGGAACACAGTGAGAGAGAAAGAGAGGGAGGAGAAAAAATAGACTGAGCAACAATGGCAAAGCAAGACTGTAAAAAAATATGCTGTATATTCATCCATCTTGTAATCTCTAGCCTCGAAGCTTTGTGTCTTCATCTGTTCCAGTGGTTGTTAGTCGTACAGGTAGCAACACTATTCATGCTATTTAAGGTAACATGTCATATTTCATTTATCTTTTTTTACTTAAAGACCTATTATGTAAAATTGACTTTTCAGAGCTTTTTTGGAGTGGTTTATGGTTATTTCCAAGACGCCATTTTGCCAATCAACCCCGTTTTCACCTCCACTGGCATACGCGCACTGCTCACTGACTCTGCTCGTCAATTTTATTTTTTTAGTCGGTGATACGTGTAGGATTGAACAGCCTCGCGTAGTCATTTTGGTGCAAATGAAAAGAAAATCCGCTAATTGCTAACATGATCTGCAGCTATTCATATGGGGGGGATGATGGCTACATGACTCTGTGCTCTTGTGATGACGAGAAATGAGAAAATCAGCGATCTTGTTTGTTTTATTAAGTTGTTCTAGATGAAAATTGCGATTTAAATGTACAAAGTATATCATAATGATCCATAGATTATAACTATATAACAGACACAAGCACAATAGGTCTTCTTTAAGTATTTTTTTATTTATTTTGCTGTTCGTTTGGTCTTACTAATTTTGCTTTAGTCCTGATTTTATTATAGTGTAGTCCCAGTTTAAACATAATAGTTTCATTATGATTTAGTCCTGAGTAACTGTTGCTTTTGTTCCTATTTTCTTACACATGACACAATCCTTGTCCAGGTCATGTTTTGTTTAATTATTTGATATTTATTGATGCCTCTCATTTTAGTTCGCTGAGGATGATACTTTGATACCCAAATATTTTTAGAGGAACTTCGATAGCCTCTCTATCAGCCTCTCTATCACCCCACTGCTGCATCTTATTTTTAGACTGCCCCCTCCCACCCCATACATATACAACAGCCTAATCACATATCCGTCCCTCCATCAATCTTACCCATTCTCCCTTTCACCTCGCTCCCCCATTCCTCTGGCATCTCGCAATCTTTCCATATCATATTTTCGATCCTCTCATATTTTCTGTACCCTGACAATACAAACAAAATATGAGGGGGGTATATAGAGTGAAAAATGGCACCGCTGCAGCTGTAGGGAGCAAAATGTAATATAACCAACTTGGAACACACACTTTGAATCCTAATTAGTCCCGCTGATAAATCCGCAGAAAGGTCGTGGATACTGTAAAAGTGAAAATCTCACATCTTGGGGGAGAAAATTGCAAATGGGACAGATGGTTCAATGTAGATTCCTTGCCAATGCTATTTAAAGGTTATTGTACAGGCGGAGTGCTATCAAGCTAGCTATTGCAAGTTTTATAGTCACCTTTTAGTGCTTCGACCCGACGCATCAGTTTGTGTGTGTGTGTGCGTGCGTCTCCACAGCTTTCCCCACACCTAACAAGGCTTTAGCAGGGCCATCCATGCCCGGGGTCATCGAGGTTAATACAAGGGACTTAAAACTGTACACGTATTCACAGACACACATAGGGAGGAAGGAAGCGCACGATTACAAGCTGAGTGAGAGCACCACGAGTTCATGTAATGCCTTTTGATATTCAGATGTGGTCGGCAACACATTCTCCCAAATGCAAAAAGAATGAAAAAACAGCATCAGCGGCAGAAAAAGACTGGCATTTACATTTCATTAATTTGACTGACACAGTTATTCTGAGACACTTAATTGGGAGTGCGAAGGCAGAGTTTGAAAAAACAAATTCTTAAGATGGGCAGGGAGAAGTGAGAGAGGATTTTGAATGGTCAGTGAAGGCAGAGAGAAGAATACATATTTTGGAAATGGGCGCTGTCTAGTTGGGTTGACATGTAAAAATTCATACTTTTTTTTTTTGTTCAGATTTTAGCCTCCAAGTCCTCCATCTGGTTAAAAGTTCTCACTCTAACTTTTTATTGTTTTGAGGCATTTATTGTGAATTGGTGACTGCAATGTGGATCTAAAGCTGCTAAATTTTAAAAACGGGCTGATCCCAAGCCTGGTTAAAAGGAGAACATTACATTTACTTAGATTCTTCATAATTACACTCCTGAAGATGTGAGACAGGGCTCTACTTTGACAATGTTTAAATTCAGGCTCAAAACAGTTCTGTTTAGCTGTGCATACGACTGAAAGGTTTTTATTATGCACTGTTCTCTTTCAATGTTAATTTTATGATGATTATTTGTGTTTAGATTTGTTTGCATTGTGATTTTAATGTCTTTTTTATGCTGTAAAACACAACACAAATTGCTCTATACAAATAAACTTGCATTGCCATTCAGTTTCATGAGACTTAATTTAACCTTAGCCAACCATAACCAAATTGGAACCTAAACCCATTTACCTTTGGAACCTGAGTTTTGGTCTCCACAAAGCATAAAAAATCCATCAAGTGACCATATATACAGACACAAACCAATAAAGAAACACTGCAAAACCTACCTATCTCACTAGCTGCTTACCAAAAAGGTGTAGTAGTACGAAATTGTGTCCACTATCCAGCTTTCTCCAATGCTGTGGTATCGTCAGAACATAGCGTACACACAATTATAAGTGGAATTCCTTATAATTGTCTTTATTTTATTACGTCAGTCTCTTAGAGTACAGAAAGAAAATGTATAAACGCATAAACAGAACATTATTACTACTCACTTATTTGAGCAAATTAATTGATGTGCCGAACCAGAATTTGCAAAAAAAATAAAAACAGCCAAGCCTAGAAGCAGAGTGGGTGAAATAACTAACATCGGTAGCCAGTGGAAACCAAAAGCCGTAGAGCGAGGAGTGAATTGAAATTCAGTGGAGTTTGAATGGCCAGTGGTGGCAGACAGAGGAGCTGGTGTGTGGACGTGGACAGCCCCAGCAGCTACCATTTAGTATTCAGTGTGAAGAGCCCACGGAGGTGCTGCACGGCGGGGATAACATGAGGAGAGGAGGCAGAGCTGAAGACACAGAGCTCTGGACAAGCTGAGGGGAAGTGGCAGTCGTAAGTACAGGACAGCCAAACACCGAATGCACATATGGTCTCTAGTGGGGGGAAGGTACTTATTTTATAGTACTGTGTGGGGTTTGGGTGGGCACCAAACATGAAACTCAACCCCCAGGAACAGACCATCTTCAGATATCGGAAGCAAAGCCTGGCCAGTACTTGGATGGGAGACTGTGGAGCAGCAGTGAGGCAGAAGGGGCTCTAGTGGAAACTGTTGTTGTGTCCTTAAGCAAAGGCACTTAACTAGCATTGGCAAGTACGACCCTGATGTGTATATGAGTGTCGGTTATGGTCAGGGGGGAAGCTGTTGATCGCTTACCACCACTGAGAAGTAGAGCGTGAATCATGCACTGTAAAGCAAATTTGAGTATCCAAAAAGTTCTGCATAAATCAAACGCATTATTATTTTATTATTTCATTTAAACATTTGTATTTTATCACAATATAAAGCTTGTCGATATGTAGGTAATGTTGAACGTCTCAGGGAGTAAATATAAAGTTGCCAAAATTGTATGCCATTCATCGTGATAATGATGGGGTCAGAAATGGTCAACCAAACACAGATCACAAATCAAAACATCAGCACAGTGCTCAACTCAAAAGAACATATGAGGAATACAAAAAGACATCAGCAGCGCCCCAGTGTATATAAGTGTCAGTCTAATTAGCAATCTTCATAACAACATATGGCGCGCAGTAACTTTATTGGTATTTGACACTTAGATGACACTCTAACACTATGACACTCTAATTAAACAGCTATTAGTTGACAGTGTGAAAAATTATTGAATGCATCTATTCATTTAAATTCTGTTTGAAATGTCTTTACTTTTACTTTGATATAATTTATAACTTGCTGTTTTGTAATTATTTTGTGGAAAATTATTGCACATGGAAAGTCGTACATATCCTCGCCTGCACTGCTCTATCTCGGCTGTAAATAGGTTGTTTTTGTACAAATCAGAGCTGCCTCTTCAAACCAGCGCTTGAATAAAAGGCATGAGAGGAAATTAATAAATAACAAATTGCCTTCAGGACAGTTCTGCTCACTGTTTCCTGTCTTGAACACACAAAAATAGTGTCTATAGCCCAAGGGATAAACTTGACATATTTGTTTTTTTCTAAAATTAATGATTCCCCACACGGAGCGATGGCTAATAATGGTTCACTAGCCTGTGATTGTGAGGAGGATGGCAGAACGCCCCATTCTTCAGTTTACATTTTGTTTCTTTATTTTTGTTTAGCTTTGAACTGCAGCGGCTCCCTGCTGCTCTCAGCCCCTGGAGACACAGCACTGCTCCGTCTGATGGTCAGGACTGTCTCTGCAGAGTTTGACTGATGTCCAACTCTTGTATTTACCAAGTGAACATATGTACATAAGCCAATACTGGTTATATTTATATGTACTCCACAAATCTGATTGTTACCCGATTTCTAAACTATGGAAATATCGCGTTACATCAGATACGAGTAACAGAAAAATCTGTAGAATAGGCAAACTATTGTGATAAAGACAAAAAATGAAAGACAATTAAATAAACACAACTAAACTGAATTGAAAACGTTCTATTCAGTTTAGTACAGTGTCTGCCAAATACAACAGTTGCTCTAACAATCCATTGATTAACTCACACATGTGACCAAATGGTGTTGATAAACAGATTTCTTTTGGGTGTGTAAACACACCAAAAATCTGGTCGAATTTTTGCGTTTATGCATTATTTTAGTTATCTGAATTTTTTTTTTTTTTTTTTTTTCCATTAATTATCCCACCTCTTTTCACTCCAAACGGGTGTCCCAGTTTTTGATTTTGAAAATCTGGTCACCCTAGGTATAGAGGAATATAAGGTCAATTCCTATGTTTTCTGTTGATGCCCCATAGGTTGCAAACTAAACGAAACTTCCAACAAAGGGCACAGTGGATAATATAAACACAAGTAAAGTCTGTGTCTTTGGATAAGGCACAAGGCCATCTTGATAGGGCAGTATCAATAAGTACACAACAGGATCACTGCGGTGAGCTACCTTGCCCGCTACAGAAAAACACTGATTATGGCAGGATTTATTCCCTAAAAAACAACAGTAATTACAGGACACTACAACAGATCTACACGGTGCAGAATATGTCACTATACTATTGTTGAAATTACAAACCTTGAACAATGTACCTGTGAATGTATGAAACTGAAAATTATATTACATTTGAAGGAAAACATCAAGGTCCAAGGGTCAGTGAGGGTTGGGAGTCGAACAACCTTGTGGACAGTTTGACATTTTTTTGCAAATCAAAGTGGCGCTAGAGCTGGTCAGTGCTTGAACTGAAATGTACTGTTAATTCAACATAAAATAAATTGTCAGTCCTCTAAACTTCTGCTGAAATGTTTGACCTGAAGCCTTTCACAAATTAAATTTTATCTTTTGAACTTTACTTTACTTCCAGGACTTCTTGACATTTCCAGTTTTTTCATTAGTAAGAATAGTTTGCCATGATCAGTGACCTACGAATGTGGGTTCTCTGAGATCATAGGACTCAACTTTTGCCATCAGACATTTTTAATGTACTTCAGTTAACATTGTGAAATAAAAGTGCTTTCTTTGTATTTTATTTATTCAACATTCATATGACTAGGCACAAAATTGTGTGGTATGCCCACAGCCTGTGGGGTGTACCATTAACACTTTTCTTTAATGTATGAAGCAATGTGTCTAATTTAACTGAATGTGTGCAGATGTGCTGTAGCCACCATTTGGTGACCTTATCTTTATATGGCAAAAAGACTAGGCTTTATACTTTTTTAATGTGCCTAATATAAAAGCTGCTCCATAATCATTATATTAAATGGATCTGAAAATCCCCCTCCTTGAACTGCCACCTTAATGTGCAGGAGGGGTTTGAACGCTTGAATGATTCTGGGAGCTATGTAGTTGGGGACTTCATGCCCCTGGTAGGGTCACCCATGGCAAAGAGGTCCTACGGGACGGGTCAGACTAATGACGAGTGGAATATCAAGGCCAGTGCCAGTGCTCATTGAGCATCTGGAGGCTGGGCACAGCCCAAAGGAGCGACATGGGGCCGTCCTCTCGTGAAGCTTGTGTGGGAGGTTAATTGTCACTGACTAGATATAGTAGGCTGGTGTGGGCTTGCTTATTGCCTGACAGCTCACCTGTCACGTGTTGGGAGTTCACGAAAGGGTCGCGCCCTTATGCCTGCGGAGACAAGTCTCTCACTGTTGTGTCTGTTTATGGGCCAAACTGCAGCCCAGAGTACCTTCTTGGGGTACTAGAGAGTGCACTACACAGGGTGGTCTCTCTGTTTAAGAAGGGGACTGGAGGTTGTGTTCCAACTACAGGGGAATCACACTCCCCAACCTCCCTGGCCAGGTCTATTCCACAGTACTGGAGAGGAGAATCTGACCAATAGTCGAAACCCGAATTCAGGAGGAGCAGTGCAGTTTTCATCCTGATCGCGGAACACTGGACCAAATCTATACTCTCCATCGGGTGTTCGAGGGTTCATGGAAGTTTGCCCAACCAGCCCACATGTGCTTTCTGGGTCTGGAGAAGGCTTTCGATTGTGTCCAAGAGTAGGGGGGTCCAGGAATGTTAATAAGGGCTGTCCGGTCCCTCAATGACCAGAGCAGGAGCTATGTTCCCAGTGTATTTGGACTCCACCAGAGCTGGGCTTCCAGTTCTGTTCCCTGTTTTCAGGTGCAACATTTTTAGCTGCGGCCAGGGACCAGAGGGGGTCCAGTTTGGGGACCACATGATCTCATCTCTACTGTTTGCAGATGATGTTGCCCTGTTGTCTTCATCAAACCAGGGGCGGTTTGCAGTGTTTGAGTTGGCTGGGATGAGAATCAGCTCCTCCAAATCCAAAGTTTGGAGATCTTGTTCATGACTGAGGGAAGAATGGAGGTCGCTGCACCTGTTTTGGTAAAGAAGGAACTGAGTCAAAAGGCAAAGCTCTCGATTTACCAGTCAATCTACATTCCTACCCTCACCTATGGTCATGAGCTTTTTGTAATGACTGAAAGGACAATATCATGAATACAAGCTATCGAAGTGAGTTTCTGTTCTGGATACCTCCTGGACGCCTCTTTAGGGAGATGTTCTGCACATGCCCCAGGGAAGACCCAGGTCACACTGGAGGGAATATGTCTCTCGGCTGGTCTGGGAACACCTTGGGGTCCCACTGGAAGAGCTGGAGGAACTGTCTGGGGTGAGTGAAATCTGGGAGTTCCTGCTTAGACTGCTCTGCTGAAAATCATTGTAACCAGAAAGAATTATTGGCCTAATGGTTTGGGTTAACCCGGCTCAGGCCAAGTGCATGGTGTCACTTCACTGTGGCTTCAGAAGTAGCTCATGACCACAAGGTGTGAAGTTACAGTAAATAATGACAACATGCAGAGTAGAGCTTTGAGAGGCTTGTCGAGTTTGTAAAATGCAATGCAAATGTAATCCACTGTTGTTATCATGTAAAGCAAATCCTATCACAAAGGAGCTAGGGTCAAAATCTTAATAAGATATGCATAAGATTAACACTGCACAGTAAGTCCTTCCACAATGTTGAGAACATTTTTAAAATACATATTAAGTCAATTGGCATTATTTTTGCTCAAATCCAAGTGTTGTTTTGTTAATGCATTATTTAACAGTCCATCTCTTTATGTTAATGCACAAGTTCTAATCCGAAAATCATCCTGTTTTTGATGGGTGCAGGTGCCATTTGCTCTGTGTGTTTGTTAAAGCTCCAGAGAAAGTGATCCATGGTTAACCCTGCGTGCTCGGAGGCTGTATAAATAATGAGTGCATGTTTTAGTGCTCGGCCAGTCTTATGGACAGAAAAAACGATGCCCAGACGCCTTTCCAAACTGCATAGCATTACTTAGCTTTTACTCCGATGCTGGCAGATATTTGTACCTGGGCCAAGTCGCACACTGCTTCTTTACATCACACACACACAAACGCACACACATACCCACAATGAGTGACCTTGGCTCCCCGGGGAACGGCCATGTTTAATTGTTCATCAGCACTTTCCTTGCCACTCTGCAGGCAGGGAATTAAAATGGAGGAGCAGAGGGATGGGAAATGGTACGGAGGAAGAGAGGAAACAAGTGAGTGCCCCGGGAAGAGAGGGAACAGAGAGAGGAGAGGAAAGCACTGTAAAACCACATTGTAGATCTCGCTAAAAGAAGCCTTTCGGATTTAGTTGAGCTAACTTTTCTGGTAGATATTTCGCAACTTGTTCCCATGGAGAGATGATTGCTCTGCTTATGTTCCAGTATGGCATTAAAACTGTATAGCTTACATTTACTATTACTAGAAAAAATACCCTTGAAAAATATGCCTTCTTACTGTGACTAGCCCTACCTCTTCCAAGATCTGACCTGTAACTTGTCCTGGTGGAGTCGGTTCCATGAAGATAGATGTTAAATTCTACACCGTGAAGAATTCCTGTTACAACAATCACATCTGTACCTTTTTGAACACATTATACCTTGTAGAAATAAAAGAAAATAATTCCAAAACAAAAGGCTCAAGCTTTGGAAAATGTCAATAATGGAACGACACTTTAATGCTATGTTTATTTAGGCATTTTCCTCAAGGCACGCTTAAAAAGGACGATCTTAGACCTTTGTCATTTTTGAAAAGTAGTTATCTTGGGGGAAATAAATCACTTCAAACAGAGCACTTTAGGTTAAAAGACTTTTTGAGTGCAGTTGACTCAGGTTTCACTGTGGCAGGCATATGTTTGATTGTGCCGGGAGCAGATGGACAAACAGTCAGGAAACGCATTCTCCAACTTAATCAACTCTGACGTGATGAGCGCTCCGAGAATAAGGCCCGCAAGCACACTCAGTAATTGTCCTATACGTCTAGTTAGATTGCAATAACAGGGTCGTAGCATTGATATATGGTTAACAATATGGCGAGTAACTGGGGAATGATATGCTATTTAAAACGCCATAAATCTCAGTGAAACATTCGACTACTGTTTTAATGGTAAATATATTGGTCCCTTTGCTCACGTGTGCATATGCTGGTTAATCACAGGCTGACCAAATACACTGATCTGTGGAGTCATACTGACCCCAAGTACCCTTTCAATAACTTCTGTGGTGCCCATTTTAGTTTTTTATTCTCTTCTCTTGTTCCTCTTGCTTCTCCCTCCATCTTCTGTTTCTCTTTGGTTGTAGACTGCGATATAGTTGTTTTGTTTTGTTACAACTTACAGAATGACTACTGCTAAAACATGCAAGTGGTCCTTTGGTGGTAGTGATTTAGATATTTACACTTTCATGACCTGCTGTACTCTTTCATTGGCTGGTTGTTTTTGTTTTCTTGTCTCCCCCATGAACCTAAATCATGCACAATATTGACCAAACCTTCCATCAAGTTATTCTCAACCAGAATCCTCAAGTACGAGCATGAGTATGAGTATCATTTTTTGGAAATTACCTAGTCTGGACACTATCTGATTTATCTGGGCACCGACAAGTACTCATAAAAGTTAAATTTTTATAAAAAAGTAAAATGTACTTGAGTAAATTCAACTGAGAACTTTCCAACTCTGAGTAGTACGACTGTGTTTGTTTATTTCACAGTTTAGGGGGTTTATTGTCATCAAATAGACTGCGTGAAGTGGTACTGAAGAGGTGTGATTTATTCCAGTCGACATCCATTCATTTTCCATAACTTCTATGGCAGCCATTTTATTTTCAAGTCCATATTTTCTTTCTCCTTTGGCTCATTCCTTGCTCGTCCCCCTCGATCGCTCTCCTCAGTCTCTCTGTGGTAGTACAGATAGTGATGAGGCAGCAGCAGTGGCCATGCTCGGGTGCTTTAGCTAATGGAAGTCTGAGTCTCGACAAGGCCTTGCAGTGTCGTCCAGCTCGGCATGGTCCTATCTCATCATCTTTTTGTGTATTTGTGTGTGCGGGTTTGTGTGTTTGCGTGGTGGTGTACAGCCTAAAAACCTTTTAGCGGCTGGTAGGGGAAGACGGTTTAAATGCGACACAACTCTAAACCATTCATAGTAGCAGGTTATAATTTTGGGATAAGTAAACTCATATTTCCAAGCTCTTCTTTTTCAAGCTAGATTAAAACGTACTGAAAGCATGATTTTTGTTTTATTACTTTACTTTTAAACCTTGTGTTGAATACTGAGCATCTCAAACATGGAAGTAAACTTGTTTCTCAGTAATAATGCTACACATGCTTATTTTAAAATGTTTTCCCTGCCACCTCTTACTTTTGCAACAAGAGGTTTTGCAGTCCATCTTTTCACTGACTGCAAACATTCTTTTCAGTGACGTATTCTACATTCTGGTAACAGTTAACGGCCTGTCCATTTGTGACCTTGTACGTAAAATTTATTGAAGTCCTTATAGGCTCATTCTTCTATAGATAGTACCTTTCCCAGAGTATACGTACTGGAGGCTCCTTTGTAATATAACGCATGTGCCTGCTGTCTGTATCTTCCACCCTCTGATATCAGATAAAACTTCTTTCAACTCTACCTGGTCTGCAATCACTTCCTTCACAATTACACATACAGACAGCATTTGGCTGAATAATAAATACATTGAATTACAGGAGAATTGTAATCTAAAAGTCACACATAACCTAAATAGTATAAAATCATTATAGCACTGGGAGACAATTGTTGCTTTAAATTAGTGACTCTGAATCTGGATCCATCTTATACTTGTCACTTTGTTTTTCATATGTGCTCAACTATTCACCACTACTTAAAACTGATGCCCTCCCTTGATAAAAAATAATAATAACAGGACACAGCTGGAGGATGTTTCTTTAAAAAATTCTATTGATAAAGATAAGAAGGACTAGGTTTTAGTTTTGTGTTTAAATTAGGTTGAAGTTGCATCAGAAACCATTTTGAAGCACTGGCTAAAACCATTAGATAACATCCAAGTTTAAAAAGGAACCGCGCTGATAAACGTAGGACAAGAAATTCCATGGTAACAACTTACATTTATTGCACAATTGCTAAGCAGATTGTGAACTGTGCCATGCGTTAAATGCGTATCTAATATGCACAGTGTTAAAGCCAAAAAATATATAAAAAAACACACACCCCCATCTAATCCTCCCAGCATGACTCCACTCATTATCGGAGTTATAATCTCGCCTATATGATATGATCCAAGTGTGAGAAATACACGCGCAATAAGGGGACACATACGACACCAAAATCCACCACATGAAGTGTAAAGAGTGGGAAGGTTATTAATAAAAGTCATTTAGCACCTGTAAGCTGACAAGACTCACACAGAAAATGGTATTTTTGCAGCTTTAGCAACAAAAATATAAAATGAAAGGTCAGTTAAGGTGATTTTTTTTTTTTTTTTCAATGCACTTCAGTGGTGGTAAATGGACATAGTGCTATAATATATTTCCACATAAATAGAATGTATAATATAGAGAGCTGGATAGGGATGTGGGATACTTGACAAACTCAATACAACTCTGAAGAAATAGAAAGAATAATAATAAGAATCTTCATTGACAAACACCTCTGTGCTCCTTGTGCTAGTTCAGGCTTGAATAAAAAGCCAGTTCAGTAAACAAACAGTGCTGTGGTAATGTTTTGAGCCTTCGTAACATTACCTTTCATCCAGCTGTTAGTGCACCCTAGGGTCTGTTTATAGCACAGAAAGTGACAGACGTGACTAATGCGTTTTAATTCTCTGCTTTAACCTTGTCATATGAAATATACACTTAGACATTATATTGTTTTCATTGAACGTTTTATTACCCACGAAAAAGATAATGACTGTGGCCCAGGTGAGAATAACATGACTGTAACATGAACTGAAGCATTAGTTTGGTCCTATTGTATCTAATTCTTATAGACATCCAAGTTTGCTACTGTTATTTAAAGGTGCACTATGTAACTTTTCTCGTGGAGGGTCTGCATGGACATTGCCTATCCTGGAACGTTCCACAATATGGCATTTAGTTGGTCTATCTTGCACTTATTCAATGAAATATGTATGTTTTATTAAAATGTTTTCTTAGTGCGAGCTAGTTTTCCGCAGATCTGACTTGTAACTTGGCCAGGTGGCTTCACTTAGCTGTCTTCATGGAGATAGATACGTTTATCTGTCATAATGGCTTGAGGCTTCACAGCAAGGTTTTTGCTCAATCCCGGGTTCAATCCCAGGCCTTTCTGTGCAGACTTTCTCCCTATGAGTTTCTCCTCCAGGGACTCCGGTCTCCCCCATCAACCCAAAACATCAGAGGTCAAATCCTTCAGCAGTAGTCCTGACCAAACCTAGCACCCACATCATGGAAACGGCTCCCCTGCGGTGCTCAGTGCTCTTGAGGAAATGCCCAAACACAGAGGACACATTTCCCTATGAGGACAAAAAAGTGTCCCTTGCCTAATTTTAACCGTGGAAAGGTGACTCTGCTCATACAGTAGTCGCATGTTTTCAATGCACTTTTACAGCAATCTGAATAAATGCACAATAATGCCACACTGTGAAGCATTCCAGGCAAGAAATAATATGATTTAATAATGGAGACAAGCAACTGGCAGACCATCCACCTAAAACGTTACATAGTGCACCTTTTATTTCTTAGATTCATATATTTGACATATTGGTTGTGCATGGGGCCATTACCAGCAGCAGCAGCAGCAGCACCCACAGCATGTTTCACAAGTCGCTCCCAATTTATCTACAGCAAGAATGAAGACTGAAACGGGTGGCCTCCCTCTGAGAATCAACATACAAAGACCCTGAGCGGTTTCAAATTACACCAGGCTGTACCACCAATATATTAAAACACACTTGAATGAAAGCATCTTCAATATTGTCAAAAACATTTTCAGAAAACAGCCATCAAGATGAAATTAATTTAGTTTTGTTTACTTTTTGATGTGGTTACATTCATCTAAATCCTAAAGCTCTTGACACGAACCCTTTCACGCAAGAGACACCAAAGAGATTTACGAGCCTGTTGTTATTCGCAGTGTGTCTCAAAGTAAACAAATCCGAGCGAAAAAAATATGATTTCTCCTTAGTTTTTCATCTAAAAAGTTTTATTTTCCGCTGGCTTTGATTCCCACCCCTCCTTGGATCTTCGTTTCTAGATTGTTTATTTCGCATATTGCCTGCAGCACTAGTCTTCCATCCAGGACTCGTATACATTTAGATGCATATGTGGATCAGAGTTTGGGGGTTGATGTGAGTGTTCCCCAATTTTTAATTTTTGAAGAGTTGCCTTAACTCTACAGTCTGATGCGGCGCCGTCTCAAATGGTTATGGAGTATATTGAGACACAGGTATTTTAATTAGTAACTTTTTTAGTGTGAGGTTGGTTGACAGGTGGATAAATACAAGGCTTTGGGCAAGTGACAAAGAGAAAGCGAGATGGGAAATGATGAACTGTATAATCACGCCATTTTAAGGTGCACTATGTGAATCTTATGGCGGCTTATATTCATCGCTTTGACTGGAATATTCCACAGTGTAGCATTAAATACATCTATATTCTGTATTTGTTACAACGCAGATGTTTGTATTGCTTAAAGTACCTTGAAAAACATGCAACTGTACAATGAGCAGAGTCTCCTTAGAAATAGATAAGTATAATTTCAGCTTAAGCAATCTACAAGGAGTCAAGCAGGTAGTGGACGCTCCCCCAGAAAAGCTGCGTACTGCATACAAAACCAACTTGTTTGTAGTATCAGTAGTAGCAGTGTCAGTAGTAGCAGACATAGTTGTACAGTACTCATTATAGTTGTAGCAATAGTCTCAGAAGGGGCAGTGTTATTCATTATACATATTTTTGTCTGTATTTTAGTACTTGACTTTTGTGAAATGTGAAGAAACTTTGAGCTCTGTAAGAAAAAAAAAAAAAAATGGCATAGAGAAGGCAGCAAAATTTGCCTTTGTAAATCAGAATATGCAAAACCATGCCCCATACAAACCAATAATGCACAGAAGCAGATATTTCAAGCCAAAATTGATTTATTGATTGAAACAACCAGCAGGTGTAATTAGTCATATCTTACAGGTGTCAGTTTTCCTGGACGGCGAACTAGAAGCAGGAGTCGAGAAGGCCGGGCAGTTTCAAATCAGTCTCTTTATTCAGCAGATGCAGGCATCAATCGAATGAAACACCAACTGTCTCCTGTTTTACATCTCTACTGTGGCTCCTTATATACTAGTTAACACACGTCATAATTCCTCAATAATTAGCTAGAAATGTACAGCACGCAGATTGTTATCTGGGTTCAATGAAGACAAAGTGCACAAAAACAAGCATTTTTAGCTGATCTTTCAAAGTATCATCATATATGGAGGTTCAGGGTACATATACAATCTCATGCCACGTTGGCGCACACGTAAACAGGAGTACAAAGTATGATTTACCATATTACATGGAATAATAATCTCACAATTTCCCCTTTTGATCACATTTACACATGTGATCATCAAAACAAAATCAAAAAACAAAAAAACAAAAAGCTACTTTCACATAATAATACATTCAACTTAAAGTTCCCATATGTGAGTAAAATTTTAGCTTTAGCTTTAACCACCCTGATTATAACACAACCCAGCCCTTAGGCTAACATAGCACATAAATCAATACATGACTCTCGGACAGCAAATAAGAAACAAGGAGCACTTACTAGGATTCAGAATTTGTTTTCTTGTATACTTTTTTAGCAATCTACATAATTTTGACCAAACTTAGTCAATTGATTCGGGACCTGAGAGTTGGGACCCTACAGAGAGTAATAGAATTTGTGACGAGGGGTCTTTTTTTGTTAGGGCAGTTGCAATCAATCGTTCTACTAGAGATCGGAGACATGGGATAACACAGCATCCAATTATGATCAAGATAGCAATTACAGTCAATATTGTAGTAATGACAGATATTATGGTCGTAGTCCAAGGACCAAACATCCCGTATAACCAATTTGACCAAGTGTTTTCAGATACGCCAGAATTCTTAGCAAATTCCATGGACAAGGACTTAAGTTTGTTCAAAGCTTTTGCAATACTTCCATCGGGTGAGGTATTATTTGGTATATAAGTACAGCATTCTGCTCCAAACATGCTGCATACTGATGATTCTTTGGCAAGTAACATATCTAGAGCAATCCGATTTTGCCAGGCCATAAGTGACGTAGGGCCCAATTGCTCTACGATGCCTTCTATTGCCTCAATTGTGTAATTTATAAATCTTTGTTGATTATAGTAGAGATAATTTATCCAAGCCGTATTTTTAGTAGCAGTTACTCCAGCAAATAAAACTGAAGTAAATCCAGCCGCAACTACATCTTGTGCTTTGAACTCATTTGGAACCCCCATGGGTATACCGATAGAACTGAGGTAGATATCTTCATTAAATGATCCTTGGAGTTTGGGTTTAGATTGAGGAGACAACGACCTTTTGAATACATGATTATTTCCTGAGTTAACTCTGTATGACAATTGAGTTTGTTTTAAATTTAGTGAATTTGCTGGACCTATGGTAAATGGAATAATTAACATAATCGGTGCACAAACACCTGACCATGTTTTTGGTAGAATGGCATACAAACGTAAATTTGCACATAACCACCAAATATCTGCACGAGCAGTATTATGGCCGTTCAGAAAAGCAAATTCTCTATAATTATCAGAAGATAAAGTCTGATTACAAAAATGTTTAGTGAAACTCTCTATTTCATTTTTATCATTTTTCCCTGCGTCTGTACGCATAATGGTATCTTTAAGGAAACACGTATATTTAGCTATTCCCAGAGTCCAGGATGTCGGCACATCCTTGGAGGCTACTACTGGTAGTTTATTATGAAGTTGATAGCATTCATCAGTTTTATCAAATGAATTTTTAGTGAAGAGTTTAAGTATGCAAGTTAGGTCTTTTTCATTAGAATATGGTATTGATGTAGTTGTTAATCGTGGTCTAGCTGCAGAACATGCAATGCAATCTTCTGTAGTTAAAGTATGGGCGGTATACTGTACCCATTTTAGCCAAGTATTTTCATTCATTTCGTGCCCTGTTTCAATTTTAATTGCTTCGGTTAGGGAAATTAAATCATTTTCTGGAGCAGGTTTATTAGGTTTCAAAATTGTTGATTGGATGTAGCCTTCAAAATTTAACTTTAGTTTTCTATTGCAGGGTACAGTATCAATTTTTGAACACTGGAATCCTATAGAATAGATTCCAGAGTCATTAAGTGTTGGATTTTTAATAGATAATACTAAAGGATTGCATCTTTGAGTAATTGATTTGCGCCCTCTACAATGTTTTAGGTCCTTTTGATAAGAAGCATGATTTTTCCTAACTTTTGTTAAAGTAATTCTCTGTTGTAAGCCAATTTCAAAAGTATCTTTTTCTTTATTATATTGTCCACTGGTACTTGTTATAACTCTGGCGATCTCTATAACCTTATCATTTTGAGCATTTACCTTGGTCAGACATGTATCTTTGCAGACAATTTGTACATTTAAGGCATGGTCTATAGCAGGTGCGTCTTGCATACAGTCTAGTACTTCGCATACATCAAAAAGTACGTTGCACGTTTGTCCTTCATAACAATATTTTAGAAGTTTTGGTGTCCCTCTCTTTACTCTTTTCAGTGCCCATTGTCTCTTACCTGTATTGTTTGTTGTCAGCTCGGTTGTTGTTTTGATTGTTGGCTGTCCGAGGCCATTCTCAACACTTCCATGAATAAGGGGAACGTACCAACACACTAGAACAATAGAAATTAGCATAATTAGTGTGATCCAGAATAGACAATGAAAATTTTCCAAAAGTTTTTTCAAAAAATATGGCTTAAAAAATGGCCTATACTCTCCTTCTCCCGCTTCTTCTTCTCCCCCTTTCTTCCTCCTCTTCTGGAGCCCCAGTGTCAGAAGGTGGTCGGGGTTGTTCATCAGGGTCGCTGTTTCCAGCGATGTCTGGATTTGGTCGGCTTTCTTCATTCTGCATGGTAGATGTGGTGGCAATGTCAGTTTGGATTTGGGTTAGACTTCGTTCACTTGGGTCTACTGGTGACTTAAAGCAGTGTGATAAATGGTACCACACTTTAGATGTTTCTTTTTGAACTTGTACTGATCTTCCAGTGGACTGTAGAACTTGATATGGACCAGTTTGATATGGTTGAGTCCAGTTGTGTCGTTTGTGTACCTTCACATACACAAAAGATCCCGGGGTTATGTTCATCTCTGGATCAATTACATCTTCAAGATCATGTGTTCTTTGTCTACATTTATGTAGTTGCATCACTATTTCTTGGAGCTGCTGAACATATGAGTGATGTTGTTTGTCCCATTCTATAAATGGTGTATCTTCAGTGAATGAGCCTTCTGGTTTATGCATTTCTCTGCCTGTTAATAGGAGATGAGGAGAATATGACGTGGTTTTGTTCACGCTATTTCTGATGTCCATCAAAACAAAAGGTAAGGCAGTGACCCAATCAAGTTTGGTGGTTTTCCAAACCTTTGCAAGTTTTCTTTTGACAGTGGCATTCATCCTTTCACATACCCCTTGACTGGCCGCATGATAGACAGTACCAAAACGTTGGGTGATATTAAGAGCCTTTAGCACATCACGGACTATTTTAGCAGTAAAATGTGTCCCGTTATCTGACCTTATGACGTGTGGAATGCCAAATCGTGGGAAGACATCAGTAGTTAGGTGCTTAACTACTTCCTTGGCAGTTTCCGTCTTGCAGGGGAACGCTTCAACCCATCTTGTATACTCACAGACTATGACCAGTAGATAGCGATATCCTCGAACTCTCATTTCTGGACCCATGTCTGTAAAGTCCATGACAATTCTTTCAAAAGGCTTATTGGGAAGAGTATAAGTTCCTGGCGGTGGTTTACAAGCTTTCTTTGGATTCATGGTTTGACAAATGCGACAATCATCTATCCAATATTGCATGATAGACTTCATGTTTGGGTGCCACCACAAATCGATATGTTTGAGGATGGCTTCGTAGCTACGATGAGTAGGGGTGTGGTATTCGTCGTAGAGCATCTGCAGCAGTGAGATAGGAGCCACAATTCTTCCTTCATGATTTCTCCAGATTCCTGAAGGATCTTTAATGGCCCCACGTTGTTTCCAAGCACCATGTTCGTATGCTCCAGCTGCTTCTTGAATTTCTCTTATGTATGTTGCATCGATCAGGTTTGCATCAGGTAACTTCTCAATCTTTTCTTCAGTGCAAACAAGCATGTTTCTTGGATTATAATTTGCAGCTTTCTTTGCAGCTTGATCTGCGGCTTGATTGCCCAGGGAAATGGAGTCTGTTCCCTTGGTGTGAGCTTTGCATTTCATGATAGCAAGTCTTGATGGCAATTGGACAGCATCTATCAGTTGTTTGATCAGTTGTTCATGCTTAATTGGAAGGCCGGTCCCAAGTTTGAAACCATTTCTGATCCAGCCAGCTAAAGACAATGTGACAGTCTTGTAAGCATAAATTGAGTCTGTATAGATGTTTACTGCTTTGCCTTCTGAAAGTTGTAGTGCTCGTAACATTGCTGTTATTTCAGCTACTTGTGCAGAACCTTTTGCTATCTGCTGGGCTTCCATCAGACGATATTGGTTAGAGGGCAGTTGTTCCACCACTGCATACGAGGACACAATATGACCTTCTTTTGCTCTGTATGCACATCCGTCACAGAAAATGGTCATCTCTGGGTCTGAAAGAGGTGTAGTATGCAAATCTGCTCTCACATACAGTTCAGTTCTGACTTTTTCTTCACACACATGTGAAAGTCCTTCAGTCTCCATATTTACTGCCATATTGGTATTTCCTCCTTCAAAAGTAATATGGGACTGTTTCAAAGTCTTTGAAATATGATTGGATCTTCGTGCAGTAGTTATGAACAAACGAGAGTTGAGATAAGCAAGTATCCCATGTTGAGTGTGCACCACCAGTGGATGATTTTGTACAATATGTGAAGTCTTCTCAATTGTCTTTGCCAGAGCAGCCAGATAACGAGCACAACCAGGTTGAGTTTGTTCATGGGGATCCAACTTACAAGAGTAGTGTTTCAGCACTCTTCGGCTCTGATGATGCTTTTGATAGAGAACAGCTTGGACAAATGATTGTTTCTCTGTCACATCTAGATGGAAGGGAATGTCATAATTTGGAGCACATAGGCTGCATGCTGCACAAATAGCTTGTTTTGTCTTGATAAATGCTTCTTCAGACTCCGTCGTCCACTGTAAATTGGCTGAGAGGTTATGCATACCATGGGGCTTAATGAGTTCTCGGAGGGGCGTTGTGAGTTCGGTATAGCCAGGGACGTACTCCCTAGAGTAATTGCAGAGTCCCAGGAAACTGAGCATTTGACGTACCGTAGTTGGTTTTGGAGTACTCAGGATAGCATCTTTGTTGTTGGCAGACACTCCTTGCGCACCGTTCGACACCTCTCGTCCGAGAAAATGCACAGTTTGTCTTGCAACTTGTATCTTTTGCCTTTTTACCTTGTACCCCTTTTTCGACAGATGTGTGAGCAGTTGTACTGTTGCTTCTAGGACCTCTTTTGCCGTTTTTCCAGCGATGAGGATGTCATCCACATAAGTGATCAGAGTGCATGTCTCTGGAAACTTCAAATCTGCCAGGTCTTGTCTTAGGAAGTGGCTGAAATAACCGGGACTGTGTTTCCATCCCATGGGCATTCTTCGGTAGGAATAGACTTTGTCTCCGTGTCTGAAAGCAAAGTACCTCTGGGAGGAGGCCTCCAAGTTGATTGTGAAGAATGCATTTGCCAAGTCTAAGACAGTGTAATACTTATGCTCTGGTGACAGATTATTCAAGGCGATGTAGGGGTCTGGCACTGGATATGATTCTCCAGCTGTAACTTCATTGATTGGACGGAAGTCTTGAACCATCCTCCAGTTCTGCAAGTCCGATTTCTTCACTGGAAAGAGAGGTGTGTTGTATTCTGATTCAGTTTCATATATCACTCCAGACTCCAGCAATCCATTAATAGTTTCTTGAATCCCCATTACTTGGTCTTCTTTGAGTGGATATTGGGGATGGTATATCGGCTTGCTTGTGGTGAGTTGCACTTTAACAGCATGTTTCGTCTGACCCACATCATTCGGGTGCATCATCCATATGTGTGATGGTACTTGGGCAAGATACCTCTCTGTATCCGGATGATTCTCGAAAATTCGTTGTCTGGATTGCTTGGATGCTCTTGTGTTATCTTCAGAGCCCTGAGGTAGCACAATTCTGAATATTTTGTGTTGTGAGTTGTAGAACACACCTCCGATTTCGGTGGCTTCATACTGAAGACTTGAAGCCAGCTTGACCATTGGACCAAGTTGTCTTGGTGAATGATGTTTGGATATGGCCAGCGATACGTGTGGTGTGCTTTCTTCACTCCCCCTGGAATACGGTTTCAGTTCTTCTGGGAGGGAGACTGCGAGTGCCATACCTTGAGGGCCCAAGTAGATATGAGTAGTTCACTCGAAAAGTCTGTCCATCCACCTTTTGCCATAATTCGTCATAGGTCTCATCATCAAGTGTGGAGTAGTATAGAGTGACATGCAAGGGGTCAAAAGGTTCACTGAGTGGATATAGTGATCTTGCCCATGTTTTGTAGTTTTGCCATAATGCTGATGCAGTGTTACCTTTTTCTGGATCTGTGAGTATTTCTGTCCAATAGATTGTGACTTGTGACTTTGAGTCTTGAGCAGTATCTGGAGAAAGGTACAAGATCTCAGTGGTTTTACACATAGTTGCATCTCTCAGTATCTTGAGGGTTTCACATCGGTCCAGTATTTTGTGACCTTCGGGGCAAAACACCACTGACAATGATAATTTGCACATCAAGTCTCTTCCACATATGGAGATACTGCAGTCAGGCAAGTATAAGAATTCTTGTTTCACTGTCTGTTCATTCATTGTTACTGCCAATGGTTCAGTAAAAGTTCTTACTTCTGGTTCTCCCACACAGCCGGTTATGGACATAGTCTTCGATGAGAGTGGAAATTTCTGTCGAATGCAGGATACTGTGGCTCCTGAATCCACCAAAAATTTAATCTTTTGTCCATTTACCTTCAAGACCACCATTGGTTCGCTCTTCCATGGTTTTAGCGAATGGTCTGGCTGTAGGCCCCTTCAGTAGTCATAGTGTTCATCCAAGGATCCATGAACATCTCTTCCTCCTTGATAGTAAGCTCCGACGTTCATGAGTCTTCCATTTGGAGGTGGGGGCATTGGACCGGCTGTCTGCTGTGGCATCATTGGTGGCTGCTGTTGTCGGTTGTATCTCTGCATTGGTTGCCTGTATTGTTGAAAATTGTGTGGCTCTTGCCTTTGTCCTTGAGATGCTAAGGGACAACTTCTTCTCCAGTGTCCTATTCCATGACATAGGTGGCACTGATCACGTCTTGGATTGTTCATGTAGCCAGTACCTTTGTTTCTTCTGGGGTCTCCAAAACCTCCTTGGTTCCTTGATTGAGGACCGTTGTAAATCATCACTGGCACATTTGGTATTGACATAGGCTGACCTGTTTGGGAGTTGGGTGTCACTGCTGTTGCTTGTGGTTGCTGTGTGTTCATCACCATCTTGATTGCAGTTGTTAGTTGTTTTGTGACAGATAACATGTCTTCTTCAGCAGGGTCTGACTGTATACTCATCACATTTGTGTTCTTATCTTTCTTCTTCTCTTTAACTTCAGTTTGGTATTTCTGCAATTGCAACTTCACAGTAGCCAGTTCCAACTCCTTCTTCTGGTCCTCAAACGCCTTCCTGTTTCTCTGCCACTTGTTTATTTCATGATTGCAATGTGCATCAAAGTCGTCTTCAGTCTTACGGTACAGCCCCATCACATTTTGCAAAGCCTCTTGAACCTGGTTAGGCATCCCCTTGACCAGAACAGACCTGAACATGACTGACATACCAGTTCCTGGCTCAATTGGTTCTCCAGTGACATCATGATATAGGCTTGTGGCACGTTGCTTGAAGCTGTAATAATCTTCAGTATCTCTCATCTGCATGGATAACAACTCTTCTGTCACAATGCATGGATATCGTGTCCTGAGTTCTTCTTCCAGGATGTCTCGGAAGATGTGAATGGCATTGTTATTCTGTAGCCGCATTCTCAATCTTCTTTCTATGGCTTTTCTGATGTTATCAGCGACTGTTTCATCGGCAGCTTTGATTAGGGCAGCTTGCATGTCTCCCCAACATAGTTTATCTCCAGCCGTCTGCTTCAGGAGAGCTCTCATCCATGGCACGCCTCCTTTGGTCAGCTTTGGTAGGGTGAGCATCAGGGCACTCCAGTCCTTTAATGTGAATGGCTGGTAGACCACTTGTCGGCCATCCGTCCTTATTGGAAAGACAGTTGCAGGTTCTCTTTGTTGGATGGGATTGATGGTACCGTTGATGTATGCCTCTTCGTATCGAGTCTCTTCAACAGTTCCGCTGAACGATCCATCAACTGAAAAGGGTTCATCATTTTGTTTCATTGAGACTTCAGCCATAGCACCTCTAGTTTCATCTTCTTCAGTCCTTGAGAGCAAACTTCCGCTTGTCTTCGTTGTCATCTCTTGGTCAGGCATCATTTCTTGTCTTTGCATGCGTCTCTCGTCATCACTTCGCTTCAGCTTTTTCTCAGTTTCAATAATATGAGCCAGTGCAGCTACTTGGTTTTGGACAGAGTCAATTTTTTCTTCTATTTCTCTTGAGCATGCTCCAACAGATGTTAATGCCAACTCTCCTCCAACTACCTTGTGAGTTATCTTCGGGGTCAAGCATGCAGCCAGGTCTGATGTCATCATGGAAGCAGAAGATTTCCTCAGCACTGGGTTTTTGCTGGTGGTACCTGAATATGGTGGGGGCAGAGCAGCTTTTCTGGACATCTCATACCAGCATTCTTCATCATGTGGGGATGGACTGGTTGCATACCGTAAAGTACTGTCGAGACGTGGAACATCATCATCTGTGTTGTCTTCATCCCATCTTTGTGATCTTTGATTTTTCTTTAGTACTTTACTGCCAGTCACTTCTTCTTCTTCATCAGAATTTTCAGGTTCTTCCCAGGACTTTCTGTGCTTAGAGCGTGTGGCATATTTGTGTGATGTTTTATTTTCTTCAAGGGTTGGATATACGCCTGCTGCAGGTTCGTTCGGTTTCTCTCTCAGCAGTTCTTCCTTCAGGGACACTTCCTTCTCCTTCGGCTTAAGAACCAGGATAGAAGACAATTCTTTCGTTTCTTTTATCACCGTCATCTCCTTTGCCCATTTATGCATCTTCTTCGCCATTCTCATCTCATTCTCGTACTTCTGTATTTTTATTTGACTCTTCATCTCATTTTTGTGCTTTTGTATCTTCAATTGGTTCACCTTTCTTACTAAAGCACTTCGGGTTGGGTCCAATTGGCACTGTTTGATCTTCTCCTTGTAGTAGTTTTTGATGTTCTTCCATTGTTCTTCTGTGGGGGCAATGGCATCTTTTCCACCATGGATCATTCCTTTTTTGACATATTTTTTAATAATGACTTGAATGATGGACTGGGTTTCTTGGGCCTTCTTTGGATCTGCCTCCTCCTGCAGGGCTTTATTTTTCCAGAATTCTACCAATTGGTCTAGCGTGATGAACTGGGACATTGTGATATATATTGTATTATAGTATTTTGTTAAATTACCCTCTCGGCTACTGTATAACAATTTGGATATTGTTTTAAATTTGTTGTCAAGTCTATGATTTTGGCAGAATGAGTCACTATTTAATGAACAGTTTGTCTTTCACTATCTACCTGTGGACTCTAAAGGGGTTTTGATCTCGAAGGGGGCGTCTTCGTTCCCTCTTCCTGTCTTTAATTTAGTTTCTAAAAAAAAAGAAAAAACTTAACTTAGAATGAGTTACTATTTAATGAACAATTTGTCTTTAACTATCTACCTGTGGACTCTAAGGGGTTTTTGATCTCGGAGGGGGGGCGTCTTCGTTCTCACTTCCTGCCTTTAATTTGGTTTCTAAAAGAGAGAAAAAACTTAACTTAGAAGACTTAGAAAGAGCTCGAAATTCACCCAAAAGCCAGCATTATCCTATTTTAGTACTTGATTAAGATCATTTATTTTATTTATTCTTTATTTTATTTATCGCTTCCTTTTTTTTTTTTTTTTTTTTTTTTTTTTTAAGTTTTATTTTCAATTCAATTTAATTTTTTCCGATTCCAATTTCAATTCATTTTTTTTTTTTTTTTTTTTTTTTTTAAATTTTAAATTTTTATTTTTTTTTTTTTTTTTATTTTTTTTTTTTTTTTTTAATATTTTTTTTTTTTTTTTTTTTTTTTTCCAATTTCAATTCAATTTTTTATTTTAATTTGTATTAGTTATTTATTTATTTATTTTTAAATTAAAGAAGTATTATTTTATTTTATTTTTTTTTAAGTTTTAAAATTATTCTTTATTATAAATATATTCTTTATTATTATTATTATTTAAATTTAACAATCCTGCTAATTATTATTATAATTTAATTCTGTTTATTTCTATTAGTATTATTTAAAAAACAGTTTTAGATAACACCTTTCAACAACTACACTTCACTCAGCCCCAACAGGGCACGAACAAAGATTCAATCAATAATGACTAGACCTGACCAATAGCGACCTAGGCCCAACAA
This sequence comes from Periophthalmus magnuspinnatus, assembly GCF_009829125.3. Taxonomy (NCBI): domain Eukaryota; kingdom Metazoa; phylum Chordata; class Actinopteri; order Gobiiformes; family Gobiidae; genus Periophthalmus; species Periophthalmus magnuspinnatus. The sequence goes on from NC_047126.1 coordinate 14,459,366, forward strand.
TCACTCAATCTCCATCCTAAATAAACATCCAACCAACAACTAACTGACCTGCGCCACGTGCAGCTACCCACACCTAGTCAATGATCAACCAACCACCAGCGCATGCACCTGCAAACGCACACCCAAGTATCAACCCAAATTGACACTCAAACATGCGTCCACAAATACACACACAAATGGCTAGCCAAGGACCAACCAAGCACAAAACTAGCATGAACAACTACACACAACACAAGCCAATAAATTCCAAATCAAGTGCTCACTTAAGGCCACAACCAAACAGTCCCTAAGCCCGAATCACCACCAATTAAGTACCTGCACTTCACTAAGGCCAAATAGGGTGCAGCCATTACAAAGTGCCACCCAGTTTTACTTCACATCCACCTAATAATGCAAAAATGTAAACTACAAAATGCCCAACAATTGTACAACAACAGCTTCACTTCATATCCATTAAGCCTTGCGTTTTCCTTCCAATAGAGTTACATTACAAATACTTTAAACTTTTCCCCAATTTGCATTTCCCAGCTCTCAAAATAAAATCTTAAAGTAACAATTTTTTTTTTTTTTTTTTTTTTTTTAATTTGGGGTCTATCTTCAATCTGTCTTCACACTAATGAGTTAATTACCAGATTAGTTAAGTAATTAAATAATACATTTTTGTTTTGGTTAGTAGACCCTACTTTAATGGATAATGTACAATTTTGGAACTCAAAACCTCCTGCAACTCTTAATTTCCACCACTGCATTGTGTTCGTTGGTTGTACAGTGATACAAATTAAGTTGAGCCACGTTATAGGAGAAACCTGGAGACAACTTGAACTTCAAAATATTTAATTTAATTTAATTTAATTTAATTTAATTTAATTTAATTTAATTTAATTTAATTTAATTTAATTTAATTTAATTTTAATTTAATTTAATTTAATTTAATTTAATTTAATTTAATTTAATTTAATTTAATTTAATTTAATTTAATTTAATTTAATTTAATTTAATTTAATTTAATTTCAATTCAATTTCAATTTCAATTTCAATTCAATTCAATTCAATTCAATTCAAATCCAATTCCAATTCAATCCAAATTCAATTCAAATTCAACTCAAACTCAACTTAAATTCAATCTAAATTCAACCCAAATTCAATCCAAATCTAATCTAAATTTAATTTTAATTTAATTTAATTTAATTTAATTTAATTTAATTTAATTTAATTTAATTTAATTTAATTTAATTTAATTTAATTATTTATTTATTTTTAATTTTTATTTCTTAATTTATTTATTTATTTTATGAAATTTGTCAAAATGAATAAGTGCCTCAGTTTTGATGAAGAAATGAGTTCTGCTGTAACAAAGTTGTTTTTGTAGTCATAAATTATCCCAGGACAACACAAGGCTCAACCTTTCACAATGAGAAGCAAAACCGTCATCCCACAACCATCAAGCATCCAATAAATGCAAAGCAATATCCTTATTTCAAATACATTGAGCAATTATCCATAAACAACTAACAAATGTAAAACCATAGCTTCATTCCACATGCATTAAACAATTATCCACAAATAACCCAATAAACGCAAAATAATAGCTCTGTTCACATAAATCAAACAATTATCCACCAATATCTAGTAAATGCAAAACATTAGCTCCATTTCACTTAAATAAAACAATGATTCACACAACTAGTAATTGCAAAATATTGGCTTTCTTCCATTTAAGTCAAACAATTATCCACCACTAATCCAATAAAGGCAGAACATTAACATTATTCCACATAAATCAATTATCCAAAAATAACTAGTAAATACAAAACAATAGCTTTATTCTACTTAAATCAAACAATTATTCATGAATAATTCAATAAATGCAAAACATTAGCATCATTTCACATAAATCAATTATCCACAAATAACTAGTAAGTACAAATCAATAGCTTTATCCTACTTAGATCAAACAATTATTCACAAATAATTCAATAAATGCAAAACATTAGCATCACCTGACATCAATTAAACAATTATCCATACAATTGCCCAATAAATGCAAAATCAATCCTTTACCACATTAATTAAACAATTATCTATACCTTCTATTAACTTCCAATCATAGCAACAGTTTTTTAATTCTCCCGATTAGTCAATTTATTTATGTGAATATCATTTTAAAAGAACCATAACCCATCTGGCCACTACAAGATACAGCCACTAACAAATATCATCCAATAATATATCAGTTAACCATTTAAACTGTCTATTTTGTATCACAATCATCCCAACTTAAGATGGAAGCTGAATCAGGGAGATTTAATGCCATAATTTTAGTGGTCCGTGGCGAACACAAGCATAACAATAAAGCCATAATCAACACAATAGCCAGAGTTAGAAAAACAGCAACAAATGCAGCCACAATATAAATAACATTTCCTTTCAAGATATTTTTTAAGGCATCATACTCTTCTTTTAGATCTTTTAGCATTTTAGCGACATTTGCTGAGTTTGACGGACACAAGTTTTTGGTTATAATTCTAGCTTCGTCTATAATCTCTTTTACCATTTCATTCTTTAATTTCTTAATCATAGTCTCTATTTTTGTTTCTTGTGTGGATTTTGATTCAGAAACTGCTCCAATTGTAAGCGTAACCTTTTTCATAAGAGTGCCAATTTGACTTTTTATCATTTGGACATCAAACAGACTATTTTCACTAGCATTTTGGTATGTCACATTAAGATGCTTGCTATTTTTGACCGTTGTATTTACATTTCTTATTGTATTATTTTCACAAATATTGTCAATATTACGTAGTTCCTTACTACCAAAAGGATATGAGATGCAAACACAGCCAATATTAGAACGAATGGGCTGATTGTACCATGTACACTGTATTTTGGTCTGGGTTACATTATCTTTTTGCTTGGGGATATTGCTAATGAAATCACAAACTTTCGAGTGGACACCGTGTTCCGGCGAATAAGTTGCTATTTCTTGCTCTTTCCTAGTTAAGTCTACCAAGTTAATTCCATCTATTAATGCTTCTGTTTCACAGGGAATATAAATGATGCCAATCTGAATTATTGCCCCTTTATCAACTTTGCAGTAACAAGTAATTTCATGTTCATTCTGAGTAAAATTCATTTGAACAGGTTCGTTTGCTTGAGCTCTTATTATGCTAATAAATATTGTTGCCAGCATTACATATAGTTTTTTTGGGTACCACATTTTTATATAAACTTGATTAAAAAGTTTTGTTTTCTTTTTTAGTGTAAAGTTTTAACCACTAAATATATTTTTTTTATAAAACTTGCTTTTTTTCTCTCTTCGTGCTAAGCCATAAACACGGAAATGATTAACTTTGTTTCTAATCACACTTTACCTGATCAAAGTCTAAACTTGCTACTTATTGTTAATTCCTAGTGCTTTTTTTCTCTCTTCGTGCTAAGCCATAAACACGGAAATGATTAAATTTGTTTCTAATTACACTTTACCTGATCTAAGTGTAAACTTGCTATTTATTATTAATTCCTAGTGCTTTTTTTCTCTCTTCGTGCTAAGCCATAAACACGGAAATACTTACTAATTTAAAGTTATAACAATTAATTGCACAGAATGTCCCAAGAGCACATCACATTAATTTAGCATTAAACCAATTGACAGAAATTCTATGAAAAAGGCCTCTGTCGTACCGTCTTTTGGAGCGCTCGTTTTTGCGATGTCTTTCTCAGGCGTTCTGTGGAGGAGAAGGTTCGCCCTTGCGACCAGGACTTAGCATCACGTCAGGGGTCACCAAAACTGTCAGTTTTCCTGGACGGCGAACTAGAAGCAGGAGTCGAGAAGGCCGGGCAGTTTCAAATCAGTCTCTTTATTCAGCAGATGCAGGCATCAATCGAATGAAACACCAACTGTCTCCTGTTTTACATCTCTACTGTGGCTCCTTATATACTAGTTAACACACGTCATAATTCCTCAATAATTAGCTAGAAATGTACAGCACGCAGATTGTTATCTGGGTTCAATGAAGACAAAGTGCACAAAAACAAGCATTTTTAGCTGATCTTTCAAAGTATCATCATATATGGAGGTTCAGGGTACATATACAATCTCATGCCACGTTGGCGCACACGTAAACAGGAGTACAAAGTATGATTTACCATATTACATGGAATAATAATCTCACACAGGTAATGTGCAGTTACATCTTGTGCTGGGATCCACAGATGATGTCTTGTAGGTCTTATAGTCTTACAGGTCATTCTGCCCCTGTCTTCCTCTTGACAATGATGCAGTAGATCTAAAACACTCAAGAATGAAATAAGTTATTTGCAGACACCAAGAAGAAAGTCTGAAATAAGGATAGACAGATTAGCTTTCTGTTAGCTCACTGCTAAAAGCTGTTAAAAGCTAGTGCTAGTTTCTGAAAAACCCTTAAATGAAGCCAAATGGTTCTGAGGGATAGTTTAAATGTACTTGTTCATGCCCTGCTCTTCTCCCTGTTGCTCGGTCCTATGGGGTCATCTACCCGTGTGTCATCTCCCAGCTCCAGGAGCAGAGAGAGGGGAGGAGGGTCACATATGACGACCCTAAATGAACAAAATACCATTCAAATACAGCCCCACAAACCACACAGGTCACTTGTGTTTCTTCACTGTAACAATATAGTAAAACAGAGCAGATAGTAGATTACAGCTAAACTTAAATAAAACGACGCTAGTCTATTTGAACAAAAGCAGTAAATAAATATTTTGCCTAATATATCAGAGGTGAACATTTGACCCATAGAGGCTGCTGTCTGTGGTCCAGTGGTGACTGAGGGGAGCGGGTCTAAAACAAATTCCACATACAAAATTCCACAATTCCACATATTTACTGCTATGTCCAATATAAAAGGCAGACAGGGTGTTATGTTTGAAGTAAAAAGTAGTCTAAAAAGTGAAAAATATATATGAAACTATGGCTAAAAAGTCCTGCTGCAGAGATGGCTGTTTTGAAACATTTCACTCAGATTTTTCCGCTCTTTTTCAAAGTAGCAGTCTCTTTGCCAGGTACAGTAGTACAGTTAAAACACAACTGTCACTTGATTTTGCTTATTTTCCCACTGTGGCTCACAGTATACTACCCTATAATAGCAGTAATGCAGTTTTTCAGCTCTCCTGCCCTTTTTCTCCCAGAATGCACTGCAATTTACGGTATAGTCCTGTTACTGGAACAACAGCAAATACTGTCTTTCAGTGTACTGTTGAAAATGAAAGTATTTTTACTGTAATTGTTTACAGAGCAGGTCATCACAGTTTGGACCTCACGGCTGTGAGCTGAACAAGCAATGAGACAAAAATGTCAGATATATATTTATATTCTGAATATGATATATGAATATGATAGAATTTGTTCATGTCACAACTCATATGTTTAGCATTTTTCACAAAGAACTTCTTTAGAGATGACTGACTGCATAGAGCATATACAGTGTGGAGGAGAAGAGCAGACATAACATTGTAATTAGTTTCTAAGTAAACTGCCTAAATCCTTAAGAGAATCATTTTCATGAGTGAATAAATTACATTGTGGATTTGAATGTGTGGCCAGTGGATTTGAGTCCCTGTTCCATTATTTCTCTGTAGTGTTGCAGTTAAAAGTTTCCGGTGATGACTAAATTAACTGGACTGAGGGGTTTTTCGTTGCTAATTAAACTGTTAAACTCCCTTTGTCACATTAATGGACTGTCGCCACAAGGGCCAAAATAAAACTACTTTTTTCAAATTGTTTCTGCAAAAATGAAGACTAACAGCAATGTATTTGAAAATGAGCCATTTAAAGAGTTCTGTCAGGCAAAAAGAAAATATATCTGGCTTTTTTTTTTTTTTTTTTTAGAAATTTGCATTTAAAATTTCAAGACTTCTTAACCAATCTTGCAGTGAAAAGACATGATTTTTGCCCTCATAAAAAAGCACTTTGTAAACTTAGTTCACAAAGATACAAAACTGATGTAAACATTACTGGACAGGTCAGTTTTCCAGAGTTTTTCTTTTTTTTGTTTTTCTCCTCAAGTAAATCATATTCGTTACATTCTACACTATAGAACTCTTCAAAGCATTATGCCCCGCTCGTCAGATGTAACCCATGTTTAATAACACACTTTTCTATGTCAGCTGTGTATGTATATTTTTGCTCTGTGGTAGGGTTGTCAAAAGAATGGAAAATGAAATACAAATTTGATACTAAAATTATAAACTAGACACTCCTTTGAGCAAGTATCAAAAAAATAAAAATCACATAAACGGGACAAAATTTGACCTTGACATAAAAGTGTTCTTGATCAGAACTAGTATAAGATCATCTGGTCAGATAAAGAAACCACTAATATTATATATATATGTGAAAAATTACATTCTGTTGTCAAAAAATTGCGTTTTATTATCATTGTGGTGAAGTTACCGTGACAACACTGAACAGCTGACTTGATAGTTTCTCTGACTGGTAAATGTCTGTGAGCAGACACAGAGTTGGCAAAAAGTACATGTCAAAACTTTTTGTCTGAACTTACTTAGCATAAACAAACACAGAATTTACAGAGATGTACCTGTGCTGGGTAAATGAGTTATAAAGACATAAATGTACTTACAGTTAAAACCAGAGGTTTACATTCAATATATAAAACATATAAAAGACACTTGTTTTCTCACTGTCTGACGTGACTTAACTTTTTCTGTTTTTCAATTAGGATTATCAAAATTATGTCTATTTGCTAAATGCCAGAATAATAAGAGAAGGATTTTAAAAGACAATTAGAAAGTAATGGAAATTCAATGTCATAAGTTTACATCAAATGTGCCAGGGTTAGTTAGACATGTGACAGACTCTAAAGGTCAGAGGTGAGCAGGCTCACTTCCTCTTCCTGAGCAGGCTGCACATGGTCCAGATGCTGTAAAGTACATGTGTCAAACTCAAGGCCCATGGGCCAAATGTGGCCCTCCACATCATTTTATGCAGCCCTCGACAGGTTAAATTAAAAGGTATGATGGTCTTAAAATGTCGTTTTATTAGGAGATACACAGTTATACAGCCATATTTTTACATCTAGGCAAATGCATGTGCATATAATAATATTTGTAACTTGAATAAGTGATAATTACAGAAACAGTTAATTAACAAGTTTAAAAAGTAGCTACATTTATTTTACTTCTGGCCCTTTGATGACATTTTGCTGATGTGACCCTTGGTGAAAATGTGTTTGACACCCCTGCTGTAAAGGCTCAGTGCTGCTTTATTATAGTTACCTTTATGTTTTTATTTTAAACTTACTCATAGTTTCGTTTGTGCTAATCTTGTGTTTCTTCTTCACTGATCGCATGCCTCCCTCACCCCAGCTTTAGGGTGGAGGTTTACCACTGAATCAGCAATTCAGTCCATCTCTTATCAACCCATCAAAAGTTAGTTTTATCCCATCTGTTATTGAAAGCTGCCTGATGGTTGTTGGACTCACACACTTGCTTGCTGGCTTGCTTTGTTATTAAAGTTCACCTGTACTTCCCTGGCAAATCCAAAATAATATCTCTTCGTATTTTTAAACAGATGGATATCAGGCTGGTTACCACATCCTCCGTTGCGTCTGAAACCCAGTTATCATGAAGTCAAATTTGTTTTTGTTTTTTTCAGTGGTGTGTGACAACAAAGCACATTGGTCACCCTAGAATTACAAATAAAATAACATTTATCTCACCTCAAATTAAGAGAGTTTAGTGCCTCGTTCATTGATTCTGCAGAAACTTGTTATGTTTTTCATCCCCCTGTGATATTTTTTCCTTTATTTTTTTCTGATGTGGACAGACCAACCATGTCCCCAATTGGCTAATCCACCTGTCAATCACGCCCATTTGAAAATGAGGAGATTCACCAGTGACCAGACTCTACTTAAGTTATAGAAGAAGAGTGTATTCTGGACAACTTGCTAGTGTTACATAAATGTATAAAAGCATCTACAAGTGCTTTTTAAAGCCAGAACATGTTATTTATGTAATAGTATTAAGTTATTTATGTAATATTGGGTTAGGGTTAGGGTTATCACAAACCCTGCCATCCCTCCTGAACTCTGAACTCTGTCCTCTAACGTCACGCTGGCGAAAAGGAAATTATCTAAAAAGTAATCTATAATAGACAAAAACTTACATTTATCACATCACCACTGAAGTACTTTCATAATTGGCAAACAAACATCCTTCTTGAATGTCGAAGAACATATAGTGTTATAAAAACAACATCAATTATGGAGCAAAGGCACTTGACAACCGTAAATCACATATGGTTTTATCCAATTATTTTAAGATGGTTGAATTATGAAATTGACAAAAAGGCTTAAGTCCTATTCTAAAAAGTAATATTTTCCTTTTGTTCAGATTTTTGTTGGTGGAAAAATCCGCCCACCTTTATGAGATCAATTATAGGACATTTTAATACTGTTCCACAATGGCAATGAACATATCCATCTTGTATTTATTCAATTATATATGTTGTACAGCTAAAAAATGCATTGAAAAACATTTAGTCTCCACAGATCTGACTTGTAACCTGGTCCGATGGCACCCTGTTGTCTCATGAACATCTCTATAATGTGATTAACTACATTAGAAATCCATACACAGATTTTACATATCTTAAGATTGTTGGTGTTTTCCTGTAATCTTGACCCTTTAGTCTTCACATAGGCACAAAGATGGTGTGAAAGTGTCCGTTGCTTCTTTTGTGCCCTCAGAAATTGGATGGAAATGCCCAGTCGCGCTGGCATATCTCAAATAGCACTCGGTATTGACGTAGGAATTCAGGGGATTTTCTACAGGCCCAAATCCCTCGCAGTAATCCTCATAGGTCTGTCCATTCTGTTTGTGAAGCCACTGGTTTGTTTACTGTGAGTCGATCCTTGTTCCAGCATTTACCTGTAGCTTCAGCCAGGACACACACTGGAGATACTCAAATAGTGCGAGTATTCAGACATGGCAGCACGTACAAAATGACCCTGTAAGTGAACAAGCCAGTCGTCAGCATGAAAAGAGCACTGTATGTTGTATATGCAAAACAAACTGTCACAATGTAAAGCCGCTAGTTAGGTCAGGCTCACGTATTCACATGCTCTGTCCACTTGAATTGTTGTCGTAGAGAAGTGTTGTCAACAAAAAAGTAAAGTAAACAGAACTAAAACTAGTACGCACTGGGATCGGTCCACAGAGCGCAGAAACATGTGTGAAAATGACCTAAAATAAGAAAATTTGATTCATTACGAACTCGAAAGGGTAAAAAAAAATCCATGCATCTGAATAGTAATGCGGAACAAGTTATTTACGTAATAGCATTGGGTTTATTGATTACAAACCCTGCCATCCCTCCTGAACTCTGACCTCTAACGTCACGCTGGCTGAGCTAAGCTGTCACGGCCTCAAGATGCGAGCCCCCGAGTGGACCTCATTTAGGAGCACTAAGATTACTGTTGGAAGGCATCGAGCCCAGTAATTGGGGAGAGTGCGCGGCCATTGTCGAGGTAAGTGGGAAATCGTCTTGTTCGCTCAGTAATGACCGTGAAGCTAACATGGGTTGTGTTTTTAGCATCCATGATTTAGCGCTGGGCTGTCTTTGGCGTGTTTGGATGGCGTGACATGATGAAGTTACCTCAGTATGTCGCCATGTTTTGTTTTTTGTGTGTGTTCCCTTGTCAACTGTATCGTTTTGTATAGTATGTTAAATGGAACCTATTGTGTTTAGGCTCCTTCTGGTGTAACCCCGTTTTCTGTGTACCAGCCTGTCTGTTCCCTGGTCGGGTCACGTGGAAAAAGGACTGTCACTCTCTGGAATTTTCAATGTCTTATGGGAAGTGCTACTGCGAGGCACAACGTTGACTGTTGATAAACTCAAGTAAACTGGGACTAAGGACGGCTAGAGGATTGGGTTATTTTTTTGTTTTTCGTCTAGTAGCATTTGTGAAGATGGCCTCAAATGGATAATAAATTCAATGTAAAGTATATTCATGTGTCATTTAGCATCTTTAGTGTGTGGGGAAAATACTGTGTCTAAAATGATCTACTAAAATACAGCGCTCTGCTACATATAGATTTAAATACCTATTTAAATATTTTTGCATCTTTGTTGTTTATTTCCCTACAATTCAAAGGATAAACATGTCATTTTCTAACAAATATTCTAACAAATTCCATATTATTTCTTCCTTGATGAAAATAAAAACATCATCACAGTTTGCTATTTCATCGCAAGACCAAAAAAATCACAAGATACTTCGAAGTGGATGATGTGCAAGCTTGACTCAAAATATTCAAACCTTAACTCTTACAAAAGTAGATTTAAAGTAAAAAAAAAAAAACACTCATGAATTTATATTGAGAGCCAACATGGAACCTGCCCTTAAAAAACTACTTATAGAAGTTTCACCGGCCACGCAAAAAGGTTTTAACTTTTGATCTTTAATTCCTTGACTTTGAATTGCCTTTTTTAAATTAGTCATGTGACTCTTTCCCTAGCCGCCCATTGCCAAAACACTTCTTCTCTCCTCGCAGATGGATTTGAAGAGACGGGATCGCGGTTCTTAAGTGAATGAACGCCTTTATCCTCATGTGATGCAATAGCTGCTCTGGTCCAAGTCATGGCCTCTGGAGAGCTCCGTTCAACGCACTTCGTCTTATCCACTTTGTCAAACTTCGATTATAGCAGAATGCGCTCACACTAGGGTTTGTGTTGCATATGCCACTGATTGCTTTTACAGTGAGGTGCAAAGAAGAATCATTAATTATTGCTACAAAAATAAAAGTAATATATAAACTCGAGCTGTTTAAATCTATTGGAAAACATGTTTGATCTTTAGTGTTTTAATCAAGTGTAAAGTCAACATACAGTGACATTTTCAAATGGCACAAAAGGGAATGAAGTTGGTGTTTGTTCATTAACGTCTAAAAGGCAAATACAGAATGTGATGTGTAGTGTCAGAGGCCACATGTGCTGTCGGGATAAAATAAGAAAGGAACAAATTGTTTTAGCAGTGAATAAGCGCTGTAGCATTCATGTAAAATTGGTGCTATATGTATTCATTTGGTTGAGTTTGAAGTAAAATAACACTTCAGCTCAAAAAGGGGATGTACCAGATTTTTTTCAGGGAATATTGTGATTTATTTTGCCCCAAATTTATTGTAAAAACTTGCTTGAGATCCAGAAAACACTCTTCTTCAGTACTTTGAAGATTAAGGTTAGGATTAAGGTTGGGGTTAGGGTAGGACAAGGCTCTCTCTCCATGAATGAAGGGCCATGAGTGTCCTGATCCTGGCCCTTAATCCTTAAGCCTAATCCTTGGCCCTAATTACAAGTATATGAGTCTGGTCACTGTTGAATCTTCCTGTTTTCAAATGGCCACGATTAACAGCTAATTGGCCAATTGGGGACACGCATGGTTCATCAATATTGGAAAAAACAAAGGAAAAAAATATCACAGGGTTCTGAAAAGTGTGGCAGATTTCTACAGAATCAATGAACAAAGCAATAAACTCCTGATGAGCTCCTTCATTTCACATGTGTCACTGAATAAAAACGCATCTGATTTGCATGATAAAGTTTGACCGAGCTTGGGATGCAACGGACCAATCAACCTGCATTAAAAAAAAAAAAAAAATTAAATGCAGATATATCATTCTGGATTTGCCAAGCAATATAAAAAAGGTCAAAGGAGACTGCTGTGTACTGCCTTTGGCTCAATTATGAAGCATGTGCAAACCAGGAAGTACACAGTTAGCATGGTAGCTTGTGTTAGCAGTGGCGTAATGGCAAAACTCTGCTCTGACCTCTGAAAGTTCAGACACTCAGAGTCACTATATTGTATCTCATTTTGAAATGTCGCCTACCTGTTTGCATTGTTCAGAAGACGTTGCCATGGAAATCACTGCTTATGTCAGACATTGTCACTCAAATCTGGATTCAATATAACATCTACTTGAGTGGCAGTGTTTGCGAATGTGCGTGCCCCTGCTTCTCTGGTGAAGTGCATATGATTTATTATGTGTGCTATCACCTTTTCATTTCTGCTTCTCACCTGTTTTGAAAATCATTGAGAGCCAGATGCCCTGGTCCTATAAATCATAACTGTACTGTAGTAAAAGTACTATTCCAAACTCCCCCTCACACTCTACTCTCTCTTCATTTCCTGTTTTTCTCCATATCAGCTGAATATTGTGGTTGAAATCATATTATTCCTTTTATATTAGAGCAGGGCTACTTATGTTGGGTCATACATTTACTGTATTGCATCTATATTTCTAGAGATGTGTCAATGAATCTTAACAGACAGAATACTGGCCCTTTATGAATAATATCTACATAAAAACTGAGATTGCAGATATATTAAAAACGAACTCAAAGCCACACATTTCTTAAGAATATTTAGAGCAAAGGTTTGTAACAAATGCCAGGTTATGAAGTGACCCTGTGCTACTTAAGCTGTACGTGGGTGTGCTTGTAGCTTTACACTGCAGATCTATAGATGATAGGAGGGTTCTGTTAAAGTTGTGTGATTCACTGTCGAGAGCCTCATGGATGTCCTAGTCTAGTCCAGCTTGAAGGGACGAGCTCGAAGGGAGCAGGGACACATGGAGAGTGGAGTGGGTTTGAAAGTGGATTTTCTGATGAAGACATGGCTCAGAGTAGGGTCATATGAAATGAGTGTGGGCGAAAAGGGGAATTATATAAGCTACATATTGTATGGAAGGCTTTTGTAGAGAATAGAGCATACATAGAGCTAGATACTACACTTCTTCTACTAGAAATCCATTATCTGATGCAACAAAGGCACTGACGATGTGATTTGTCATACATTCTAACCTTCTTTTTAAAGCATATTCTTGACAGAAGGTTCACCACAGATTGTGACCTGTTTAAGTTAATGTTTCATTGAATAATTATTTCTACTGTTGAACCAAAGTAAATGTGTAGTGCGACGATAGACAAAGGTTTGAAACACACTAATATCTTAATAATCATTATGGTCAATATATAGATAGTTTTACATCTTGACATACTGCTAGGATAAGTCTGTCCCACACAAGGAAATTATATACTATGAATCTCACAATATAGTAAAACATTTTGTTTTCTTTCTCCTGTGTATAACATATATACATACATAACATATGTGCTGTGTACCTTTTGGACAATGTGGCAAGGCAAGGCAAGGCAAGTTTATTTGTATAGCACAATTCGTACACAAGGTAATTCAAAGTGCTTTACAGAATAAGAAAGACATTAAAATCACACAAATCAAACATAAATAATCACAAATAATCATCATAAAATCAACATTAAAAGAGAAGAGTGCAGAATAAAAACCTGTCAGTCATATGCACAGCTAAACAGAACTGTTTTGAGTCTGGATTTAAACATTGTCAAAGTAGAGGCCTGTCTCACATCTTCAGGAAGACTGTTCCAAGTTTTAGCTGCATAAAATTTAAACGCTGATTCCCCATGTTTAGTCCTGACTCTGGGCACCAGCAGGAGGCCGATCCCTGAAGTCCTCAAATTGCGAGATGGTTCATATGGCACTAACATGTCGGAGATATACTTTGGACTTAGGCCATGGAGAGACTTATACACAAGCAGAGCTGCTTTAAAGTCTATTCTTTGAGCTACAGGAAGCCAGTGCAGAGACCTGAGCACAGGACTTATGTGCTCATACTTCCTGGTTATAGTCAGGACCCGAGCAGCAGCATTCTGGATGTACTGCAGCTGTGTTAAGGCTCGTTTGGAGAGGCCAGTGAGCAGGCCGTTACAGTAGTCTAACCTACTGGAGACAAATGCATGGATAAGTCTCTCTAAGTCTGGCTTTGACAGTATACCTTTGATTTTTGCAATGTTTTTTAGGTGGTAAAAAGCTGCAGATGTTATTGATTTGATGTGGCTGTTAAAGTTCAAGTCTGAGTCCATTATTACCCCTAGATTTCTAGCCTGATTTGAAGGTTTTAGAGAGAGAGACTGGAGGTGACTGCTGACACTTTCTCTATGTTTCTGTGGGCCAAAGATGATAACTTCAGTCTTGTCTGAGTTTAGCTGGAGAAAGTTGTTTTGCATCCACACACTGATCTGTTGGATGCAGTGGCAGAGTGAATCCACTGGTCCATATTCACCTGCTGCTAGTGAGACATAGATCTGAGTGTCATCTGCATAGTTGTGGTAAGACACATTATTGCTGCGTATTAACTGGCCTAATGGCAGCATGTAGAGATTGAACAGCAGGGGTCCCAGAATTGAACCCTGGGGCACCCCACAGGTCAGGGACATTTTATCTGATATACATTTTCCAATTTCAACAAAGTACTCCCTGTTTTCTAAATAGGACTTGAACCAGTTTAGTGCCGTACCAGAGATGCCCACCCAGTCCTCCAGTCTCTGTAAGAGGATCCCATGATCAACAGTGTCAAAAGCAGCACTCAGATCTAACAGGATCAAGACTGAGACTTTGCCTGCATCAGTGTTCAGGCGGATGTCATTTGTCACCTTGATAAGAGCAGTCTCAGTGCTGTGGTGGGGTCTAAAACCTGATTGGAAAACATCAAAGGAGTTGTTCATTTCAAGGAAGTTAATAAGCTGTTGGTAAACAACTTTTTCAAGGACTTTGCCTAAAAATGGCAGATTTGAGATTGGTCGATAATTGTTCAATATTGTGGCATCAAGACTGCTCTTCTTTAGGAGAGGCTTGATAACCGCAGTTTTCGTGTGCTCTGTTTAAACTATTGTATGTACTGCTTTTGCTTTAAAAGTGCACCAAAAAGAGCTGTCTTTGCTCTTGTTTAGTGTAATGTGGATCCTTAAATTCATCGATTATATAGGCCTATAGTAATAATGGTTGTTTTGTTTTAGAGTCTCAATTGTCTTCCAACTACTCCATCAAAGGATTAAATAAGCTGCAGTCTTGTTTTACTTGGCATTTACTATGCATTTGTTACAACTAACAAATATATATCAATCCTCCCAGCGGGGATGGTTTTGGATGCTGTGGTCCCCCTGTGATGCTGTGATGCTGTGATGCTGCTTTCTGTAGGCTATAGTGCACATGTCACTTAACTGTTTTGTTGTTGTTGTTTTGTGTTGTTTGTTCTACACACTGGGCTGAATTTATGAATTTAATGAACTATGCTGATTGTACAAGTGTAATTATAATTTATATTTTTATTTTCATTATCTGTACTGTATCTGTCTATTTGATGTCTATACACTTTCCCTATGTAATATCTATGTATCTATATACTTTACACTTCTTGCCCCTTGTGGGACAATAAAGTTAATCTCATTTTATGTATGTAGATAATCTCATCTAATCTCATTTTATGTATGTAGATGAGATAAGACTACACACCAGCTGTGGTTCAATAGACACTTATGGCACTTCGATCACTTCTCCGTGTTTGCAGTGAGCTCTTGCTGGATGTCACGTTCATGATCGAAGCCATCAGCAAGGGCCAAAGAGCTCCCACAGCTGCCCCTTCATCACAGCCCGTCTCATGTTGTGTCTTTGCTTGTCATGCAATGTGAACAAGGCAACAGATAAAGAAAATCCATATCTGCCCTTTGTCCATTGTTGATCCCGTCCTGATTGGGTGTCATGAACCATGCTTAAGTCACTGGTATCATATAGCCCAGATCCATTATTGTACTAGGTTACATGTGCGGCAACTGACAAGACGTGTAATACAGATGTCACTCACGGTGTCGAGCTAAAATTGATTCAAGTGAGACATTGTAGCTGTGTTTTCTAAGTAACTTGTACATTCTGGTTAGATCCTGTTATTATTACGAGATCAGTATCTGAACATCTTCAATATATTCTTGTTTTATCAAAGTATCAACCACATTCATCTCTGGGCATCAACTCTACTATATATTATTGAAAAGTATGGCTCTTTGTGATATTCAGTGTGATGTGGAAGACACTGGAACAACTGGGAATTGGTACCTCTTGCTAAGTACAAAGCAATAGTTACATGCGTACATGCAGCCACGTGAGAGATCGGGATCATGAATAAGTAAATGCCTGAGTTTTGCCTTTTTGCACATCTCTTTTTCAAATGTTAAACAGCATGCAGGATTAGATCTCCATTGTTTTTCAGGGAATACAGTATGACCACCTGCCTGCCACCTCTATCACTAGAATATATTCATCAATTTAAGCAAAAACTCAACGAAAGACTCAACTTTTCCTAACTGGGTAATATTAATCAGTCACAACATGCCACAAGAGCTGCAAATGAGGAAATGATCTGATTCAGAAAGATTACAGGTTTAGCCATTGTCAAATCTATCTGCTTCCCCGTTTATCTTTTAATAGAACTGTTGTCAGACATCAGAGATTTTAAGATGCTAAATACTAAAAGTTTCTGTTCAAGCAAAGATATTCCCACTATAATGTAATAAATGTATTTACATGTAAGGGCTCCATTGAGTCCTTTTTTTGGCTAATTAATCTCTATGGATATTTGACAAGTCTGGCCAATGACATCGATAAGAATGTTCACTTATCGATGTTTAGACGTTTTTTCTGTGTATGTATGTATGTATTCCGACACCTACGTTTGGATTTCAAATGTATAGCTGGACAACACAGATAAAAAGGGGCAGATACAGTAACTACAGTATTATGCCAGTACAGACGTTTAACAGTTACAAGCCAGAGATATTGAAAAGAAAAACATTTAGAACCCAAATCGCCCAAATTGCACATACCCCTAGGATAAAATAGGCCCTACTGCTGATACCCTATTGCACCAAGTCCCATTGCAGTAATTTTGATTCATTAATTAAGTAGTAAATGTTAATACAAAAGGACGCATGGTCATAATATGGTCTATAGCAAAAGAAAAATTCAAATCTGTCAACTGCACAAACGTTTCAGAGTGAAGCTGTTTCACCGCTCATCCTATTTAAAATTATTCATGGTATTGCTAGAAGGTTTGTCTCACTGAGCTCAGAAAAAAACAATTCGAGTCACTAGGGCGACCTCTAGGGGAGAGTGTGTATGAAAGAATGAGGATCTGTATATCTGAAACTCTGATTGTGTGTGAATAATTTGGTATGGATGTGTGTGGGAACTGAATGTTTTTAGAAATGGCGTATTTGAGGGGCGAGATATGTTGTATTCGATGTATGTACCATATGTTTACAGGTTTTTCATCCATCTATACCAAACTTATTTTTACTAAACATCAGCCTGTCCAGGGACTACAGGTGGAAACTAGCATTTTTGCTATAACCTGGCACCATACATCTTTCCTGTTTTTTTTTAAGGTCAATGTAATGTCGTGCACCATCGCTGTTCAAATAAAAGCATACCTTACCAAGCCGCTTCTTCAGCTTCAATTCTGGTCAGATCGCTGGTGTACACTGCCTTATATCTGTGTGAAGGGAGGAGCTAACTACACTGAAACTAACACACATATTCATTTACAGGGTGTGAACTGTCCTATTCAGTCATAACTGTTCAAGCCTCTAATGGGTGCTCTCACACTGTTAGCATACTGGCTATCACTATTGTTTTCTTTGTTTTGATTTAGTTCTGAGGATGGAGTTACACATAGAAGATACATGATGTCTAAACCCCCCATTCCTGTTCAAAGATGGATTGTCTTTCTTTAAAAAAAAAGCCTCTTTAACTCCCCTCTCGAACTATTTCTTCTCTTTGGCTAAGATTTGTCCCTCACTATCTTCAAAGGAGTGGTTACTCGCTTTGAGATGAATATGCAGCTAGTTATCTCGAAAACGTTATCTTTTTTAATCCACCATACCATGATTTGATCATGAAAACTTGACCACAGCTTGTTCTAATGCGCCTTTGTTTCGTCAGTGTGGTCTGGTTCCCTGAGGTTTTTCAATGGAAGACTTCACACAGACAGAGGAGCCGGGAGATACTGAAGCAGGCCACATCTGAGCCTCCCTCCGCTGACCTGTGGGATTAACACGGGGTCACGTACAAGGCAACAGGATCCTGCTCCGAGAATAGATCTGACAATGGGCTCGCCGCGTTTGATCCTGATCTGATGTTTTATTCAGTTCAGGTCAAACCAACCCACACGGTAATTACATGTTCTCTGAGGTAAAGGGGCTTTACTGTAGACGCATGGACTGAGGAGAAGCAGATGATGGTAATTGTGTGTAGAGACGGCATCATATGTTGCTATAGGCTATTATGATGTGATTATTTTGATGTAGACATTGCAAAGGTCAGGGAAGGATTGTGACTGATACTGATGAGAAAAGCTGACTTGATTAGCGCTCGTATGTTCCTAAAGATTAATAAAGTAGAAATGTAAGGTAGAAAAGGTTTCATAGGTGTCATATGTTCCTATAGTTTATTAGGCTGTGATCATTTTGATGTACACATTTAAAGGGTTAGGGATGAGTTGTTACTGATACTGATAAAAAAATGTTTCCATTATTCATCTTTAGAAACATTACAGTCACCATAAACAATAAAGTAGAAATGTAAGGTAGAAAAGGTTTCAGAGGTATCATACGTCGCTATAGGTTATTAGGCTGTGATCATTTTGATGTAGACATTTAAAGGGTTAGGGATGGGTTATTACTGATAAAAAAAAAGTTCCCATCACTCATCTTTAGAAACATTATAATCATGATCAACGATATAGTAGAAATGTAAGGTAGAAAAGGTTTCAGAGGTATCATATGTCGCTATAGGTTATTAGGATGTGATTATTTTGACGTAGACATTGAAAAGGCCAAGGATGGATTGCCATTGATACTGATAAGAAAAGTTGACATTATTCATCTTTAGAAACGTTATAATCATGATAAACGATAAAGTAGAAATGTAAGGTAGAAAAGGTTTCAGAGGTATCATATGTCGCTATAGTTTATTAGGCTGTGATCATTTTGATGTCAACATTAAAAAGCCCAGGGACTAGTTGTTACTAATAAGAAAAGTTTCCATTATTCATCTTTAAAAACATTATCATGATAAACTAGAAATGTGAGGTAGAAAAGGTTTCAGAGGTATCATATGTCGCTACAGGTTATTAGGCTGTGATTATTTTGATATAGACACTGAAAAGGCCAGGGCTGGATTGTCATTGATACTGATAAGAAAAGCTGACATTATTCAGCTTTAGAAACATTATAATAGCAAATATAAGGTAGAAAAGGTTTCAGAGGTAATCATCTCAACACTTTTTGAAATCAAGATGTTTTGACTCTCATCCAAGTTTTTTTCGGTGATACTAGTCTGGTCGAGTGTCTCAGACCAGTACCATCAAATCGAAAAGTAATTCTGGATGTTGTTTCAATTGTCATTTATAAAGTGTGCTTCGTGACTTTCCACATTAAGATTGTGATTTGTAAAAAGGCAACTTGACATAAAAATGGTCCAAATACTCCAAAGTTTTGTGTGTTGACGCTTTCAGAGGCAGACGGAGAAGTGAGCAAGTTTATGGAAGTTTGTCCTTATGAAATGGAATAGATTTTAGATGTGACTTTGTTTTAATTACACAGATAAAAGATGCAGTAGATGGTCAAAGAAAGAAAGAAAGTCAAACTATTTAGAACCACGCAACAAAATAAATAACTTTATGAAAAAAGCAGAATTTATTATTAACAGTAAATCTAAAAGTATTCTTAAAAGGCACTAGGATTCACAGGTCATTAAAAACACTCAGGGCGAGCAGATGTTGCAGGTACACGCATCAGAGACCTTCATTTTTACGGGACAAAGCACTCAGCACATGCCGTACAATACACACACACACCCCCACACACACACACACACACACACACACACACACACTAAAAGAATAACACAAACTCCTAGGTAAACTAAAACTGCAAATATGTGAAGAAGGTGTAAAAATACTACAGTGCATGAGGAGTGATGGAGCAGAAGGGAGGAACTGTAGCACCAATCCTCCACCAGGCAGGAAACCATGTCTGAATCAGCCCTGGAGCAAGAAGAAAACAAAGTCAGGAGGATACACACAGTCAGTTACACCTATGTACACTTTGAGAAAAAAATCCACATCAAGTTTTATAAATGAAACCCCAGATGACTCTCTCTGAAACCTTTTATTTGTTATACATAAGTGGTTGCATTCTTCCAGATCATTACACACACATTCGGTACCTATTTGGCAACTCTAAGAAAAATAGGAATAAAATCTGTGCCAAATCAAAAGGGGTAATTTTGAAAAATTCTCTGTATTAGAATTAAATATTTCAGCTTGCCATCATTTTGCCACTTCACCCAAATGTTGTTGTTTTTTTCATAGATTTATGTAACTTTTTCCAACTATTTTGTTTGTCCCATTCGCAATATTTTGAAATGTATTGCTGTAAATTTCAAAATTTGTTTATTGAATTAGGGTTGTAAAAATGGAGGGCTTTACTTGCTCAACTTTACCACAAGCACAACAAAGGCCATGAACTGACAGTGCAAAGTTTGTTTACCCACACTAATTGGACAGCACAACTTTTAGCCGCAGAATTGCACTATTAAATTCAGATTTTTAGACAATTTTTTGTTTGAAATTTCCAACATTCATGTGATTTTATTGTAGGAATGCACTTTTTTTCTCCATTCCTCATTTGCACAACTTTTAGCTCTCTGGGATTTTTCATTAGATTGTTTAGTCTGAGGCCATGGTTCTCTACCGGAAAAAAGGCGGTTTGGGTGGTAAGTCCTTGCCTCAAGTGGAGGAGTTCAAGTATATTGGGGTCTTGTTCACAGGTGAGAGAAGGATGGAGTGGATCGGTGCAGTGATGCGGTCGCTGTATCGGACTGAACTGGTGAAGAAGGAGCTAAGTCGAAAGGCAAAGCTCTCGATTTACTGGTCAGTCTGTGTTCCCCACCTATGGTCATGAGCTTTGGGTAATGACCAAAACGACAAGATCGTGGATACAAGCGGACGAAATGGGTTTCCTCCGCAGGGTGGCTGGGACTCCCTTAGAGTTAGAGTGAGGAGTTCATTCACACGGGAGGAGCTCGGAGTAGAGCTGCTGCTCCTCCACAATGAGAGGAGCCAGCTTGAGGTGGCTCCTGGATGCCTCCCTAGGGAGGTGTTCCGGGCATTTCCCATCGGGAGGCGGTCCCAGGGAAGACCCAGAACACGCTGGAGGGACTAAGGCTCTCGGCTGGCCTGGAATGCCTTGGGGTCTCACCGAAGGAGCTGGAGGACATGTCTGGGGTGAGGGAAGTCTAGGAGCCCCTGTTTAGACTGCTAGCCCCACCACCCCAGCTCCGAATAAGCGAAAGAAAATTGATGGATTATTTAGTAGTTTCAAACAATTTCTCAATTTCAAACTGCAGCTGATTGGTGTTTCTATATGTAAAGTAGACAGGAAGAAGTTAGCAAACACTTGACATAAAAGTTATTTCCCAAACTTGCTTGTGCGTCTCCATTTTGTTTGCTGTAACCCGCGGATGACAGAAGCCTCTATGAGAAGGCAGAAATGAGAGTGTGAATGGGGAAATGAGTGGA
This sequence comes from Periophthalmus magnuspinnatus, assembly GCF_009829125.3. NCBI lineage: Eukaryota > Metazoa > Chordata > Actinopteri > Gobiiformes > Gobiidae > Periophthalmus > Periophthalmus magnuspinnatus. The sequence continues at coordinate 14,480,867 of NC_047126.1, forward strand.
GCGTCAGATGAATAATGGAAAGCGGAGGAGTTTGTGTTGAATGATTACAGTTCGGCTCTTGCTCACGAAGGGCTTTTCTCTGCTGCGCCTCAGCCTCCATCTATTTGTAAATCCATTCAAAGAGCCAATCATGTGCAATAATGGCACAACTTTTCTCCCTTAGATCCCACGCTTCGTTTAGTCATTTATAACGGTTAGAGCAGCTAATCAGCAGCACTTCACATCAATCTCACTCACTTGATTGATACTATTTGAAGACAAGCGCTTAAGCCTCTATGCAAACACTCCTGCTGTTGACTTTGGGGCAACACACAAGGGGAAATCTCAACAACTGGACCAGAAATCTAAAATGTTAATTTACTTTCAGATGCAAACCAGTATGAGAGTATTCTTGTGCACAATGATCTCTGATGATGTTATGCAGTCATCATGGATTCAATTTGGAATGGAGCCAAAATAAATTTGAATTTTAAAACTGGATTTGATATATTGTAAATAATAATCAGTGGTCTAACACGTTTTGGGATTTCTTTTCTCAATCTATGTTTACTTTGTCTCACTTAATTTAGGTAGACAACACTTTGATTTTATAAAGTTGAGTTATGCTATTTCTTAGTCTAGAATATTTCACATTATGCATTAAAAATATGTATCCATCCATTTTCTTCTGCTTATCTGGGGCCAGGTCATGGGCAGCAATTTAAGCAGGGACTCCCAGACTTCCCTCACCCCAAGCACTTCCTCCAGCGCCTCTGCTGGGAGCCTGAGGCGTTCCCACGCCAGCATGTCCTGGATCTCCCGCTGGGCCTGCTCCTGTACATAAGTACAAAAATGTTTGTGATGTATAAAAAGACATCTTGATGTATACATGCACTGAACTTTGTACATGAGGACTTTCAGAGATGAGACAGAAGGAGAACTCGGCTCAAAGAGAACAGAAGTGAGCAAGTTTCTGGAAGTTTTGTATTACGTGGGGTTAAAGCACATGCAGGTTTGCTTTTGACTTGACTCTGTGCAGGTGTATTAAAGAATAGGTAATGACACTCAAACCTCCTCTGGCTGAAGAAAGGACCGAGCACTTGGACTGTTAGCCCCTTAAGAATTTCCACACAATATATGATCCCACTTCCATTGTACTCTGAGGCGATAGTCCAAGGTTGTGCGCTGTGTCCGGAGAGAGCCTGGCCTTGATCGATACAAGTGCTGTGCTTCTGGTTGTTAATTTTTATGTGACCGTATGGTGTAAAGAGAGCAGTGTCAGGCACATGATGAGTTTTTGATAATGTCAGTTTTGTGTCTCGCTGATACAGCACTACCCAATCTCCACTTCAAATTGCTCCCTAGAGGGCTGCAGCAAACTACCGACAAACAGGAGTGGAGAAAACAAAGGCTAGTGGAAATTTGCCAAAACGTAGCTGGAAAAACATCAAACTCAACTGTGAATGGTAAGGTATCATTTTATCAAGGGGTTTAGGGCTATGTAGTCATTAAAAAGTAAACAATTTATGTGAACCTCAACATATTCTGACAACAATTTTAGAAAAGTGTTAACTTCATATTACACTGAACCTGTGCATTTATAGTACAAGATGCAGACAACGTGCAGTTTTCACACGTGGCCATTGCTTTTGTCTTGTGGTACTCCTCTGCAGATCATGAACAACCCATTAAGACTTAAAGATTTGAATTGCATGAAGATTTGTCAGATGTGGTTGATTTAGTACTCATGCTTTTGGAAAGAATCTTCATATTTTGTTAAGGTTAAGTTGATAACAAACTTGCCAGGTTAATGTGATATCTTTAAACCCTTACAACTCCCAATAATCATGTCTTTGAGACGGAATAACAAGCACATTTAGAAGCTATGCAGTAACAAAATAATTTTACGTTGTTATAGAGCGATCATGAACTTTGAAGTTTAGGTCTTAAGTGAATAGTTAATATTCATTCAGAGACATTAATCACAAACCAGGCCAACCTTATTCAGCCTCGTCCACTTTTGCGTGTAAATGCTACTAATCCACAGTTTCCTTGTGGTGGCATTTCATTCATTTTGACTTAGAATTTGAGAAAAGTTTTGTTGCTAAAATATGATATAAAGTAGGTTAATTTGTGGAAAACCTTCTACGTTCATGTGACCAACAAGTCAACAATGCATGATTCTCTGAAGGCTTTAAAGCAGCTCTGTAGTCTGTATATAACTTATTTGTTATCAAGATCGGCAGTTCCATACAAAATAATACAACCCGAATGACGATGGCGGTGCCGACGGCAACTTCCAGGATAAGGTGACCTGCCCTCCACCTTTTAAACTATAGGCCGTGTAGAATGATTGTCCCAAAAAGCTCCAGTGTTTCATATCATTCAATTTGGAAAAAGGGAGTGAATTTTAGAGGATATAAAAGAGCAGTGGCCAAAGTGAGACAGAATAAGACTTGTAAGAGTGAATGTGCATTTCCATATTCATTACCTTAAGTGCACACCTTGCAGTAGGTGTCTAATCATAAAGTATAGCCCCAGCCATTAATATGATTCTGTGGGCTCGTCTGCTACATGCATTATAGTCCGAGGATATGTGTGGGGACACTCGGAAAATTAACACAACACGATGAATATGCCCACCTTTCCAGATGATGATTTGTAAGGTCCGCTCAGCATTAGATTCCGTAATACATCAACTCCTGCTTCACAAATCAGAAAATGTAGCATCCCTTTAAAAGACCACTTCCAAATATTTCACTCAGCTTGGAGCACTTTTGACCACAGAAAGTTATAAAACGTAGACTTTATAGAGCTAGGAAAGCCACATCACAGTTTTATTATACAACCGGCTATAGCTCCTTATTGAGGTGACAAAATGGAACAAAGTGGAAACCTTATTGTGAAATGGAAATTGTTTAGGATCAGCCAAGAAACATTTTAATAATCAGGTGAAGTTTACAGTAGAGAAAATAAAGGAGTTTTCTACAATTATACCTCAATACAAATATATTTAGTTACAAAGAGCTGAAAAGATGTATATTTTTGTTATATATTCTATTATTAATTGTACATGAGCTAAAAGCAACCTACGCAAGATTTTTTTCTTACTTTAGTTTATCATGTCATAAGACTTTTTAACATACGCATATTATTTTTTTGTTTTGTTTTGTTTTATTTTTATCATTGAAACCGCAAACCAGTAGGGATGAAAGATGGAAAATGCATTGTTTTGGTAGATGTGGGACCAAATAATTGTAATACTGTTGCAAAGAAAATAAGGAGTATAGTAGACCTCAAACAAACAAAGGTGTCACAGTTTCAACGCTCTCTATTGTAATAGTTCTGTCTCTTCATGCATAGTTCCTTCAGTGTCACAATTTTGATTCTAAGCGTGAAACATATTTTAGAACACAAACCAGACCAAAGAGCCTCATACATATGTTTTGGGATGAGCGCATGTCATCTGGGCAGTGGCAATCCAGTCTTGTTTAACATTGCCGTCTGAAAAGGCTGTTCTAAGGCCAAACATTGCACTTACTATATATACTACGTGCCACAGGGTTTATAAGCACTATAGGGACACGTTAGCTTTAAATTTCTATCCTCACTTTATCTTTTTGAAAATCAAGTATTCTAGCTTTAACTCCTGACTTCCATAACGTATAATATAAACCACTCCATAAAGAACTCTCCATAAGTTTGACCTTCGCTCTCCCCTGGGCCCTCTGAGCTGTCACACAGGACTGGAGCGTGTCTTTAACTTGGTTTTGTCGTTCTGTCATTCTGTCTTCTCACTTGCCATCCATCCATCTCCCCGTTCTCCTTCAGCTCCCATGTCTGTCTGTCTGTCCCCTGTGGGAGTTTTCAAAGACCAAAGAATAGACCCTCATCTCTGTTTCGCTCCCTGTGTGTGCCAGCTGGGAGTTACAGGTGAACGGTCAGCAGCTTCAGTCTTCTTATTATTGTTCTTACATTCATCCATTGTTTGTTTTTATTACAGGTAAGACATAAGCAAAGTATTGTCTTATGGCTCTCTTTACCAAACATTTTCTCCCAAAAAAAAAAAAAAAAAAGCTTAGGGTGGGGAAATTGTACTGTAACATGCCACCAAACATATCCAATACTATAAATGATTGATAATTGATGATGGATTTTACGGGTGGCAGTGGCAGTAACTCAGTTGAGTGTTTGTCCACTGATTAAAAAGTTGGCAGTTTGAATCCTGCTCTCAACATAAACATTAAGGGTTGAGTGGTAAGATCCACTGACCCACAGGTTGGCGGTGTGATTCAAGTTTCCACAGATTCCTTGATATAAAGTGCTGTGAAAAAGCACTATATAAAAATGTGACCATGGGAGGTTATTTGGGTGAAGTGCAGCCAACTTTATCATCCAAGTCTGCTATCTTCTAAATGCTAAACATATACTAACAACATTTTACTTGAGATTCAGTCATTTCTAATTGTCAGTCAATCTTTTTACTCGAGACTTCTCTGCCCGATCCTCTGTATAGTGCTTTTACACCTTCTAGACACTTAAAGCACTTTACATGAAGGAACCATAGACGCTGAGGGCGAAGAGGGTTAAGTGTCTTACCCAAGGACACAACAACAGTATTCCTTTGTGGGAGCTGGAACCGCACCACTCCTGTCACCCTCACCCCCAACCGAGCTACTGTTATTCTTTTGGAGGAATACATTTGAATGGCAATGATTCTGTATTGCTTATTTTCAGGAAAATATTGTTGGAAGAGATTTTTATTTGTTGTTAATAAGACAACATAAAATTGAATCGGAATCAGAAAATTTGTGAGATTTTTATTTTTTATTTTTGTCAAATCGCTCAACCGTAAATCAAGAACCTCTCAGTTGTTTCTAGCACGTGATTGGTCATATATCCTCTTCTGTCTCCTTTTGTTTGCACTTCCTCCTAAGCCTCTATGTACTCTGAAAGCCAACATGAGTGGTCAGACATGATCCTTAAACCCGGGTTGTGTTCTGTGCTGTACAGGGGGACTCACATGTGAGTCTCTTTGTGCGTGTGTGTGTGATGAATGGGTGGGTGCCAGGCGGCGTTCCCTCGGTGGCCTTGGATCAATCTGCTTATCTGTTAGCTGCCAGCACTGCCAGTGATTAACGAGCAGCTCTCCACTAGGCACATCCTTATTCATTACTGCACACATCACACACGTGCCCACATATACACGCACACAATCACACACTCACTCACACACTCACACACTAGAGGGGGGCTAGACATCCTTTTCCATTATGTTGGCCGTCCAGATTGGGGACAGCTCAGCGTTGGGGTTGAGGAGGGAGATGGATGGGTGCGGCATAAACAGAGAGCCGCACATGAATCTCTCCCCTTTCATTTCTAAATTTCTCTCTTTTTTCTGCCACTGACCATCTCCACTGAGTTTGGTGACCTCCTTACTTCTTGAGACTGTGATCAGTCCCTAAGCACTTGACCTACTCAGAGCTGAAGTCTCAACAGAGCCGTTGGAGTTGCCTGTTTTGGAGACCCAGGACACCATAAGTCTCTTTCTCATCGGACCCCATCACGGCAGACAGGAGCGTCCCAGAGGTGGGGTTAAGGAGGGGTGAGGCTGTTACCAGTGGCGACAGGGGTGGCGCAGTAACTCAACAAGACAGATGTGTCTTCTTAGAAATGCAGCTTCAGAGGCAGGTGTGATCCCGAAGGTGGAAACTCAAAGGTCTATTTTTAATCAACTTTCAAACTTAACTATGAATCAACCAATCCATTTGAAAGCCTGTTAAAAAAATGTGCAGCTTGTGAACAGATTGTTCCATTAGGGTTTGCCTAAAGGAACTTGCAGACTCACTCCTGTATATTTTTAGTACAGATACTTCCACAAAAATGATAATGATGCCGTGTTTTGGTCCCTCTCATGGGGTCTATGCCACTTCCAATTTCCCTCCAGCTCTACAGAAGCAGAACAGCTTTACACTGTTAAATGATTTTCTGAAATCTCAATGCTCAAAAAAGAGGTTTAAAAGTGGTGGAACAGAACACACTGGTGCTGCTTTGTTTGCTTGAGCCTGTCCTGGTGGTTCATTTTTGTTCTCAAAGAAGTAAAATGCAATAGTTCATTCAGTATATGACCCATATTCCCAGCTCTATTGCCTTATATGGATTTAAAGCAAAAATGTTACACCAAAACAGAATGCAACAACTTTCAGCTGACTGTCAAAGACACATAAATTCTGATTTATGTAGTTTTGTCTCTTCACTAGAAGCAATTAATTGACATGTTTATGCCATGAAAAATACTGTTTTTGTTATTTGCTTGGTTACATTATATGTGGATAATGCCAAAATGAGCCAGAACTGCATGTACTCAAGTGACACACTTGTTACATGCACATACATTTCCCCAATTTTATTGTGCAACAAAAATGAACAAGTCTCTTGAACTTTGACAAAACTGCTCCCCCTTTGTACTTCACTTTTACTCCTTTCAAATGGAGTAAGCTTCAGAGCTAACAAGATTAAAGTTAGCACCAAGAAGCTGTTACCAAGTCCAACTTATAACACTCACCCCCACATACACACCGAACGCCAAGTTCTGGGTGCTCCACAACTTCAACAGTCTACCACTGTGGCACCACCAGTAAAAACCTGCAAATGAGGTGTGGGCGGAAGAGAGGAGAGAGAGGAGGGTACATTTAAATGGGTCTTATTTACCACAAGCCTCCAATTAAAAGACCCAGCAAGAGCAGAGACAACGTGACAGGCAGATGGGATGTTTGAGAAAACAGGGATTAAAGATTCCATCACCCAAATTCTTTCACTTTTTGTGGCAGGCTAAAGATGATATTTATTCAAGTCGGACTTAAATATGCAAGCAAGTGCACAGATGAAGAACGACAGTGTCAACAGGATTACCATAGGCAGTTCTTTGGCTTAGCTCTTTCTTCCAGTCTGTCTCCTGGTCTTTTGTCTAGCTTTTAATGCACTCCGGTTGATGTTGTATTGGCAGTGAGTGTGTGTGTAAGGGAGATAGACAGGGGAGATAGGGAAGTCCTGGCAGCTCAGCTTTGATCTCATTTTTTGGCAACGCAACTTCAGATGACCTCGGTGGCAGGTACGTCTCCGGAGCTCTTACCGAACCTCAATTTGCATCAGGAACAGACAGCAGCAGTACAGCTTTCTCCTTATTTAAGTTATACGAGCTAAAATTGGAGCTCAAATTGGTGCTTTCACGGTATGGGGTTTCTATTTAGCCGTGTAGTGACCAGTACGATATGTCTGAAGGTAAAAGACGTTTTTACTGAGATATGTACTGCCTTTGCACTTGTACGGCCCCCTGAAGATGTGGCACTTCCTAACTGCTATCTTAACAGTAAGGTGTGAATGTGCTGAATGTTGGCAGTGAGTGTTGATGTGTCTTGAGAGATCACAGTGGAGGGCACTCAAGTCTTTGGACAGTGGGAAAAACAACCCAAGAAACTGTTAAGATGCAAACTGAAGAGGACATGAAAACTACACAGAAATTTAGAGTTGGCTGACAATAATTTGGACAATCTAATTCGAGAGACGCTAACCACTCTGTCAACGTGCCACAGTATATTGTATGGGGCCTGGTGATATGGACAAAATGTATGCCTCCATATAGTTTTGTTTTTTTTTGGTTTTTTTTATAATAGTATACAATACATCTACTTTGCCTCTCGTCGTCATGGAGATGTTATTGCTTTGCCTGTAATGTTCCACAATATGGCATGAAATTTCATCATTTTTATAAAGACAAGAATATGATACCAAGTTACGGGTCAGATCTGCAGAAAGACGAGCCATCTCACAGCACCCAGTAAGGCATTTGTTGCAATAAAATAAATGCAAGAGAGCTTAATGCCATACGGTTAAACATGCCAGGCAAAGTAATAACATATCCACGGAGACAAGCAGGTGGCAAAGCCTACACCAGAAAAGTTAGTTAGTTAGTGCACGTTTAAACAGAGAGACAATGCAGACCCACTTAGCATCCATGTAAGTGTTCAAGGGTACTCTGAAAGGTTGTTTTAAAATCCCAGACACACCAATTAGCCATCCAGCCTGCTGTTGCCAAGTACACTGTTCACTTGTAGCTTTCCAGCCATATTGACTTGTAATGAGAAGCTTGAAAGCGTTTGCCAGTACAAAATGGAGAATTCTGTAAAAGTGGATTTGGTCTTTTTTGTTTAACAAGCCATAATCTCATCCTTCAACCAGGTGATATCTGCAAGTTGAACAGCGGTGTTAAGCGTGTGTTAATATGAGCACTTCATAACCCTGTCATGGCATAGCTGTGAAGTGGCAAGAACATTTCAGGAGACTTCATCATGAAGCTTGAGATAAGGCCAAGGGTTTGTAGCGCTGTCGATAAAACAAAGTGCTAATATTTTATTGAGTTTTTTTTTTTTTTTTTTTTTCTTTACTACATAATCCTATATATCTTGCTTTATATGTTTGATGTCTTTTGATGTCTTCCATATGTATCCAAAATGTAGAAAGTAGTAAAAATAAAGAAACAAAACATTGAATGAGAGGGCGTGTTCAAACCTTTGATAGTATATATGTGTTTTGTTGAATATCCTTGAAACAGCTTTTCAGAATTACTTTTCAATTCATTTTCTGACTATTGAAGTCATTTCCTTGCCTATAATATACCACAGCGTTGCATAAAATCATAGACTGTATATATAAATGGACTTAACTAACCTACTAGCACCCGCTGTTCAAATAGAAAGTGATCATGGGCTGCACTTCCGGCTCCATCGACTCTTGCTCCAATTCACTTTACATTAGAAAGCTGTCAGGCTCATCGTTTTAGTCTTAAAAGGTTCATATTGACCCGCTCTACGTGATCCTGGTATTTTTATTTTGCTATAGTGTCCGTAACTCAAGATGTGAACATTAATAAGAGACAAATCAGCTTTCTTTGCTTTCTTTTCTTCGTCCCCTTCTAAACCAGCCATGCAGGCGGGAAGGGGCGTTACCTACCACAGCTTCACTCCAGATTGGCTCTTTGGTTGCTATGATACTCGTAGCCGGAATTCCAAATATGAAGACAAATTTATCCCATAACCGCTAGCCTTGAGTTTCACTTGACTGGAGCCGAACTCCATGGGTGCCGTCAGGTTCACTTAGTCCACTTCTTTATACAGTCTATGCTTAAAACTGATGTATGCATTGAGAATGTTCCGAAGTATGGTTTTAACTTTCTTTTTCCATGGAATTATGCAGTTGACTTTCCATACTACATACATGACTTCAATAGTACCTCCCAACATAAAATTAAAGCCACATAACATGCTCTGCTTTGGATGAGTGTAAAAAAGTGTAAAAAAAAAAACAAACACTTTTTATTATAGATTAGGGAAGAGTTTTCCACAAGTATTATGAACAAAATTAGAAAATGGAGTTGTGTTAAGAGCTGAATATTTGATGTTTATTTTGCCGTTTAATGAACACTGGCAAGTTTGAGTTAATCTTGGCCATTTCATTAAATATTTGAGCTTTTGAAACTATATGGTAAATCTAAGTGAAATACTAAAAATACTAAGATATAATATGTATTTAATTAATCACTTGTGTTCATTGTGAGATATAAAATGGTACGTCTCTTTTGGAGGGAAGAAGTTCAGTGACAAAGACAGAAGCTAGGTGCACCATTATGTTATTGAAGGCATTCATCTTGAGGTAGCGTCTCGAGCAGTGCTGCCATTGAGAAAGTTGCTATCTGGGACACTGGCCATGGTCTGATTGGAAAGCCAATTCAGAAATGGGGCAGTGGGGTCAGTGGGGACAGAGGGAATGTGGGCGCTCAATTTTTTAAACCTTCAAAATGGGACTTGTATATTTGTTCTGCAAAGTCAATGACAGATCAGAAACAACACATTTTTAAAAGAAATTATAAATGTCCAATGAAGCTGTTGCATTTTTGAGGTTAACAGAAATAACTATCATCAAGTAAAGCATAATGAGTAATGAGAGGTGGTTAAAATGGGGGCAGTCATTTGAAATCTGGGACATATTTGTTTAACAGAGACAGACAAGGAAGTGGAGCATTCAGGGACACAGTGTAACCCTAAAAAAATAAAGAGCCCATTATTACTCAATTTTAATTGCTGGGTTCATATGACATAATAATATTATTTAGAATAGTGCCTGGAAACTGAAGGTCCAATTATAATTTCCATGGCATTTTGTGCAGGTTCAAGGGTCTATTCACTGATAATCAACATTTCATTTACTGTATATACCATACATTTCAGACTATTGAGCGCACCTGAATATAGGCTGCACCAGTAAAAGAAAATACATTTTGTACATATATAAGCTGCACTTGAATATAAGCCACAGGTTTTCATAAGATAAGATAAGATATGCCTTTATTAGTCCCACAGTGGGGAAATTCCAGTATTGCACCGCACAGTTAAAGAACAGAAGGAAAATGGTACATGCAATAAAACAAGATAATAGATAGTTTAAAATAATTTTAAAAATATACTTAAAAATAAACTAAAAATAGACTCTAATATAACATCTTCGTAAAGTGACTTAAGTTTTGCACATAGGTGTGGATGAATGACACATGTTCAGTGTTAACAGTGTTCATTGTACAGTCTGACAGCAGCAGGAAGGAAAGACCTGTGAAACCTCTCCTTCACACAGCGAGGGTGAATCAGTCTGTCACTGAAGCTGCTCTCCAGGACAGACAGAACATCCTGCAGGGGGTGAGACTCATAGCCCAGCATAGATATGACCTTAGCCAGGACCCTCCTGTCCCCCACCTCCTGCACTGAGTCCAGAGGACAGCCCAGGACGGCGCTGGACTTCTTGATGACCTTGTCCAGCTTCTTCCTCTCCCTCTCTGTGATGCTGCTGCTCCAGCAGACCACACCGTACAGGATGGCTGATGCCACCACAGAGTCATAGAAGGTCTTCAGGAGTGGCCCTCTCACTCCAAAAGACCTGAGTCTCCTCAGGAGATAGAGCCTGCTCTGGCCCTTCCTGTTTGTTGTTCAGATGAACACCCAGGTACTTGTATGAGTCCACTCTCTCAATGTCCCTTCCCTGAATGTTCACTGAGGGGGCAGTAGAGTGGCGTCTGCGGAAGTCGTTGTAACATGTTGTAACATGAGATATTTACACAGAAAGACATTACACAGAGGTTTTTGAGTTTTAATTTGAGTTTTAATTTAAAACACACTTTTTTCAAACTGTACCTGAAAGTCGGCAGTACAGCACGAACACGGCATCAACAGGGGATGAACATACTTGCACGTTTACAAAATAAAATAACGCCAACACGGGCCATCTGCATTTATTTCCTCTGAAAGCTTTTATTGTCTTTTTACATCTGTTTTTCTAAGTTCTTCCTGCTACTGCCTCCAACGTCGCACCATCAGTTCATTAATGTCAAGCTTATGTGCAGTGGCTCTATTTCCTACTTTGAGGCCGGATCGATTGCCTTTATCTTAAAAGCTGCATCATATGCATTTCTTTGTGTGTGTTCCATGATGATGGTGTGTGCATGACAGGCAAAATGACAGTTAAAAATCAAAACTAGTGTATTCTTCAGAGCATAATCTTTCCCCACATCTGTCTTACTATTGTGTTTATTTTTAGACAGTGCCCCCCGGTGGCTGTTAGCCTGTAAAAATCTATAAATTAGTCGCAGTATAGGTCACAGGGTTCCAAGTGTGGGGAAAAAGTAACAGCTTATAATTCAAAATGTATGGTACATTTTCAGGAAAATGAACTCTTCTTCTCCACCTTGGCGTATGACATGATCACACGTATGAAAATCACTGATCAAATGAACACTTGACATTAGAGCGTATTGTTTGGTAGTGCAATGGGGTTCATCTGGTCTTTGGTTGATTTATTTGAATAGATTATTTTTCTCAGACCAAGGTTTAGTTTGTTTCTATACCTGACAGTTTCAGCTGCTCACTATTGGTCTTCCTCAGAGTGGTCACGTGATGTTGGTGTGATGTATGCAGTCTGATTTAAACAGGTTTTGGTGCTGGTGCAGGACAACAGCGCAATCTGCTGTCCAGCTTCTTCAGGACAGTATCCCAGGTGTGTGTGAGTAAAAAAGACCCTCTTGTCCTGGTTTAAAGGGACAAAGGAGCAGATGGCACTGTCCTTCTGCCTCCACCAGTAGGAAGACAGCGCCAAAACCTGTTTAAATCAGCTGACCAGACATGTCACAGCATCACATGACCACTCTGAGGAAGAGCAGTAGTGAGCCGTCCAAACTGTCAGGTATGAAAACAAACTAAACCAATAAGATTTAAATAATGCGAGATAATCCCAGTCAACCATTTTTAAATAGATTTTTAGTTGCAACAAATAGATAGAAGGTACCAATATTTAGGCAAGTTTATTTATTTATTTAAGTTTATTTATATAGCACAATTCAAACACAAAGTCATTCAAAGTCCTTTACAGAATATGAAAGACATTAAAATCACAATACAACACATCAAAACATAAATAATCATTATAAAATGAACATTAAAAGAGGAGAATGCAGAATAAAACCTTTTAGTCATATGCACCGCTAAACAGAAACATTTTAAGCCTGTATTTAAACATTGTCAAAGTAGAGGCCTGTCTCACATCTTCAGGAAGACTGTTCCAGGTTTTAGCTGCTTAAATGAAATGCTGATGCTCCATGTTTAGTCCTGACTCTTGGCACCAGCACGAGGCCGGTCCCTGAGGTCCTCAGAGTGTGAGATGGTTCATATGGCACTAACATGTTGGAGATGTACTTTGGTGCTAGGCCACGGAGAGACTTGTTCACAAGCAGAGCTGCTTTAAAGTCTATTTTCTAAGCCATAGGAGCCGGTGCAGAGACCTGAGCACAAGACTTTTGTGCTTGTAGCCATTAAAGGGACTATTTCACCCTTTCACATCTCAAATCTTATTGTATTACAACAAAAATACCTCAAATCTCCCACTTTTGCAAAAAAAAGTACTCACTTGACTGCTTTGAAGATACTTCAGTACTATATAAATGTAACCATTGAGTTAGTTTGTCTTCCAAACAGAGCTGTAATGAAATCTGAAAATCAGGGGTAAAAAAAACTTGTAAAAGATTGTATCAGAAAGCATATCTTGCATAGAACTTGTCCGTCGAAAGTCACTTATCAGATGTTAGACAGTTTGCAGTGACATTCATAAATAGAAGTCCTTTTTGGAATTTTTGCAATCTTAAGCCACAGAACAGATCCCCCTCCAGCTTCTGTTCCTCACACCAAACTTGTGTGCACTCGGACCACTGGCCTCTGTCGCGGTCAGAGCAGAGGCCATGTTTTCCCCAGTGAGAAGAGAAGATTTCCTCTCCCAATCTCCAGCGTACAACCCCCTCACCCAGGCTCACAGAGTGCCCTCGCAGCCCGTGTCCGTGTCTGTCTGCCCCTCTGCTGCACTCACTAATGCGTCTAACCTTTTCATTGTAAGCGAGCAGCACACATCACACTGGAGTTATTAACCTCCGCCTCACTGTCTATACCCAGGGCGTAATTGCAGCCGATCCCATGTTACGTCTCAGTCTAATAAAGATTACATGTGTGGAGCAAAAGGGACAAAGTGTTCACTAGATTCAAACAGATTACTCATTTGTGCCCATCTGCATGTGGATGTGATTTGTGAGCTGGAGCATAGGCCTACACTAGACATGACGATGACATTTCCCTGATGTAAGAATCTTGATTGGAGAAAAAAGAGAAAATGGGAAAAATGTTTTAACAAATTCACTTGAGAATTTTTTTTTTTTTTTTTTACAGCCATAACTAAAATACTGTGGCATCTCTCGTGGTACTACTAGCGTCCATACTAATAAATGCTAAATGGTAAATGATTACATCTTTATACAGTCCTTTTCCTCCTTCATGGCACTCACAGCGCTTTATATCAAGGAACCACTCATCCATTCACACTCACATTCATACACCAGTGTACACAGACACTGAGGACGAGGCAGGTAAAGGGTCCAGCCTAAGGACATAACAGGATTCATCTGTGGGACCTGGAATCTTACTTCAAAACAGGGGTTCAGTGGTTTTGACTGCTCAGTCGATGATGTTTATGTCGAGAGCGGGATTCGAAATTTGAACCTTCAGATCAGTGGACAAAGTACCAACTGGGCTACTGACATACTAGCCCTAACCTTTGAGCATAACTACCATCATGTTTTTAATCAGTCGAGAAAGGGAGGACATGGGAAAAATCTTGAATAATATTGACTATTTTTTTTTTTTTGTTTTAATACTACTACTACTACTACTGCTACTACTTTTGATGTCAGTACCACCGCTTACTACATGTCAGTACCACCGCTTACTACAGCTGCTACTATTATTCCCATCTGCAACTACTACTACTATAAAATATAAAAACCTCTGACGCTGTTTCTGCTCGCTCCCACTTGTTGCCACGGGACAGGGTTACTCAGCTAGAACTAAACTAATACACACATTGTATTAGCCATTTCAGGACTAATGAAGCAAAGAAGCAAGATACAAGTTCATTGTAAAAGTACAATGAACAGGACATTGAAAACAAGATATTTAAAAGGAAATATTTTTGTAAAACATGTGCGCTCATAAAAGGATTGGGATTTGAAATGAAAAGGCCTTTGTTCTTGTGTTGCAGTTGGATGGTTACTACTCACTGAAAAAGCAAAGGAATCCCTCATGCTGTTTATAATTTGATGTCTATGGTATTGTACTTACAGAGTAGACCATTGTTCGAATTATTTTTTTTAACAGCAGAATCTTACAAAAAAAAACACTGAAAGTTGTAGGTGGCATCTGTTTTTTGTCCACTGGGCCATGTTATAGGTCAGATCCATGGAGAAGGGATTCTGCTCTTTGCAACAATGTAGTTTTTTTCAATGTATTTTTGAGAGATAAAAAAACATGCACAAATTATTTATAATAAATAATAACACTGCTGAACATTCTAGGCAAAGAAGTGACATCTCCATGACGACATGCACCAGCACAGTGCACCTGCCATTACTGTTTAATTAGGTTTATTGGCCTTTCGTTCAACATGTCTGTATTTATAATTGCAAATATAAATGTGTGAGTTTCATTAATTGAACGCTGATGATTTTAATTATGCTACAGTAGAAAATTTCAAGTAATTCTTAAACGTCAGTTTAATATATTTATGTCAATCTTAAATTCATTTAATGCAATAGCCCACTCATTACATTTATTCAACAAAAAGCAAACTTATTACCAGCTTATTTAAGTGAGATATACACATTTTCCAGTTGAAAGGCCCATCATTCAAAAGTTCAAGTTGAGTTTGATTATTTAAATTGAGTGCTTTTTCTAATGACAGCGTGGGTGGGAGTTGAATAGACTGTGACCAAACTAACTCTACACATTGCAATTACCCAAAATGCATTCACACGCTGCAGCATGTCTCACCACCATAAACAACATCTTATTAGATACGAAGAAACATCATTAAAATAAAACCAGCTTCTCGCAAATATGAATGACTCTGTAGTTATTCAAATGCATTAATTAACACTGATACAAAATATCTAAATCTAAAACAAAACCACAAAAATAAACGGAAATTATTGAACATATTGAACACTATAGCCGATAGCAGAATTTCTCACTCGCAAATTAGTCCAGTAATGTTCAAGCAAACTCAACGAAGTCACAGAGTAGCCCTTTCAAGATTGAGAGTAAATTAAAACCAAAAGTATCAGACCTTGACCAGGAAATTAAACTTTACAAAAGGAAAAAAGAAAAAGTCTGGTCCAATTTTGCCACTCACATTACCGAATGCCAAACTGGTGGCCCAAATAATAGACCTTGCATGAAGGACAGGAGAAAGGTGGGAGGCGATTCAAAAGACCAAAATGACCAATGTCATAGCTTTAATTGAATTTTGTTTTTCAACTTTTGTCAGTTTTTTTGTTTTTTTCTTTTTAAAGTTAAAACATGTAATTACAGTTCATTGTTTAAACAAAATTCTCAAGGATCCATCAATGACCGTGGAAAACATCTTAATCTTGTGACATACTACACAATACAAAGAGGTGGAGGATTATTTAAGCGTTTACCACTCGAGAACTGCTGGGTTTTAGTTGACAACACAACATTTATAGGACAATATTATTTAATACAGATGGGGGACAGCTAAAATGATTAGAGTTAAGATGCAGATTTGTGTTGTAATACAGTGAGTTCTTGGGTCTGGTCACTAATAGAAATGATCAGGTTCAACATTTGTGCATTTATCTTTTGGATATTTAATGGCGAAGTACAATGTAATCAATAGAGAAAACTGTCTCTCACCCCATATCTTCACATTCTTTAATCTGAAAGCTACCAATTGAGCAAAGTAAAGTAACCACCATCACAAACCTTTATATATCCTCAGTATTCTGGGATTCTGGGATCACATACTTAAGACTTGATGTGGCTGCTTTGTATTATTTGTACATATTAAGGTCCTATATTACACAAAATGGTCTCTTGGCAGATTTAAGCCATGTTATAATGTAGTTACCTTGTCAAATACATTCCTGGAGTGGTGTTTCGTTTCATTCACTGATGTTTGAGTAA
Organism: Periophthalmus magnuspinnatus; assembly: GCF_009829125.3. Lineage (NCBI taxonomy): Eukaryota > Metazoa > Chordata > Actinopteri > Gobiiformes > Gobiidae > Periophthalmus > Periophthalmus magnuspinnatus. Next base: position 14,497,465 of record NC_047126.1, read on the forward strand.
CTCTTTATAATGAGTCTGTCTACATCTCCACAGCTCAAAATGCTCTGTTCCACCTTGTGATGTCAGGTAGTTTTCGAGTTAACAGCTGCTTTTTACCTTCAGTTCAGTAGAGATTGACCATTCTAGGGCTGAAATTATCCAGATGATTCGAATGAAGGTGTATGGAGTTTAAAAACACAGTGGAGAACTTCCTGTATTACCACATAACATCACAAGGTGGAACAGAGCATTTTCAGTTTGAGAGAAGAACTCAGCCTAAATACACAGGTTTTTGTGTTAAACGTGTTTGAGGGGTGTGGTGCATTACACAGCTTCACTCCGCACTGGCTATGATACTGCAAATACGCAACTATAACAGTCTATGGCTTCCTCCAATCCAATACTAACTCGGCCAAATATTTGTATTTATTTATTTATGTGTTTATTTATTATTTTATTTCATTTTGTTTTATATTATTATTATTATTATTATTATTATTATTATTATTATTATTATTATTATTTTATTATTATTTTATTATTATTGTTTTATTATTATTATTTGTTTCTTTTTAAATTTATTTATTTTTATTTTATTTTATGACAAAACAACAAAAAAAGAGGACACTGGACATAACAATGCAGGCCATATCTTGCATAGCGTCTGAGATCAAACCTGCATCCTCAAGTCAGTATGTGTGTATTAAATAATAATACAACATCTGTAAATAAATATACATGCTGCAGTCTGTAGAACAAACTAATTACCACAGTCTTGTAGTTTTGACTGCAGCTCTATATTGAGTGGATACATCCTGGTTAGTATGCCTCTGTGTTGTTGCTGCCATATCTGTTACATTGACAGAGAGCTGACAATATAATTATGTCCCCTGTGGGAGCTGACTGCTGGTGATGAGGAGGCATTGCAGCGATATGTGATGCAGATGGTGATGAGAAAGTGCGGCACGAGTGTTAGCCTCTCTGTGTGTCTTTATGGTCAAGTTCATGAATAAACATTTCACGAGATTTTCACCCACATAATCTGTTGACGCAAACGGCTCCTCTGAGATTTCACTATTGTGTTGTGTGATTAATTGCAGCGTTTGGTGTCATTCGCATCTTTATCTCAAGGTTACAGAGTGATAGGACAACAGAGATTAGCCGACAGGGCAAACAACGTGATTACCAACGTGGAGTATTTAGTGTAAAGCTCTACTTATTAAAGTTTGCATTAGAAGATTGTGTCCATTTGAATTCAGACTAAATGATTCTTTCAAGAGATACAGAATGACCTAGTGGTTTAATCATAGCACACATCGTAGGCTCTCATTGGCTGAATGTCTCTCCTGACTTGGCACCACAATTTCACAAATGCTGCCCTGTCCAATACGGCAGGGGTTCCCACACTTTTCATACCGGGAGCCCCAAAATAAATAGCAACTCAACTGGTCCAGAACCCCCATCGCAAAATGAACCAGCCATCTGTTAATCAGGTTTATTTGTGTTTATATGAGCAGTTTATTGTGTTATTTGAGTGAATAAACACATATATATATACTGATAAAATGTGTTTAAATCATAGGCTGTATAAAGAAGTAGACTAAGAGAGTGTGACGTCATTAGTGTTTAGCTTTAGTCAAATGAAGCTCATCGAATCTAGCCGTTACAGGGACGCAGTTGAAGCCAAGTTCCATATTTGAAATTCCAACTGTGAATATCATAGCAACCAAAGAGCCAATCTGGAACGAGCATGTTGAAGGTAACACCCCCTTTCCGCCAGCACTGCTAGTTTACACAGAGAGGGTGCTTAGAAACGCTGTCAATCAAACCTGTTGCTAACGCCTGATTTGTTATTAATGTTCATATCTTGACTTATGGGCACAATAGTGAAATAAAAATACCAGGATTATGTAGAGCAGCTTAGTACGAACATTTTGAGACCAAAATGATGAGGCTCACTGCAGCATTTACAGAGAGAGGGGCGACAGTTTTTCAGTGTAAAGTGAATTGGAGCCAGTCGATGGAGCACACCTATGCTCAATTCCTATTTGGAACATGGCGGTTAGCTGTGTCTTTCAAGTCATCCAGTGGCCCCCATTTTGAGAACCTCTGCAATAAAGCCTTTATCAATTTAACCAAAATATTTTTAAAGAAAAATAAAAATTCAAAGGATTAAAACTACTTTAAATGTCCTATATTACACAAACTTCTCTTTAAAATTCACTTTAAACCATGTTAGAATGGTGTTACCTTCTAAAAAAAAACATATCTGGACTTGTGTTTTGTTTCATTCACACATGTTTGAGTAATCGTTTTATTATTAATCTGTCTACATCTCCAACGCTCAAAATGCCTCTACATGAAAATGACATGACATTCACCTCGTGATGTCATGTGCATGGAGTTTAAAAACACAGTGGAGCACTTCTTGTATCATCGCATGACATCACAAGGTGGAACAGAGTGTTTTCTGTTTGAAGAACGTAGCCTAGATTTGCAGGGTTTGTGTGTTAAATGTGTGAATGAAACAAAACACAACTCCAGGTCGGTTTGTGATGAGGAAACAACATTATAGATCTGAGAATAGCATGATATAGGCCCTTAAGAAATCGTGCTGCCATGCTATTTTTAACATAACATTAACATTATAACATTACCACTTACTACAAATTCTATCACTACTACTGCTAGTAATACAATTAAATATTACAATACCCAGTGTCAGTACTGCTACTTCTACTAGTTCTGTCTCAGAAGTGATGACAGCTACTGACTTCAGTGTATTCTATCTGCTGCCATTTTTGTACTATTTCCCAATAACAAAATTACAGGGAATGTTATATGAATTTCATGAGTCAAAGTATCGTGTTGCAATGTCAAATGGAAGATATGCAGATTAAACGCAGACAGACGTGGTGTGAGGGAGCAAGAGAAACCCGCCTCTGCCTGTCTGCATGAGCGACACAGATCAGAGCTGCAGAAATGTCACTTAGCGTGGCATTAGCCGGCGTTCTCATCTCGCTCACATCACAGATCCAGGGAGGAGACTTTTAAAGAGACTTTTAAAGTTCCTGGAGGCTGCATTTGCCTTTGAAATCACACCATCACTCATTTTTTTTATCTGCGCTAAACATGTAAAACACGTCCCGGGCTCGATGTCGGGGAAATGAAAAGAAGCGGCTGAGATTTCTGCAAATGTGAACTTTGAAATTTCTCCAGTTGAAAGTAGTATAGAGTTTCATTAGATTTTTTTTTTTTGTTTAGTTTTTTTTTTTTTGAAACCCTGATTTTATGCCCTGAATGACTCACACTGTCTCATAGCAACATCTAAACTGTCCATATTCACTCCACCACACATCAGTTCTGTTTTCATTGGTTTGATTAAACTTTTAACATTATGTTCTTTTCCTTGAGTTTTGAAATCTACAACTTGTGATGGTGACCGTGATGGTTGTCTGAAAAGCTTGTCCAAAAAAAGCTGTGATTGGCATAATAACAGAAGACAGTACTGCACTGGTGGAAAGTAACAACGTAAAAGGAGTAAAGTACTGTGCTTAAGTATACTTTTGAGGTATCTGTACTTGACTTAAGTACATTTTACAGTGAATACTTTTTAGTTTTACTTCATTGCATTTCAGAACAGGTATCTGTACTCTCTATTCAACTACATTTTTTAAATGGGCTGAAAAGTAAAAGTATTTTTGAAATCTTTTGAGATCTGCTGAAAAGGCTGAGGGTTTATTTTTATCAACTTCACAATTTGATCAGACAAAAATATACAAATAAAAACAGCTCGGAAAAAATGATTGATTCAGGTGTTTTTGTTGAACACATTTCAGAACAGATGTCTATCAAAGGCCCTACATTTGAAGCTTTTTAAGACCTGAAAAACTGCACAAATACTTTTAGATTTTACTCTTTAAGTACATTTTTAACACAGGTACTTTAATACTTTTATTCAAGTAGATTTTTCCATGTGATACTTTTTTGAGTACTTCTTTCAGCACTGTAACACTGTTATGGACTGTGGGTTCTCATCTACAGGACTTAAACCACAACCTTCTCGCCAACGGGCAGACAGACTAACCATTCTTCCACTGTGCTACAATATAGAAGTCCTTTAAATGTCTTCATCAAATAGTTGAATGACCAACTAAACTGAGAAATGCAAAGCAGTGGAAGAGTCCTTACACATATGTTTTCATTTGTCTTTGCTGAGCTCGCTAAAATACTGAATTATTGACTTCACAAATGCGACTGGACTTACTGTGACTGCCACTATGCATTTGATTCAACTTAATAAACCCTTTGTTTAAGCGCAGTGCGTGTGGTCGTGTGTGTGTGTCTTATTTGTCAAGTTACATACACTGTAAAAGCATTGATGAACATGAATGAGTTTCCTTAACAAATGTGACTTCAGTAGAATCAGGGTTGTGCTATAAACTGTTTGCACTTACTGAGAGCGAAAAATGGAAAAAAGAAGAAAAAAATCATATAGGCAATCTCCTCAGCTCCTCGCCTCAGCTTCACACCTAAACATCACAGATCGCTTAGCAGACTTTGTTTTAATTAACATTTGTATGAGATGTGACAAAGAGACAGAGGTGATGGCACTCCAGTATAACACGTATATATGCAAATTGAAGCACACATTCTTTATATAGAAATTTCAAACACATGTAGAACTTTGCTAAACTATGGTCTGAAACTTGCTTCTATGACCAACATTATTACTCCATTATTACAGCAATTAAAACTATGTGTTGCATTTCTGTTCCTCTCCCAGACAGGAAGGAAGGTTACCATATTTATCAGTGATTTCTCATGAAAATACAATGCAATTACCCATCTATAGAATGAAACTCAGTAATTAGCATCCCTACTACTACTGTAACTATCCCTATATGCCAACCGTAGACTGTATATGTAAATGGACATAGCTAACCTGCCAGCCTCGCTCCAAAGTGGACGTGAGCATGGGCGCATTTCCAGCTCCATCGACTCCACTTTACCTTGGAAAACTGTCGCCCCTCTCTTAAGTAGCAAAACTGAGTACTTCTTTCAGCACTGCAACACTGTTATTGACTGTGGGTTCTCATCTACAGGATTTAAACTGCTGCTCTCAGGCTTGTCATTTTGGTCTTTTTTTTTTTTTTTTACCCGCTCTACATGATCCTGGTATTTTTATTTTGCTATTTTATCTGTAAATCAAGATATGAACATTAATAACAGACAAATCAGGTGCCTTCTTTCCCCGAGGTCGCTCCCGCAAGCATTAGCAATAGTTTTGATTGACAGCGTTGCTAAGCGCCCGGTGCCCGTTAAACCAGCGATGCGGCCGGGAAGGGGCCTTATCTTCAACAGCCTGGCTCCAGATTGGCTCTTTGGTTGCTATGATTAAAACTTATGATTGAAATTCCTAAAATCCAACTTGGCTCCAAATTCGCCCCGATGAGCTTCACGTGACTGGAGCTGAACGCTATGGGTGACGTCACACTCACTCAATCCACTTCTTTATGGTACTGCTGCTGCTGCTTACAATGTACCTAGATAACGCTATTGCTACAACTACAAACACACAAAAGTTGGTGCTAGTCCTCCTCTTATCATTCCCTATTAATAATTCCACCTTCCGAGTGCATGAGCGCCCCCTATACACAAAAAGAATCTGTACAGTCTTTTAAAGTGGTATGTGAGAATGTGACCAGCTCAGCTCCATGGAAAAAGATAAATTGGAAAAAAAAATCATTAACGTTTTCTGCACTTCAGGAGCCTTCGCACAAATTGAGTTTTTCAATCAAAATTATTGGCTGAGTGAAGTGCTGGCTGAAAATGAAAATGGTGGTTAATTGTACGTAGCATTTTGAGCTTCCATAAGTGGTGTCAGTGTTTTCTGGTGGAGTCCCGATCACCTTTGCTGCACTGGTCCCTGCCTCCATTAGGCCTGAATGGGCAGGGTCCTGATGGCTATTAACCCCTTAAAGCACAGTGGCCATCAGAGTGCTCTAATTCTAATGAGGGCCTATAGAATGTAATCGAGAAAAAGACTTCAAAGAAAAGTGGAAAAGGTAAAAAGGTTGTTGCAGTGGAAGAAGAAAACTAAAACAGAGAAATCTAATAATGTTTAGATATTATGGTAATTGTAATGGTAAATTAAATTGTACATCAAAAGCTGTAATAAATCAATAGCATATTCTCTAGATTACAGTATCGACCAGTCTCTGCAAAGCATTGTTTTAGAGTGAATGTGATGGGGGGTTATTAGGTTTGATTCTAAAATTGTATGTTTGTGTATTGTGGACTAACGTTTGGACATTAATTTGGTGAGAGAGACAGGAGTTTGAAGAGAAACGACCCCAAATGCTTTTCACAAGATACTGTTAATTTGCATAACGGTAATTGACTGCTAAGAAATGTCAAAGAAAAATAAAATAACAAATGAACGTGAAAATTATTGGTTTATTATCCTGACATGAGTGATTAGAGTTGCTGCATATGTATCTGCCGATTACTCCCGATGTACACTGATTAAAAGTACCCGTATAAATCCGGCCTTAGTTAGAGCACATCATGTTTTCACCACTTTATCAAGATCACAGCTTTTAAACTGTCAATATCAGTAAACATTATAGGTACAGGACTTTATAATGAAGTCTATTTTTCACAAACCCATTTTGATGATACAAGAAGGTGAAAAGTAAACCAGATGTCCAGATATTGCAGATTTAGGGCACGATCTACCTGTGCCAGGTAAGGGTTGTTAATGTTTAATTGGAGTGGTTTTAAGATCACTTATTGTAATTGTGAAGGTGTCATGATGTCAGTTTTCCCTGTCCTCCCGTGCTCTCTCCCCCTCCCCTACCTGTGTGTCTGGAGCTGGGTGGAGTGCCTGACTCCTCCCGTGCACACCTGGGGTGCATCAGCCTAATCACCACCACCTGCTGCTGAGTACAAGAAGGCTTGGCAGTCTACACTCGGTGCCAGACCGTCCGCGTGTAAAACGTGAATGTTTCTTGCTAAGCTTTGTTATATGGTACTTTCCTGCAAATGCTCATTTGGATTTATGCACCCTCCAGATTCCTGCCTCTACTCGCCCAGCTCCTGCCGCCACGTTCCCGTCCCGGTATCGCTTCCAGCTCGTCTTGTCTCCTGCTCGTCTCGTCTCCTGCTCGTCTCGTCTCCAGCTCGTCTCGTCTCCTGCTCGTCTCGTCTCCTGCTCGTCTCGTCTCCTGCTCGTCTCGTCTCCTGTCCGGTCCTGGTCTCTGGTTTGTCACCCGCTCCCCGCTCTGGTCTTCGTCTGATCCGCCTGCCCTGGTACCGCACCTGCTTCTATCCCCGTCCTGGTCCTGTCCTGCCCGCCTCTACCTGCACCGCACCCGCCTGACCCGTCTCCCGCTCCCCGGTTCCTGTACCTGCTCTTGTGACCTGTTTAAAGACTGCATTTTCACCGCTGTAAATAAACACTGTTAAAACTGCTCTGGTCTGCATCTTTTGGTCCTATCCGCACCGTTACGACAGAACGGTCTGGCCACTATGGACCAAGCAGGCTCAGATCCGGACCAGATGCGCCGCCTCACGCACTCTCACCCCGAGGCGGTGCTGGGTCAGCACGAACAATCCATTCGAACTCTATTGGAGCTAAATCAGACATTGTCCCAGCAGGTGGCACAGCTTAACCACCAGGTGGCCGCGCTCCTCGTCACCCCGCCTGCTGCAGCTGGAGCGCCACCATGCCTCCCGGAGCCGAGAGGCACGGATCCGGAGCCGTATGCTGGACAACCTCACCTCTGTCGCGGATTCCTGTTCCAGTGCGAGTTCATGTTCCAGCAATGCCCTTCTCGTTTCAGCTCGGGGGCCACCAAGATCCGATATATATGTGGATTACTCCGGGGCAGAGCTCTCCAGTGGGCAGAGGCGCGCCTAATGAAGACGTCTGTGGATAGCCTGGATTTTAATGAATTTGTGTCCACGTTTAAGCTGGTGTTTGACCACCCGCACTACCAGGACAATGCTGCCTCCCGGTTATTGACTCTCAGCCAGGGCTCCAGGACGGTAGCGGATTATTCCATTGAATTCTGGACACATGCGGCGGAGCTGGACTGGACGGACAGCGCGCTGCGGGCTGTGTTTGTGCGGGGCCTGAACGAGACTTTGAAAGATGAATTGGTTTCCCGGGACGAACCCCCCGACCTGCGGACCCTCATCTCCCTCACTCACCGTATAGACAACCGCCTACGGGCTCGTCGCCGAGAGAGACGCCGGTCACCGGCCCCGCCGGAGCCACGCGCTGCCCCGCCCCCGCCGGATGAGCCCATGCAACTCAACAGGACCCTTGTGTCGGCCGAGGAGCGTCAACGGAGGCGTCGTCTGGCCGGGGCTTGCCTCTACTGCGGTGAGCGCGGACATTATGTGGTCACTTGCCCAGTTCGGCCAAAAGGGGGGGCCCACCAGTAGCGCTGGGAGTACTGGTGGGCGAGCAACACATCCTGGACTCTTCTAATAGACTGCGGCTCAGCGCCACCCTGTGCGTTCGCACAGAGACCTTACGCGTTTCCGCCCTTATCGACTCCGGGGCTGAGAGGGACTTTATTGATGCCCAAGTCGCGGAGCAGCTCGGGGTCTACCTGGAGCCCCTCGAACGCCCCTTAAATGCCCAGGGGCTCAATGGACGTTTTCTGGGGCACATCACTCACATCACAGAACCTGTCACCGTGATTCTGTCCGGCAACCACCAAGAGAACCGTCAGTTTCATGTCCTGTCCTCCTCCGCTTCTCCTCTGGTCCTTGGTTACCCCTGGCTACGCGCCCACAACCCTGTTTTCGATTGGGCCAGGGGCGGAGTTTCGGGCTGGAGTCCCGATTGCCACGCCAAGTGCCTTCGGTCCGCCCTCCCTCCGGCCGGGAGGTCCGTTCCTGTCGCTGATCCGTCCCCAGACACCCCCAATCTGTCCTCGGTGCCTGCTGAATATCACGACCTGGGGGAGGTTTTTAGCAAGAGCAAGGCCCTCTCTTTACCGCCCCACCGCCCATATGACTGCGCCATTGACCTCCTGCCGGGTGCCCCACTACCATCTAGCAGGCTATATAACCTGTCTAAACCTGAACGCGAGTCAATGGAGGACTATATCCGTGGGTCCCTGGCTGCCGGAATCATCCGCCCGTCCACTTCACCCGTGGGAGCGGGGTTCTTCTTTGTGGCTAAGAAGGACAAATCCCTGCGGCCTTGCATTGATTACCGGGGTCTGAACAATATAACTGTAAAGAATAAATACCCGCTTCCCTTACTGGACTCGGCATTTACGCCCCTCCACGGTGCGACCATCTTCTCCAAGTTGGATTTGCGGAATGCGTACCACCTGGTGCGCATCAGGGAGGGAGACGAATGGAAGACGGCCTTCAAGACACCCCTGGGACATTTCGAATACTTGGTTATGCCCTTCGGTCTCACCAACGCCCCTGCCGTATTCCAAGCCCTCATCAATGATGTGCTCCGTGATTTCCTTAACCGATTCGTCTTTGTTTACTTGGATGACATCTTGATTTTCTCGCGGTCCCCCCAGGAGCATCACCAGCACGTTCGCCAGGTTCTCCAGCGCCTCCTCGAGAATAAACTGTTCGTGAAAGCTGAGAAATGCGAGTTTCACGCAGAGGAGGTCAGCTTTTTGGGCTTCATTGTGGGGCGGGGCCAAGTAAGAGCTGATCCTGAAAAGATCCAGGCTGTCACTGAGTGGCCCGTTCCTACCAGCCGGAGACAGCTCCAGAGATTTATCGGCTTTGCCAATTTTTATAGACGTTTCATCCGGGATTTTAGTAGGGTTATCTCGCCCTTAACTAAACTCACCTCTCCTGCTTTGCAGTTTGCCTGGTCTCCTGAGGCGCAGACAGCCTTCGAGAAGCTTAAGAGACTATTTACCTCCGCTCCCATCCTGCACCAGCCCGACCCTTCACGGCAATTCATCGTGGAGGTCGACGCCTCCGACTCGGGAGTGGGGGCCGTGCTTTCGCAGAGGTTCGACCCCCACAACCGCCTCTGTCCCTGCGCCTTCTTTTCCCGGCGATTGTCCTCGGCCGAGGTCAATTATGACGTGGGGGATCGGGAGCTCCTTGCCGTAAAGCTGGCCTTGGAGGAGTGGCGCCACTGGCTCGAAGGGGCGGAGCAACCATTCATCGTCTGGACCGACCATAAAAACTTGGAGTACATCCAGTCCGCCAGGCGCCTCAATCCCCGTCAAGCTCGTTGGTCCCTCTTCTTCAGCCGCTTCAACTTTCTCCTCACCTACCGCCCCGGATCTCGGAACGTCAAACCAGATGCCCTCTCCCGCCAGTTCGCCCTGGAGGATAGCCCGGTCACCGCAGAAACAATTATCCCCTCCTCGTGTGTGGTGGCCGCGGTCCATTGGGATATCGAGGACACCGTCCGAGAGGCCCAGACCAACGACCCCGACCCAGGTAACGGCCCTCCAGATAAACTGTTTGTTCCCGATTCTGTCCGGTCTCAGGTGCTCCAGTGGGTCCATGCCTCCCGTTTCGCCTGCCATCCTGGTGCCGGTCGCTCTCTCTCCCTCCTCAGGAGACGCTTCTGGTGGCCCACGATGGACACAGACACCCGGGCTTATGTCGCCGCCTGCCAGGTATGTGCTCGGGCCAAGGCCTCCCACTCACCCCCTTCTGGTCTCTTGCATCCTCTCCCAGTTCCTCGTCGCCCTTGGTCCCACATCGCCTTGGACTTCGTGACGGGCCTTCCCCCTTCCCAGGGGAACACGGTGGTTCTCACCATTGTGGACCGCTTCTCCAAGGCCGCCCATTTCGTTGCCCTGCCTAAGCTCCCCACAGCCAAAGAAACTGCCGACCAGCTGACCAGTCATGTCTTCCGACTCCACGGCATCCCGGTGGACATCGTGTCCGACAGAGGGACCCAATTCACCTCTCAGGTATGGCGGTCTTTCTGCAACAGTTTGGGGGCCACGGTTAGCCTCACGTCCGGGTTCCATCCACAATCTAATGGGCAGACGGAGCGGGCCAACCAAGACCTGGAGTCGGCCCTACGGTGCACAGCCTCCGCCAACCCCGCGACCTGGAGTACTCACCTGCCCTGGATAGAGTACGCTCACAACTCCCTCGTGAGTTCCGCCACTGGTATGTCTCCCTTCGAGGCATCGCTGGGATATCAACCCCCTCTCTTTCCCACGGAGGAGAGGGACCTCGCCGTCCCGTCTGTTCAGCGCCATCTCCAGCGCTGTCGCCGGATCTGGAAGAAGGCCAGGGCGGCCCTTCTTCGGGCTGGAGCGCGCACTAAGGCGACGGCCGATCGCCACCGTGTCCCGGCGCCCGTATACCAACCTGGCCAGATGGTTTGGCTCTCCGCCAAGACGGTCCCGCTGAAGACGGACTCCCGTAAGCTGTCCCCCCGATTCCTGGGACCGTTTAAGATCATGAGGATCATAAATCCATCGGCGGTGCGCCTCCAGTTACCCCCGTCTCTCCGGATTCATCCGACCTTTCACGTCTCCCAGGTTAAACCAGTCCGGACCAGCGACCTGTGCCCTCCGGCCGATCCCCCACCGCCCGCCCGAGTCATTGACGGCCACCCGGCGTTCACCGTCCGCCGCCTGATTGACGTTCGTCGCCGTGGTAGGGGCCTCCAGTACCTCGTCGATTGGGAGGGTTACGGTCCGGAGGAGCGATCCTGGGTGCCCAGGGCACGCATTCTGGACCCCGACATGGTGAGAGACTTCCACCGCGCTCATCCTGACAAGCCTGGGGGTCCACCAGGAGGTGGACCTTAGGGGGGGGGTACTGTCATGATGTCAGTTTTCCCTGTCCTCCCGTGCTCTCTCCCCCTCCCCTACCTGTGTGTCTGGAGCTGGGTGGAGTGCCTGACTCCTCCCGTGCACACCTGGGGTGCATCAGCCTAATCACCACCACCTGCTGCTGAGTACAAGAAGGCTTGGCAGTCTACACTCGGTGCCAGACCGTCCGCGTGTAAAACGTGAATGTTTCTTGCTAAGCTTTGTTATATGGTACTTTCCTGCAAATGCTCATTTGGATTTATGCACCCTCCAGATTCCTGCCTCTACTCGCCCAGCTCCTGCCGCCACGTTCCCGTCCCGGTATCGCTTCCAGCTCGTCTTGTCTCCTGCTCGTCTCGTCTCCTGCTCGTCTCGTCTCCAGCTCGTCTCGTCTCCTGCTCGTCTCGTCTCCTGCTCGTCTCGTCTCCTGCTCGTCTCGTCTCCTGTCCGGTCCTGGTCTCTGGTTTGTCACCCGCTCCCCGCTCTGGTCTTCGTCTGATCCGCCTGCCCTGGTACCGCACCTGCTTCTATCCCCGTCCTGGTCCTGTCCTGCCCGCCTCTACCTGCACCGCACCCGCCTGACCCGTCTCCCGCTCCCCGGTTCCTGTACCTGCTCTTGTGACCTGTTTAAAGACTGCATTTTCACCGCTGTAAATAAACACTGTTAAAACTGCTCTGGTCTGCATCTTTTGGTCCTATCCGCACCGTTACGACAGAAGGACATGATTGCAAACCAGATAGAGTTGAAAGAAGTTTTATCTGATCAGATGTATGAAGGTACAGACAGTAGGCACATGCATATTACATTACAAAGAAGCCTCCAGTACTTATACTCTGAGAAAGGTACTATCTATAGAAGGCTGGTCCTATAAGGACTTAAACTAATTTTACATACTGCCCCTGCAAGGTCATAAATGGGTAGACCATTGACTGTTACCAGAAGGTAGAAGACATCTCTGAAAAGAATGCTTGCAGAGGTTGTCACAGAACAAAAGTAGCAGGTGTCAGTGAGGGCATCTTAAAATAAGCATGTGTAGCATTCATACTGAGAAACAAGTTCACCTCAATGTTTGTAACACACACTATTCAACTCAAGGTTGAATAGTGTACCTCCAGCAACTGAGGTATCTCAGTTGCTGGAGTGTTTGTCCACTGACCCACAATCTGGTGGAGCTCCCACAGATGAATGCTGTTGTTGTGCCCTTGGGCAAGAAACTAAACCCACCACCCTCCAGTGCCCGTGTACACTGGTGTATGAATGGGTGTATGAATGTGTGAGTGGTTCCTTGATGTAAAGCTCTTAGAGTGCTTTGAAGGTGGAAAAGCACAATATAAAAATGTGACCTTTTACTGTAAACTTTTCATCCCATTTAATGCCACCAGAAAATTCCAAGCAGCCAAATTTTGTGGAACATTCCAGGCAAAACAGCTACAGTGATGAAAAATACATCCATATTAGACCCTCCACTCTCGGTGTAGTAATGAAATGTATGGGCAACTTTAAGGCCATTTATTTGAATAATTTGTTGCTATTTCTTATCATGTAAAAGTACTCATGAATTCATATTTTAATGCAAAACACTTTATAATGGTTGTGGAAAAAGGTTAATCATTTCCTTGAATTGGTTTTGCAACAGCAATTTTGGTTGACATTTTCGAATATGTTCTTTCTCAGTAAGTACTTCATAATCCATAAGCTCTACATCAACTTATTTGTCACTCATTTGCGAGAGGCAGCGAGGACGAGAGGCACGGAAACAGTGGCAGAAGAATGTGAGGAAACGGAAGCAAACACAGTAACTGCTGATGTTCCACTGTCAAAAGTTATAAACAATATAAACAGCACGAGACCCAGAGATTGATGGATATTTTGAAAAGATGGCTTGGGGATGGGCTTATTATGAGTGTGTATTGGTATAAACATGAACCCTGCAAACAGATACCTCATGACTGAGAAGAGGGCTCGACCTGGCCGTGCTCACACATCAATCACACCCTTGTTCTCTGAGTCAGTGCAAGTATCTAGCGTAGACCTTTCACCTTTGCCCCCACCCCTTCAAGCACCACACTGAGGACCAATAAGAGTCGAGTCCGCATCCAGAGGTCGGCCAAAAACATTTCCTTGTCAAGAGGTCAGTGGAGATTCGCACTTTCCCTGGTTTGACACTGCTGAATAATGTAGTGGTCTAGGGGAAACTGAGGTGCAAACATGATGCTCTGTGCTCCACCCAGGCCGACTAACACTTACAAACAGCTCCAGATATAAATAATGACATTTCCGTAGTCAACATAATTTCTGTCTAAATGTGATTAACGGCTAAAACAATTTGTACTAATCCACTTATCACACACTAGAGTCTCTCCATCTGTTTATCGCTAACACAGTCTTGTAATATATAGCCACATCGATGTAGACTAATTAGTTTTGGAGAATTGGAGTGTCGAGACTGGCATTTCACCATTTTGTTTATTGCGGTCTTAAGTGCTGGGTGAGAGGAAATCCCAGAATGCAATGCTGTCAAAGGAACAACTGTACTTTAGTCACAAGCCAAAGCAAAGTAAGTGCAGTCCATTCAGTTTGGACATTGGACATATGCAATTCAGCCAGTCATATTGCAAGTAATAAGAGCGTGACAATCAATCATGTACGATTTCAGATTTAAGTATAGACGATATAAAGAAATGCACTAAGGGAATGTCACCTATAGCATTCTGCTCCAGTCAAATGAAGCTCCTCAAGGCTAGAGCAGTTATAGGGGCAAATTTGGAGCTCAATTCCATATTAGGAATTCTGACTACTTGGAACGTGGCGGCTAGGTTAGCTATGTCCAATTATATATATACAGTCTATGGATGTAAGACGTATATGTTTTGCCCTGGAAATGACTGATTCAAACAAGGTAAACCTCACCAAATGTCAATTCTATTAAATAGGGGTTATTCTACTTCTATGAGATATTAACTGCTAACACATAACACATTTAGATCACAGTGTTACCTTTAGAAAACGATACTTTCACTGAAAATAATGTATTAATATGTTTTAAAAGTTTCACCTTCGTCGCTCAGAATCTCACCTCCCTTTGCTTCCAGCGTTATGTCACGCCCTCTTCACAACACAATCAGCATGCATCACGCTAATGACACTACTGCACATCATGTCAGGTTTGTCAAGTTATTGTGTAAAAGTTTTGTAGGAGAGAAGTGAAAATTGTGATGTGGGAGAATGGGTGATGTAAGCTTTGGGCTGAGCATTGGACAGAATCTTACAGCTAACTGTAGATGCCATCTGACACTTCTAGAGACATGTTTTTGATGAGGGAACAACATTATGACATGGTAGAAAGAAAAAAAAAAAAATCTATAATACCTGCTCCTTAAATTAGCAAGTTCTTTCGTCAAAGGAAATGAGAAAATGTAAACACTTCTCTGGGTACATAGTGATAATGAAATCTTTATGAATCATATAATAAACTTCCTACCTGCATGAGTTATTCATCAGCGTACATTATTCAACATCAGAATATCAAGGACTTGAAAAAACAGATCCAAAAAACAGATCCATCCAGAACTGACATATTTAAAAGTGTTGTAAATGTAAATGTTTATATGTTCATTAGGCCTACATTTGAACTCAGGTGATAGCACTGAGTATCTAATTTCCAGGGAAGTATACAGGATTTGTGTGCTCCATGAAATGAATAAAAAAAAAAAAAAAAAAAAAAAAATATATATATATATATATATATATATATATATATATATATATATATATATATGACCTGCTATATCTTTGATGCCATTATTTCCTGAATGTTAGATTTAAGAATATATAGTTCTTAGCTTTTATGCTAATTTTCATTCTAATCATTAAACTGTCAACAAACTGCAGCAAACACACTATTATATTAGTGTACTATTATTATATACACTATATTTTCAAACAAGGCTGTGATGTTACTCACTTATTCTCGACTGACTGACTGTCACCCTGTTTTTTCACAGTTTGCAATGTTTAGTGGCTAAAGCAATAGTAGCTCAGTTGGTGTGACAGTACCTCAGTTGGAGTGTTTGTCCACTGATCCGAAGGTTGGTGGTTCGAATCCCGCTCTTGACATAAACATCATTGGTACAGCAGTCCGATCCACTAACCCACAAGTTGCCGGTGCAATTCCAGCTCCCACAAATGAATGCCCTCTGTTCTTGTGCAAGACTCTTTTAACACCTCCACGACCCCAGTGTCTGCGTACACTGGTGTATGAATCTGTGTGTAAATGGGTGAGCAGTTTCTTGATATAAAGCACTTTTCCTTCTTCAAGGCACTCAAAGACCTTGAAGGTAGAAAAGTGCAATATGAAAAAAAAAATAAATGTGTGTATGTGTGTGTAAAGCCAACTCTCACACTGACAATGCATTAGAGCCACCTTATGAAACTGTACCACACTTAAGAATACACGCGTCTGGCTTACAAACCTCAAAAGGGCCCATACATAAAACAAACAATGCCACAAAACTGAAGCAAAAATTACTTTCTGACCGGTCCACTCTCAATGTTGTCCCAAAACGCCTCCTTTGTGAAGTTTGTGTTTCTTATATCTCACCGACTCTGTGTCTGTAATCTGCACTGTTCCAAAATGAAACTTCCTCTCTCATTTCACTTTACACTTTTCAACTCCTGTCCTCCATCTTGTTTGTGTTACCTCTGCTTCTCTTTTCCACTTCTCACCTCAGCGCTCCAATCGGCAGTCTCCCTCTCACACCCACTGGGGTTTTCATAGTGCTCCTCACTCTTCGTCTTTGCTACTTTATTTCGTTTCTCACTTGTAATGTCCTTGGTTTGATGTCCCAAAACCTTCCTATATAAAAAAAAAAAAAAAAAAAAAAAAAAAATTGATGAAATGAGTGAATGTGCAAAAGAAACAATAACATGGGTGTTTCTGCCAAGGAAAGCCCTGTTAAAATTGTACTACAGTGGATGAGAGCAGTTTTATGTGTGCTCACGTGTGTTTACTGCGTGTGTATACTAAAAGTGTGTCTGGAAATTATAGCTGCCCTTGAGATAGGAGTCAACCTTTGAAGCCTTCATAAGCGCCTTTGAAGTGGCCAAAAGTCTCGGTTAGACTTTTTCCTCTGTGTTGAGTCAGCGAAGACCTAGTTACAATGTTGTTTGCCTTTTGGACAATTCAGTTTTGGTGCTTGTCAGATTCTGTTTGTTATGAAAAGAGATTTTATGACAGCTGAAGAGATCGGAAACTTTGATGAGCTTGTGTCTTTGGTTAGTCAATACTGTGTTTCGTTGCCACTACTGTCTTGAACATGCAGGATCTTATCAAGCTGAGGCATTTTTTTCTTAGTGGCTTGAGTGTATTGCTCATAGGCACAATGTTCATGTTAAAATGAAGATTGAGGCTCAAGCTGCCAACCCGCTGAAACAGTTTGAGCGTTTTTAGCCTATGAGCTTCGGGTAGAGGTAAGCAGATTATCAAAATATTGGCCATATCATGAACTCTACAAAATTTGAGTCACAGTTTAAAAAGAGCTGCAAAAGAGCCAAGTTTAAAATCCATGTTGTAAAAATGTTGTGTTGTCCTCATAGGGTGTATAGAGAAGTGGACAAAGTGAGTGCTCACTTCCAGTTGAATGAAGCACATCAAGGCTAGCAGTTATGGGGCGATTGGAGTTGCATAATTAGCAATTCCGACCGCGAGTATCATAGCAACCAAAGAGGCAATCCATAGTGAGGCTGTTGAAAGCCACACTCCTTCCTGTCCGCACCATTGCTTAGCAACGCTGTCAATGAAACCTGTTGCTAATGCTGGCAGGAGTGACCTCAGGGAAAGGAGCCGCCTGATTTGTCAAGTTATGTTGAGTTACCGATACAATAACGAAATAAAAATACCAAGATCATGTAGAACTGCTCTATACGAACATTTTAAGACCAGAATGACGAGCCTGACAGCAGAAGTTACAGAGAGATGGGTGACAATGGAAAGTGAATTGGAGCCAGAGTGAGCAGGTTAGCTATGTTCATTTATATATACAGTCTATGGTTGTCTTACAGTTTTATATTTGTCTCATACCTAAATCAAAACCTTTCTATACACATTGTTATACATTATTATTGGATTTACATATCATCATCTGAATATCAGCATGAGGATACAACAAGATATTAATTTTTGTCACTATTACCCGCTCCAATTTGGGGTATTACAAAAGATTTTACTAAAGATATTTGGGTATTACAAAAGATATTATTACACCATACTCTGTGCAACTGAGAGGAGAATAGAGAAACACAAACAGTTGTATAGACCACCCAAACAAAACACTTTCAAATTTTCCATTAACACATTCTCCTCTAAAGTTTGTGCACTGTTTTTTTGTGGCCGTGGGAAGTCAAAGGTGTGTCTGCATGTCTGTGAAATAGCACATATTCACGTAACCCAGCTGTGCTCGTGTCCATTAGATTTGCAAATGGAAAGCGAGAGGTTTTATATCCCACATAGGATACAATGGCTCACTGACTCTTTAAAAGCTTGAGTGCAATGTTGTCAAAACAAACAGCCTGTGTGTATCCAGTTCATAATAGTTGTTTTTATTGCTGTTAAAGGTGGTATTGAATCACCGCCACTACACAGGCCAGATACATTTAAATGGAGGTAAATTAAAGTCTCAATACATTATGCATAAACAAACTGAAATGGATGACCCAATGATCAAATTCAAAAGCGGATTCAGTGAGTATGCTTGTTGCTAGTTTGTAAAAGAAAATAAAAAGCTGAGACAAAAGATGGTCTCGAGGACAAATTGATAGCATTTCAAAGTTACAATGTTATTTCCAACTTTCTTTCAATTTGGTCATATGTATATTTGTAGTTTTTATGTATTTTTGTTTTTTATATCAAATAATGGGTCGTCCCTGCTTGGACTGCTGCCCCTGTGACCCGGCCCCAGATAAGCGGAAGAAAATGGATGGATGGATAACGGGTTGTGGGGACAGCAGTCTAAGCAGGGGCTCCCAGCCTTCCCCCACCCCAGACATGTCCTCCAGCTCCTCCGGTGGGGACCCCAAGGCGTTCCCAGGCCATGCGAGAGACATAGTCCCTCCAGCGTGTCCTGGGTCTTCCCCAGGACCTCCTCTGGTGGGACATGCCTGGAACACCTCCCTGGGGAGGCATCCGGAACATCTGAGCCACCTCAACTGGCTCCTCTCGATGTGGAGGAGCAGCGGCTCTACTCCGAGCTTCTCCTGTGTGATTGAGCTCCTCACCCTATCTCTAAGGGAGCGCCCAGCCAACCTGCAGAGGAAACCCATGACTGATAAGTGCATGCCAATATTGTACTGTGTTTTGCTTTATGTAATGGTGTTAAAAATGCACTATGTAACATTTCTGGTAGCGAGTCCCCCCTTCTTCCATGTCAATGCTTTACCTAGAACCCAGGATGGCATTAAACTAATCTATCTCCATGGAGACAAGCAGATGACGCCACCAGGCCAATTTACAAAATCACATCTGTGGAGAGGTGAGCCACTCAAAAGAAAAACATAGTTTTCAGTATATAAATGTTAGAGATAAGATTAATGTGTAAAACGATTTGGGTAAAGTATTAACATTTCTATGGAGACAAGCAAATAGTAGACCATCCACCATAAAAGTGATGTAGTGCACCTTTAACTTTACAACAATCGTGTGATGTCTTAACAAAACCAAAGCCTGAACCCAACACTTATAGGCCAAATCTTGTGCTATATATATGTTTCTTTTCCCTTGTTACTGCTACTGCTGTATTCTGGTTTCATCCAAGCGCAGAGTGAACTTTGAACCTAAACTTCAAAACAACACTATATTTGTTCCTGTTACGCTCTGAGGGTAGCCCATAATGCTACTTCATCCTCTCGCAGGCTCTTCCTCTTACTCGGTGGATGGGTCTCGTCTTCATGGTTGGGGTTTGACCTGAGGGCTTTCTCTGCGCCTCGTGCTGGGGCTCTGATTGGAAGCTCGGATAACTCCAACCCCCCCACTGTCATTTCACGCTGAAATCAGGAGCATGGACATCGAGAGGGTCATTCTGGTGGATCCCAAACTGTGTGTGTGTGTGTCACTGTGGGCATGTGGGTGTGAGGAAAAATGTGTCCTTCATAACTCCTCTTGGTTACACATTTTTAAAATATAATACTACGTGACACTTCAAATTGTTCATCAAAATGTGTTTTAGAAAAGTCCAGTTTCTATTGCTGTATGAGAGCGATGTGGTAGTGGCATTTTGGCAGTTTGTTTCTTAAGATCAAATGTTGTATTTTGTCATTGTCAATAGATATTAACTCTCATTGTGGAGGTGCCTTGTCACCTGCAGGATTCCATGGCAACAGAAAGTTAAAATTATACTTTGGAACATTGCCCATAGAGATAGAAAGTTGTATGCCATATCGTGGAATATTATAGCCAGTGGAACATTTCCATGAAGCAGAAGGAGGCCTTCCTCGCTCACAGTAAGGGGGCATGTTTTTTTTCTGCTCCTACCTATTTGATGCATAAAAACATCCAAAATGAAAAAAAAAACATGTTTTTAAGTCTTTGTCTAAAAAGTTACAGGGTTGAGCTTCAAATTATGCGTTTAAAGTGAGTACACACAGACTGATGCTTGGTTTGGATTAGTAGGTCATGATTTTGTTTTGAATGTTTTGAATCATTGTTAGATGAGGTTAAGGATCAGCCAAAAGGCAGTAATAAAACTACTTATGCAAAGCTCTTGCTACTAAGCTAATGGTTTACACTAGTTTTGCCATTACTGAAAAAGATGAAAGACAGAACAGTACATTTAACTGAAATGATCTCAAATTGAAAAATGGAATTCAAAACAAGTTGTACGTCCTTGTCGTGTTCCGTAGTGGAGGCACTATTACAAGAATTACAACTTACAAAGAAAAAGTCAAAGAATAAAATAAAAGTGCTCTTCACGTCAATGTCTTTCTGTGTACCAAGCATTCACCACTTTAATTTCCCTGTAGTTGTTGAAGAGACCAGCTTAATTAACAATAACTAAAATGATCTGGCAGTGAGTGATTCTGGGTTGGGTCTTGCTTATAGATTGCATTCTGCTCCTTGTCACCTCTTGCTAAAGTTAACTGCAAAATTACAGCAGTGTATAAACTCCCTCTCCTCTCGCAGCCAAGAGCCATTTCCGCTCCTTTTATTGAAACCTCAAAGTGTTGTCTCTTGTAATTTTCCTGTAAGCGCTTATAGATTACAGTTCCTTTCCCTTGTTTCTTCCACTGCCACTCAAACTTCAGCGCAGCCGACAGGATTTTATGACACTCCAATAATGATTTCTATTGTGCGCTCCCTGATAGCTCCCATTGTCTACCTTTCCACTTTCTATCAGGAGGAAGCCTGCGACATCGGCTGGGACGGGGGAGGGGGTGGGCCCATTACTGCCCAGGGGATTGCCGTCTTTTGTCTGACTACCTCTACAAGTTTCTTCTTCTTTTCAAAGGCAAAGCATTACAGGTAACACGGATTTTCAGCTTTCACACAAAAAATGAAATTACTCACTATTTCTTTATTATAAATTTTAAATGTAATACAGCTTCAACTTTTTTTATCGGTAGATTTGTACTTCAAACTTCAAACAACATGTTCCAAATGCGTTTTTCCCTCAAAACATCTTCACTTCAGAAGAAAATCTAGTGTGTATGGATGTGCTACCCGTTTGGCATGCTTTTGGGGCATGCTAAGTATTAAACTAAAATATATAGAACATGATTTTCCATTTTGTTCATTTTAAATTGCAGTATTGATCTAAAACGGCTTAGTAATAGAACGAGCTCTGTTGACCTCCTGTTCGAAACTGTGGAACTGAGAGTCTTTCACTGTGGCATTTCATTGTAGCAGACAGCAGTTTTTCTTTTATGTGTTTTTATTCTTGAAAAATGGCTTCGTGACAACTGCAAGTATGATGGAGTCTGAATTTACCTCACCTTAATGGACAGTGGGCAGAGATAGGGGGCAGGTGAAAACTGAAATTCACTCAAAACCATAGACTGTATATATAAACATATAACTGATCTGCTAGCAGCCATGTTCCAAATAGAAAGTGAGCATGGGCGCACTTCCGGCTCATTTGACTCTGGCTCCAATTCACTTTACATTGCAAAACCATCGCCCCTCTCTCTTTAACTGCTGCTGGTAGGCTCGTCATTTTTTTGGTCTTAAAATGTTCGTATTAACCCGCTCTACATGATTCTGGTATTTTTTATTTCGCTATCGTGCTATCGTAACTCAATATATGAACATTAATAACACACAAATCAGTCACCTTCTTTCCCCGAGGTCGCTCCCTCTAGCGTTAGCAACAGGTTTGATTGACAGTGTTGCTAAGCGCCCGCTCCCTCCTAAACTAGCGGTGCAGGGGGCAACGGGTGTTACTTTCAAAAACATTTGGTTGCTATGATACTCATGATCGAAATTCCAAATATCCAACTTTGCTCCAAATTCGCCCCATAACCTCAATGAGCTTCTCTCTTAGTCCACTTCTTTATACAGTCTATGATCAAAACTGTCAGACTTAAAAAACAAAAATGCTCTAATTCAGTGTTTTATTTTAAACATTACTCTATTCATATTCTTAAGTGGACCAAATTCCTCCAGCGGGCCTTCGTCTTAGCATGTGTTATCTGGACACACTGTTAGCATGTGCGTTCAACAAAGACTCAAACTGTGCATGGACTGGCAAGTGTTTCAGGATAGCCATCTTGCCAAACTGGTCCTGATAACTGAAGCTCATTCAAAAAGCAATCAGGGCCGCAGTGCCATCTCTCTCTTGTCTTTCAATCACTCCCTCCATCACTGATGTAATTTGTCATTAGCGCCTCAGAGAAACTTTTAATTGAGTCTCAACTGTTTGGGAGCAGGCGACGACTCCTTCCTCATCTCGTTTGGCCTGTTTGGATGTTTGGATAGCTTCAGAGACAAAGAGGAGAAGAACCTTTGTTTATCGGGCAGTTTAACGTGGGGGGATTGCACTTACGGGGTATTAGTTCACATGTAACATTTATATTGCAATGTTTTGAAATTAAGTTGTTTAATTAGGTTTTCAGTCCATTTTCAGATTGTTTTTGATTCTTTGAGTCCCCCTCCCCTTGCTCCCTGTGCAAAGTCACTCCCCCTTCTGAGTGCATTCACAACACAATCAGTGAGTATCCCGCTAATGAAAACTACTGCACATGGCATAACCGTAAGGAGGATTTGAATAGGGCCCAGGAGAGATTGCAAGAGTACTCAAACATGCATGAATAACATGAATACCACTTCAGGCATGTTTTGATGGGACAACATTAGAACATGGTAGAAAGCACCAAAAAGATTCTTGTGTTCATAGCACAGGCCAAATTACAGGTTGGATCAGTGGAGAGACTGCATATTTGGCACCTGTAACAGAATAAATGCAATACTAGATAATGCAATACTATGAAACAACTCAGAAAAAGTAATAACATCTCTCTGGAGGCAAGTGGAGGAAATGTTACATAGTGTACCTTTAACATGAATTGCTCCAGACATGCTTCTATCCACAGTGAGTGTACATTACCATTTTGAGTGTGGCTGCCTGTTCCTTTTTGACCCTCACCAATTAATTTTGCTGTTTAAAAAGACAGATTTCAAGGAGAATGAGGCAGATCCGGTAAAAGGTCAGAGTACACATATTTATGTATATTCAACGTATTTTTAATTAAGCAACAGCCATTAAAATTCACTTAGTGCAGGCGCTTCTTGGAGGGTTGTATGGTAGAGAACAGACACTCATGAACTGTGTAAAATGTAAAATCTTTTGTGTCACAAGCTATGTTCTTGTATTGAGATTTGGAGATTTTGTTTTTATAAAAACAGATTACACATAGGAAAAGTACAATAAAACACCAACATATCCTGTCTAGCTAGAATTAAATGCCAGGGAGATAAGGTGAGTTTTCAGTCTAGTCTTAAACTGTGCTGAAGACTGAGATAATCTGACAGGCAGAGGAAGGCTTTCCATAGTTACAGAAAAGGCTCCGTCACCTCCGGTCTTGATCCTGGCTTTGGGCAGGAGCTGGTCAGGGTGGAGTGTAGGGCCGCAGTAAAAACCCTCACATAAAGTGAACACATAGAGTGCACACATTTAAACACAATAACATTTAAAATAGGCCTTAATAAAAAAAAAATAAAATAAAAAAGAGCACAGTTTAAAATTACCAAAAGAAAAAAAAAAGAGGGAGACTGTCCAGTATGTGCCCAGGGGTGCTACCATGTACTCACCTCAGCAGACAGCACAGCAAATAAGAAGTGCAAAAGCGAAACTTGTGATTCCATTGCACTAAATGCCCTGCAAAGATGGGGCAACCTCACCAACATGTCCAGCCCAACCACCAGGAGGCACCCACCCTGCTTTTGCAAAGCAAAACAAAACAGAAGCAAAACAACAAAAGCAAAACAGGGAAAGCAAAACAGCAGCAGGATTAGCCTGCAGGAACAGAATTAATGTTAAAAAGGCT
This sequence comes from Periophthalmus magnuspinnatus, assembly GCF_009829125.3. NCBI lineage: Eukaryota > Metazoa > Chordata > Actinopteri > Gobiiformes > Gobiidae > Periophthalmus > Periophthalmus magnuspinnatus. The sequence continues at coordinate 14,521,765 of NC_047126.1, forward strand.
CACCTTTATTTGTTACTTTTTTTCAGGTCAACCAACTTACCACCCTTTAATGACAACCAGGAACTAAACCAGCCCTGTTCAAAGAAATTAATTTTACTTTACAATTAGCGCAAATATTTTGTTGTAATTTTGATTTGTGCTTACCTCTGCAGCAGATCTACCCAGGGTTTTGTGAAATATGATATCTAAATAAACTAAATACAATTTTGCCATTTGAAAAAAACCTTTTTCATACATTCCAATTAACACAAAAAATCGTAAAGGCACAGCAGCAGTAAAAAGGCTGCCATATTGGGAGCAGGATGCTTAAAAAGTCTATAACTAGGAGGACGGGATCAAGGGTGGAGCCCACAGGGGTGCTTTCAAGGGCAGCAGGGGTAAACAGACAACCATACTACATCAGCAGACGAGCTGCTGCATTCTGGACATTCTGTAAGTGCTGCAGGAAGCACAGCCAAAGAATTACAATAATCCAGATGCAACATTACAAATGTGTGGATTACTTGCTAAAGTAAAGCTCTACCTTCCACCTGTGGAAAGTAGAGCTTTACTTTAGCAAGTAATCCACACATTTGTAATGTTGCATCTGGATTATTGTAATTCTTTGGCTGTGCTTCCTGCAGCACTTACAGAATGTCCAGAATGCAGCAGCTCGTCTGCTGATGTAGTATGGTTGTCTGTTTACCCCTGCTGCCCTTGAAAGCACCCCTGTGGGCTCCACCCTTGATCCCGTCCTCCTAGTTATAGACTTTTTAAGCATCCTGCTCCCAATATGGCAGCCTTTTTACTGCTGCTGTGCCTTTACGATTTTTGTGTTAATTGGAATGTATGAAAAAGGTTTTTTTCAAATGGCAAAATTGTATTTAGTTTATTTAGATATCATATTTCACAAAACCCTGGGTAGATCTGCTGCAGAGGTAAGCACAAATCAAAATTACAACAAAATATTTGCGCTAATTGTAAAGTAAAATTAATTTCTTTGAACAGGGCTGGTTTAGTTCCTGGTTGTCATTAAAGGGTGGTAAGTTTGGTTGACCTGAAAAAAAGTAACAAATAAAGGTGAGCCTTTTTAACATTAATTCTGTTCCTGCAGGCTAATCCTGCTGCTGTTTTGCTTTCCCTGTTTTGCTTTTGTTGTTTTGCTTCTGTTTTGTTTTGCTTTGCAAAAGCAGGGTGGGTGCCTCCTGGTGGTTGGGCTGGACATGTTGGTGAGGTTGCCCCATCTTTGCAGGGCATTTAGTGCAATGGAATCACAAGTTTCGCTTTTGCACTTCTTATTTGCTGTGCTGTCTGCTGAGGTGAGTACATGGTAGCACCCCTGGGCACATACTGGACAGTCTCCCTCTTTTTTTTTTCTTTTTGGTAATTTTAAACTGTGCTCTTTTTTATTTTTTATTTTTTTTTATTAAGGCCTATTTTAAATGTTATTGTGTTTAAATGTGTGCACTCTATGTGTTCACTTTATGTGAGGGTTTTTACTGCGGCCCTACACTCCACCCTGACCAGCTCCTGCCCAAAGCCAGGATCAAGACCGGAGGTGACGGAGCCTTTTCTGTAACTATGGAAAGCCTTCCTCTGCCTGTCAGATTATCTCAGTCTTCAGCACAGTTTAAGACTAGACTGAAAACTCACCTTATCTCCCTGGCATTTAATTCTAGCTAGACAGGATATGTTGGTGTTTTATTGTACTTTTCCTATGTGTAATCTGTTTTTATAAAAACAAAATCTCCAAAATCTCAATACAAGAACATAGCTTGTGACACAAAAAGATTTTACATTTTACACAGTTCATGAGTGTCTGTTCTCTACCATACAACCCTCCAAGAAGCGCCTGCACTAAGTGAATTTTAATGGCTGTTGCTTAATTAAAAATACGTTGAATATACATAAATATGTGTACTCTGACCTTTTACCGGATCTGCCTCATTCTCCTTGAAATCTGTCTTTTTAAACAGCAAAATTAATTGGTGAGGGTCAAAAAGGAACAGGCAGCCACACTCAAAATGGTAATGTACACTCACTGTGGATAGAAGCATGTCTGGAGCAATTCATGTTAAAGGTACACTATGTAACATTTCCTCCACTTTGCCTCCAGAGAGATGTTATTACTTTTTCTGAGTTGTTTCATAGTATTGCATTATCTAGTATTGCATTTATTCTGTTACAGGTGCCAAATATGCAGTCTCTCCACTGATCCAACCTGTAATTTGGCCTGTGCTATGAACACAAGAATCTTTTTGGTGCTTTCTACCATGTTCTAATGTTGTCCCATCAAAAACATGCCTGAAGTGGTATTCATGTTATTCATGCATGTTTGAGTACTCTTGCAATCTCTCCTGGGCCCTATTCAAATCCTCCTTACGGTTATGCCATGTGCAGTAGTTTCATTAGCGGGATACTCACTGATTGTGTTGTGAATGCACTCAGAAGGGGGAGTGACATTGCACAGGGAGCAAGGGGAGGGGGACTCAAAGAATCAAAAACAATCTGAAAATGGACTGAAAACCTAATTAAACAACTTATTTCAAAACATTGCAATATAAATGTTACATGTGAACTAATACCCCGTAAGTGCAATCCCCCCACGTTAAACTGCCCGATAAACAAAGGTTCTTCTCCTCTTTGTCTCTGAAGCTATCCAAACATCCAAACAGGCCAAACGAGATGAGGAAGGAGTCGTCGCCTGCTCCCAAACAGTTGAGACTCAATTAAAAGTTTCTCTGAGGCGCTAATGACAAATTACATCAGTGATGGAGGGAGTGATTGAAAGACAAGAGAGAGATGGCACTGCGGCCCTGATTGCTTTTTGAATGAGCTTCAGTTATCAGGACCAGTTTGGGAAGATGGCTATCCTGAAACACTTGCCAGTCCATGCACAGTTTGAGTCTTTGTTGAACGCACATGCTAACAGTGTGTCCAGATAACACATGCTAAGACGAAGGCCCGCTGGAGGAATTTGGTCCACTTAAGAATATGAATAGAGTAATGTTTAAAATAAAACACTGAATTAGAGCATTTTTGTTTTTTAAGTCTGACAGTTTTGATCATAGACTGTATAAAGAAGTGGACTAAGAGAGAAGCTCATTGAGGTTATGGGGCGAATTTGGAGCAAAGTTGGATATTTGGAATTTCGATCATGAGTATCATAGCAACCAAATGTTTTTGAAAGTAACACCCCTTGCCCCCTGCACCGCTAGTTTAGGAGGGAGCGGGCGCTTAGCAACACTGTCAATCAAACCTGTTGCTAACGCTAGAGGGAGCGACCTCGGGGAAAGAAGGTGACTGATTTGTGTGTTATTAATGTTCATATATTGAGTTACGATAGCACGATAGCGAAATAAAAAATACCAGAATCATGTAGAGCGGGTTAATACGAACATTTTAAGACCAAAAAAATGACGAGCCTACCAGCAGCAGTTAAAGAGAGAGGGGCGATGGTTTTGCAATGTAAAGTGAATTGGAGCCAGAGTCAAATGAGCCGGAAGTGCGCCCATGCTCACTTTCTATTTGGAACATGGCTGCTAGCAGATCAGTTATATGTTTATATATACAGTCTATGGTTTTGAGTGAATTTCAGTTTTCACCTGCCCCCTATCTCTGCCCACTGTCCATTAAGGTGAGGTAAATTCAGACTCCATCATACTTGCAGTTGTCACGAAGCCATTTTTCAAGAATAAAAACACATAAAAGAAAATCTGCTGTCTGCTACAATGAAATGCCACAGTGAAAGACTCTCAGTTCCACAGTTTTGAACAGGAGGTCAACAGAGCTCGTTCTATTACTAAGCCGTTTTAGATCAATACTGCAATTTAAAATGAACAAAATGGAAAATCATGTTCTATATATTTTAGTTTAATACTTAGCATGCCCCAAAGCATGCCAAACGGGTAGCACATCCATACACACTAGATTTTCTTCTGAAGTGAAGATGTTTTGAGGGAAAAACGCATTTGGAACATGTTGTTTGAAGTTTGAAGTACAAATCTACCGATAAAAAAAGTTGAAGCTGTATTACATTTAAAATTTATAATAAAGAAATAGTGAGTAATTTCATTTTTTGTGTGAAAGCTGAAAATCCGTGTTACCTGTAATGCTTTGCCTTTTGAAAAGAAGAAGAAACTTGTAGAGGTAGTCAGACAAAAGACGGCAATCCCCTGGGCAGTAATGGGCCCACCCCCTCCCCCGTCCCAGCCGATGTCGCAGGCTTCCTCCTGATAGAAAGTGGAAAGGTAGACAATGGGAGCTATCAGGGAGCGCACAATAGAAATCATTATTGGAGTGTCATAAAATCCTGTCGGCTGCGCTGAAGTTTGAGTGGCAGTGGAAGAAACAAGGGAAAGGAACTGTAATCTATAAGCGCTTACAGGAAAATTACAAGAGACAACACTTTGAGGTTTCAATAAAAGGAGCGGAAATGGCTCTTGGCTGCGAGAGGAGAGGGAGTTTATACACTGCTGTAATTTTGCAGTTAACTTTAGCAAGAGGTGACAAGGAGCAGAATGCAATCTATAAGCAAGACCCAACCCAGAATCACTCACTGCCAGATCATTTTAGTTATTGTTAATTAAGCTGGTCTCTTCAACAACTACAGGGAAATTAAAGTGGTGAATGCTTGGTACACAGAAAGACATTGACGTGAAGAGCACTTTTATTTTATTCTTTGACTTTTTCTTTGTAAGTTGTAATTCTTGTAATAGTGCCTCCACTACGGAACACGACAAGGACGTACAACTTGTTTTGAATTCCATTTTTCAATTTGAGATCATTTCAGTTAAATGTACTGTTCTGTCTTTCATCTTTTTCAGTAATGGCAAAACTAGTGTAAACCATTAGCTTAGTAGCAAGAGCTTTGCATAAGTAGTTTTATTACTGCCTTTTGGCTGATCCTTAACCTCATCTAACAATGATTCAAAACATTCAAAACAAAATCATGACCTACTAATCCAAACCAAGCATCAGTCTGTGTGTACTCACTTTAAACGCATAATTTGAAGCTCAACCCTGTAACTTTTTAGACAAAGACTTAAAAACATGTTTTTTTTTTCATTTTGGATGTTTTTATGCATCAAATAGGTAGGAGCAGAAAAAAAACATGCCCCCTTACTGTGAGCGAGGAAGGCCTCCTTCTGCTTCATGGAAATGTTCCACTGGCTATAATATTCCACGATATGGCATACAACTTTCTATCTCTATGGGCAATGTTCCAAAGTATAATTTTAACTTTCTGTTGCCATGGAATCCTGCAGGTGACAAGGCACCTCCACAATGAGAGTTAATATCTATTGACAATGACAAAATACAACATTTGATCTTAAGAAACAAACTGCCAAAATGCCACTACCACATCGCTCTCATACAGCAATAGAAACTGGACTTTTCTAAAACACATTTTGATGAACAATTTGAAGTGTCACGTAGTATTATATTTTAAAAATGTGTAACCAAGAGGAGTTATGAAGGACACATTTTTCCTCACACCCACATGCCCACAGTGACACACACACACACAGTTTGGGATCCACCAGAATGACCCTCTCGATGTCCATGCTCCTGATTTCAGCGTGAAATGACAGTGGGGGGGTTGGAGTTATCCGAGCTTCCAATCAGAGCCCCAGCACGAGGCGCAGAGAAAGCCCTCAGGTCAAACCCCAACCATGAAGACGAGACCCATCCACCGAGGAAGAGGAAGAGCCTGCGAGAGGATGAAGTAGCATTATGGGCTACCCTCAGAGCGTAACAGGAACAAATATAGTGTTGTTTTGAAGTTTAGGTTCAAAGTTCACTCTGCGCTTGGATGAAACCAGAATACAGCAGTAGCAGTAACAAGGGAAAAGAAACATATATATAGCACAAGATTTGGCCTATAAGTGTTGGGTTCAGGCTTTGGTTTTGTTAAGACATCACACGATTGTTGTAAAGTTAAAGGTGCACTACATCACTTTTATGGTGGATGGTCTACTATTTGCTTGTCTCCATAGAAATGTTAATACTTTACCCAAATCGTTTTACACATTAATCTTATCTCTAACATTTATATACTGAAAACTATGTTTTTCTTTTGAGTGGCTCACCTCTCCACAGATGTGATTTTGTAAATTGGCCTGGTGGCGTCATCTGCTTGTCTCCATGGAGATAGATTAGTTTAATGCCATCCTGGGTTCTAGGTAAAGCATTGACATGGAAGAAGGGGGGACTCGCTACCAGAAATGTTACATAGTGCATTTTTAACACCATTACATAAAGCAAAACACAGTACAATATTGGCATGCACTTATCAGTCATGGGTTTCCTCTGCAGGTTTGCTGGGCGCTCCCTTAGAGATAGGGTGAGGAGCTCAATCACACGGAGAAGCTCGGAGTAGAGCCGCTGCTCCTCCACATCGAGAGGAGCCAGCTGAGGTGGCTCGGATGTTCCGGATGCCTCCCCAGGGAGGTGTTCCAGGCATGTCCCACCAGAGGAGGTCCTGGGGAAGACCCAGGACACGCTGGAGGGACTATGTCTCTCGCATGGCCTGGGAACGCCTTGGGGTCCCACCGGAGGAGCTGGAGGACATGTCTGGGTGGGAAGGCTGGGAGCCCCTGCTTAGACTGCTGTCCCCACAACCCTTATCCATCCATCCATTTTCTTCCGCTTATCTGGGGCCGGGTCACAGGGCAGCAGTCCAAGCAGGGACGACCCATTATTTGATATAAAAAACAAAAATACATAAAAACTACAAATATACATATGACCAAATTGAAAGAAAGTGGAAATAACATTGTAACTTTGAAATGCTATCAATTTGTCCTCGAGACCATCTTTTGTCTCAGCTTTTATTTTCTTTTACAAACTAGCAACAAGCATACTCACTGAATCCGCTTTTGAATTTGATCATTGGGTCATCCATTTCAGTTTGTTTATGCATAATGTATTGAGACTTTAATTTACCTCCATTTAAATGTATCTGGCCTGTGTAGTGGCGGTGATTCAATACCACCTTTAACAGCAATAAAAACAACTATTATGAACTGGATACACACAGGCTGTTTGTTTTGACAACATTGCACTCAAGCTTTTAAAGAGTCAGTGAGCCATTGTATCCTATGTGGGATATAAAACCTCTCGCTTTCCATTTGCAAATCTAATGGACACGAGCACAGCTGGGTTACGTGAATATGTGCTATTTCACAGACATGCAGACACACCTTTGACTTCCCACGGCCACAAAAAAACAGTGCACAAACTTTAGAGGAGAATGTGTTAATGGAAATTTGAAAGTGTTTTGTTTGGGTGGTCTATACAACTGTTTGTGTTTCTCTATTCTCCTCTCAGTTGCACAGAGTATGGTGTAATAATATCTTTTGTAATACCCAAATATCTTTAGTAAAATCTTTTGTAATACCCAAATTGGAGCGGGTAATAGTGACAAAATTAATATCTTGTTGTATCCTCATGCTGATATTCAGATGATGATATGTAAATCCAATAATAATGTATAACAATGTGTATAGAAAGGTTTTGATTTAGGTATGAGACAAATATAAAACTGTAAGACAACCATAGACTGTATATATAAATGAACATAGCTAACCTGCTCACTCTGGCTCCAATTCACTTTCCATTGTCACCCATCTCTCTGTAACTTCTGCTGTCAGGCTCGTCATTCTGGTCTTAAAATGTTCGTATAGAGCAGTTCTACATGATCTTGGTATTTTTATTTCGTTATTGTATCGGTAACTCAACATAACTTGACAAATCAGGCGGCTCCTTTCCCTGAGGTCACTCCTGCCAGCATTAGCAACAGGTTTCATTGACAGCGTTGCTAAGCAATGGTGCGGACAGGAAGGAGTGTGGCTTTCAACAGCCTCACTATGGATTGCCTCTTTGTTGCTATGATACTCGCGGTCGGAATTGCTAATTATGCAACTCCAATCGCCCCATAACTGCTAGCCTTGATGTGCTTCATTCAACTGGAAGTGAGCACTCACTTTGTCCACTTCTCTATACACCCTATGAGGACAACACAACATTTTTACAACATGGATTTTAAACTTGGCTCTTTTGCAGCTCTTTTTAAACTGTGACTCAAATTTTGTAGAGTTCATGATATGGCCAATATTTGATAATCTGCTTACCTCTACCCGAAGCTCATAGGCTAAAAACGCTCAAACTGTTTCAGCGGGTTGGCAGCTTGAGCCTCAATCTTCATTTTAACATGAACATTGTGCCTATGAGCAATACACTCAAGCCACTAAGAAAAAAATGCCTCAGCTTGATAAGATCCTGCATGTTCAAGACAGTAGTGGCAACGAAACACAGTATTGACTAACCAAAGACACAAGCTCATCAAGTTTCCGATCTCTTCAGCTGTCATAAAATCTCTTTTCATAACAAACAGAATCTGACAAGCACCAAAACTGAATTGTCCAAAAGGCAAACAACATTGTAACTAGGTCTTCGCTGACTCAACACAGAGGAAAAAGTCTAACCGAGACTTTTGGCCACTTCAAAGGCGCTTATGAAGGCTTCAAAGGTTGACTCCTATCTCAAGGGCAGCTATAATTTCCAGACACACTTTTAGTATACACACGCAGTAAACACACGTGAGCACACATAAAACTGCTCTCATCCACTGTAGTACAATTTTAACAGGGCTTTCCTTGGCAGAAACACCCATGTTATTGTTTCTTTTGCACATTCACTCATTTCATCAATTTTTTTTTTTTTTTTTTTTTTTTTTTATATAGGAAGGTTTTGGGACATCAAACCAAGGACATTACAAGTGAGAAACGAAATAAAGTAGCAAAGACGAAGAGTGAGGAGCACTATGAAAACCCCAGTGGGTGTGAGAGGGAGACTGCCGATTGGAGCGCTGAGGTGAGAAGTGGAAAAGAGAAGCAGAGTAACACAAACAAGATGGAGGACAGGAGTTGAAAAGTGTAAAGTGAAATGAGAGAGGAAGTTTCATTTTGGAACAGTGCAGATTACAGACACAGAGTCGGTGAGATATAAGAAACACAAACTTCACAAAGGAGGCGTTTTGGGACAACATTGAGAGTGGACCGGTCAGAAAGTAATTTTTGCTTCAGTTTTGTGGCATTGTTTGTTTTATGTATGGGCCCTTTTGAGGTTTGTAAGCCAGACGCGTGTATTCTTAAGTGTGGTACAGTTTCATAAGGTGGCTCTAATGCATTGTCAGTGTGAGAGTTGGCTTTACACACACATACACACATTTATTTTTTTTTTCATATTGCACTTTTCTACCTTCAAGGTCTTTGAGTGCCTTGAAGAAGGAAAAGTGCTTTATATCAAGAAACTGCTCACCCATTTACACACAGATTCATACACCAGTGTACGCAGACACTGGGGTCGTGGAGGTGTTAAAAGAGTCTTGCACAAGAACAGAGGGCATTCATTTGTGGGAGCTGGAATTGCACCGGCAACTTGTGGGTTAGTGGATCGGACTGCTGTACCAATGATGTTTATGTCAAGAGCGGGATTCGAACCACCAACCTTCGGATCAGTGGACAAACACTCCAACTGAGGTACTGTCACACCAACTGAGCTACTATTGCTTTAGCCACTAAACATTGCAAACTGTGAAAAAACAGGGTGACAGTCAGTCAGTCGAGAATAAGTGAGTAACATCACAGCCTTGTTTGAAAATATAGTGTATATAATAATAGTACACTAATATAATAGTGTGTTTGCTGCAGTTTGTTGACAGTTTAATGATTAGAATGAAAATTAGCATAAAAGCTAAGAACTATATATTCTTAAATCTAACATTCAGGAAATAATGGCATCAAAGATATAGCAGGTCATATATATATATATATATATATATATATATATATATATATATATATATATATTTTTTTTTTTTTTTTTTTTTTTTTATTCATTTCATGGAGCACACAAATCCTGTATACTTCCCTGGAAATTAGATACTCAGTGCTATCACCTGAGTTCAAATGTAGGCCTAATGAACATATAAACATTTACATTTACAACACTTTTAAATATGTCAGTTCTGGATGGATCTGTTTTTTGGATCTGTTTTTTCAAGTCCTTGATATTCTGATGTTGAATAATGTACGCTGATGAATAACTCATGCAGGTAGGAAGTTTATTATATGATTCATAAAGATTTCATTATCACTATGTACCCAGAGAAGTGTTTACATTTTCTCATTTCCTTTGACGAAAGAACTTGCTAATTTAAGGAGCAGGTATTATAGATTTTTTTTTTTTTCTTTCTACCATGTCATAATGTTGTTCCCTCATCAAAAACATGTCTCTAGAAGTGTCAGATGGCATCTACAGTTAGCTGTAAGATTCTGTCCAATGCTCAGCCCAAAGCTTACATCACCCATTCTCCCACATCACAATTTTCACTTCTCTCCTACAAAACTTTTACACAATAACTTGACAAACCTGACATGATGTGCAGTAGTGTCATTAGCGTGATGCATGCTGATTGTGTTGTGAAGAGGGCGTGACATAACGCTGGAAGCAAAGGGAGGTGAGATTCTGAGCGACGAAGGTGAAACTTTTAAAACATATTAATACATTATTTTCAGTGAAAGTATCGTTTTCTAAAGGTAACACTGTGATCTAAATGTGTTATGTGTTAGCAGTTAATATCTCATAGAAGTAGAATAACCCCTATTTAATAGAATTGACATTTGGTGAGGTTTACCTTGTTTGAATCAGTCATTTCCAGGGCAAAACATATACGTCTTACATCCATAGACTGTATATATATAATTGGACATAGCTAACCTAGCCGCCACGTTCCAAGTAGTCAGAATTCCTAATATGGAATTGAGCTCCAAATTTGCCCCTATAACTGCTCTAGCCTTGAGGAGCTTCATTTGACTGGAGCAGAATGCTATAGGTGACATTCCCTTAGTGCATTTCTTTATATCGTCTATACTTAAATCTGAAATCGTACATGATTGATTGTCACGCTCTTATTACTTGCAATATGACTGGCTGAATTGCATATGTCCAATGTCCAAACTGAATGGACTGCACTTACTTTGCTTTGGCTTGTGACTAAAGTACAGTTGTTCCTTTGACAGCATTGCATTCTGGGATTTCCTCTCACCCAGCACTTAAGACCGCAATAAACAAAATGGTGAAATGCCAGTCTCGACACTCCAATTCTCCAAAACTAATTAGTCTACATCGATGTGGCTATATATTACAAGACTGTGTTAGCGATAACAGATGGAGAGACTCTAGTGTGTGATAAGTGGATTAGTACAAATTGTTTTAGCCGTTAATCACATTTAGACAGAAATTATGTTGACTACGGAAATGTCATTATTTATATCTGGAGCTGTTTGTAAGTGTTAGTCGGCCTGGTGGAGCACAGAGCATCATGTTTGCACCTCAGTTTCCCCTAGACCACTACATTATTCAGCAGTGTCAAACCAGGGAAAGTGCGAATCTCCACTGACCTCTTGACAAGGAAATGTTTTTGGCCGACCTCTGGATGCGGACTCGACTCTTATTGGTCCTCAGTGTGGTGCTTGAAGGGGTGGGGGCAAAGGTGAAAGGTCTACGCTAGATACTTGCACTGACTCAGAGAACAAGGGTGTGATTGATGTGTGAGCACGGCCAGGTCGAGCCCTCTTCTCAGTCATGAGGTATCTGTTTGCAGGGTTCATGTTTATACCAATACACACTCATAATAAGCCCATCCCCAAGCCATCTTTTCAAAATATCCATCAATCTCTGGGTCTCGTGCTGTTTATATTGTTTATAACTTTTGACAGTGGAACATCAGCAGTTACTGTGTTTGCTTCCGTTTCCTCACATTCTTCTGCCACTGTTTCCGTGCCTCTCGTCCTCGCTGCCTCTCGCAAATGAGTGACAAATAAGTTGATGTAGAGCTTATGGATTATGAAGTACTTACTGAGAAAGAACATATTCGAAAATGTCAACCAAAATTGCTGTTGCAAAACCAATTCAAGAAATGATTAACCTTTTTCCACAACCATTATAAAGTGTTTTGCATTAAAATATGAATTCATGAGTACTTTTACATGATAAGAAATAGCAACAAATTATTCAAATAAATGGCCTTAAAGTTGCCCATACATTTCATTACTACACCGAGAGTGGAGGGTCTAATATGGATGTATTTTTCATCACTGTAGCTGTTTTGCCTGGAATGTTCCACAAAATTTGGCTGCTTGGAATTTTCTGGTGGCATTAAATGGGATGAAAAGTTTACAGTAAAAGGTCACATTTTTATATTGTGCTTTTCCACCTTCAAAGCACTCTAAGAGCTTTACATCAAGGAACCACTCACACATTCATACACCCATTCATACACCATGTACACGGGCACTGGAGGGTGGTGGGTTTAGTTTCTTGCCCAAGGGCACAACAACAGCATTCATCTGTGGGAGCTCCACCAGATTGTGGGTCAGTGGACAACATCCAGCAACTGAGGTATCTCAGTTGCTGGAGTGTTTGTCCACTGACCCACAATCTGGTGAGCTCCCACAGATGAATGCTGTTGTTGTGCCCTTGGGCAAGAAACTAAACCCACCACCCTCCAGTGCCCGTGTACACTGGTGTATGAATGGGTGTATGAATGTGTGAGTGGTTCCTTGATGTAAAGCTCTTAGAGTGCTTTGAAGGTGGAAAAAGCACAATATAAAAATGTGACCTTTTACTGTAAACTTTTCATCCCATTTAATGCCACCAGAAAATTCCAAGCAGCCAAATTTTGTGGAAACATTCCAGGCAAAACAGCTACAGTGATGAAAAATACATCCATATTAGACCCTCCACTCTCGGTGTAGTAATGAAATGTATGGGCAACTTTAAGGCCATTTATTTGAATAATTTGTTGCTATTTCTTATCATGTAAAAGTACTCATGAATTCATATTTTAATGCAAAACACTTTATAATGGTTGTGGAAAAAGGTTAATCATTTCCTTGAATTGGTTTTGCAACAGCAATTTTGGTTGACATTTTCGAATATGTTCTTTCTCAGTAAGTACTTCATAATCCATAAGCTCTACATCAACTTATTTGTCACTCATTTGCGAGAGGCAGCGAGGACGAGAGGCACGGAAACAGTGGCAGAAGAATGTGAGGAAACGGAAGCAACACAGTAACTGCTGATGTTCCACTGTCAAAGTTATAAACAATATAAACAGCACGAGACCCAGAGATTGATGGATATTTGAAAAGATGGCTTGGGGATGGGCTTATTATGAGTGTGTATTGTATAAACATGACCCTGCAAACAGATACCTCATGACTGAGAAGAGGGCTCGACCTGGCCGTGCTCACACATCAATCACACCCTTGTTCTCTGAGTCAGTGCAAGTATCTAGCGTAGACCTTTCACCTTTGCCCCCACCCCTTCAAGCACCACACTGAGGACCAATAAGAGTCGAGTCCGCATCCAGAGGTCGGCCAAAAAACATTTCCTTGTCAAGAGGTCAGTGGAGATTCGCACTTTCCCTGTTTGACACTGCTGAATAATGTAGTGGTCTAGGGGAAACTGAGGTGCAAACATGATGCTCTGTGCTCCACCCAGGCCGACTAACACTTACAAACAGCTCCAGATATAAATAATGACATTTCCGTAGTCAACATAATTTCTGTCTAAATGTGATTAACGGCTAAAACAATTTGTACTAATCCACTTATCACACACTAGAGTCTCTCCATCTGTTTATCGCTAACACAGTCTTGTAATATATAGCCACATCGATGTAGACTAATTAGTTTTGGAGAATTGGAGTGTCGAGACTGGCATTTCACCATTTTGTTTATTGCGGTCTTAAGTGCTGGGTGAGAGGAAATCCCAGAATGCAATGCTGTCAAAGGAACAACTGTACTTTAGTCACAAGCCAAAGCAAAGTAAGTGCAGTCCATTCAGTTTGGACATTGGACATATGCAATTCAGCCAGTCATATTGCAAGTAATAAGAGCGTGACAATCAATCATGTACGATTTCAGATTTAAGTATAGACGATATAAAGAAATGCACTAAGGGAATGTCACCTATAGCATTCTGCTCCAGTCAAATGAAGCTCCTCAAGGCTAGAGCAGTTATAGGGGCAAATTTGGAGCTCAATTCCATATTAGGAATTCTGACTACTTGGAACGTGGCGGCTAGGTTAGCTATGTCCAATTATATATATACAGTCTATGGATGTAAGACGTATATGTTTTGCCCTGGAAATGACTGATTCAAACAAGGTAAACCTCACCAAATGTCAATTCTATTAAATAGGGGTTATTCTACTTCTATGAGATATTAACTGCTAACACATAACACATTTAGATCACAGTGTTACCTTTAGAAAACGATACTTTCACTGAAAATAATGTATTAATATGTTTTAAAAGTTTCACCTTCGTCGCTCAGAATCTCACCTCCCTTTGCTTCCAGCGTTATGTCACGCCCTCTTCACAACACAATCAGCATGCATCACGCTAATGACACTACTGCACATCATGTCAGGTTTGTCAAGTTATTGTGTAAAAGTTTTGTAGGAGAGAAGTGAAAATTGTGATGTGGGAGAATGGGTGATGTAAGCTTTGGGCTGAGCATTGGACAGAATCTTACAGCTAACTGTAGATGCCATCTGACACTTCTAGAGACATGTTTTGATGAGGGAACAACATTATGACATGGTAGAAAGAAAAAAAAAAAAATCTATAATACCTGCTCCTTAAATTAGCAAGTTCTTTCGTCAAAGGAAATGAGAAAATGTAAACACTTCTCTGGGTACATAGTGATAATGAAATCTTTATGAATCATATAATAAACTTCCTACCTGCATGAGTTATTCATCAGCGTACATTATTCAACATCAGAATATCAAGGACTTGAAAAAACAGATCCAAAAAACAGATCCATCCAGAACTGACATATTTAAAAGTGTTGTAAATGTAAATGTTTATATGTTCATTAGGCCTACATTTGAACTCAGGTGATAGCACTGAGTATCTAATTTCCAGGGAAGTATACAGGATTTGTGTGCTCCATGAAATGAATAAAAAAAAAAAAAAAAAAAAAAAAAATATATATATATATATATATATATATATATATATATATATATATATATATATATGACCTGCTATATCTTTGATGCCATTATTTCCTGAATGTTAGATTTAAGAATATATAGTTCTTAGCTTTTATGCTAATTTTCATTCTAATCATTAAACTGTCAACAAACTGCAGCAAACACACTATTATATTAGTGTACTATTATTATATACACTATATTTTCAAACAAGGCTGTGATGTTACTCACTTATTCTCGACTGACTGACTGTCACCCTGTTTTTTCACAGTTTGCAATGTTTAGTGGCTAAAGCAATAGTAGCTCAGTTGGTGTGACAGTACCTCAGTTGGAGTGTTTGTCCACTGATCCGAAGGTTGGTGGTTCGAATCCCGCTCTTGACATAAACATCATTGGTACAGCAGTCCGATCCACTAACCCACAAGTTGCCGGTGCAATTCCAGCTCCCACAAATGAATGCCCTCTGTTCTTGTGCAAGACTCTTTTAACACCTCCACGACCCCAGTGTCTGCGTACACTGGTGTATGAATCTGTGTGTAAATGGGTGAGCAGTTTCTTGATATAAAGCACTTTTCCTTCTTCAAGGCACTCAAAGACCTTGAAGGTAGAAAAGTGCAATATGAAAAAAAAAATAAATGTGTGTATGTGTGTGTAAAGCCAACTCTCACACTGACAATGCATTAGAGCCACCTTATGAAACTGTACCACACTTAAGAATACACGCGTCTGGCTTACAAACCTCAAAAGGGCCCATACATAAAACAAACAATGCCACAAAACTGAAGCAAAAATTACTTTCTGACCGGTCCACTCTCAATGTTGTCCCAAAACGCCTCCTTTGTGAAGTTTGTGTTTCTTATATCTCACCGACTCTGTGTCTGTAATCTGCACTGTTCCAAAATGAAACTTCCTCTCTCATTTCACTTTACACTTTTCAACTCCTGTCCTCCATCTTGTTTGTGTTACCTCTGCTTCTCTTTTCCACTTCTCACCTCAGCGCTCCAATCGGCAGTCTCCCTCTCACACCCACTGGGGTTTTCATAGTGCTCCTCACTCTTCGTCTTTGCTACTTTATTTCGTTTCTCACTTGTAATGTCCTTGGTTTGATGTCCCAAAACCTTCCTATATAAAAAAAAAAAAAAAAAAAAAAAAAAAATTGATGAAATGAGTGAATGTGCAAAAGAAACAATAACATGGGTGTTTCTGCCAAGGAAAGCCCTGTTAAAATTGTACTACAGTGGATGAGAGCAGTTTTATGTGTGCTCACGTGTGTTTACTGCGTGTGTATACTAAAAGTGTGTCTGGAAATTATAGCTGCCCTTGAGATAGGAGTCAACCTTTGAAGCCTTCATAAGCGCCTTTGAAGTGGCCAAAAGTCTCGGTTAGACTTTTTCCTCTGTGTTGAGTCAGCGAAGACCTAGTTACAATGTTGTTTGCCTTTTGGACAATTCAGTTTTGGTGCTTGTCAGATTCTGTTTGTTATGAAAAGAGATTTTATGACAGCTGAAGAGATCGGAAACTTTGATGAGCTTGTGTCTTTGGTTAGTCAATACTGTGTTTCGTTGCCACTACTGTCTTGAACATGCAGGATCTTATCAAGCTGAGGCATTTTTTCTTAGTGGCTTGAGTGTATTGCTCATAGGCACAATGTTCATGTTAAAATGAAGATTGAGGCTCAAGCTGCCAACCCGCTGAAACAGTTTGAGCGTTTTTAGCCTATGAGCTTCGGGTAGAGGTAAGCAGATTATCAAAATATTGGCCATATCATGAACTCTACAAAATTTGAGTCACAGTTTAAAAGAGCTGCAAAAGAGCCAAGTTTAAAATCCATGTTGTAAAAATGTTGTGTTGTCCTCATAGGGTGTATAGAGAAGTGGACAAAGTGAGTGCTCACTTCCAGTTGAATGAAGCACATCAAGGCTAGCAGTTATGGGGCGATTGGAGTTGCATAATTAGCAATTCCGACCGCGAGTATCATAGCAACCAAAGAGGCAATCCATAGTGAGGCTGTTGAAAGCCACACTCCTTCCTGTCCGCACCATTGCTTAGCAACGCTGTCAATGAAACCTGTTGCTAATGCTGGCAGGAGTGACCTCAGGGAAAGGAGCCGCCTGATTTGTCAAGTTATGTTGAGTTACCGATACAATAACGAAATAAAAATACCAAGATCATGTAGAACTGCTCTATACGAACATTTTAAGACCAGAATGACGAGCCTGACAGCAGAAGTTACAGAGAGATGGGTGACAATGGAAAGTGAATTGGAGCCAGAGTGAGCAGGTTAGCTATGTTCATTTATATATACAGTCTATGGTTGTCTTACAGTTTTATATTTGTCTCATACCTAAATCAAAACCTTTCTATACACATTGTTATACATTATTATTGGATTTACATATCATCATCTGAATATCAGCATGAGGATACAACAAGATATTAATTTTTGTCACTATTACCCGCTCCAATTTGGGGTATTACAAAAGATTTTACTAAAGATATTTGGGTATTACAAAAGATATTATTACACCATACTCTGTGCAACTGAGAGGAGAATAGAGAAACACAAACAGTTGTATAGACCACCCAAACAAAACACTTTCAAATTTTCCATTAACACATTCTCCTCTAAAGTTTGTGCACTGTTTTTTTGTGGCCGTGGGAAGTCAAAGGTGTGTCTGCATGTCTGTGAAATAGCACATATTCACGTAACCCAGCTGTGCTCGTGTCCATTAGATTTGCAAATGGAAAGCGAGAGGTTTTATATCCCACATAGGATACAATGGCTCACTGACTCTTTAAAAGCTTGAGTGCAATGTTGTCAAAACAAACAGCCTGTGTGTATCCAGTTCATAATAGTTGTTTTTATTGCTGTTAAAGGTGGTATTGAATCACCGCCACTACACAGGCCAGATACATTTAAATGGAGGTAAATTAAAGTCTCAATACATTATGCATAAACAAACTGAAATGGATGACCCAATGATCAAATTCAAAAGCGGATTCAGTGAGTATGCTTGTTGCTAGTTTGTAAAAGAAAATAAAAAGCTGAGACAAAAGATGGTCTCGAGGACAAATTGATAGCATTTCAAAGTTACAATGTTATTTCCAACTTTCTTTCAATTTGGTCATATGTATATTTGTAGTTTTTATGTATTTTTGTTTTTTATATCAAATAATGGGTCGTCCCTGCTTGGACTGCTGCCCCTGTGACCCGGCCCCAGATAAGCGGAAGAAAATGGATGGATGGATAACGGGTTGTGGGGACAGCAGTCTAAGCAGGGGCTCCCAGCCTTCCCCCACCCCAGACATGTCCTCCAGCTCCTCCGGTGGGACCCCAAGGCGTTCCCAGGCCATGCGAGAGACATAGTCCCTCCAGCGTGTCCTGGGTCTTCCCCAGGACCTCCTCTGGTGGGACATGCCTGGAACACCTCCCTGGGGAGGCATCCGGAACATCTGAGCCACCTCAACTGGCTCCTCTCGATGTGGAGGAGCAGCGGCTCTACTCCGAGCTTCTCCTGTGTGATTGAGCTCCTCACCCTATCTCTAAGGGAGCGCCCAGCCAACCTGCAGAGGAAACCCATGACTGATAAGTGCATGCCAATATTGTACTGTGTTTTGCTTTATGTAATGGTGTTAAAAATGCACTATGTAACATTTCTGGTAGCGAGTCCCCCCTTCTTCCATGTCAATGCTTTACCTAGAACCCAGGATGGCATTAAACTAATCTATCTCCATGGAGACAAGCAGATGACGCCACCAGGCCAATTTACAAAATCACATCTGTGGAGAGGTGAGCCACTCAAAAGAAAAACATAGTTTTCAGTATATAAATGTTAGAGATAAGATTAATGTGTAAAACGATTTGGGTAAAGTATTAACATTTCTATGGAGACAAGCAAATAGTAGACCATCCACCATAAAAGTGATGTAGTGCACCTTTAACTTTACAACAATCGTGTGATGTCTTAACAAAACCAAAGCCTGAACCCAACACTTATAGGCCAAATCTTGTGCTATATATATGTTTCTTTTCCCTTGTTACTGCTACTGCTGTATTCTGGTTTCATCCAAGCGCAGAGTGAACTTTGAACCTAAACTTCAAAACAACACTATATTTGTTCCTGTTACGCTCTGAGGGTAGCCCATAATGCTACTTCATCCTCTCGCAGGCTCTTCCTCTTACTCGGTGGATGGGTCTCGTCTTCATGGTTGGGGTTTGACCTGAGGGCTTTCTCTGCGCCTCGTGCTGGGGCTCTGATTGGAAGCTCGGATAACTCCAACCCCCCCACTGTCATTTCACGCTGAAATCAGGAGCATGGACATCGAGAGGGTCATTCTGGTGGATCCCAAACTGTGTGTGTGTGTGTCACTGTGGGCATGTGGGTGTGAGGAAAAATGTGTCCTTCATAACTCCTCTTGGTTACACATTTTTAAAATATAATACTACGTGACACTTCAAATTGTTCATCAAAATGTGTTTTAGAAAAGTCCAGTTTCTATTGCTGTATGAGAGCGATGTGGTAGTGGCATTTTGGCAGTTTGTTTCTTAAGATCAAATGTTGTATTTTGTCATTGTCAATAGATATTAACTCTCATTGTGGAGGTGCCTTGTCACCTGCAGGATTCCATGGCAACAGAAAGTTAAAATTATACTTTGGAACATTGCCCATAGAGATAGAAAGTTGTATGCCATATCGTGGAATATTATAGCCAGTGGAACATTTCCATGAAGCAGAAGGAGGCCTTCCTCGCTCACAGTAAGGGGGCATGTTTTTTTTCTGCTCCTACCTATTTGATGCATAAAAACATCCAAAATGAAAAAAAAAACATGTTTTTAAGTCTTTGTCTAAAAAGTTACAGGGTTGAGCTTCAAATTATGCGTTTAAAGTGAGTACACACAGACTGATGCTTGGTTTGGATTAGTAGGTCATGATTTTGTTTTGAATGTTTTGAATCATTGTTAGATGAGGTTAAGGATCAGCCAAAAGGCAGTAATAAAACTACTTATGCAAAGCTCTTGCTACTAAGCTAATGGTTTACACTAGTTTTGCCATTACTGAAAAAGATGAAAGACAGAACAGTACATTTAACTGAAATGATCTCAAATTGAAAAATGGAATTCAAAACAAGTTGTACGTCCTTGTCGTGTTCCGTAGTGGAGGCACTATTACAAGAATTACAACTTACAAAGAAAAAGTCAAAGAATAAAATAAAAGTGCTCTTCACGTCAATGTCTTTCTGTGTACCAAGCATTCACCACTTTAATTTCCCTGTAGTTGTTGAAGAGACCAGCTTAATTAACAATAACTAAAATGATCTGGCAGTGAGTGATTCTGGGTTGGGTCTTGCTTATAGATTGCATTCTGCTCCTTGTCACCTCTTGCTAAAGTTAACTGCAAAATTACAGCAGTGTATAAACTCCCTCTCCTCTCGCAGCCAAGAGCCATTTCCGCTCCTTTTATTGAAACCTCAAAGTGTTGTCTCTTGTAATTTTCCTGTAAGCGCTTATAGATTACAGTTCCTTTCCCTTGTTTCTTCCACTGCCACTCAAACTTCAGCGCAGCCGACAGGATTTTATGACACTCCAATAATGATTTCTATTGTGCGCTCCCTGATAGCTCCCATTGTCTACCTTTCCACTTTCTATCAGGAGGAAGCCTGCGACATCGGCTGGGACGGGGGAGGGGGTGGGCCCATTACTGCCCAGGGGATTGCCGTCTTTTGTCTGACTACCTCTACAAGTTTCTTCTTCTTTTCAAAAGGCAAAGCATTACAGGTAACACGGATTTTCAGCTTTCACACAAAAAATGAAATTACTCACTATTTCTTTATTATAAATTTTAAATGTAATACAGCTTCAACTTTTTTTATCGGTAGATTTGTACTTCAAACTTCAAACAACATGTTCCAAATGCGTTTTTCCCTCAAAACATCTTCACTTCAGAAGAAAATCTAGTGTGTATGGATGTGCTACCCGTTTGGCATGCTTTTGGGGCATGCTAAGTATTAAACTAAAATATATAGAACATGATTTTCCATTTTGTTCATTTTAAATTGCAGTATTGATCTAAAACGGCTTAGTAATAGAACGAGCTCTGTTGACCTCCTGTTCGAAACTGTGGAACTGAGAGTCTTTCACTGTGGCATTTCATTGTAGCAGACAGCAGTTTTTCTTTTATGTGTTTTTATTCTTGAAAAATGGCTTCGTGACAACTGCAAGTATGATGGAGTCTGAATTTACCTCACCTTAATGGACAGTGGGCAGAGATAGGGGGCAGGTGAAAACTGAAATTCACTCAAAACCATAGACTGTATATATAAACATATAACTGATCTGCTAGCAGCCATGTTCCAAATAGAAAGTGAGCATGGGCGCACTTCCGGCTCATTTGACTCTGGCTCCAATTCACTTTACATTGCAAAACCATCGCCCCTCTCTCTTTAACTGCTGCTGGTAGGCTCGTCATTTTTTTGGTCTTAAAATGTTCGTATTAACCCGCTCTACATGATTCTGGTATTTTTTATTTCGCTATCGTGCTATCGTAACTCAATATATGAACATTAATAACACACAAATCAGTCACCTTCTTTCCCCGAGGTCGCTCCCTCTAGCGTTAGCAACAGGTTTGATTGACAGTGTTGCTAAGCGCCCGCTCCCTCCTAAACTAGCGGTGCAGGGGGCAACGGGTGTTACTTTCAAAAACATTTGGTTGCTATGATACTCATGATCGAAATTCCAAATATCCAACTTTGCTCCAAATTCGCCCCATAACCTCAATGAGCTTCTCTCTTAGTCCACTTCTTTATACAGTCTATGATCAAAACTGTCAGACTTAAAAAACAAAAATGCTCTAATTCAGTGTTTTATTTTAAACATTACTCTATTCATATTCTTAAGTGGACCAAATTCCTCCAGCGGGCCTTCGTCTTAGCATGTGTTATCTGGACACACTGTTAGCATGTGCGTTCAACAAAGACTCAAACTGTGCATGGACTGGCAAGTGTTTCAGGATAGCCATCTTGCCAAACTGGTCCTGATAACTGAAGCTCATTCAAAAAGCAATCAGGGCCGCAGTGCCATCTCTCTCTTGTCTTTCAATCACTCCCTCCATCACTGATGTAATTTGTCATTAGCGCCTCAGAGAAACTTTTAATTGAGTCTCAACTGTTTGGGAGCAGGCGACGACTCCTTCCTCATCTCGTTTGGCCTGTTTGGATGTTTGGATAGCTTCAGAGACAAAGAGGAGAAGAACCTTTGTTTATCGGGCAGTTTAACGTGGGGGGATTGCACTTACGGGGTATTAGTTCACATGTAACATTTATATTGCAATGTTTTGAAATTAAGTTGTTTAATTAGGTTTTCAGTCCATTTTCAGATTGTTTTTGATTCTTTGAGTCCCCCTCCCCTTGCTCCCTGTGCAAAGTCACTCCCCCTTCTGAGTGCATTCACAACACAATCAGTGAGTATCCCGCTAATGAAACTACTGCACATGGCATAACCGTAAGGAGGATTTGAATAGGGCCCAGGAGAGATTGCAAGAGTACTCAAACATGCATGAATAACATGAATACCACTTCAGGCATGTTTTTGATGGGACAACATTAGAACATGGTAGAAAGCACCAAAAAGATTCTTGTGTTCATAGCACAGGCCAAATTACAGGTTGGATCAGTGGAGAGACTGCATATTTGGCACCTGTAACAGAATAAATGCAATACTAGATAATGCAATACTATGAAACAACTCAGAAAAAGTAATAACATCTCTCTGGAGGCAAAGTGGAGGAAATGTTACATAGTGTACCTTTAACATGAATTGCTCCAGACATGCTTCTATCCACAGTGAGTGTACATTACCATTTTGAGTGTGGCTGCCTGTTCCTTTTTGACCCTCACCAATTAATTTTGCTGTTTAAAAAGACAGATTTCAAGGAGAATGAGGCAGATCCGGTAAAAGGTCAGAGTACACATATTTATGTATATTCAACGTATTTTTAATTAAGCAACAGCCATTAAAATTCACTTAGTGCAGGCGCTTCTTGGAGGGTTGTATGGTAGAGAACAGACACTCATGAACTGTGTAAAATGTAAAATCTTTTTGTGTCACAAGCTATGTTCTTGTATTGAGATTTTGGAGATTTTGTTTTTATAAAAACAGATTACACATAGGAAAAGTACAATAAAACACCAACATATCCTGTCTAGCTAGAATTAAATGCCAGGGAGATAAGGTGAGTTTTCAGTCTAGTCTTAAACTGTGCTGAAGACTGAGATAATCTGACAGGCAGAGGAAGGCTTTCCATAGTTACAGAAAAGGCTCCGTCACCTCCGGTCTTGATCCTGGCTTTGGGCAGGAGCTGGTCAGGGTGGAGTGTAGGGCCGCAGTAAAAACCCTCACATAAAGTGAACACATAGAGTGCACACATTTAAACACAATAACATTTAAAATAGGCCTTAATAAAAAAAAAATAAAATAAAAAAGAGCACAGTTTAAAATTACCAAAAAGAAAAAAAAAAGAGGGAGACTGTCCAGTATGTGCCCAGGGGTGCTACCATGTACTCACCTCAGCAGACAGCACAGCAAATAAGAAGTGCAAAAGCGAAACTTGTGATTCCATTGCACTAAATGCCCTGCAAAGATGGGGCAACCTCACCAACGTGTCCAGCCCAACCACCAGGAGGCACCCACCCTGCTTTTGCAAAGCAAAACAAAACAGAAGCAAAACAACAAAAGCAAAACAGGGAAAGCAAAACAGCAGCAGGATTAGCCTGCAGGAACAGAATTAATGTTAAAAAGGCTCACCTTTATTTGTTACTTTTTTTCAGGTCAACCAAACTTACCACCCTTTAATGACAACCAGGAACTAAACCAGCCCTGTTCAAAGAAATTAATTTTACTTTACAATTAGCGCAAATATTTTGTTGTAATTTTGATTTGTGCTTACCTCTGCAGCAGATCTACCCAGGGTTTTGTGAAATATGATATCTAAATAAACTAAATACAATTTTGCCATTTGAAAAAAACCTTTTTCATACATTCCAATTAACACAAAAATCGTAAAGGCACAGCAGCAGTAAAAAGGCTGCCATATTGGGAGCAGGATGCTTAAAAAGTCTATAACTAGGAGGACGGGATCAAGGGTGGAGCCCACAGGGGTGCTTTCAAGGGCAGCAGGGGTAAACAGACAACCATACTACATCAGCAGACGAGCTGCTGCATTCTGGACATTCTGTAAGTGCTGCAGGAAGCACAGCCAAAGAATTACAATAATCCAGATGCAACATTACAAATGTGTGGATTACTTGCTAAAGTAAAGCTCTACCTTCCACCTGTGGAAAGTAGAGCTTTACTTTAGCAAGGAGCCTCAAACTGGACTTTATGACAGAGTTAATGGGCTTGTCCAGTTTGAACATGGAGTCCACAATCACTCCAGGATTCCTCACTGCAAGAGAACAGAGGACCAATCACACTGTGATGCCCAAGCAGTGGGTTAGTTTGGCCAAACACCACAATCTCATTTTTATTTTGATTTAAGTTCAGGACGTTTGTGCTCAGCCAAATCTGCACATCCCTGAGAAAGTCCTGCAGAGCTCAGATTGTGGTCTGGATGTCATTGGTGCCACTGGAATATCATCTGCAAACCACAGAAATTGCCACATTGTGCTTTTTAAAAACATCACCCAGGGGAAGCATGTACAGAGCAAAAAGGACCGGCACTAATGTAGAACCCTAGGGCACACCGAGGAGAAATATTATACTAGGGCCACAGAAACACTCCTGTCTGACAGATAGGATCCAAACCAACAGAGTGCTGTACCCTTAATGCCCATGTGTCTCCAGGTGGGACAGGAGGATGCTGTGATCCACCCTGTCAAAGGCAGCTGATAAGTCTAAAACTATGAACTGTGGATTTCCCAGAGTCAAAAGCTAAAAGCTGATCATTAAAAAATTTAAAAGATCTGTTTTGGTACAGTGCTGGGATTTAAAATCAGATTGGAATTCTTCCCCAATTTCATTCAGATTAAGGTAAGAAATAGGTCTACAATAGGACATATCCCTGTGAGACAGCTACTCACCTTAATTACAGTACAATGTTTTGTACTGTGTGCTACAGCACCATACTATCAGCACCACTTTTACATTATATAATTCAAAGTGGGAAGGTCCTTGTATTTGAAATAAATATCCTGTCATATAAACCATTTGAAATATTGTGTTTTCGATGAATATTTTGGGGAACAATTTCATTCTCAAGCCTTGATACCTTGGGAGTAGACAAATAACCACATCCATAACCAAAACCAGGTGCAGTTCGCACAGCTGAGGCTACAGAGAAAAATGGAGCTGTAGTAACTGATCAAAATCAAATTAGTATGAGTTTCTACTAAAATGCTTCAAATTACTTACGACTGAAGTCAGACATACAAAAGATAGACTATAGCCTATAGTTATAAAGTCTGTGACCAAATTGCTGGTCCTGTGCACATCTGGCAAAGCTTTATCAATTTATCAAAATATGCCAAATATTATCAATAAAATAAATTAATATAAAACTATTGCTTTATTGCTCAACAAACAATGTAACAAATGGATTGGATTTATTTGTAAAGCACATTCAAGAAACTGAAGCGTATTCGTATCAATGGAGAACTAGAATAAGTCTCGCTGTGAAAATCTTATAAAGTAGGTTGATTTGTATAAAATGTTGTGAGCCTAGTCGACAATGCAGCCTTTCTCTTGGGGGATTGAAAACAGCTTTGTAGTCTATATAGAACTGCTTTTCTGTTTAGAGTTCAGCCTTACACGAAACCATACAACCTGAATGATAATGAAGCCATCCATGACAACTTCTGGTGTAACGTCAATTGGCAAAGTGGGTGAAGTGTCTTGCCCAAGGACACGACAATGGCACAGGTCTTTCTCACTAGGACACAGCAATGGATAAAACTAACACCTTGCCTACTGCCTCGTTTAGTTTTCCATTGCCACTTCTGCCCTGTTTTCTTCGTGTATGTATAGTTAATACATTATCCTGATTGATCACATGATGTCAGGTGACAGCTGCCGGGCCCCAGTGGCGTCTTTGTGCCCAGATTGCCGGCAGAGCTGATTGCCTTCATCATGAGATCCCTGGTGAAAACAGATAATTGTGTTGTTCACTACAAATTTCTCCATTTGTATCAGAATCCCACTGGCTTACTACACCATTTAGGCAATGACAAGCTGTGCATCAAACACGTTTTGATTTTTTCCCCTTTCTTTCCCTCTGTACCTGTGTAGCTATTGTAACTCACAGCAAATTCAATCAATTCTCTCTTGTTGCTGCTTGAATTGATGGCTTTTTAATATCCGCATTTTTCATTTACCGTGTGGCTTTAAACGCACCGTGAAGCAGCAACAAATGCAACACTCAGTCTCCAGTGGGATGCTATTAAAAAGCACATGTTGCTGGATTTGATACTCCATTGTTGGGGGGAGGATTAGTAGCAATAGAACAAAGAAAATTGCATGGGCCCAAACTGTTCCCTAAAAAGTTGCGGTGCTGTTAACAAATGTACATAAAAATAAAACGTCAGTATTTAAAATTTTATAATGCATTAGATTAATAGCACATAAACATGTCTTGTTTTAATCTGCAGTAATATGCAAGTAAAGATGTTTTTTATGCTAGCACTAAAATGGTATGATGGAGAAAATATCCAAGCAACTGGATCATGTTTACTGAATGGTTTAAACTATATAGGTCTTTTAACTCTATAGTGTTGGATGCTATTGCCGCCAATAGACTAGAGTTGCAGACCTTCCATTACCGCAACTCCGCAACCAAACCAACCAAAGCAGAGGGAGGGAGCTCTTTAAATATGTTACTGTCATTACGGTAATGTGCTTACGTTGTCCCTCGAAGATGACCAATCAGAGCGCAGGTGCCGCCAGGATTCTCCTAGTCGGTTATTTGATGCATCAAAGCAAAAATATGGATGGATATGTAAAATAGAGATAGTAGAGTGAAAAAAGGCCAAAGTACATGCTGATACTTCCTTTAACGTGATTTTTATGGCTAAAAATAGAAGAAAAAAAAAGTCTAGGTGAGCTATAATGGTCCATAATGTGCTTAGTCCTTAAAGAACCCCATGCCTCTGCTTTGAGATGCCGTTTGAATTTACATGATAGCACAATTGGAGTAATGGTAATGGAGAGTCCACAACCGCGAGTCTATTAGTGGCGATCGTATCCAACGCTATAGGGTTAAGGGGAAAAAAGTGAATTAAACTGCAATATTTATCGTTAAACAGTTAAATAATAGAAACAGGTCAATTAACTTCCTGCATACATCACTTGGACTCAGAATTGTTTGAATAATCACACTTAAGTACAGGGCTGGGGGGCGGAGATAGGGGGTAGGTGAACATAGAAATTCTTAGCACTCAAGCGTTGTATGCAGGACAAAACAGGATTACTTAAACATGTATGAATCAATATAACTTTGAGTAAGCTAATGATGAGAGAGCCCTGTTGGTGATTAAAAGCTCATTAAAGGCCATTTGTCCCCTTTGAGTAATGTTTGAATGTCTAAAATGCTTTCCAAGATTGGGAAATTCAGGTTTAATCTAATCCTTAACACCATTTTATTTCGAATTGGGGTTGCATTAAAAATCACACGAAGGATTTGATGCTTGATGGCTACCATGGCTTAGTGTTAGAGAAATTAGAAATGGAGAGAAAGAATTGGACTGGATAAAAGACTGATGATGGGACACAGTATAGGTAGTGGAAATGGCCTATCGTATGTGCCAGTGGGTGTGTAAGAAAGAGAGGATGGAAGAGAGGAGAAAACAGAGAGAGAGAGAGAATATGGGAGGAGAGCGGAAAAAAGAGACAGGGGACTTCAGTAATAGCATTTCTGGATATATCCCAAGTTATTATTGTAAATCAGGACCAGCTCAAGACCTTTAACACAGAGTAACAGTCCCTAACAGCTGCCACGAGCAGCTATATACAAATGACATGAATATGGATTAGGAGGAGAGAGGGGATGGAGAGCTCAGTAAGAGGTACTACTACAAGATGGGAAAGGTAAGAAAGATTATTGGTCGAATGGAGCCAGATACAAGGACGCTCCAATACTGGGGATGGGAGGATTGAAGGGTGAGTAAGGTTAAACATTGGAGTGCTGTTTGATAGAGGTTTAACAGCGTGAGGTAGGTGAATAGGGGCCAGCCGGAGAATAGGAAGGAGCAGAGGCCAAACCATAGGCCAAGGTCCTGAATTAAAGCAACAGATTTGATGGAGAAGCAGAAAAATAGAAAAAAATATGAGGCTTTCACTTAGAGACTCTGGTAGCTACCACCCAAGGCCCCTTTGGCCGCATCACACAACAGAAAGCACTCAAACGCAAACCAGAGAAATTTATGGAAATGACTAGTCCAGTGACTTAGAATAGGACCTGCTCCACTCATGAATCATGCATCCTTTTAGAGCCCCAGCCTTTAACTAATGGGCCAGTGTGAAGAAATAACCCAGCGACATCATATGATCATTACAAATACCTGTGCTGGCCTTGACCTGCTGTGAAGCAGAATGCAAGTATGAAAAGTGTTCTAGGGTATGCTGAGAATATTATTAGACAGGTTGTGGTCATGCTGCTGAACTTGTAAACAACAATATCAGTGAAGCCATTGACTTGTTTACTTTAAGAAATGGGAATAGTAAATGATCTGAATGACTATGCATCCATGACACTGTCTTTTATCCATTTAGAAGTAAAATGATTGTAATATAACCATGATGAGTGTCCCCATGAGGTCAACTAGGTTTCCATCTATTGTCCAAAGTACACATTTGTTGGCAGAGATAGAGTTTGTAACCAATAAATTAACAAGATTGGATGCTTGTCTGCACTGGCCCTTGTCCTAGGTGTATCCTGAGAATAGAAAATGGAATTATTATTATTATTTCAAATTTCAATTTTTCTAAAAGAGTGAACAACATTTGACTATATTTACCAGAGAAGGAAAACAGCATTTCACACAAACTGTAAAGTACAAGTTTAAAACATCTTTTGACTTAAATTGAACACTTACCCATCTTTTTATTTTTTTTTTTTTATATACTTCTCAGGTACTTTGCCTGAATGTTGTTTTAATTTTCCCAAATTTTGCCCAAAGCCATAGCAATGTCCCATAGTTCCATAGTAGTTTGGGAATTGGAGTCGTTCAGTAATGTTCTTCTCATTATCGAACAACTCCACTGACAGCCATGCCTCCATGCTGTCTCCATGGACGTTACAAATACCACGTCCACCATCTTGCCAGTCACTCCCCGTCATGTAGCGGACACATCTTGAGGCACCCTGGACCTGAGAAGGGTCCAGTTTGATTTTGTGCTCTGAAGTTACAAGTTCAAAGCGATATTGAATTTCCCATGCAGTCACATACACAGAGCCTGCAGACGTATTCTCACCATTACTGGGTGAGGAGGAACACTATTAAGGAAGTGCTGTGGTTGCATCTGTTCTGAGGTTGTGTACAGCCTTGAGCGAGTCATCTATCCCAGCCAACCTCTTCTTTTTTCTCCTCTAGTAAATACATGCTTTTGAACAGAGGATGCTTCTCAACGTAAATTTTACTTTGACTGTAAAGAAACGATCAAGTTGTTGTCATTTGGCGTCAGAAGGTATTGAGTTTGACTGCCAGATCAGACGGAACTTGCATCTTATTCCCCTTATCTCAGGGTATTTGGGAGTTCCAGTGCCGATCAACTCGAGAATCCTGACTGAGATGGCATCAGTTCTTTATCTTTCCTGATTACCCTGAGGTACTGATTGAAGATTGGGTCCAAATGCCAAGGACAAAATTCCATATGGGGAAAATAACTAATTGTAATTACCAGGGGTATATGAGCAGTTGCCAGAGGGTAAATGGGAGGATTTCAGGTTCAAAAAGATGGTGAAATTTAAAAGCATTTGAATATGAAACTATAGGTGCTTAGTCGTAAAGCCAAATAATGTTAATGTTGGTCTAATTAAATCAGTAATGAATAGTTATCTGAACAGACCACACAACCTCACTGTGTACGGTATTACAAGTTACATTGGCTCAGTTTTAATTTAGAGTCTAGATCACGGTTTTGATTTATTACGATTCATGCGGTTAGTATCTTTTTATATATTTGCTGCGTCTGAGTTCACACTTCATAGTGATTGGTTAAATCCACGTGTGACTCACTCAGAGTCTTATGACAAACCAAAAGGAGGAATGTGTGGTTACTAATGTGTTGTAGCAAAGAGCAAGCCCTGAATCATAATATGACCTTTACACCGAAATAGCAGATCGTCAAGGATTAAACCCAAATCCATATCGCCTACCCCAATAATAAGAAAGTGTAACAAAAAGCTAAATGCTAAGCACGTTTTTTAATTTACCTTCGCTCACCTTTTTACACTTGCTGCTCAAGACAAAAACCCTTCCTCTTTTAGTCCCTCTAATGCTGCTGTTCCTCTTCCTCATTCCATCGTCCCACAGCCAGTTACATTAAAGCATTAACTCTTCTTCATCACAGCTACAGCAGATCCACCTTTCCCTCACCACCGACTGTGACCACACTCGGGGGCACTTCCTGTCCGTACCCTCCTCTGCGTGCTCAGCTATCATATCGCCTTTACTGCCTGGATCTAAACATCAAAGCATCTAATCTAATACATGCATACGTTTCTGTTTGAGTCTGTCCAGCTTCGCGTTGCCAAAAGTTAAACTGTACTTGAGTTTTAGTTACACCCCATTGCTTTTTAATGTGCGTTTGATTGATGCTCAAATCAGCAAATTGTTGTACATTTGTTGGCCTCATAAAACCTAAACTGCTAAACTAGGTGCACCATCCAAACAGTTTTTTCAGTGTTTTATTATGCTTATTTTATTATGCTTATTTGGGCGACTGTAGCTCAGTTGGTATAGCAGTTATCCATTGAGCCGAAGATTGGCAGTTCAAATCCCAGTCTTGACATAAACATGATCTACTGGCCCACAGGTTGGCAGTGCGATTCCAGCTCCCAAAGATGAATGC
This sequence comes from Periophthalmus magnuspinnatus, assembly GCF_009829125.3. Taxonomy (NCBI): domain Eukaryota; kingdom Metazoa; phylum Chordata; class Actinopteri; order Gobiiformes; family Gobiidae; genus Periophthalmus; species Periophthalmus magnuspinnatus. The sequence continues at coordinate 14,552,880 of NC_047126.1, forward strand.
TGCCATTGTGTCCTTGGGAAAAACACTTAAGCCAGCTTTCCCTATTGATTACACTGTACTTTGCTATGAAATATTGAAAAGGTAAATGCACAATATCTGTACCTGATCATTTCTATTAGTGACCAGAGCTAGGAAGTCACTGTAGTACAACACAAATCTGCATTTTAACAATAATCATTTTAGCTCCCTCTATCTGTATTAAATATTATTGGCTTATAGAATGTTGTGTTGTCATCTGAAACCCAGTAATACGTTTCCCAGAAGAGGTCTCCCAGCTGCTTGTCTCAGATAAGATGTTACTGCGGTACGGCATTAAACTCATTTAACTCAATGGAGGCACAAAGGCGATGCCGCCAAACAGGTCAGATCTGTGAGGAGGCAATGATCATGATAAGAAGGCATGGTTTTTTTGTGAACAATAAAGACACCTGTAATTGAATGCATGCAACACAGATGGAAGTATAGTATATAAAAGTATAGTGAACATTTCATGCAATACTATAAATCCACCTGCCACAGCCTCTACCTGAAAAGTTACATAATACACCTTTAACATGGCTGCTCAACAGTGCTTTGCTTTCAATAACTGCTAATTGACTATATTTGACTACCCATCTCTGTCTTACTCGATGTATATTACTTCCAGTCATTATCTATATGCACCGTGTCTTTCTCCATCCTCTGGCATTTTTCTTAATCTCAAAACTATATCAAGTTTCCTCTTTGAGACAGAAAGGTATAGGAGAATGAGGAATGAGAAGGCATCAGTTTTTCTCCAAGTGACATTTTGCAGACATTCTGAACGATAAGCCGTTTCATACACGCAAGTGTGATAACAGAAATCTTGTAGCGCGTGTGATGCAAATGTAAACCAAGCGTGTGGAAGGGCTCCTGTTTGTCTTTATGGAAATGTGTAGAACATATAGCCCAGTTTCATCTCCAGAGCGGGAACAAAACAATGAAACCCCTGTTTGAGTGCTACATGACAGTTTGTAGTGTCACTAGCTTGCATATACATGGCCATGCATTCATGTAAAAGCAATTGTTCTCAAAGAGGATTTTTCAGCTCTACCAAAAGGTGTGCATCTATGAACAATATCTGCTGTGCTCTTGTGAAGTGCTGCAGTGCCATCTAAAGGCAGCTCAGACTATAGCATCAAAGCCGGTGGCCATATAAGCCAGCGTTGGCCTTCCGTTCGCTCTCACTGTGGGATCGCAAAGTGTTTCCGCCCAAGTGTGTTTTTGAGCCCGCTTCAGTGCATGGAGAGACAGCCATAAAGGTGAGAGGATGCAGAAAGAGGAAATAGCCGTGTGTTTGGGCTGCTCTTCACCAGTGCAGATGACAAGTAAAATACCACACTATGCCACTCGGGCGGACATGTTTTTTCACCCTTTTTTTCCTTCACAGCTTTGCACCTTGCACTCTGCTCTCACTTTAGTCAAACCTTTTGTCACACCAAAATTCTGCTGCTGTACAGCATTTGTTTGGGTTCAAATATATTTTTTATCTTGTGGAGGTGGTAATGATGAATAAGTTCTCAAAACAAAAAATTTAATTTAATTTAAAAGAGTGTCAACAATTTCATATCCCTCTTTAATCTTTAATGAAGAGAAAAGCAACAAAAGTGGAATTAGGTACACATTAGCAAGTAATGGTTGTAGGGCATGTTTATACACAACGGAAAAACAATCAGCATTCATTTTCAGATTCATTCAGTGGATGTTTAACCATGTAATATCACTTATATAGTGATCTACATACATAGAGTATCGTAATACATACATTCTGTGACATTTATCTCTCGTGTAATGCGGCTTACAGGCTTGTTAAAGCCCCTCAAAGCACTGCACTAGAGTCATCATTCACTCCACACTCCGTGGTGGTAGGCTCTTATTATAACCACAGCTGCCCTGAGGCAGACTGACGGAAGCAAGGCTGTCAGTCTGTGCCAACTGCCCCCCAATACGCACACTAGGCAAGGTGGGTGAAGTGTCTTGCCTAAGGACACAATGACAGAGCCTAGTCTGAGTGGGAGTTGATCCTCCGAGCTTTCGGTTGAGGGACCAGCTCTAACCGTTTAACCACTGTTGCTCATATTTGGGTAAATGAGGAAAGATTGTGCAAACAGAACTCCAACCATGGAAAATAAATGCAAAAACCCTAAAATATATAGTTTATAAGAATAGAAATATATTCATCTATCATCAAGAATAACCAATACAAAGAATATCCAATATGTTTTTACTGTTTGGCAGACCATCTTACCCTCTCCTCTTCTCCCTTATCCCTTCCACCTCTCCTTTATTTATCAGCTCAATCTGTTTATCATTCAGTCCCACTGTGCTGCTGCTCTCCTCATCTTCCGCTCTCCGTCTTCCTGTGTGTTCCCCTGGTCCCTGCTCCGGGTTAATGAATGACGAGACGGGAGGCAGCGTGTGTGTGTGTTTATATGTGCATGTGTGTGTGAGGAGAGGCGACGGGGGGCTTAAGGGGGGTTTGGGAGGTGTGGAGGGTACCGCGGGGGCTGGTGGAGGTGAGCAGACTCTCTTCCTGTCACCATTCTCACTCAGCAGGCTTCAGTGCCATGGAGCCCTGCCAGGAACAGGATGGCACGGACTTATTGGATTATCTGTTAGTTCCTATTCACGTGAAGAGAAAGGGGATTCACAAACACCTCTAAAGTGACCTCATCTTTAACCCGATTTTCAGCAGTTGGAGCAGAAAGAGGACAACAATTAGGGCTGAGGAAAACAGGGACAGAAAATGTATTTGTATGTATATAAGTGGACAAAGGTGTGTATATAAATGGTACGTATATAAAGCTAACTGCTTCCAAATATGAAGTGAGCCTGGGCGCACTTTGGATCCATCGACTCCGGCTCCAATTCACTTTCTACTGAAAAAAATGTCACCCCGCTATCCATAACTGCTGCTGTCAGGCTCATCATTTTGGTCTTAAAATATTCATATTAAATCACTCTACATGATCCTGGTATTTTTATTTACATATTTTGCCCGTAAATCAATATATAAACATCAGCAACAGACAAATCAGATGCTTTCTTTCCCCAAGGTCACTCCCTATAGCGTTAGCCACTGGTTTGATTGACAGCATTGCTAAGCGCCCACTCTACCGGTTTAGGAGGGAGCGCGAAGGGGTGTTACCTTCAACAGCTTTACTCCGGATTGGCTCTTTGGTTGCTATGATACTCGCAGTCGGGATTCCAAATATGGAACATGGCTCAAAATTCACCTCTATAACTGCTACCCTTGACGAGATTCATTTGACTGGAGCCGACGTCACACTACCTTTGTCCACTTCTTCATACAGTCTATGGCACGTATACAAAAACAAGTGCTGGCAAGCTCCCAAAAAAGGGTTAAGTACATCAAAACACAAAACTTGCTTATTCATGGGTTTTAAGCAATGGTTATGGTCCTTGGTTGACTTTGCAATTCAGCAATAAAAATCGAAATGTTATATCTTTTAAATTAGGGAAGGTTCTCTCAAATCAGGAACTAACCATCTCCCTAAAACCCATGAAGACATATTAAAACAAAGAAAATAAAAGAGCTTTCTATTGAACACTGCCCTTTAGCCAACCCAAGCTGTGTAAATTATGTTGTTAAGTGTTTGGTTCTACTTATACTTTTGCATACTTCACATTCACATATAATGAAGCCTTCTCCTCGTTCATGGAAGCTAGAAAAGCAGGACTATGTTGGAAAAAGGAATAAATGACAAACCAGTAACACAATTCAGCTAAATGCCTCCCCGTTGCCAGGTGAGCTTTATGAAAGAAATCAATATTTGCTCAAAGCCAATTGGAGAACTGGGCAGTGGAAATGAAATGTATCATCTTTCTGATCATTTGCTTACTTTTCTTTGCTCCCTAAAATATCAGACCAAGGACGTGGAGAGGAGTACAGTTTACTTATTCAGGAAGTCTGACGGAGAGGTCTGTAAAAGCTGTAGTTGCCAAATTGTGGTGCGTTTACTAATGACAGAACATAGGATTTACAGATTTTTTTGTACTTTAATTCATCACCTTTCCTCTACAGTTCATATGTGGTTTTCTGGGTATTCATGGGATTCACTTTCCTGTTTATAGGTGTAGCTTTGAAGTCTTTTTTTTAACTCATGGATAATATAAATAGACCAACAAAGATCAAGATTGAACACAGTCTTGATCTTACTTAGACATAGTTTCACAAAGTTCACCCCCCATTTCAATTATCAGTATAACACTTTGAACACCAAGTTGAAAGATTGAAGTTGATAAAGTAAAATAAGCAAGAACAGTAAAATTTTTAGGTTTAGGGAAATACAAATAAACAGTTTGAGCTACAATCTGGAAAACCTCCCCAAAACTTTTCACCAAACTATAGAGAAATCCTTGACAGACTGACGCCTATTGCCGCGACTGTAGTTGTGATGGGTCTTGGAAGCGGAGACACAGATTTATTTACTAAGAGGCTCGGAGGCACTTCCTCAGTATTCTCCCCCCAGACACACATTACTCACTTTTGCACCTGAAATAGGCCGTTATCAGATGTGCCGACAGCTCTTCTCTCCCTTTACCTGATGAATCTTTTGAACAGTGAACCTCTCCAGTCTTTTGTCAGCCCTCTTGTGGTAGTTTGGATGCTTATATAGCTAATGGGCATAGATTTGAAAAGCCGTCATGAAGCTTTTGAAATAGAGTAGGAGATCACTCACTGGGTAAACTGTTTCTTATCTGTCTGTGAGCGGTTTGTGAAAGATCTTACCCAAGTAAAAGTAAAATACAAATAATTAAAGTAAAGGTGTAACCATAAATGTAGTGATTTAAAGTGTTTTAAAGGCACGCTATGGTCACGTGGCCACATTTTTATATAACGCTTTTCCACGTTCAAGGCCCTCAAAGCCCTTTACATCAAAGAACCACTCACCCATTCACACATACATTCATACACCAGTGTATGCAGACGCTGAGGGTGAGGTGGATTAACCTTCGGGTCAGAGATCAACCACTCTACTGATTGAGCTATTGTCGCCTACTATGTAACTTTTCTGGCGGAGTTTCTGCCACCTGCTTGTCTCCATGGCGATGTCACTTTGCCTGGAGTTTTTCACACTAAGACACTTTGCATTTATTCAATTGTAGATGCTTTTATTGAAACAATTGGACCTAGCTACAAGACCCAGAACACCCAGAGTTTTAACATCTCCATGGAGACAACCAGGTGGCAGACTCTCCACTAGAAAAGTTACATAGCGCCCTTTTTAAATACCTCAACTAATTAATAAGTAGCAGTATTCTATTACAACAACTTCCACTACCAACTTACTTTACCTCTACTTTCCCTAAATCAGAACTCAACTGAGAACTGGTTATTTAATGTTATGAAACCTTTTTATGTCATTTGAAAGTGCAAAGATCTGGATTTCAGATGGATTATGACAGCTTTCCAAGTGCATATCACTGACATGAGTTTATTGTTGAGTAGCCTACTGCATTACGCTCAGAGCTGCCACAAAAGAAACACAACTGTAGACAAACTCACAAACACAAATGAGCTGATTGGGTATTGGCCGCCACTAGTCGATTAAATCCTTTTCAGTGTTTGCAGTGACAGAAAAAAAAGTGTGAATACTGAAGGAAAAAATTCAAAAAAGGATCTGTAATAGGAACAAAGTGGTAGACACAAATTTTCAGACTTTTCACAAAGAACTCGAAGTCTGTCGGCACTTAGGCTAGGCAGGAGACCTGGAAATGACAACCCCCCAAGATGTTTCAAAACTAAACTTTAAAAAGAAAAGTAAAAGGTGAGAGCTGGGACAATTTTAGAAAAGAAGTCTCGAAGTTTGAATCCCTTGGTAAAAGGCTGTAGAATATGGCTCCACCCATGTCAACTTGGACACCTTATGTGGAGTTGACTTCTTAGCTTAAACAAAACATTTAATTTATGTCCTGATGGAAGATAGAGGTGGGATTTAGTAAGTTTTCTTCTTCGTACTCATTTTTGACCTTAAAAAAGAACAAATTTGTGAAATGTGCATTAAGTATACTTGATACATGTGCTCGAAATAAATAAATCAATGAAAAAAACGTATTAACTAAACAGAAACACAGTTGAATTCATGTTTGACAAGAAGAGAACAGAACAGAGAGCTGGTGAAGCCAAAAACTAGCATGCTAACACAAACTTCCTTTATAATCAGATGCAGATAGTACACAGTGGACACATTTTAAACTCAAGACCTGCTTATGCAAATCTGTACTAGGGCAAGACAGATACATGGGAAAAATTGGGTACCAGACCTTTAAATTCTTATTATTGAAAACAAGAAGAATGTACTCTAAATATCTCAGAAAGGAATCTGAACTTTGTTGTATGTGTTATTCTGTATACCAGTCATCTCAGTGCATTTGGTTTGTTTCACTTTGTTAACACAGTTGATTTTGTTTGCATCCATTATTAGCTATGGGAGAAGATTATATCTATCACATACGCTAGCTATTGTTACACAGGCGATAGTAAATTGGAACATTTAGATAGGAAATACATTATTATTGTCCTAAATGATTCCCCAAAGATGTAATCGGTGTTTTCGATTATTATCAGTGTAGTTATTTGTTCATATAATACAAATCTTTATTATGTTTTCCATCAATTCTTTTTTTTCAGTCCTACCTTTTAGATAAAAACCCCAGTAGATGTTTGTGTAACTTACCTTAATACATCGTTTTATAAAATGTATCTTAATTATATCCATTTTTGCTTGTATTGCTGCCCGCTGTGATCAAGGAAATTCAAATGGGGAAGACAAATTAGCAGCGCTTGAGTGTTGCGGAAATAACAGGCCCCCCATCCTCTTCATCACTGGTATCATGAAGAAGATCTGTGTTTATGTGAAAGCTAACAAGCACTTATTGTCCCTCAGTGTGCGGCCTGCTGTCTGCTGTCTTCAAATACATGCAGACGTACCGCTGTGACCAGTTTACTTTTCTTTCTGTCCATTCAAACACACACCGTCGGTACGGATGAAAGCAAATTCGCAGAATCTCCAACCACTAAAAATGTATTATTTCATCTATTGCCAGTTTCTACTGTGTAACAACCTGGATCCTGTCACGTTATTCACTTCCTTGATGTAACTTTAGCACAGAAATAAGCATCTCTGCATTGTTGTTAAAGTAGTATTTTGTTGGATAGTTGAATGGTTTTGTTGGAAATGACAGTCTAAGGCAGCTAGAAGTAAGCAATTTGTTCTGGTGACAATTTTATCTGCCGATAATTTCACCAAAACAGACAAAATGAGCTTAAATTGGCTGCACCAGTTTTTTTCCATGTTGTTAAAAAGCTTTTGTTTTGCCCTAGCACAGACACATTTTGTAAAAGTTGCTCTTGGGGTGAAAATGATACCACTGTGGGCTGTCTGCATCTAATTATAGTGTTTTATTGTCTGAAAATCAGAAAGTGTGCCGTTAGCAGGCTACTTGTTGTTAGCGTTACCATGATGCCAAAACTCTTAAAGCTGTGAAAAGCTTTTATAAACTAAACTACTATAAAGTAAATTAGGATACTAGGAATACATGCATTTGGAAAGTGGGGTGCTTTGGACGTCTGCAAACTACTTGTCATTTCTAACTTTTTGAAGATGGTAAAAATCAGGTCCAGTGCCTTAAGCAATTAGTACTTCCTTCCTATCTAGTATAAGCAGATTACCATAACAAAACTGGTGATAAGAAACAAAAGGCTGCTCTGCTGTACATTTGAATAAAAAACGTTTGTGAGAAATAAACCATGAAGAGCTGTAGACACAATTTGTTTGGATAAGTGAATAATTGTAGACTGAATGTGGAAAGCGATTGGTCAGTGCTTCATGAAGAATCTATTTACTATAAACTACTTCCTTGACAATGGCACAAACATAACCGTCTATGAATCTCCACTGTGCATTGTGAAAAGAATAGTGTTTTGTCCATCTCTTATTCAAAAAGGCTCCAGACAATATGATACAGCAACAACAACCATGCGATTTGTCAACTCTAGCATTATTTTCTATTCATTCACTGGTGCAGGTTTGACCAAGAGCTCACAACCAGAATATCAATGTGGTACAAAAGTGCTTGGCCTATTTGGTATTCGTTGTATTTTCTGCCACTATTATATATTAGTTTTTGCATTTTTGTTATTTATTCTAATATGGCAGGCTTTCATTTATTTTTATTTATACAGGGCAATCCCAATGAGAGTACCAAATTATTTTTTTTCATGAGCGCTCTGTACAATACTACGACGGAGTATAAGGGTCACTTAAATAAAAAAATGATGTGGGCACTACGAGAAAAAAAGTTGTAATATTACGAGAAAAAACTTGTAATATTACGAGAATAAAGTCGTATTTTTATGAGAATATAGGCTGCTGTGCGTGAATGAGTGACCAATGCCTTATGTGTTATGGAGAATTTGGAGCATTGGAGCACGATGAAATACTGTGTCTTTTAGCCCACCATCACCACACTATCATTAGTGTAAGTACTTTGAAGGGACACTGCAAGCATTTGAGTTTGTTTAGTCAGAGGAACCAGACAGCAGCCTATATTCTCATAAAAATACAACTTTATTCTCGTAATATTACGACTTATTACGAGACAAAAGTCGTAATATTACGAGAATAGAGTTGTATTTTTCTGGCTTTGACTTTATTCTCATAAAATTACGACTTTAATGTCGAAATGCTACGACTTTATTCTCGTAGCGCCCACATCATATTTTTATTTAAGTGACCCTTATACTCCGTCGTACAATACAAACAAAACAAATAACTCCATAGGTCCATTTAAAACATTAAAAACAGGTGCGGGTGTGATTCTAAATTATTCTAAGTGACTCTATTGTGGTCAGTTTTTAGATGTAGACAATCATGAGAACTTGTTTTAAAAGTTCCCGTATCAAAGTTCAACAAACAAGTGAGATATTCAGGCAGTCCATCAAGTAGTCCCTTATAAATACATTTTATACAGTGTTGTTCTCTCCTGACAGATAGCGATGGCCAACCTACTTCATCATAGAGTGTTCAGTGATGGGTTGTAAATTCATCATCATCATGAAACAAAGGGCTGAGTGAAAGAGTGGATCTAAAGGTTTCACAGTAGAGGCTGATGTCTGCATGTATATTATATCTCCATAATCTAGTACAGAAAGAAAGAATGCCTGAACAATTTATTTTCTGTAATTCAATGGAATACAAGATTTGTTTCTATAATAATATGGTAAGTTTTATTTTAAACTGTTACATAATTCTGAGATAAGTTTTCATCAAACTAAAACTTAAGACCTTTGTAGGCGATGACTATTTTTAGTTTTAGTTTTATTTGCATTCAATGATAATTTAAGATTTTCGCAAATTGCTGCAGTTTTAAGATTGCCTGATGGGCAGAGGGAGAACTTGCATATAAAATAGTATCAACAGTATCATCTTCAGATACATGTGTGAGCCTTTCTCTTAACTGCAACCAATGAAATTAATAAATATAGTAAAAAGTATTGGGCCCAAAATTGAGCCTTGGGGGACTCCTTTGCTTAAATTTAGATTTAAACCCATTTTCTTCTACTGCCTGGGTTCTGTTTGAAAGATAATTTTAGAACTAATTACATGTAGCATTGTCAAAACCAATTTGCTTTAGATGCTTCAAGAGATTTTATGATCTACTGAATCAAAAGCTTTAGTTAAATTAATAAACACGATCTTGTTTGTCATCCAGTGCTGTGAAAATGTCATTTAAAACTTTTGTAGTTGCAGTGATGGTATTATGCCCTTTTCTGAAACCTGATTGATGAGACTTCAAAATGGAGCATTTATTTAACTAAAATGTAACTTCATTTGCAACAAACCACCTTTATGTAAAGGAAAAACATGTGTTTCCATAATCCTGATAAAATTGGCATTTTCAAATGGGCATGATTGGCAGGTGGATTAGCCAGTCAGGGACATGCATGTTCCATCCATATCGGAAATTATAAAGGGAAAGAAATATTATAGAGGGCTGAAAAAAATTGCAGATTTCTGCAGAATCAATGACTAACTAGACATAATTTTTTATCTTCAAGTAGATAATGGTCAAATGTAGGGAAAGAAACACCATAGGTAAAAATTCCAATTCTAGGCTGTCTAGCTCACAATCTGGAGATGGATTCCCGAGTATAACGCTGTAGTGCCCACTGCTCATGACAAGTTGCCCCAGTGGCATTGAAGGATGGGTCAAATGCAGATTACAAGTTTCCCTATGGGGACAATCAAGTGTACTTTCACATTAAATTTACATTAATAAAATGAACAGTTAAAACAGAAACCATATCATCTTAAAACATGAAATATAGTATATTTTGTTCACACCATATCTAAAGAGAAACAAACAGATAATAGTACTTATTTAAATGCAGAGGTGGAACAATAAACTAACCAAATTTTTTGTTATGTATGTGAAAACATTATACATACAAAATGTATTATTATCACTATCATGAATGCTATGAATACCTATGGTGTTATTCCTCATTAGAGCAATTTAAAATGAAAGTCTGTATGTGCATCATAACTTAAAGCATTCAATTTTCAGTGTTTCTACAAGGCACCACCAAAATTGAAATATAAAATTGGATGGACTCTTTGAAGCTAAGACTCGGCAGTTACTCTAATAATGAGTGTTCAAAAGCCTTTGGCTAAATATAAAGGCAAGTACAGCTGCTGGAGGGATGGCCTCATGGACCGTGGACTGGGCATACATTGGGTCTTGACAATTCCCTTTTCATAGTTGATACCCAAACAACAAAAAATTTGATTTAGGGACTTCATTATAATAATTAGGCGTAATTATTATAAAAGGCCTATTAAAAGGTTGTGATATTTAGGGGGAAAAACAATAAAGATTTAGGGACAGAATAAATCCAGGTGGAATTCCTATAAAAGTTCAAATAAAATATTGGAAAGTTTAGGCTTTTTTTATTTATGGGTTTGGAGTACAACATGATACTGATTCTTCCCAGAATGATTGAACTGACTGAAAATAAGTGGTTTACAACATCCCCTTCATGTTTTACATGTGCAAGACCTTCACAGTTCCCTTTTATCATATGGTCAGCAAAAAGGAATAAATTAAGAAAAAATCAAGTACTTGTGTCTTTCTAAAACATTTAGAAAGACACAATTGCCAACTATTTCCATTTTATAGCATTAGAACAACAACTGCCATCACTACTTTTTGCGTTGTCTCCTCGTATATGTGAATAAGAGGAATGCCCTGGCCATAGACAGGCTGTGAATCCTATTATTATTTAATGCCTGACAGATACAGCTGACAACTAAACAAATGCTATCGCCGGGTTGGACAGAATGAATAACAGACTTTCTGAGACTCAACAGTTGGCTGCTATACCACACTACAAAAACTGCAATATACATAATATGCTGCAGATCTAAGCCATTTTAAGGACATCAAACTCCAGTTGAATAATGGGGGCTGTTTCACACTGCAAACCCAGCTTGTACATTCCTTCCCCAGAGTCAAAACCCCATTGGTACATGGCTGAACGTTGGAGAATTGCGTTGAACTTTGGCAGAATCAGCACCATGGACAGCTCCCCCTCAGCTACAGACTAAAAAGGACCATGGACAGCTCTCAAGGCACCAGATGCTCAGCTCATGTATACTACAAAAAATGCTCAAATCACACAATTTTAAGTATATTTTTAATTAATTTTATTTAAAGACCCCTTATCTGAGTATTTGTTATGTTGATTTATCTCATAGTATATTCTTGACATTATTTTAGGTATTTATATGTATTTTAAAGTTGCACTACACAACTTTTCTGGTGGTCCTTGAGATGTTATTACTTGCCCTGGAATGATGTACAGTATGGCATTGAACTGGAGGTGTTTTGCTTAAAAAAAAAAAAAATCCTTGAAAAATATTGATTCTTGCAGTGAGCTTGATCTCCTCTCCTCAGATGTGACCTGTAACTTGGCCTGATGGCGTCACTTGCTTGTCTTCATGGGGGACGATAAGTTTAATGTCTTACTGTGGAATAATCTAAACAAAGTAATAACATTGCAATGGGGACATTCAAGTGGAGGACCCTCTACCAGAAAAGATACAAAGTGCACTTTTAATTAATTGTATTTATTTATTAGTTTATTGGTTTATTTTATGTGAATAATTGATGTGGTTTGGCTTGAACTGGATAGTTGTTTTGTTGGTTGTTTTTTTTACTTTTCAAGAATATTTCAAGAATCACAATAAGACTCCATACAACACTCATATATTAATAAATAAATGGTACAAGTTACACTGATACTGCACATTGGCACATTGCACATTGGTGAATATGTGAGCGGCTGTAAAGTTCTCCCTGAGACCAATAACCCTGTGCCCTGTTTACAGAGCACAGTCGGAGCAGCTGGGCAGACTGGCTGAGTGTTACTGATGATAATGGTACAGGAGGTTTGAGAGCTTTTCAAAAATGACCGTTTGATGCGTGTGTGTCTCATAACTGTTCAGAAGTGTCTCATTACAGTGATGAGGCAGTGCTCCAGCAAAAACTCACACCCATTCCAACTGTCCAAAGATACCCATTGTCTCTGTAATAAGATGTGTTGAGGTATCAAAGCAGTTAAGGTTTAACGAAGAAGAAAACTTGATAAACGCAAACACGGCTTAGTAAAATTTTCCCAGTGGACTTTCAAGCAGAAAGAGGAGCTCACAGTTGCAGCTTAACTCCATGGCATCCAGTCATGTTGTGGTTGTTGCTTTAACTGTACTATTAGTAAACATATAAAGATAAACAGCTATAGTCTTGGAGGAGAAAAGACATGAAACCAGACAAAAAAGTGGTAGCTTTCTCTCGGTGAATGCTTAAATTCAGCATTTGAGCTTTGACCAAAGTGTTTAGAGGTCATTTATATCATTTAAAATTCAGCACAGTTTTAAGCGAGAAGGTCGACCTTATAGGCAGTAAAACTCCAGTTTATGGATTAGCTGTGAGTCTGTGATACTTTGTGCATGGGTGGCTATGCTTTATAGTAGTAGATATAGGCCTTCTTTGAGTTGAGACATGCTTTTTGTTGAATATATTTTGTGATGCACCACTCTCTAAAAGATGAACATATTACATCATTCAGAAGAAATAAAATGATCGTCTGGGCCACTGTGTCTGGTTCTTTGGGTTAGCAGTGTTTTTCCTTTTTGCTTGTTGAACCCTAACCCCAGGTTTTCTCAGGATACTGTTAAACTATTAAATCCAGTGCTTGTTTGGATCAGGTCTAATCGCCAAATGTGTCCATGGGTTTCAGAATGATTCAAATGTAGGACCTTTGCCATAACTAGGCCTGTCACGATAATTACCATATCAGTTTATCATTCAATATATGAAAGTTGAAATAATATATGGGAAGACTCAATATATATCGTGAGTACAATTTCTCAGTAAAAGTAGTGATTTTTTATGTAATAAGGTAAGACTTGAGCTGTAGAGGGTGGAATCAGTAGCTTCTATGGATAATTATTGGTTCATTTTGCTGTTTATTTGTTGCAGCTGAGGCCTTTTAATGATACTGTATATTTTAAAATTGGTTTATCCTGGTTTGTATCAGTGGTAGTGGTAGTAGTAGTAGTAGTAGTTTATTGCAGCATTTCTCTGTAGCAATTTATCATGCCTGAAATGTGTTTTCGTCACAGGTCTAGCCATAGTAATTAACAATTCAAAACTAAATATTGTATCTTTTAAACAGTCAACAATCTCCAAAAATGGCACTTTATAACAGGAAGCTGAAATCAATAAAACGTTTATTTTAAAAACAGCATTCAAGACGCATTTAGCTGGCTTAAAAGTTTTGACAAACGCGTAACAAATAGCATTTTAAAGGTTTCCCCAATGTGCCGACAGCTGTTATCAAACTGCAGAGCGATATGGTCTCAAAAGTCGTTTCTGGATTGGTTTGAGATGACATAACTTAAAATGAATTACAAAGAGGTTGAGTGAGCACATCTAATTCAGTGCAGCTTGATGCAGTGCCATACAGCTGGAAAGTAATGAGTCCAGCCAATGAGTTAAGGTGCCTTTTCTGAGATACAGCAGGAAGAAAGAGCCAGTAACGTGCATTTATCATTCCACTGTCTGGAGAACTTTTAGAAGTCTCTCTATTCCCATATTTATAAGTTTTTGATGCATTGCAATATAAATCAAAAAGTAAGAGCTGAGAGTGTGTGAGCGCAGAATAAGAAACAAGAAGATTAAAGGAGTTGTTGGAGGCAGAAAAAAAAAAAATTAGGTGGTTGTTCTCATAAATACATGGACCACAAAAAAAATCATGTTATATTGTATGTCTATGAGATTATAATGAGTGAAGATAAACTTAAATGATGAAGTGAGAACAAAAGTAATATATGGATGCGTCTCAGGGGAACAGGGCTGATCCTGAGATACAGTAGATCCCAGATGGCAGGCGTCAGGTGGGCTTATATTCACTACAGCATCTGTTCAACCTTTCAACACATGACTGCACTGGCTCATTAGGTTTAAGCAATAAGGTGTCATAATATGTGTTATATTATAATAAAGAATGGAAAGGGATGTGATGAGTTTTAGTCATTTCAATTAGAATAAATGATTAATTAGATTACATTGAAAATATGAAAAGATCCACCGTCTAACATAGTGGCCAAGTGGTGACAAGACATACCAAGACATAATGACATGGTTTGTAGATGTAACAGTTTAAGTGCTTAACAGCTACAATTGTATGTAAGTTTGTGTTGTGTGTTTGATGTGTGTTAAAGTGTGATGATGATCTTTTTTTTCTTTCTTTGGGCAAGACACTTAACCCATTGCATCCCAAGTGCCTGCATACACTGGTGTATGAATGTGTGTGTGAATGAGTGGTTCCTTGATGTAAAGTGCTTTGAGCCTTGAAGGTGGAAAAGCGCTATCTAAAAATGTGACCATTTACCATTTACCAATTAAGTCAAGATCTTAGTGGTTTGGTGATTGAACCCCTTTTTTTGTACATAACCTGACACACAAGACATATGTTCTGTGCTATATTGTATGTATATTTTTGTATGTTCATTTTGAAGACTTGTGTACTTTGCTTCAATTAGCAATCAAATCTTATAATAACTCATAATAACTCGATAGGCATGGTATATTATAAAGATTACTTACAAATAAGAATCTGATGAAAGACCATTCAAACATAAATTATACAAAATCTAAAGAATTTTCCAGCTAAAAGGAAGAAATTGGTGGCTTCTTTTGAAATTATCCAAACATTTTGGAAAAATGGCCCTAATGTACTTTTTGGCAGAAATGAAGTAGTCTCAGGAGAAAAGACGCAAGCAACTGACTGCACACAAAATATGTGTGCAGAAATGCTCTTTCTGCAGCTTATCCAACATAAAGGTGTGCCAAGCTGAAGAGTCCATTCCCAAAAATACACAGGAGGCCACTGCTGCCAACTGTGCTCCTACAAAGCTATAAGCTAGGT
This sequence comes from Periophthalmus magnuspinnatus, assembly GCF_009829125.3. Classification (NCBI taxonomy): domain Eukaryota; kingdom Metazoa; phylum Chordata; class Actinopteri; order Gobiiformes; family Gobiidae; genus Periophthalmus; species Periophthalmus magnuspinnatus. Next base: position 14,568,415 of record NC_047126.1, read on the forward strand.
CCACTTACAATATGTAAATCTGATATTTTTACATTTAATAAAGCAATAAAATAAATCATCTTCCATCATTTTGAAAATTTAAAAGTGCCTTATTCTTGTGGGTTGCAGAGATGCTTTTTACAAAGCAGCAGTGGCCAATCCACCTCTGAGATCTGATTATACCAAACATAAAAGCTTGCTCCCACATTCAGTCGTAGGTGGCATGTACTTGAATCTTAATGAATAACACATTGAACACATTAAATACAGAAAGATTTGAAAAAATAACTTGTATATCAAGCATGAAATAAATGGTAGCGTGAGAAGGCAAAAGTGCTTATTGGTGTAGTAATGGAACTGGCCATTTCTTACATCTTGTCGCATTATATTTGAAATTGCACAAGAGAGTCAGGCCCTGTTGCCATGGCAAATAGCTATTTAACCATCATCTGTCAGGAGACCACTTGACTTGATGCATCCCGGTTTGGAGCTAACCCTTGTTTGTATGTAATGACTAGCTTCCCTGCAAAATGAATTAAGAGCCTCAAATCAGTAGGAAGCAAATGAAAAGCTATGTTGTTGTCAGAGGTGAGAGAGTCCATAAATGTGCACTTAAGAAAGTACTGGGGCATTAACATAAAATATGGGTAAGGAGATATTTGAATACAAGTGTAAATGTAATAAAGCACTTAAAAATCCAACTTTATTTGTATATCATTTTAACAGAGCAAGAACTGAATCAAAGTGCTTTCCATAAGTCCATAAAAAGAGGTAAAATAAATAAATAAATAAATAAAATTGTAACAACGTTTTGTATTTAAAGGGAATTGTAAACAAATAAATCCTGGTTTTGAACAGAGGCCAAACAGTGATTGGCAAAAAGTACCAAAGTGTAGGACTGGCCACAGCAAATGAAAAGTACTTTTGGTCCTGGAAATACAGTTTCTCTCTGTGAAATTGTACAGAATCCTAAGGGGTTCTGTACAATTGTACACTGTACAAACTGTACAAACTCATTTTTCAGCAAAGACAAAATTACATTATTACATTTAAAAACAAATATTCTGAGTTGAGTTCTCAAATTTAACAAAAAGTCAAGTCAGAGGGTTTCTTACATTTGAATACTTATTTTTACTTCTCTACATTTGAGATCTGCACTGTCTATTCCACTACATTTTTGAACAGGAATGAAAAGTAAAAGTGCTTTTTATTGTTGTTTGAGACCTGCTGAAAGGCTGAGCTTTTTTTTTAATTTTTTATCAAGTTCATAATTTGAAATATACAAATAAAACCAGCTGGAAGAAACGCTCAGTTGTTTCTGTTGAACAAAATGCAGCACAAATCTTTATCAAAGTCACTACATTTGAAGCTTTATTAGATCTCAGAATCTGTGTGAAATACTTTTACTTTTTACTCTTTAAGTACATTTTTAAACTTGTTTTTTCATGTGATACTTTTCCTTCAGTATTTTTTACTCCGGTATCTGTACTTTTACTTAAGAATCAAAACTGAGTGCTTCTTCCATCACTGATAAATAGTAAAGACATACATACATAATTTTGCTGGGCTGATCATGGATGTGGACTTTAAAATGTTGCTTAATGCTGCAATATGTAACTTTTCTGGTGGAGGATACGCCGCCTGCTCGCCTTCATGTTCATGTTCCTTCTTTGCCTGGACTTTTGTATGTATCGTGTATCTTTATACATCTTGCTTCTCAACAGATATAACCTGTAACTCGGCCTGGTGGAGTCATTTGCTTGTCTCCATGGAAACAGATGAATAACATACAAACGTTTAATGACATACTGTGGAACATTTCAGCTAAGCAACATCAACCAAAACCCTCTAACAGAAAAGTTACATAGTGCAAAAAGTTACATACACTATTCTTTCACAGAGACACAAAAAAGAAGAACTTCTATCTCGAGAAATTATCAAATTATAAAACTGACCTAAGTTTCAAGGACATAGAAAGTTTTGAACAACTTATATTGCTGGTTAAAAGAAAGACGATCTTCACAAATGGGTAAACATGCCAAAAAAATACAAAAAAAAATACAAAAATACTGACAGCAAGCCACAAACTTTATCAGCACATTGTTCCAAAGTCTATTTAAGCAGCAGTCTTGCATTACAAACCCATTCATTTGGTGTTTCATTAGTGATAGTTTTGATGGTGGTTGTCTCATGCTGTGAAGTCAAATTTCCCATTAGACCAGTCCAGTTGGGTTGAAATTATCTGACAATGACTTTATGGCGCATGGGGACATCTTTTTCATGTCTGCCAAATCAGTTTGGAGCTAATATGACCAGAGGAAATGTCATAAATTTTGGAAAGCATTATCTGAAATCATCTGAAAATACTGATGGTTTACAAGCAGTTTTAATATCTCTGCAGATTATGGAGCACACTCATCCGTAACATTATGACCACCAACCCAAATTAAGTTTTTGTTATTGTGTTAAAATGTATTTCATGAGGAAATGTTGTGATGCTCAATAATCATTTCAATACCACAACTGTATAAAAAACACACGGATAAAAAACATTCAAAAACAGAAAAAACAAACACAAAATAATAGCAGTCATTTTGTAATTCCAAAACTATTAAAGGTAAGGCCATTCTATTCCCTTTTTTCAGTATTTAAGTAATTTAAATCTAGTTTTCATAATAATTCTAGTGTCAATTTGTATGGTATTACATCCACGGTCATAACATCAACAGTCTACTAATTAACAATATTCGTGTTACCCTTTATTGAACGTTACAGAGAAATAGAGAACCTGAAAGTCAGTATTTGGACAGATGGATGTGGTCATAAAACATCATTGGTTGAGGGTTGGCAGTGAGATTCCAGCTCCCCAAAATGATTCTTGTCGTCATCCTTGGGCAAGACACTTAACCCACCTGTATGAATGTGTGTGTGTGAATGGGTGAGTGCTTCCTTGATGTAAAGCGTTTTGAGTGGCTTGAAGTTGGAAAATATAAAAAATGTGCTATATAAAAATGAGATCATGTGACCATAGTTAGTACAAATATTGGTTGTCCGATAGTGTCACTTTTTAGTCGGCTATCGGCCTTCAATCTCCAGCAGAGGCCAATATTTTGTTGGTCCAACGAGCTGCCTAAATATGCACAAAGAATAGATGTTATCTGAACACTTGTGTCCAAAGAGGTACTGCAGAAATGTGACTACACTGCTTTCTGATCCAATCTGTGATAAAACAAGGTCATAGATAAGCTTGTACTAAATTCAAATTAGATAATCTGGGTAAAATTACCTAAATCCGTCCGATATATCCTCCCAAAAATATCGGCAGAGCTTATCAGCCATTGGATTCTAAACAATCGGTATCAGCATCTGCCATGGAAAAACCTATATCGGTCCATCTCTAATAGTTAGCATATCAAATCATCATGGACTGGGTTGAGGCATGCGTCATAGGAGCTGAAACCAACAAGTTCAAATTCTGGATCAAGGAGGCAACTGAAATCAGGAAGCGAGGCACGGACACCATTAACCATGATGAAGGAGCGTTCCTTCTTTCAGACACATGGGACATGCTTCTCCAAGGACCATCGGGCGACAGGAGGCGTGTACAGTCTAAGCAACCTGTCAGGTCCATCAGGCTGACCACGCCTACAGGAAGTAACCCCAGCTGATGTATGACACGTCACCACCAACACCGCTGGCAGTTCTAAGGATGGCTCGCAGTTAGCAGCTGAAACATATCAAGGTTAATACATCTCACCTATAAGTCGTTTGAAAATAAGAAGCCAATTACACCTCCTTGTTTGTTTCTTTAACTAAAACAATATTTCCCTAAATTGCCCAACTCCACGTGGCTCTAGACGCACTCTAGTCTCACTCACGGCTCCCTTCTCTTTCCCTATTCACCTTTTTGAGTAAATCAGTTCCTGGCACCCGCTCCATCCTTCACTCGACTGGATTACCTGCCAACACCAGCTGCCAAATGTGTACAAGCTTTTAACACCGCGACTCAATTGGCCAGCTTCCACACCTTTTAGCTCCGCGCGCACGCATGCACAGCAACTCATTCAACCCAGCACACACGGAAATATCCCAAACGCTTGCCATTTTTAACAGCTGCGCAGAAATTTGTGTAAAATCAACACTGGGGCTTTTAGTTGGTCATTATGTGCCTGCTTAGTTGCCGCACTTTCGTCATCTGTTCAGTGTGACCACATTACCACGAGGAACAAAACAAGTGACAGCTGGAGAATGAAGATATCGCCACAGACACATGCTGCAAATTTATCCGTCTCTCCAACCACTCAAAATGGAAATTTAGATTTATTTTGAATTATAGCTAACCATGCAGCAAGGAGGTAATGTGAACAGTCATGGTGGCATATGGTTGACAGTATATCGAGCACTGGATTAGTCTGCATGGTACAGCTTGTGGAAATTTTACTTGGAATAAATCCGTCCATCCTTCCATTTTCCGCCGCTTATCTGGGCTCAGTTTGTGGGGGCAGCCATCTAAGCACTCCCACCCTAGACAATTCCTCCAGCTCCTCCAGAGGGACCCTAAGGCGTTCCCAGGCCAGCTGAGAGACATAGTCCCTCCAGCGCATCCTGGGTCTTCCCTGGGGCCTTCCCCCCGGTGGGACATTCAGGAGGCATCCGAAACAGATGCCTGAGCCACCTCAGCTGGCTTCTGTCAATGTGGAGTAGCAGCTTGGAATAAATAATTTTTTAAATAATTATCCAACTTTGTGGTGGTAAATTGTCTGCAAAAATACAGATAATACAGACAAGCAGAGTAATCTGAGTTTTCTGTGTCCAGCTTGTATTGACCACATGCATATACTCAGACAAACACCAAAAATCATACTTTTTCATCATACTGAACAACATAGCAACATAGCAAAACTGTCATGATCCGCACTGTCCGCTCCTGGTTTTCCTCCCTGTGTGCTCTTCCCCCTCCCTCACCTGCCTGTACCTGAAGCTGGGCGGAACTCTCGGCTCCTCCCGCGTACACCTGCAGCCCATCAGTACAATCACACACCTGCTGTGCATAAAGGGAGCTGGGAGGAGAGACTCAGGGCGAGATCATTGTCGTGTTAACTTCATCCCCGTCGTGTCTCTACCTTCCTGTCGTCCCTGCATTCCTGTCTGTTCCTGCGTTCCGTGTTCCGGCCCTGGATGTCTCCTGCCTGCTCTGCCCTACGCCCGTCTGGTCTGCCTGTCGTCCTGTGGTCCCTTCAGTTCCCCGGTCCCTGTGTTTCCTGTGTTCCTGCTCACCTGCTCACCTGCTCACCTCCGGATCACCCACTGGTTGTACGTTGTCCTTTTCCTACAATAAATCCTGTAAATCTGCCCCGAGTCTGCATCCTTTAGTCCGCTACACTCACCCGTTACGACAAAAACATAGCATAAATATTGTGACAATTGCAAAATTCATGCACGGCCCTAATTTTAATTCTGTTACAGCACGGTTTATTACCATGCTGTAACAGGCAGCTGTACACGGCACATACAAAATTCAGCCGTGTGTTTCTCATGGTCAGAGGAGACATTACATCAACCGTAATAATCAAGATCCTGTGTCTAGTTTCAAAGCAACATAAAATTGAAATAAAGCAATTACACTTGAATCCAAAAAGGACAAGACGCAATTCAAGAAAAATAAAACAGGACCCAGCAATCACAAAGTACTGAAGATAGTTTTAGAAAGAAAAAACATCACTCAGCCAAGCAAAGAGTAGAATATTTTGAAAGTTGCAAAGGGAACCACACATAATCCAAAAAGGCCGCAGCTATAGACAGTTTTGCCATTTTTAGGATTGTAAGAAAAATCATATTGAATAAACCATCAATTTGTGCTGACAACATAAAAATACTGAGACATTCTGACAAGACAAACAAAAAGCTCAACTTCACTTTTTGTATCACAACACTAAATAACAAGCAAAAACATGACACAGTGTAGTGAAGTGTAGAATACTGAAAAATCCATCTGGAAATATCTATGTGTTTGCCTGACGGTTCTCAGCTGCTACTAGCTGCAATGGTAGACGTGAAACAAATTATTATAAATAGTTAGTTTAATATGATTGGTTAGGGAACAGGATATGTTATGGTCAAGATGAAGGTTAAGAAAATGGTTTAGGTTAGTTAACAGGTCGGCAGTAAAACTTTTTTTTTTTTTTTAGCTTAGCTCTGTTTCATAGGGGTTGGCAAAATAGCAAAGAGAGTTGGTATCCATTGGACAGTTCTATACTGCCTTCAATCTAACAGAAGCATCTCTACCTTTAGATGATAAGAATGGCAACTGCAGCAAGCAAGCTCCACGTGTTTAACATTATGGTGTTCTTTATCATAATCCCACCTTGAAACTTTAATCTCTTCTTTTGAATCCAAATTTGTGTTGAAAATTCAGTGACAGAAGGTTATTTTTGTTCATTCCTTGAGATAATAATAATAATAATAATAATAATAATAATAATGATAATACATTTTATTTATAGGGCGCCTTTCTGGGCACTCAAGGTCACCTTACATACAATATATATACATATACAGACAGTTAAAATCAACATTTATGAACATACAGTTAAAAGCATTCAGATAAAAAACACTGAAAAAGGACAGGGCAGGTGTAGATTATAAAGAATATGCCAGTCTGAACAAGTGGGTTTTAAGTTTGAAGTGTGAGAGTGTGTCAGTATTGCGGAGGTCAGGGGGGAGAGAGTTCCAGAGGTGGGGAGCAGAGCGGCTGAAGGCCCTGCTCCCCATGGTGACAAGCCGGGCTGAGGGAACAGAGAGATGGAGAGAGGAAGAGGTGCGGAGAGAGCGAGTGGGTAAGATCATAGTCTTCTTCACACAGCCAAGTTGCTTTAGAATTTGAAATAATAAATATATTTTTTTTCTCACTTTATTGACTTCAATTGTAAAGAATATTCATTGCACTTTCTCCAACAACCTCAGTAAAATTCCGTGGAACAAGTGATTTCCAAGCAGATGGACAATAGTTGTTTTCGACTTACAGGCACATTAGCTGTAGTGCGGAGCCAGCCCAGCCCATTTTTGGGTAAAAACTTCCTACTTCAGTCAATGGCGGTAGACACAAATTGTCAGATCTTCTCTCCTTTTTGGCATAAAATATTAAGAAGCAGCATCAGAACCACGGGGAAAGTCACTCTTTCTCAGGGATGTATGAAATCACTACCAAACTGCTGCCAAAGGACAAAGTTATGATAGATATCTTTTAGAGAAAAATAACAGACTCTGCCCCAGGTGAACAGCTTCACACAGTGGACCTCTTAATGACTATTAAATGATGTAAATATGTGGCCATGTGTTTGATTATTGCACCTTAAATTAATACTGTTGTTCACTGACATTAGCTACTAGCCCAGCTTAACTGTAGCTCATGATAAACAAACCCACAGAAATGCACGTAACATTATTTAAACCACTGAACTGTACAAGGAAGACTGCAAATATTTCATTTAACTAAATGAAATCCAACAAAATAAATACTGAAAAAGACCTTAAGTTACATCCAAAAATAATATAATACAGACTAAATGTTAAAGGAAGAAAGAGAAATACCAATGAAACCTAGCACATTACACACTTAAGTACACAGGAATCACTACTAATAACTAATATTTGATTTATTTATATTTTAATTACCAGGTCATTTATCCTAAAACATGACTATGCATTAGAAATCACTGAAAGTTGTTTTTGGACAATAATACGAAGTTGACAGTCTCTCATATCTCCATTCATTTCAAAAAGAGGCGTGGACTTTTTGGCGGGACAGGAAGTGACGTGTGGCTGAAGACCATGATTAAAGGGGTGATTATAATCTCATTTCTGGGCATTTAAGATTACATAAATGACATAAACATGAATCTAAACTGCAAAATCTGATGTGAGTAATCGAAGGAACCATGATCAGAAAGACATTAGATAATTTTGCTGTTTATATGAAATTTGAATATATATTTTTTTACTTAAGTGTGCATGTGTGTGTGGTCCAAATCTTCACCAGTGATGCAACTCACGCACAAAAATTGTACATCATTTCAATGCGCTCTGATTTCTTCTGTCATAAAGCAGCAGCACAGTTGATCACTTTTCTTCTCTAAGTATCCTGCTTGTTATCAGGTTCTGCTTTAGTTTCCTCACGTATTCTTCATTCTTAGTTTGTTGGTTCTTCATGTGTTGCAATCAGGTAAGATGAATACGAATTTTGATGTACTGCATGTTTAGAAACCTTGAACCTTATTTTTGGAATTGAACAAAGCACATGTCAAAGTTCAGAGTTCAGAGTTGACGAGTTTTGGTCTTGTAAATGTTTATACGTTGTTGTTGTTAATGTAACTGCTTTTGTAAGTGACACTTGATTGCGATGCCGAAGTTAATGTGAAGGTTCTATTTGTCAGTTCCTGGTCTGTTTTGGAGACTGGCTCTAGTGAGTTGAGACTGCTGTTGTTTTGCTCTTGTTTTGGGGTGGGTTACGGCCTACAGTAGGACTTGTGTTCAGAAAATAGACAACTAGATGAAATACGGCGTGTTTTTGTACAGCAGAACTCTACAACATTTTTCTTAATATTTTAACAACAACCTATTTGAATACTGGAGTATGGACCTTTCTTAGCTTTTTATTAATTCTTCTTTCATTCACAACTTCCAAGGTTTTCTGCTTTCTGTGTTGGCTGAGCCTTGACAAATAAAACTTGCCACAGTGACTCCAGCTGCATTGAATATGTGTTGAAAATCCACCCGCATATTTATTCATTGTATTCACTGCGCAGGCTTCCTTTTGAATAAGTTCCTGCTTAAAAAGATACGTATTATTCTATCTGCGTTGTCATCGGGCTTTAAACTTTTTTGCAAAGCTGTTTTATTTTTCATCAAAAAAACGAAACGTGTACTTTTTCTGTCTGTCAGCATGTTCCGCAGGTGAACCTACAACCAAAGAGAGGAATGAGGAAGTCGGTGACGCTTGATCCTTCAATAGCAGACAATGCACAGTAATGAGTTCCAGAGGTCAGCATTTTTGAGTATAGTGATTCCTGTTCCTGCCATGCACACATAACCACACACACACACAACGCAATGCACAATACCACCTGCACACAGCCTAAATGACAAGCCCCATTCATACCCAAGTTTTGTTCCATTTTTTTTTCTGCCATTTTCAATAAAATGCTTCCATCAGCTAACTTACTTATTCCTTCTTAGTGAGGATAAATGTCAGAGTTGGCTAACCCTAGCAGTGCAGGTTTGATAGTGCTACTTTTAGACTGGGAATATACATGGAAAATTTTACACAGAAAGAAATAGAGAAATAGTAATACAATGGGGCATAGTGAATGACTGACATTGGAGACTTACAGGAGTTATGGTGAAGGGTGTTTCTGTTCTGCTACAGTCCAGTGCTGTTTCCATACACAGATTCCATGTTCTTCAGAGCAGTGCAAAGGTCACTGGAAAGTATTGCTGTATAAATTGTCTATTGTACTGCCCAGCATTTTTATCCTCTAAATATCCTTGCTGTATTCACTGTATCAGTTGCTTAAAAATGCTTCATACTCTCCAGCTTTTCAGTTCAGAGTTGCCAGAGCTACTTAACATGCACTAATTTCCACAGGTTTTACACAAAGTGACCTCCTGAGAGTAAATGATCCATGAAGTAGTAAAAATAACACAATTTGCAACAAAAAACAATTGGTGGAATTTTAAAACACTGAAGTACTATGACTGTTTGTCCATAACACACTGATCGGTCAAAGTAACCTCAGTTTTGTTTTTTTTTAATTTATGGGAGGGCATCTGCTCTTAAAGTCTTTGGGTAATGCTTTGAAATTATGTACGTGCTTTGACTAAAGAATACACCATACAGAGGTTAACTGTTGACAGGAATGTATGAATAAAGCGCATACAGACTGCTTAACATACTGTAAATGTGAAATACTCCAATCATTTTAAGAAGAAAATGGTCTTATTAGTTCTGATAGAGATCCAGATCTTTCTAAAACTATTCAGGAAAGGTCCAGATTTGTCCTAATAGTCAGTCAGTATTTTTTGGATATCTTGACAACCCTACTCCATACACATCAAATGTCAATAAAACTGCACAGCCAATATCTAAAACTCAAGCACCTCTACTATAAGTTGAGAGTAGTTGTGTCCTGAGAATAACTCCACAGTTTACTGGACAGAGGCCCAGAGTGGTCAGACCTGGCTACAGTGATGAGTCCCGTTCAAGGGCACTCCTCTGATTGGCTGAGACCTGTACAACACTCTGGCGCTCAGTCAACCCCCCACTTTTCCCTCACAATCTCACTGCAGTGTGGACTCTGCTGCACAGACACTCACGGCCACTCACAGCTGAAATAACTGGGGAAAACAAGCCCACTCTGCCAGCCTGACTCCTCCAATGAAAGCTCACTGCAAGCTAAAGAACAGTGTTCATGGCTAAAATGGAGATATCACTAAGCACGACGAGGCACTCAAAAAAGTTTCACAGAGGGACAATTTGTACTTTGGAACATTTTGTATTATATGACTAACAAGTGAATTATCTATGCACAAGTTTCAAATTATGAAAAGTTAGAGCTGACTGTTATCATAGTAATTAAGTTTTCAAAATAAAATATTCTATCTTTTGAATGGTCATCCATCCTCAAAATGGCACAATTTAACTGCAAGCTAATAGCCATGAATACTACACATTACAACTTTGTAGTATTAAAAGGGTTTGTGTGGATACATATTGACAGAGTAGTTAGCCTCCCTCTCAAAGAAGACATTGCTAAGTCCTCAATCTGTTCTATGGTTATTAAATTGCATGTGTTTGCTGAGCTGTTGAATCTGGGACACACCACATGGTAAATGGTCACATTTTTATATAGCACGTTTCCACCTTCAAGGCACTGAAAGTGCTTTACATTAACAAACCACTTACACACACAGTGCGTGAGTGTCTTGTCCAAGGACACAATGACAGCATTCATCTGTGGGAGCTGGAATTGCACCGCCCACCTGTGGGTCAGTGGATCTGACTGCAACCACCTGGACTAAACCTGAACTAAACTTGGACTAAAGAGAACCAAACCAGCTGTACATCAGGGCTAAACCAGCATCAATGAGTGAGTGTTAATGTCATGTGTCAGCTGTGCCACTAACAGCACTTTCAGAGGTCGTCATAGTTACAAATGTATGCCTAACTTGCATTTAATCCAACCATTTTCACATTAAATAATAAGTCATTGAAATTGTGTTTCATTAGACTTTACCAAAGCCATTCAAGTGTGCAATAGTACAGAGAGTCTTGGATTTACATAATGTGTAATTGATTTAGGTGCAAATAAACCCTTTGTAAATACTTATAATGTTTAGCTATGAGTGTGTGCAAAACAAAACTAAGCCCGTTTGTGAAATTAAAAGGAAAGGTCACCACAATCTCAGAGAAATAAAATCAATAGAATAAAAGTTAGCAAAGAGGGAAAGGTGGAGGCCGAGAAAGGGACACAACAGAAGAAACTCTCATCTGTATGAGCCACCTTGCTCTCATAACAAAGCAAAACAACACCTTATTTCATAAATAACATCTTGTTTGCTACAGATAAAGCAAATCATATTCTCTCTCCCAACAAATGTGAGCCCCACATCTCATAAACCTCTGCTAACCTTTCATAAATCAGCTTTTTTTTCTATTTATCCGCCTTCCTTTGCCTTCGGTCTGGGTGACCCCTCCCTCTTGGATCTGTGGCACTGCTTTATTGTCTAGATAAGTCGTGGCCGGCAGGATGTTTTTTCAAGCACAATGCACTTTTGTTATGAAGGTGCAGGGATTAGTGCTTGAGATTAGCTGATATCATCTCCAGCTCTTACCAGAAAGAGCACCCAAGGGCTCCAGGAAGAAAGTCTCCCAGGACGCACTTCCAGGCACTGAACAAGTTTAGAGAAGCACAAAGCAACACTTCAGTATTACTGTAGATTGTTACTTTGTTATTGGATGGTGTTATGAAATATAATTTACTGTAATCCTTGCACATGTCATCATAACATAAATGTCATATCTTAAATGCAAAAATGGCAACTTGTGAAACATGATTAATGAGAACCTTTAACTTGAAACTATGGGTACTGGACTTACTATAGTTCAATAAGTCATAGGGGGGTCAGTTAAGTTTTAGCAACTGATATAAGGATGCACATGGCCCACAGGTGTACTCTACTTTTAATGGAAGTCTGGAATGTTCCACAGTATGGCATGAACTTTTTTATTTCCATGGAGACAAGTAGGTGGCAGACAAGCAACATGAAAAGTTAGATAGTACTCCTTCAGTACAACAGAGAATAAAGTGGAATAAACCAATTAAATGTTAGCACTGGATGGTAAAATTTAGCAAACATTGTACGGGACAAATATCTTGCTTTTACATGTCTGAAGTTTAGGCTTTTGCAACTACATGAGTAACTCTACCTAACCACTCCAGATTAGAGTGGTCTGTTTCCTCTTATCTCTGAGGTGGGAAATCTTTGTGTCAAGAGAGCAGCTGTTAAAGATGTGAACAAGTCCAATCGCGTGTTTGTGATCAGCGTGAGATAAAGGCTGGAGGCTGTGGGGCAGTGGGCTGATGACAGATAAAGTCATTGACAAACGCTGCCTGGTCCGACTGATGTTTAGAGGGTTAGCTGGGCATAAACGAAGAATATACTGCATGTTTTAAGTGTTCTGAATAAATTGAAAACATAATATTGATGTGGTAGGACAGCTGTTGAGGCCTGCTCTGTTCTCCATACCCAGGTAAAGTTCTAATCCTTCAGTCCTATTAGGGTTGTGCAATTGTCTCTGTTTTAATCAAGATTGAGGTTCCATCACTTCTAATGGTCAATGATATGCTTGAGCCTTTTTAATCAAGGTCTACAGCCACCCTCTATCAGTGAAAGCATGTGGTTTGGAGCAGAGTTCAGACTTAAAATCTTAAAAATCAGACTTCCACCAACATAGCCATATTTCAGCTTTCAAAGTCTGAACCCTACTCCAACCCACTTGTGCAGAAAATTAATATTGAAAGTATTTTTCAAATTTAATAATAAAAAATAAAGTTTTTAAAAAATGAGGAAAAGAAAATTGTGGTACATTTTCGTCTTCTCTCACAATAGTCTAAAAAGGTACAAAAATACAGCACAAAATAAAGATAATAAACTCCAGGCTGTGAAGACACCTGCTTGTCAATTCTGTTTATAATCTTCTTTGTGTTGTGCCTTGTCTGAACTCTGGTCCCCAGGCACATCCGCGTCTTCACTCAGGTTCTCTCAGGATGAAGAGACAGGAGGGAGCACTTTAGAAGTTTCTCCTACTGCCCCGGGCAGTTCGAGTGTCTGCTTTGCCAATGTCTGCTGGAAAAGACAAACTTTAAACTCATGTAAATGATTATGCAGGTAATGAGTTTTTAATTCAGTGATACAGACTGGGAAATTGATATAAATAGTTTATTCAAGGAAAAATCACATTGCTTACATCATGGTTAGAAGAAACTGGAGTCTGTATATACTTGCTTGGTACACATATTCATTGTACATTTACTGTTCAGTCATTTATTAAGATTCTATTGATTCACTTCCATACATTCATCAGAATTTTTGTTAATCATTATAATAACTTGCACAAAATGGTGGTGAAATGGTTAGCCTCTTCATTTCAAGATATGCACAACTTGTAACTCCTCATCAAGATCAAGACAAAATTTGGTGACACCTGGTTTTAGGACGCTGGCTAAGGCTAAAGCTAAGGCAGAGGACATTTTTTCCCCAAATTTCAAACACATAAAAACATACATATGACAAAACAATTTCAAGATACAAACTAAAGAGAACACATTGAGAATGGAGTGTTGGATTCAAACCACAGCTTCATTGTCTTACTCATTTAATACAACACAAATGCATACAAATATCCAAAATATCAGAAAAGAAAATTCTCAACTCGACAGAAGTTAGGACTAAAAACATTATTCTTACTTATTCTAGCACACTCTAGTTGTAAAGTTTCATGGTAGTTAGCTCCTCGTTTAGACAGATAAGGCAGTGACTTACCAGAACCCTGTGAGAACTGAAGAAGCCGAACGTATTCACTTGTAAAAATCTTTGTCCAGTTGACAGAATTCATGTTTCATTTGCGACTGAACCTACCTGCGCACATGAGAGATTACACAGACAATAAACAGTTCACATAGTTTTGAAATGACCCACAACATAACTCACAATAATGTAGTAGTAAAACCAGTGGCCCATTTCCCTTTTTCTCGATGTCTTTTCCAAATTCCAAACGACCTTGCCTTTGTAACTGAAGAAGTGTGCCAATGTGCTAAAGCTACTTGTATCATTAGGCTACATCGATTCGCATACACAGCTGTCTTCAGGCCTCCTCTGTCCCTTTAGAATACACAGACTGTTTTCCTGTGTTTTTTGCCCCAAACCACCACACCCCACCTCCCCACATGTCCCTTCCCATCTCCCCTCAGTCTAATTATTTAGCTAGCTCGGGGAGGCAATCTGCTCTCCCTTGTTGCTGTTCAAGTGCCCATTAGTGGTAACTCGCTTCATCTTTCTAATGAACCGATCACGTTTAAATGAGTGGAAAACTGACTGGCCTTAGCCGGTGCATGGGAAGCAGACTGGTGAGGGGATGAAGGAGACTTGGGGGACGGAGCAGTGGTAGGTTGGAGAGTCTAGTATTTACTCAGATCATATTTGGACAGATTTGGGCTGATTCACTCGCTGTCCATCTGTATTGCTCAAACACAGATGCTCCAATGATATTTAAGGCACAGTCTGCTCCACTGCACTTACTTTTAATGGGTTTGGTGGCACAGTCCCCCAGACTCTCCCTGATCTCACGATGCTTGCAAATGGTTTTCGATAAAGATCTTTCATTAATGATGAACATGGGACTAGTTCATGTTAGGAAAATGAATACACTGGTCACACTCTAATAGTGTCCGGCCACATTCAGTTTCAAAGTAAGACTTACTTCATTTCCTGTTCTATTTCTTGCATGTTCATGGCCTATTTCCACGTGTGTATCTCATTATTATTATTATTGCTGGTGATTTTACTTAAAAGGTGCACTTTGTAACTTTTCTGAAAAAGGGTACACCTCCTAGTTTCCATGGATACATTCATGTTTTGCCTGAAATGTTCCCAGTAGCCTTCACTGCATTGATTGTACAGGTGTTTGTTATTGCACCACACATATGACCTGTAACTTAGCTTGCTGATGTCATGTGATCGTCTCAGTGGAGTTCGATATGTCTAATGCTATACTGCGGAACATTCTAGGAAAATGAGCAACATTTCCATGCCAAAAATTACACAGTCCACGTTGTCTATATTGTAAAAAGTCTAAATGTATACAGGAAGACCGGTGGCTACAGCAGCTAATGTGGATCTTATTAAAACAGCAACAAAACCAGCTTCAGATGTACGTGGTTCATTAGTGTTTGGAGAATCGTTTCACCATGCTGTTAAATTATAGTTCCTCCAAAATGACAAGCTATTTTATCGTCCTACTTGAGGCTTAAATGGAGTGCTCGTTTCTTCCAGCTGTTTTTTACTCTCCAATGTCATAAAAAACAATTGACAACTAGACTACCCTGAATGAAAGTGAAGGGTAACGGTCACTATGTTGGAAATGTCTGAAAAAAATGTTCTCTCAGACTTCAAATTTTGTACTTACCAAACACCTGACATTTTGAGGACCTGTGCCTCATAGCTCTACAACCCTCAGTATAGTGGATCAAAATAATAATGCAGAGAATATGTGCAAATGAAAAGGTAGAAGGCACCAATATGACTCTAGATCTTGCTTGAAAGATGTCGAGAGAGCAGAGAGGCGATCCATAACAGTAGCTTGAATTGTGACCAGAGTGGATATATGGACGGTGATGTACGGCGACAAGGAGGGAGGAGACAAGAGTGAGGGATGATCTTTGAGGAAGGATGGAGAGGGGAGTGGAGGCAAAAAAAAGAGGAAAAATGGCTCTGTCCTCAGCTTTTGGGTTAGAAACACTTATAACTCAGAACCATAGATTATGACAGTCCAATCTTCTGGGCTGCTGCCTGAAAAATAACCACTAGCATCTCGCTGCCACACGCATTAACACATGAACGCGTCTAGCCACAGCGGGCTCTGGAGAGATGGGTGTACACAAGACCAATGTGGGGGAATTGAATGGCTGGACGAGAAAAAGGGAGACAGCGTGAATGAATGAGGGCTTTGGAGGTATGCAGAAGAGGCGGCAGAGGGAAAAGCAGAAATGTAAGCAGGATTGATGAGGGAATAAAGAGCGCTGTGAGTGCGATACGGCTGTTTTGTGGAAGTAGCAGATGGAAAAGTAATGGTTGGGATGAATGAAACAGAGAAGAGAACAAACACAAATGGAAGGTTAGCCAGAGTTAAAAAGCCAATCTCTTTGCACTGACGGCATTTAAAAAGCAATCTCGCCATAAAGGCAGCTCAAGTGTTTGCAGTTATGGATACATGTAACAATAGATGGTGGAAAAAGTTATGCAAAAGTACTATTAGTGCTACATAGATAAAAGGTCAAAGTTTACTCAAACAAAAAGTAAGTAAAGAGTTCCAAGTGGACAGAAAAGCCCTGAAAGTAGTAGTTTCATAGTAGTACATTGACCCAAGAACTACTGTAGTTTTGGATTTGTCTTATTGTCTTGCCCCTTTTTCTGTAGCTGCTGCTGTCAGGCTCATCATTTTGGTCTTAAAATGTTTATATTAACCCACTCGAAATTATCCTGGTACATTTATTTAGCGATTATTTTACGTCATATCAGACAAATCAGGCGCCTTTGTTCCCTGAGGTCGCTCCCAGGAGTGTTAGCAACAGGTTTGATTGACAGCGTTGCTAAACCAGCGGTGCAGGCTCCGGATTGGCTCTTTGATTGCCATGATACTTTTTGAATTCATGAATGTTCTTTTTGAAGTTCATGGGTGAAGTTCATGGGTGTTCACACTTTCTTACTCCACTTTACAGTTTAACACAATTACAGATACTTACTTGTCAATCCCAGCTCTTTACTAATCTCAGAAGCAATTGGCCGAGCCTGGTTAGTACTTGAACGCGAGACCTCTGGGAATATCAGGTAGGGCAGCAGTGGCACTAGTGGAAACTGTTGTTGTGTCCTTAGGCAAGACACTTCACCAGCATTGCTTAGTGTGAATGTGGTGTGAGTTTGAATGTTGGTGATCAGAGGGGCCGATTGCATGGGTTGGCAGCCTTTTTTCTGTCATTCTATCTCAGGGTAGATGTGGTAATAGCTTACCACTACCGAAGGGACTGAATGAATAATGCAAAGTAAAGCACTCTGGGAAAGGCGTTATATAAATCCAATGCTTTATTATTTTTACTGCTTTTGTTATACTCTTTTCTTGCAGTAACTGACCAAACATAAAACTATGAAAGACTACATGGGTAAAATATCTACTGCCTGCTTTCCTTACAAATTCTGCACCATAACAAGGTACAAAATCACAAAATGGAGGTTCATATTGTTTTAATAGCACACCATCAAAATAAAGGCTTCATATACGATTGTTACCTTACATTGATATCTTTTATGGGTGTTTTGCATTGTTGTTCTCCTCACATAACACCCCGCCATAAATCAGAACAAGGTTTACACAGCTCTGGCCTGTCTGCAGCCACAAAAGCACCAAATCCACATTGCACTGCGGTTTACAGCTGAAGGTGGAGAGGCGCACTTAAATCACGGTGTCATCAGTCGACACAAGTGACGGCTTTAAGGCTGTTATATACGAGGGACTTTGAGTGTGAAACATGAAAGATGACGCTGTT
The DNA here is from genome assembly GCF_009829125.3 of Periophthalmus magnuspinnatus. Lineage (NCBI taxonomy): Eukaryota > Metazoa > Chordata > Actinopteri > Gobiiformes > Gobiidae > Periophthalmus > Periophthalmus magnuspinnatus. Next base: position 14,586,270 of record NC_047126.1, read on the forward strand.
CAAATGGGGCTGAGTATCTGTGCAGAAACTTTGACAATCTGCTTACTCATACTCCCGATCATGATTGTGTGCTGCAAATTATATAAAAAACTTGCAGAGAATAACTACTGCTGGGTTTCAGATGACATCACAACATTCTATAGGCCAATAATGTTTAATACAGATGGGGCAAGGTAAAAGGAGTATGGTTGAAATGAGTTCTCGGGTCTAGTCACTACTCACTCACGCTCAATCATAGAAATGATCAGGTTCAACATTTGTACATTTTACCTTTTGGAAATTTCATGGCAAAGAACAATGTTATTAATAGGGAAAGCTGGCTCTTGTCCCCCATTTGGGAGTATGACATCATCATCATCATCATCATCAAGAAGCTCAAAACCACCAATAGGGGTGTTTATAGTCTATGTAGCAGTTGGTGTAGTGGATATGGGTTGCTTAGGATGGATGAATGCAGTGCTCAGCCAAAATTATCCCTTCTCCCTGGATTAATTGTGAGCTTCTTGTTCCATTTTTAGTCATTTGCAGTTTAGTGGCAGACATACAAAATGACTCCTGTACGCCAAAGCTTAACAGTGTGTTTACTGGATAAATAAAGATGAATACAAATTTGAATGTGACATCTATATATATCTCTTGCATCTTGTTGACAGCTTTTGTGTCTGTTGCAGAGGCAGGTCTTAAATTGTTTGTCCTAGCCAGTCCACTCACTGCAAAAACCTCAGACAGTTCATACTGTCATGTACATCCAAGATTTTACATAACAGCTGAAATGACATGTCCCATCTGGCAACGTGTACTGTAACCTTGCCCTGAGCTGTCTACATATACGCGGTTTCAGTGGTATACTATGGATTGGTGTAGTGTGAGAAATAAAAAAGGTGTTTACATATTTGTAGTGTCATATGGTTTACATATTATGGAGCAGACTGGTCTTTTTTGTGGCGCTATAAAAAAAAATCAGTAAGTCTTGTTCAACCAGGCAAAGTAGGAACACTGTATTGCCCAAGAATGAAGTGATGAAGTGCCAAGAGCTGGGTTTGAACCTCCAATTTTCTAATTTTGAGCCAACTGAGCCACTCTTGTTCTGGTGTGTGTACCTCATGTAAAGCACATCACTTAAAGGAAGTAAAATGGATAAAGTGTATTGCCCAAGCTTCATGAACTTGGATAAGCTTGTGTTGAACCACCAACCTGTAGGTTAATAGCAGCCCTGCTTGTCTTCATAAATGATAATGGCTACAAATTACATAAAATGGAGATCAAATGAGCATTAAGGTGACAGCAAGGGCACAGAATAGTTTAAAGTGTGATGAAAAAAGTACAATTAAGCGCAGAGGTGTGAAAACAGAGCAGAGGGAGGGCTGGAGGATCAGGAGGAGGGGAGGAATAGTTAAGAGTAATGGAGGTGAGGGTTGAGGAGATAAGAGAATGGACAGAACGTATAGCATTGGACAGATATAGAGCTTTGGGCTGAGAGAGGCGTGGAGAGGCTGCCGGCAGAGCTCATTACTGCTTATCTGGTCTGCAGAGGAAATGGTGTGTGTGTGTCGCGGTGTGGCTGCAGCACATTCAATTTACATTTTACTCCAGTGGACGGCCATAATTCAAGATGAATAGTGGAATTGGATGAAGTGGGTGTGGTATCCGACCTGTCCCCCTGGTGCAGAGTTACTGCGGCTCCCAGAGTGCACTTGGCAGCCCGGCCATATTTATATGCAGGTATAATATACAGATGTGGTCAGTGGTCCGTCACATGCCTCTGTGATGCAGATTACACTCTGTTTTAGTTGGATGGCTTTTACTGCCCTAGACCTTAGTGTTCACCCACCTTCACTGCTGCTGTTGCTTACAACTACATTTTGTGTTTATAAGGTTGTAGTTGACAATAAAAGGAGGTGAAGTTAATGAGTTAACAGTTAACAAATTACAATGCCATTTTCCATCTAGATTCAACTAAAACCATTGTGGACAATATAAATATTCTCCATTATTGTCTATTTTTTTGGCCACAGACAAGACACTTGCTTTTATAATGAAAATAATAATGCATTGAATTAATATAGTGCCATCCAAGACACTCAAAAGGCTTTACATTGCATCATTCACTCATTCCACACTTGGTGGTGGCAAACTACTACTGTAGCTATAGCTGCCCTGGGGTAGATCGGGCATTCTCAAGGCGCTATGACCACATTGTTATAAAAACCTGCCACAAGTTTGCTGTATTACATTTATAATTGAACTTGATACAACGTCCCAATCATATGGTGCTATAATCCAAGTCCATTATTGGATCTCCCCAACTCTCTCCTGTGTCTCTTACTCACTGATCCCACCGTTTATACTTCTTACTATGAAACCCCCCATTCCCCACCCCCTTCTTCACTGAGTCTCCTCTCTCACTTCTTTGTACCCCTCCATCAATCCTTCTCTGCCCATAGACCCACTGGTGACCACACATTGAACTGCTCCACTCTCTCCTTCTCGTCTCCTCACTCTCCCTGTCTCTCCTCTCTTCTCTCGACATCCCTTTGCCCCGAGTTGTACCTTCCATCCATCAATCACAGTTCCCTCCATCCGCCTTTAAAGCCATTCATCTCTATCAGCTGTGCACACTATAGCACCCTTACACCCCACACTATAGAAAACACTCTCTTGTTTCTGTTCTTCCTTTCTTGTGTACAGACTGACCCCATAATTTGGCCCATGCTCCACCTGTGTAATGGTATTCATTTAATGGGACCACCTACATTTCCTACCCCTAATTTTACAACCATACTATTTGTAACCTTTTCCACTCTGCTCTTTCCTGCTTTAGCAACAGCTCCGGCGTCTGTTATTTTTCGTTCATCCAGTGCAAATCTCTCGACGAGCTGCTTGTTGCTTGGCAAAAGAGTGTCTGTATATTGTACTTAGTGTGTGGTTCAAAATGGCTTCCAATACACATAATGTCACTTTTTATAGGAAATATTTTTGCAATTTCAGATTTTGCATACATCAATAGGATCTGCACCAGCATCCATCACATTTCGAGACAAAACCAAACATGTTTTGTCTTTTTTCCTCGTAACCAGTCATATTTGTCTTGATACGAACGGACCATGCGTGTCCCTGATTGGTGAAGCAAGCCCATCTGAACTCGGGGAGATTCATCGGTGCCCAGGCTCAAGTACTTTATTATTTTGAATCCTTAATGCAGTGTAACAACAGGTTAGGATGAAAATGGCCAATTTTCGAATCAAAGGTAAATGATTGTCATAGTCATAAGGCACAATAATCATATCACACAAAAACAAAGCTACCACTAAATACTAAAAGCTACAATTCACTTTAATTTTGAATCCACAAAAACAACTCTAAGATACTCTAAGATGCCGGTGCCAGGTTACAGCAAAATTGCCAATTTTCCTAACTTAATATGAACAATTACTTTCCTTGATAATTATCTGATAATTACTACATTTTCTGCTAATTACTTCAAGTCCAACATCTTCTCATTTTGTGGGGTATTCTGGAAAATGACAAAAATTTCTTCAAGATCTCTTGAATATTTCTTATTTTGTTCTTGACATTGGTTTAGTTGATTTTTTTGTTCTTTTACAGCACAATTGAACATGTTGTGCATGAGTGTCTTGTAAAACCCAAGGTCTTTGCATGAGTACCTCCAAGTGCCCTCAGTGCTCCTCAGTGATTAAATCTTTTCAACATCCCTTCTGCAACTTCATTCAAAATATTAAAACTTCTATTTTTTGTATTCTGTTTTTGTCCCTTATGCGAATAAACTGTCAGGGAACAGACTCAAAAGCTTCTTTAAAAAATGAAACAAGGCAATATAGTCACATAAAGCATATAATGTGACCAAATACTTGAAAAAAAAGAGCCAGGAGAACTCACTTCCGGTTGTATTGGCTATATACAAGGCTGGTTTTCCACTCAGAGTCAGCAGTGCGAGACTTGCTTCAAACACACCTTACAATGACATTTAATGAGCTAAAATGAGTTAGTTCTGCTTTAAAGGCTTTGCACCAGATTTTTTTCTCATTACTTTTAGCCAAATTTGTCTTGCCCCAACACAGATATATTGTATAACAGCTCTTGATGTCAAGAGCATTTAATTATAAAACATTTTATTGTCTGATAATCAGGAAGTGCATGTTGTTGCTAATTGTTGTTAGCTTTACCGTGGCTATATAAACTTATAAACTTATATTCTGGTAAATAATTAGGATGCTCAGGTTGCATAAAATAAGTGAGGAATAACTTTGTTCCACTGTTTAAAATGAAATAGTTCTGTTTTTCTACTACTATTTAGCTTTAATGTTTGTTCAAGAGTTTTCAGACCCTATAGTTTGATAAATGTATTCATCTGTTGTGATGTTTTGTTTTAGTTTTGTACTTTTTTCACATTGTTTTGCATCTTTATGGCCATTTTGTACTAGTGCAAAAAAAAACAAAAAAAAAAAAAACATGGTAAATGTTGCTCTTTGACATTCCATCCTGGGCTCTGTAGGGACCATTAGTAAAACTCCCACAAGACATATCTGTTGTGCTAACATGTCTCTAAATACCAGCGGACCCCACGGAGCCCTTTACTTCCTCCTCCATAGCTCTGACCTCCACACTTCATAAAGCTGTCTATCTGGTGACCACTGCTGCGGAGACACTACTTAGACCATGTGACCTTTCTTCTTTCACTGACCAGTTTCTGGCCCACAACACACTTATCTCCGTCACACAGACAAGCCCCCGTTTTACTATGACCGCTCCCCTGCCTTTAGTGCGTCACATCTGTGCACAAGCCAACCACACATCACTGTAAAAAAAAATATAAAAATATAAATGGTGAAAAGATATGGTGTTGCCAGGACAGGACAAGGTATAATTACTCTATTTAGTTTGTAGTTTTTTTGTTTTTTTTTATTCATTTGTAAAAACTAAAGTAACAAAAACTAAAATGAAGATTGTTAAAAGTTCCCAAACATCACCGTTCTGCAAATTTTGGTCACATTTTTATATAGCGCTCTTCCACCTTCAAGATACTTACCACACACACATTCACACACACATTCACACACACATTCACACATATTCATACACCAGTGTACGCAGACCCTCGGATGAGATGGCCACCAGTATCTTGCCCAAGGATATAACAATAGCAGTCATCTGTAAGAGCCAGAATCACACCGTTAACCTGTGGGTCAACGGACAAACAAACACGCTACCAATCGGGAAAAAAGCTTCTTTGTGCCACTACTCCAAAAACTGTATAAACGGAGAGCTTGCACTGACTTCTTATGCGAAAATTTATTCTATTTAATTACCCAAGATGAATCAGTCGCTTTCCTTCAAAATAAAAATCAAAGACAAAATGAAATCAAAGACTATGATTATTTATATCTGTTTTTTTTCATTATTATTTATTGCAGTGTGAGCTCCAGAGACCCATGTGGACCAAGTATATGAGCTACTCCATCTATCACCACTAAGCCCAGCCCTCTATTTCACCACCTACTGTCCATCCATCATCTCCCCATCACCCCACCGTATTCCACTTTGCCCCTCTTTCTTTCTCTCTGCCCATCTTCCCTGTGATTCTGAAACTTTGTCAATAAAATACCACTTCAGAAGATACTTGGCCTTCCACATACAAGTTTTGTCAACTATAGCTTTTTCAGCAATAAAGCAAAAAATTGTAATATAATATGATACACCAGCAAAAGTAAATAATTATATAACTAAAACAGAAAGTATTCAATGACCCCACCACTTCCCAATTATAAGGACTTTTTTTTAGGATCTTAAATATAACTAGATTTGAAAATATCATATAATTCATATCATAAACTACACGTAACCCTGGTCCAATATGGCCAACTGAGAACTCTGCTTTCTGTATTCCACGGTCTTGCCCCTGAAGTTGGCATCTGCATCATTTTCTTCTCACCGTTTTATTTCCAAATTTCTGACTCATTGAGCACTTAAACCTTGTTGCTTTGACTTCTTCTACACCCCCTCCACATTCGTCATCTGTTTTTCCCATTTCCAAAAAGCGATTGTTACCTGTTATCCTCTCCTCAGATCTAACACATTTCTCTAAGATGTATTCACAAGTCAAAAATTACTGAATTGATGCGGGGTGTCAAAATGCCTGCCGCTTTTTAATGGAAATTATATTCATTCTTGCTAAGTGCTTGGAAAGCTGTTACGAACCTGCCCCCAGCTGCTCATCTTCATCAACCTTCACTGTAATTTAACTGGCAATTTGGTTCCGATTTGAAAGCCCAGAAATCAATAGTGGATCAAGGCTCTCACCTGGATTCTCTTAGTCAATCAGTGTAATGGAGCGACTATTTAGAAACTCTTTGATATGGAAGATAGGAACATGGTGAATAATACTTTGTCATCCGCCCCAAACTTTCCAGTCTTCTTGTTGTTATTGTATTGCTCCTGGTGAGTGCGGGATGTGTGTGCGTACTTGTGTGGCATTTAATATCTTTGCGTTCTCTTGGCTTCGTTACACTGCACTCAGTCTAATTTCTTCAGGCCTGTGGCTGTTTGAAAAAGGGCCAAATATTTAGTGAGAGGAAAAGGAGAAGATGGGACAGAGGGAGAGAGCGGTAGACGCAAACACTGTGGCTGAATTGGATGTGATAGAGCTGAGTTTGTCCTTACACAGTGTTGTGGAGAATACTTTGAAAATGTACTTTACAGTATACTGAAGACTTAAAATTAACATGTAGTTTTAATGTAGTTCATTACATGACCTATTAAGGACACTGTATTTTGAATACTGAATATTTGCATTACATCATAGTATAAATGAGCAACATTAAAACAGTTTGGATTGTTTTAACATTTATTATGCATTTATTACTGACTAGAGATGGAAAAATCACACATGCTCACACCATAAGAGCTGTATTTTCTATTTTCCTTTGTAATACTGTGCAGTTTGAAGGCTTAATTGTGATGAAGTACTGCAATGTATCCCTTTGATTTAGGAAAGTGACTGTACTCTGAATACCACCAAATTAAAGAGTAACTGTACTAGAATACAGTTACTCAAAAGATTCTGAATATGTTTTTTGGTACTTGTATTTACAATTTCACATATTTCAGAATAGATGCAGGCGGAGTACCTTGAGTACCCTGTAACCAATAAATATCTCTCTATATATGTTAATATTTCCCTGATTACAGCAAAGCACTCACAGCCATTGCTTTTATCATCCAGGAGGACCTTGCCAATTCACTTTAGCTTTCCTTTTTTTTAGGGTTAGGGTTCATTTGTCTTTTTTGGTGTTAAATGTAAGATTTTATTGTTTTGGTTTGTGAAGCTTGAGTGAAGCTTGGGTATGAGGATATAGCTGCTTTTTTCCATTTTTATATAGAATTAGATTGGATTTTAGATTTTGTGTTTTGTATAAATAGAATTACTAAACAATGAGCTTGGATGAATAAATAAATACATAAATAAATGTGCATTTATTTTTTTACATGGACATACCAATTACATTGGACAAACAAAAATAGTAATTTTCAACACCTGTCTGAGCTTTTAGGGCAGTTCAAGCTAAAGTAGATGAATAACATTGATATCCTACACTGTTATGCAATTCTGACCTGATTTCAAAATGGATATTGCAGACAGAGGTGTAGGGCCGGAGGTATTATCACAGTGAATGAAGGTGAGGTTTCCAAAGAGCCACACTGGAGTTGGGGATGAAAAGATCCATCATGGGCACAGAGTCTTCAGCGGGTACAAAACAGGGACACAGACTATTGTAGGCTATTGCACAGAATACACTCATTTGTACACAACACAGGTAAAAGGGTCTGTGGTGAAAGGAACAGGGCTTTGCAAAACTATTTCACAAACAAGGCCACCTGTACACTATCGGGAAGATGTATGATCAGGCTTCAATTTTAGATAAACCAGTCACAAATGCTGGTGGAATTGTTAAACTTAAAGGGACCGTACCAGATTTTTATTGTATTTACTCTATGTAATAATATAAAATGTATTTTGTTCCAGGACAGACTGAAGCTTAAACAGTTTAAAATGAACTAGTTTTTCTGTTTTTCATATTTTTATGACATTTGGATCAGCCTATCTTCCCTGTATGGGAACATGGAGCATAGAGGTGGCTTTTTTGTTTATTTAACTTCAGTTCAGAAATTGAACCCAGGACCTCCTCACTAACATCTACATCTAAAACTATTTCAAAAAAGTAGTGCATCAGTAGTATCACTAATTCCTCAAGTGACATTGTCTAAAATACATTTTTGAACCACTTTTTTTTACTGCAGCACATGACAGCTGTTTTTTTTATCCCCAAGTATTTCTACAAACCTAGTTTTAATGAATTGAATATGAACAAATGTGATTCTATCTTTTCTGTAAAGATGTCCTTCATGTTTTCTTCACTATGTACTGCTGAAGAATGGATTTAAAAAGTGGAGACTTGACCTGCAAAAGGCAAGTTTTTATTTGAATGTTGGTCCTTATCACTTACAAAATGTTCTCAGTTATAGTCATGTAAGATATATATTGCCAAACATTAACTTTTCCCTAAGCTATGTAATAAGACCATCTATTCTACTATTTGTGTCTCTTATCATTATCATTAAGACAACACTGCCCTTCTTTGCCACCTCCGCTTTGGCTTTAGCTTTTCTGACAGGTTTTAAATTGTTTAGGCCCACAGCCTTTTACCTTGATCGGAACACTAAATCCACCAATTAAATCAGGGCGAATTGGCGCTGTAGGCACACCCTGAAGGTGGGAGGAGGATGGGAGCGGAAAGGAGTAACTGCCCGGGCTCAGGTGATATATACTGACCTGTCATAGTCCTCTGTATGAGTGTGTATGGTACATTTTGACAGCGGGGATTGGCTCTTGCAAGTGAGCTCGGGCAATCTGTCAAAGGCTAAGGCCCAAGGCTAAAGGTGCTATCTGTCATACCAGGCGACATAAAGACTGCAAGACTGTGACGGGGGAGGTTATCATAACATAAGGAAAGAAGAGGGAAGTGGTCCTATAGAAAAACGCATAAGGAGCGCCTGGTGTATAGAAGGGATGCAGCTAACAAATATTTTAGTAGTCGACTCGTCAGTATTTAGGTTTCTGTCAGTCGATTGGTCAAGCAATTATTTCTATTGTAAACTGAGACTTTTGAAAAACAGTATCAACCATATAAAAGTTGATATATGGTGACTGAAGTGGAAATTGTTAATTATTTTGACATTTTGAATGTCACAGTGCAGATAACAATTACAATTATCACAATATGACAATTCGTTTTTATATAGATGATTAGCTGATTTGTTTTTGCAGCCCTATAGTGTACGTGTGCGAAGTAAAGCATGTGGTATATAATATGTACGGTATAAAAACATAGGTGGGGGGGCAATGTGGTGTTGAAATCAGAAAAGATTTGCTCTCCTCACCCTCACAAATGTGCAAAAATCCCACATAGATGCTGCGCAGGTGCATGGAGTGTTAGTCTCTTTTCAATTACTGGTGACAGCTGCCGTCCCGCCAGATCCGCGCTCACACTGTAGGAGCGGTGACAGGAGTAATGGTGGAGCAGACAGGTGAGTCAGAGGGGAGCGGAGGGGGAAGAGGAGGATGAATAACAAAATATACAAAAAGAACCAACTGGACACCACACTATTTACAGCAACAAAACAAACCTCGTGCTTCTTTGTTCTTTGGGTAATTAAGGACTGATTATGGATAACAAAATTGGGCTAGAAGTACAATTAATATGAGTTATATTGCATTTTTTTCCTCTGTAGCCCTAATGTTAATAAATTAGTTTTGGTTAAAATAAAAGTCAAGTTCAAAGCTAAAAACACTACACAAGCTAACAAAAATGTATCTGTCTGCTACAGTTATCGTATTTATTTCCACTCTTTGTGATCATAACCATATTCCTGTGAACAGTAAATAAATAAGCTATAACAATATGACTAAAAATCTGTCATTTTGTGTCCCTCAAACGCAGCCTCCTTAGTCATTAAATCTTGGACCCTACTTCCTGTATTTGTGCCCAGTGTCTGGCACTGTGTGAGATGGGGCCCCATGGAATAATTTGTCCGGTCAGTCTAGTCCTGGCAGACCCTGGTACTGTTGCCCACTGCAAACCAGTAACATCTCAGAACAATAGGTTTGTGAATATGATCATCTGCTCCACTAATGGATTAGGAGGATAGGTTTATTTTATTAATTAGACCCATGCTTCTTTTATTCCTGTTTGAAGCCACTCAAAACCATCCCAACAGAATGCAACACACGATGCAGCTGTCCCTGCTGAATGGGTTGGGTTGGCCTCCAGCCTTTTTTTTTTTTTTTTTTATTCTCATAAGAACCACCGATAAACACATAATGTTTGGTCAGGGCCCCAGGCCAGGGGTTTTAGGGTTAGGCTGCTTATTCTTCCATTGTAATTAGCATATTCTAGTGGGAAAGGGTTCTAGGATTCTACATCAGAGATATAACCAGACCTAACCTAACTGTTTTCATTAGCATCAAAAGAGACAGGATGCATTTCACTGAGAGCAAAAAAAGTGACTGAGATAGTGACTCTTTCACTGCTGCCAGCAAAGCCATCAATTGTCAGAGACTACAAGCCAAAATGGAAACCCCACAAAAATAGACTATGGCTTTGATGAACAAGCTGGATATAAACTACAAGCATGTAGTTTCTGCAGTTTTTGAACTTGGGACTGAACTTGGGTTGCCAGTTGAGTTTATCCAGTTAAAAAGAGAAGGCCCCGTCCACAAGGCCACATTCTAGTTTAAAGTAACTGCCGGAGATTTCCCTGAACTAGATCAAGGACATTCTATAGCTATTTGCCAAAAAACTGGGAGCTCAACAAGTGCTAGCTGAACTGCGGTGCCTGCCTCTACCTGAGAGAGTCCCGAAGCTTCAAAAAGCGAAAAAAAAAGGCCAGGGTCCCTGCAAAGACGTGCCAGTTTTCAAAAAGGACGAAAACCCAAGTTGTCTCAATGATCTGGTGTACCTTAAACGAGCAAAACCTCCTGTATACACTTTGGTGGACGTGGACAGGACCACAGAGAAATGGATTTACCAGGTACAGCTTACACCTGTAGATAATACTGTGACTGCCAGAGGCTTCAACGCAAAGGATGGTAAAAAGAATGCTGCAGCTCTCATCCTAAATAGGTTTGTTTCAAAGTTTCCTCAGGTTATGAACATCACTTCTGGAACCAAAGATGCACCTTCAGTCACCCAGAAAGACTCAAGTGATGCACCCATGTCTCATCCCCAGTAGAGTCCCAGGCCCTACCAGCAGAGGGTGTTACTGGAAATGCACAGAAGGTGCAAAATGTCACTTTTGTTGTGCAAGAAGATGCCTCTCAGGTTATGGGTATATATGACATGAAAGAAAGAGGAAGACACTACATTATTGACCATATACCACAAGGGCTCCTCTCCATGTTGACTGCAATGGGAGTTTTGGAGAGTTTGAAGGAGTAAGAGGAAAAACCTTCAGAGTCAGCACCAGTATGCCCACTGCCACAACAAGATCCTGTGGATGCAATTATTCAGGAACTCGCACCTAAAATGCATGGCAGCCTTGAGGTTCCCGAGACGGAGACACCGCAGGTACCAGATATTATCAAGGTGGAGACATTGTTGGTTTCTGATGTTACCAAGGTGGAGAAACAGCAGATAAAAGATGTTACTAAGCTCGAGACACCGTTGGTACTCAACGTTACTCAGGTAGAACTGTCCATTATTGACCATATACCACAAGGACTGCTCCGAATCTCTGATGGAAATTTTGGAGAGTGTGATGGAGTTAGAAGTAAAAACAAACCCATCAGAGTCAGTAACAGTGTGCCCATGGTCACAACAAGATGCAGTTTTCCAGGAACTGGCCCTAGAAATGTATGACAGGCCTGAGTTCCCTGAGACAGATACACTGCATGTACCAGATGTTACCAAGGTGGAGAGACCAGAGATACCTGTCAGTACCAAGGTGGAACCACCACTGGTGGTGAAGATTTCAGTAGATGGAGCTCCAAATGAGCTACAGACAAATCCACCAGAAGCTCAGACTAAAAAGAGTAAAACAATATTCACTGTGGTCCTATTGGACAAACCACCATCAGTGAAGAAGTGACACTAAGACAACCAGAGACAAAACAGGCCTATTCAGATGAAAGCAGCAGTTCACCCATGCTTCAGTTTGGGCCCAACATGTCCAGCAGTCTGACCCACACTCTGCTCAAGAAGATATTGAAAAAGAACAAAGTCTCCAGCCAAGATGCATGCCAGGTCATTACCAACAGACTGGACAACAAGATCAAGAACCAGCTTAATATGGGGCCAGATAAAAGCATCAGCGATAACAAACTCATGAGAATTGGCAAAGGAGCTGCCAGATGTCTAGAAGTAGAATATGGTTCACCTGCCAATCTCCTGGAGGCAGCATAAACCTCTGACAATGGAATGTTTGAAGCAAATGTTCTAAAATGTCTCAGCATCAAGCTCAAGGCTTTTCGAAACTGGCCAAAGTCAGTTTGGTCCCGCTTCTTATCTGCTCTGAGGAGGGCCTTCCCCACCACCTGTTAGGCTCCTCACCTCAACCACCAATAAACATTATTTAAGCATCATTCAATGCTCCTCTTATGTGTGTGTGTTTGGGCCACCTCATGGGAATCTTTTGCTTTATGGGGATCAAACATGATGTCTCTATAAGGTAAATCTTTTGTTTGAAATTGCAATATTAGACCAGCAAGATAAAAGACATTGTTTTGTTTTGGTTTTGTTGTTTGTTTGTTTTTTGTTTTGGTTTGTTTTTTTTGTTACAATCAGTGTCCAGGAAATGAATGTCAGTAAAGTGTGGAAACCTAAAAAGAGAAAAACTGAATTTTCTAAATACATTTATATGGACAGTACAAATTAGTTAACTAGAATAATCACAGTTATCACCCAATAATTATATCTAATTGTTGGTGTGTGTTTACATGCCAAACAGAAATTAAAATGTGTCATTTAATAAATGGATTTTTTGTGTAACTGTTGTTTGGAAGACAATTGGAAGATAAAGTACAATACATTTTAAAATGTGTGAAAATAGTTTGGCTTTTTTGTATAATTTTCCTCCTCAGAACATACACTGAACAATCAGGAAGAAATCAGATTACTAATTTCATCTATACCTGTTTATGCGACATTTCAATAATCCAATCACATTATTTTGTCGACATGCAGACATAGCCACAGTTAGATGAACCCAGATAAAGCACATAAATATGAACACTGTGTTTTATTGATGCACTTCAGACTGAATTGTGCACTTGGAAAAACCTGAGCATGTTCCAGTAATGGCCAACTCCATGTGATGCATGTGGTGAAAAATAAAAAGTCATGATTGTTTTGGAGCAGCGTGAGGTCTCCTCTTCATTAATGAATTTGAACAAAAAAAGTGCTCCACAAAAAGAGCCTTCAAAGGGCATTACTTAAGCACACCTGGAAAAGCTCTCACTAACCACTCACTGTTTGTCACTTCTGTCCCTCGGCTGGTACTTAATTAGTTTTCAAACTAATGCTATTATCACCATTAATTACACCTTCAAGGCATTCACGCTTCTGCAGAGAAATATTGTACATGACAGGTTTACACAGAACAACACATGCACAATAGTTAATTGGCTTATCCTCCAGCTAGGTACTCTTGATTAGGTTGTGGCTAAAACTTGTATACAGTGGTCGATTGCAGCTTTAAACAGGTTGCAACAGTGACAATGAAGAATGGATCAAAGGTTGAAGACAAATATTGAGGGCTTCTCAAATTTTCCATACCATCTAAGATAATATCCAGCTTTCTGAGTATCACCAAATCTAATCAAATTTATCAGCTCTAAATTAGGGCTAGGGCATAGAATCATCTTAAAATAATAACATACTTGAACTGGAGAAGGCCCCCAATGTACCAGAGTGTGATAAACACTGTTACCGAGCGACAAGTCGACCATATGTTCTAAAAACAGTGCAAAACTTCTTAGCACACAACTGAACATAAAAGTCATATGAATTTATATCTCTCAAGCAACTGACCTGCAGATATTTTTAACTGAAAACAGTTTAAATAAAAACATGCTGAATTTTTTCACCACACCATGTAAATATTTGTTCAGAATTGTATGTTGTTCCATTATATTGGTGTTATTTCTGTTCTTTTTTTTTTCTTTTGATTACATGCCTGTCCGCTCCACACACACTTGTTTACTATTTCTGACGTTTGCCCATTAAAGAGCTGTAAGCCAGCCTCAGCCCGTTCTCCCTTTTAGAAAGTATTCCAGCTCTATGTACATGTACAATACTTCTGTGCATTGTGTGCAGGCAAAGATTAATGATCCCTGGAACTGTGTTGTTTGGCATCTGTTACCATGTCGATATCAGCACGATGATAGCTTATGTGGTGCCAAAGAAAAGTTCAGAGGCCATTTGTTTATTCTGACATTGAGCTTCAAGGCTAAAGAAGAAATAAACCATGTTCTCTAAAGATCAAAAATGTTTTGGTTGATACGGGGGTTGCCAAAGAAAGACTGTATGGAAATTCTTGACTTTTCTTTATGTGCAGAAATTACCAAAAGCTTTTGAAATATATCCATCCATTCATCCATTTTCTTCCACTTATCTGGGGCCAGGTCACAGGGCGACCTTCCCGCACCCCAGACACGTCCTCCAGCTCCTCCGGTGTTGAAACATATCTTTTGTTACGTATTTGCCTTATTTGTTGCTATTTGCATGCAGCTACAATCACTTTTCCCACCCAGACATGATACTTCCAGGGCTCCCCTGCTGAGTGAGCGTGGGTCACAGTTTGTCCAGAGGAACAAGTGCAGTGTTTCTGGTGCCAATGGACTTTGCCGTGTGCAAAGCCATTTGGTTTTGTTTCACTTGTTTATTTAAGGCATGTGTAAGGCATATCATTGTTTATATTGCAGCTTGCGCAGAAAGCTTGTTTTTTTCATCCATTACTTTGGGTTGTTAGCGGACATGCTAATACATCATCATCCCTTGTAAACAGTTGCCCCGCTCCCCAGCAGCACAGACAGACTCAACATGTGCGCAAATACAAAATACCAAAGTACCACAGACTTCATTGTACATGTATGTACAGCATGGACCTGAAGAGGAGGTGTGAACAGCACCCAGAGATCACCCAGGTGCACTTTGTAAAGGTTTTTACTGTGAGCCAAAAAAGCTATTCCTGATCAGGTCTCCACACGCCAAACTGTGCTAGCTCCCAGATCAGGATTGCTTCAGCAGCATCTGAAACTAGGTCAAATGCAGGTGACTTTCCCTTCAAAGCA
The DNA here is from genome assembly GCF_009829125.3 of Periophthalmus magnuspinnatus. Taxonomy (NCBI): domain Eukaryota; kingdom Metazoa; phylum Chordata; class Actinopteri; order Gobiiformes; family Gobiidae; genus Periophthalmus; species Periophthalmus magnuspinnatus. The sequence goes on from NC_047126.1 coordinate 14,601,634, forward strand.
ACAATGTAGTATAGTACTTTTAACATAATATGACAACAAAAACTATTTGAATATTTAGGCTGAGATCACAAATCAGAGATCATAGGCCAATTCCTGTCTTTTTCCTCCTTTATCTGCTCTCCAAGCAAATAATCTGTTTGAATGCTTCAAAACAGAGCAAAATGGCCAGAGCAAAAACAAAACACATTCCTTTAACTGGATCTCAGTTGGAGATTCAAACAGTTGTGCCTGAGTTTCCAACAACACTGTAAACAGGGGAGGAGCTGGTGCACGCCTGTAAGCTACCACTGTACAGTAAAGATCAGGAAAACACACTGAGATGAAGGGGCTTAAGAGTAAACCATTTGGTCCTTCAGCTTTTGTGTGTGGGTGGATATCTGTGCCATTGTGGGGACTAAATTCTGTACACACACATCATGGGAACAAAGATCAGATCCCCATGACATGATTCCTTTATTACTAGATCAATAAGAGGTTCAGATATGGCTTAAAATAGGTTAAGGTTATGGTTTAAGTTTGGCTAGGATCAGTCTCCAGGAAATGAATGCAATGTAATGTCCGAAAAAGCGTGGAAACCCAATGTGTGTGTTCACTGGAGTTTGTAGCTGGCTCCAATTTGGCATCAGTTAGGTGGTGGGTGGAACTGGAGTAAGATGACAGGATACAAAATAGGAGCAGTATCGTCCATGTGAACACCTGCATGGCTGGATCAACACCCTGTATTGGCCTGTGCACTGACTTCTCCACGGGCTGCCCACGGGCCCAGCTACACAACCATCATTAGCAGACTCTATTTCGAGAAGCCAGGCCACAAGAGTCTCAGAGTGAAGGCTTTACTGTTTTGTTAGAGCCAAATACATTGTTCTTTCCATCCAAAACGTCAGTTGTCCCATTAAGCGCTTTTACTGACACCCCATGTTTCCCAAAGCAGACACTAATTAGTTGGATGCTTGTTATTGTATTTTTAGCCAGGGCTATACATCACGGTAAACCCACAGCACATGGGAATCTTGGCAATTGGTTCAAGACAAATTAATTCTGGTCCAGAATTAAACTGCATTACGACAGACCACATAAACTGAATGCATAACTAAATAAAGTAGAATCTACATGAACATCCATCCTTTATACATTGAAAGGACTAAATGAGTGAGATTCTGAGACAAAGTTAATCAACAACCAACAACAGAAGTTTAAAGTACAAGTATTCAAAAACATTAGCTGTAATGTGAGAATTATTTTCTCTTTTGAATGGTACTATGTGTTCCAGTCTCAAAACAATATTGCTTTTTTCCAGATAAGTGTAACACATATAGTGCCAAGAAGGAAAACAACATGTAAAAGTGTAAATCAACTAAGAGAATTTAAAGCACGTTACTAATCAATATATGTCATTATAACAATTAACGAAAAAATATGACTAATTTTACAAAATAAAATTGCTACTGTGATGGAAGAAGTAGTCAATTTTGTTACTTAAGTGAAAATACAGATAACATAGCTTCAATAGAAACAGCTGAATCCATCATTTCTTTTCTGGCTGTTATTATCTGTATATATTTGTTTGCTCAAATTATGGCCAAGTTAAAAATAAACCCTTTGCAGCAGGTCTCAAACAATAATAAAAGATACTATTCCTTTTCAGTCCTGTTCAAAAATATAGAAAGAGTAGAATAGAAAGTACAGATACATGCTCTCAAATGTATTGTAGAGTAAACAAAAAAAGTATCCACTTTCAAATGTACTTAAGTAAAGTACAGATAGCATTATTTTTTTTTTTACTAAAGTACTGTGCCATTTCAGAAAACACATAAGACACTTCATATTTCTATTTGTACCATGTATTGTTCACAGTTAGAACAATGTCAATCAAAACCTATTTACCTTTTTTTTAATGATTTAGTGGTTTTCATTTGTTTAGTTTTTTTCAGAGTGCATTCAAATGACCGGGAAAAAAATGTGTAAAACAAAATGGCACTTGGTTGTTTTGGTTGCTTGCTGCTTTCTTCTCAGCGGTTCATCTGTTCATGTAAGGGATGGCTGCACTGCATTCATATCTCACTGCATAATCACATCTCCCCGCACGCACCGGCCCCCGTGTCTTCACCATAATTTCTAATCTAAATATTAGGCCACGCGCATAAAACCTCAACCGGAGATAACAGAGTGTGTAGTGCACCACTGTGACCTGGCCTTTTGTTTATGAGCATGTGTTAATATTTGTCAAATTACAATCACAGGCTTGCAGGGTTTAATAATTCACATAAACAGGAAGAGGTGGGGAGGTCCAGGTGGAGAGGAAGAAGGAAGATGAGCTAAATGAACTCACCGTTGGCATGGCGATTGTTGGATGCGGAGAAAATGGCCAATGCATAACCCCATCTGAGCTCCTCCAGGCCTGCCAAGGAGCAAGTGAATAAATGAATATGGTATAAAGCATCAGAGTAATATGGGTAAACACACAGGAGCTGACAAGAAGGAGATTAAGATTAAATATGAAGAGACCATGGTCATGGTCACTGTTGTTGAGCTTGATTAAATCGCACAATGACTAGTATTTATGATGCCTGTGCGATGCAAAAAACTTACATTAAAGCAGAAGTACGTAACATTTTTAACTTATTTAATATCTTTCAAACTCCCTCTAGTGGTTACAAAGGTGATTTGGGGGGTGTTTGAAGGGCCTGCTGGCTCCCCCAGCTGTCTCTGAGCAGAAAAAAACAGACCTGCAACTTGGTTGCCACCGAGTCGCAGTCAACTCTCAGGAGTCTGTTCTCGTTCTATTCTTCGTTTATTGCTTCACGCCACTTCAATATACACACAGGTAACCGAACGAGTGACACACCCCTTTTGTGCTGTCCACAGTTCACTACTAGAATAAATGCCCAGTGTTCATGTGTGAGGTGGTAGCCATGGCACAACCAGCTAAAAGAGGAAGCTAGAGCTCACATGTGAGTCGATCTGGGGAAAGCGTTTGAGGAATGGAGAGAGCTCAAGGAAAGAGAAGGGTGCAAGAGTGACAATCTGGCAATGTTGTTACTGATCACATATGTTTTATATGCATTACTCATGGTCATTGTTCTAGTTATGTAATTGAATAACTGTTTGCATTAGTATACAGTTACATCTACATGCAGAATATGTGCAGCTGGTGTCATTTGTTGTCAATGTGTAAAGAAATATCAAACAGGGTAATGCATTTGTGTGTGATCAATCCTCTTGTCACATTGGGGTTACTTCTGTAATTGACCAGTGTTTCATCTGTATACAGTTATGTTATATGTTTTAGCAGCTACATGTGTTCTTTGTTGGCAATCAGCATTGTCAGTCTGTAAATGTAGCAATAAGCAACTTAAAACCTGATGTAAAGTCAGCCTGAGGCTGTATTTACTTTCAACAACTTTGCGTTCTGGTCATAGTTACAAACTTTGGCAAACCCAAACTGCATCTAAACACCGTCATTTCCAGTGTCATACCTCACAGAGCACATACACAGTATATTTACAAGAGGCTTATGTATAAGATAAAGTAAAATAACATTACCCACCTGGGACATTTTGCTACAGTGTTCACCAGCTTTGTGAAAACAAATGTGAGTGCACAGTTGAGCGGTGGGGGAGGTGGGGAGTGTGGAGTGTTAACGACAGTGTATTCTCACAAGCAATCTGGGGGAGCGCTACTGCTAAAGTTACTTAGTTCTGCTTTAAGGACTGTGTGAATTGTAAGAATTTAGCTGTTGTTTGTTTGTTTTTTGTACCCATGGAGACTATGCATGAAGTTAGCAAAGGACATCTGAAATGCTACATATACTTTTTATACCAAATACAGCTGAATGTGCAGGAAGACTTAGAAGAGAGAAAGCTTTCCTGTGGTGTCTCTGGTGTTCACCTGGCTCCCACTGGAGGGTGACTGTGATGCCCGAGCAGCAGGACACAGAGAAGGGACACTTTTTTCCTGAGGGCTACTCGCCTCAAAGCCTCGACATATGATCTGTTGATCCCATCTGGCTAGTCCTGCCATTAAGCTGAACAGACCTTTGGGAGTTTTAATATTTCCTGTTCCTTAACAATACATCAGTTGCTCCTTGGGGATATAGTTGGTATGTTATGATTTGGTTGATTGATTGATTGGTTGATTGATTGGTTGATTGATTGATTGATTGATTGATTACCTAACTTTAAGATGACTAACTATAGGCCTAGATGTTACAAAGTTTATCTTTGTCATGATTTGATATAATTATATTTCTCAGTAGTTGTGTGTCATTCATGCAACTCTCTATTAACGATTTTATGAGTACCCATAACAGAAACTCCATTCTCCCTGTCTCAGAAGACAGGGGCCAGGCCAATTTAAGCCTTGTTTGATGCCTTTTAAACCAGTACTTTCAAATCAGCATGCACTCTGAATATGTATAAGTATAAGTACTTCCTCATCTTTGTATGTGTGCTCAAGTCACAAACTTTCTCTCCTGATTGAAAGGTTCTATAGGCAGGGTGCTTCTAACCACTTTACCTCACCTCTTGTCTGGATAAGTGGATGTTTTTTTCCCTCTCTATTTTAAGTTACAACTATGGAACTGCTTGGTTGCCCAGGGAACCATTTAAAAGGTAAAGAAAGACAAAGAAAATGCCTCATCAAAACCTCTGCAGGGGCCTTCTAAGCGTCTCCCTCTCACCTCCCTGTCTGCCTCCCAAAAGAGACTCACGAAGGCTGCGTAGTTTTGACTGCTCTTCGTACCTGGTTGTCTTGGAGTTTGGAGATTTTTTTTTTATTTTTTTATCTCAAACAATCAGACAGTAACTTGTTTCTTGTTTGCTATAGTTCAGCTTAAAAATGTGGACTTCTTTGATCTTTTTTTGGGGTGTGTAGTAGTTTGGGTCGTGATTCCCCAAACTTCTAATTGGTTGCTACTAGCATCACTGACCAAATAACAAAAGTTTAAACTGCTACTTTCTAATTAGACTTTTAAGGCACTTTTTTAGGTATGGGTCCAAAAGTTATCGAAAAAAAAACAACTTCCTAATTCCAAAATGCTTTTTCAGTGCTCTGCAAATGTAACGTGATTGACTTTGTCTCCTTGTAATGACAAACTGACTAAAAATAATAAGCACCTGGAGGTTGACTTAAACAGAAAACATACTCGACTCAAGTTTTAATTGAAAGTGAAGGCAAAGGTAGTGTTCAATGTGTGATTACATGGCAACACTTAAGCAGTAATTCCTGGAAGCCATATAGATCAAAGTTTATTTTTTGTTGTTTACGCTTTGTAGATTCTGAAGATGTTTGCCGGCGTGCAAGTCAGATTTTTACCAAATATGGGGCTTTGATGTGGGACTTCCTCTGCTGTACCATATGCTAATACAAGTCTATGGGGATGGAGTCATCAAAATGAGAGCTTCCCATGAGTGCATACATTACCTAAAGTGACACAACATTTACACAGTGGAGAGATCTGGAAGTTTTCTGGTAAAACTTTTCATTAAATGGTGCTGTTGCAATCAAGCATATGACTAATATAAATTACTGTGGTGTCATGTCAGTGCTGTAATTATGTGTAATAAATGAATGTTGGTTACATGTTTTGTTGTTTTCTACTTGTAACATTCTTCTCAAAGATATAATCTAAAATTGTGTAAAAAGGTAAAAAAAAAAAAAAAAAAAAAGATAACATACATAAAAAATGTTTGCTTATATAGAAAATTCCCTGACAGTTGAAAAAAATTCATAACTCTTTTGTTTCTAAATATTTTTATTTTATTTTTTCAAAGCATTTAGAACTACCCTTCCGACATTAATATGAGCAAATATAGCACAGAGGAATGAACCCTCATTGTACGGTGGTACTTAGAGTCACATGGGTCAAATTGAGAAAACCAGTGGCGTTACTGTCGACATTTTAATTCCAGAGAGGCTCTGAGCGTAAATGCCATTAAAGCAATAATAAGTCGGTTTCAAAGACAGGGTGCAGTATGTGATCTCCACAGACCTGACTAGTCCCAATTTCTAAAAATCAGACAATGAACGACTTAAAACGTAATATCAAGGATCAAATAAGAGCCATAAGCCAAAATGCTTTCAAATGTTATGCAGAGTGTGTTGGATCGGGCTATTCAGAGTGAAACCACAACGCTTAAAAAACATAATTTAAAAAAATTTTCATTTTTAGGGATAAGTTCAAGTGTAAGAACAATTATAACCGTATATATATTGCCAAAAAATCCCGGAAGGTTCAATTTACCTACTGCTAAAATTTGGCAAGTAGAACTTAAGAATTATAGAAGCTATTGAAGATTTAAAAGTGTCTTTTGTAGTTGCTAAGTATTTAGAGTAATAGAACAGCATGTGCTCAGTAGCTCAGTGTTTGTCCACTGAGCCAGAGGTTGGCGGTGTTACTCCAGCTCACAGATGAATGCTGTCAAATGTTATGTGCATGAATGGGTGAGTGGTTCCTTGATGTACAGCTCTTTGAGTGTCTAGGTGGTAGAAAAGTGCTATATAAAAATATGACCATTTACCATGTACCTTCATCTCTATTAATTACAAAGACTTCCTTGCATGAGTGGGATATATGTTCTCACTTTGTTGAAATGTAATTAATATTGTTATCAAAACAAATACAACCTCATACGACCTTTTAAAGCTTGTTGTCCCTCTTTTGTGCTTTGAAATCTGTTGTTGATTGTTACCTGAAGGCAGTTAAAAAGTTGAGGGAGCGTTGATGATTGATGGTTTTGGGGGGACGACAATCTCTGTGCTTGTTTACACTTACACTTCAGAGAAATGGCACGAATGACTGAAGCAAACAAGATTGGTATATTGGATGGAAAAGCGGGTAATTGTTGAAGTTGTGTCAAGCTTAACAATAAACAAAGCTTGAAAGGCTCACAACACAGCAGGGGATCCCAAATGACAAGTAAACATGGGCATTGGCTTTTCATTTTATCATGCATGTTCTGGTTTTGGAAATGACGCTCCTTCATAATGGCTAACGGCCACTTTAAACAAGAGACTCTTTGTCAGAGCAAGAAGTCGAGTGTCTGCGTGTGTCTGCGTGTGTGTGTGTGTGTCTGCTAAAATACATTTTCCATTTCATTCCAAACTTTTCCATTATTCTTACATTATTGTTCTTGTAGTTTTTAACAGTAATGTGCCTTTTAGTTCTCTATTATCTCAGTTAATAGTTTATGTACAGTACTATAACATTTTTATGCAATTAGAGTTGTATTTATTGATAAGAACATAACTGAAAAACATGGGAGCAGGGTCACGTCTCCACAGATCTGACCTGAAACTTTGCTGGGTGAAGTCATCTGCAGACTCACCACCAGAAAAGTTACATAGTGCACTTGAAATGATGTGCTCATATTGCACTTTTCTGTTGACTTGTATAAATTACCGTGTATTTTTGAGCAATAAAAGTGTGTGATTGAATTCATTTTTTTATTACTTCACACCTTTTGCCTTCCTTGCCCTATGCTTCACTCGGTATCTTTCACCTGTTACAGTCTTAGTCGACATGTACTGTCACTGAGGCGCCTGACGGCAACTACTGAAGCACTCATCCACTCTGAGGCCTACACAAGCATGTCAGGACCATTTCAAAAGTACTACAAACTTTACACATATACTTAGGTGAGTCATTTCTCACTGAATAAATGGACTGGAGAGCTACCTCACCTCCACAAAGCCTGACACTTGACTGAATGGAGTTAGCAGTGAGAGCAGTGAGTGAATGGAGGAGAGCGGAGGTGGACAGTTGACTTCATACTGATGCTAACAGTGACAGGACAATTGGACAAAAACAGACTTACATAAGCAAATATTTATTTTTCAAGCAGAATTAAGGGCCCTGTACCCAATATCTTTCCATGTATTTGAGTAAAATTTGTCTTGCCCTGTTATATATATTCTATGAGGTAAAAATAAGTCTTCTGTGTTCTGTCTGCTTGTAATTAAGTGTTTTATTTATTTTAATAGATTTTTTTTTCCAGACCAAGACCAAGTTTGTTTTCAGACAGTTTTGACTGCTCACTCTGAGAAAGACCGCAAGTGAGCAGTCCAAACTGTCAGGTATGAAAACAAACTAAACCTTGGTCTGAAAAAGGAAATTAAATTAAAATAAATTATCAGAAGACCAGATTAACCTCATTGGATTTAAGTGTTTTGTTTTTTGTTTTTTTTTCTCTGATAATCAGGAATTTCACTGCTAGCATGCTGCTTTGCTCGCTGAAAGTTGTGAAATTGCTATTAAACTCATTGCAGTGAATATTGCATTAGGTAAATAATTTTAGACTAATGCAAATCATTTAACATGAATGACTTGTGTTTATCACATTGTTAAAGTAGTAAAACGTCTGGTGACTGGACAGTGGGGTAGTGGGTTATCTATCTATCTATCTATCTATCTAGATAGATAGATAGATAGATAGATAGATAGATATCCATCCATCCATCCATTTTCTTCCACTTATCCGGGGCCGGGCAGCAGTCTAAGCAGGGACTCCCAAACTTCCCTCACCCCAGACACGTCCTCTCTCTCTCTCTCTCTCTCTCTCTCTCTCTCTCTCTCTCTCTCTCTCTCTCTCTCTCTCTCTCTCTCTCTCTCTCTCTCTCTCTCTCTCTCTCTCTCTCTCTCTCTCTCTCTCTCTCTCTCTCTCTCTCTCTCTCTCTCTCTCTCTCTCTCTCTCTCTCTCTCTCTCTCTATATATATATATATATATATATATATATATATATATATATATATATATATATATATATATATATATATATATATATATATATATATATATATATATATATATATATATATATAATATTTCGTTTGACCGCCTTTAGCTTTGATTGCGGCACACATTCACTGTGGCATTCATTGTTTGGATAAGCTTCTGCAATGTCACAAGACTTAGTTACATCCACTGTTGCAAAATGTTTCACCAATATCTGACTGCTGCACAAAGCCTTCTCCAGCACTTCCCAAAGATTCTCAGTGAGGTTAAGGTCTGGACTCTGTGGTGGACAATCCATGTGTGAAAATGATGTCTCATGCCGAACCTGAACCACTCTTTCACAATTCGAGCCTGATGAATCCTGGCATTGGCAACTTGGAATATGCCCGTGTCAGTATATTCAGGTGTCAGCTGACCTCATTCTTTGAGCACAGACTGTTGCTGAACCTAGACCTGACCAACTGCAGCAACCCCCACCTATTTGCACAGTTAAATCCAGATGGCGACTTTTTTTTTGGCCAGGCAGTGTATATACATACACACATACTAGACTGTATATATAAAAGGACATAGCTAACCTTCTAACTGTCTCATTCCAAATAGTGGGCCTGGACGAGCTTCTTTTGTCTGAACACTATGGGTGACGTCACATTCCCTTAGTCCTTCTTTATACAGTCTATGGTGTAAAGTTCATGTACCAATTATAGCTCTGCAGATTTTGAAACTCTCCATTTCTTGGCCTATTTTATGTATACATTTTTCCAGACACATTAGTTTCATGTCCTTAGAGAACAGAAACCAAACAACTCTTAAACAGATTTTTCCACCAAAGGAAGTTATTATGGTACTGTATTTGAAGGGCTCAGTGTATTTGGTTGAATAGCTTGTTTTCATGCTCTTGTGTGTGGTTAGTTTACTTTCGTGGTCATTGCCCTGTGCGTTATGTGAAAAGCAAAAAGGGTACCCCCGGTGTCATCTTTCACTCGCCCGCTCACACTTATGGTTATTAGCCCGACACCAAAGAAAAAGCGCTCGCTAGTTGATATTTTTTCCACCTTGCTCACGTTTTAAATTGGTATACTCACTCTTACTGCCTCGCACACAGCCCACAGCAGCCGCGGTGCTCCCCCGGTGTCGACAGCTCCATCTATTGTGTGTGAATAATGTCCAAGGTCACTGTGTACTCAGAGGGTGATCATAAAAACCATACCACAGCTAACCACAGGGTCCAGCGCTGAATTAGACCAGTGCTGGGAGAGAGAAAAGGGAAGCGAGGAGGAGGTCAGTGCAGCATGAACAGGAAAGAATGGACATGGGAAAAAACACAATCTGTCACAGAAATGAACAAAGAATGTAGAAGCATGAATGGCATCTCCGAAGTCCAATAGAAGTTTGAAGGTGCAGTCCATATGGCGCCTTTTCAACAATAACACAAGTGCTCAATGGACCTCATGCACTGTTCTTACTAGAGATTTGGAACCTAGGTGAGAGCATGAAGGTCCTTTTTTTGTTTTGTTTTGGACGACCATGAACTAAATGAAAAAGCACTGTCATAATGTATACTAACAACCAAATATTCTTATAGGGAAGATATTACAGTTGTGTTCTTCTTTCTGCTACTTTATTGATTTTTTATAATGTTATTATTTTATGCATATCTTAACCGAATTAAGCAAAACATAAAATGAAAAATAAAATTGTGGTTTTCATGATACTCAAATTCCTTTACAATGTATTACTCATTTGGACACAACTAAGGACACAACAATAATATGTGTATGTGTGAGTGGGGTTTAAACTGCCAACCTTTAACTAGGTTCACCAAAGCTCTGACTACTGAGCTTTTGTCACCCATATTACATGAACACAGCTCTAACCTGAAATCAAGGAAACCTGCAGCTCTCTCCAAGCCACTACTACAGTACTCCATAGTACGTTGTTTGAAAAGTGAGTTGACATCCTTCTTAACTGGACTCACTGGGTAATTTAGCCTCATATATGTACAGTAATGATGTTATTATTCTTGAATAAAAATGCGGTCAGTCTGTGCACCTTATCTAGACAAAATACAATCCAGTCGCATGTGAAAACTGTGGTACCCAACTTTATTTTTGTAATTTACTACATTTAAAATATTGAAATTGTGAAAGAATACTGTTACAAAACCTTTACCTAATTGTAAAAAAAAAAAAAGTACAATTGCAAACCCGGATAAAAAATATATATATATATATATATATATTGTGTGCATTACTATAACACTTTGAGATGAGAGCCAATTGCCTGCACATGGACAGTTCATCCCTGCTTTGCTTTGTCTTTTGAAGTTAAGCGCGTGCACAAATATGGATCTATGCTAATGCTAGTGACAGGGTTTACAAAGAGGTTGTGAGCTGGGAACTAGTCCTCCTTTCACAGTTTGAAAATTGAGTACCCCATCTTGAAGTTTGTGTGTTCGTCTTATCTTTAAATGTGCAGGGTCTATAAATCTTCTTTGGCATATGTAAATGTAAGATAATTATGCCCATGGACAGAGTCTGGCTGAAGATGTCTCTCCATTTGGATGTGATGTGCAGTGAGCACATTGGTTAGCTTCAGTCTTAATTGGGGTCTGAGTTAAGGTCAGACTGAGCTTCAGAGAGAGACAGTAGGTCAGTCTGGAGTTCTCACTGTGTCAGCTCAAGTGCACTCTCATGGAGGAAATCTCTCCTTTTGGTATAAGGTCATTTGGCAAGATTAACTGGATCCCACTCAAAGAAGTTAGTTAATTTTACTCACGAAATGCACAAGTGAACTATGAGGCGAGTCTGTAGGTTCAAAAGATCATAATGTTAACTCAACCCGTTCCATTTGTGAGTTTGAAGAACTTCAGTTAGCACTAAATTGACAAACTTTTATATTGAGTAACATTTCTATTAAAGAAGATCTATTGTGCTTGTGTCAGCTCTATAGTTATAATCTATGACACCCGTGGGTCATTATGTTATAGTTTGCACATTTTAATGTAATATTCATCTAAAACAACTTCATAAAAGAAACAAGTCTGCTGACTTCCATGTTAGAAAACTGTGGTGCCCAGTGAGAGCTAACGTCACCATAACTGGCATCACAACAAAGAGTTGGCACCTCCAATGAATAGCTGCAGGTCACACTAGTGAACCGCAGCATTTGTTTTTTTCATTTGAACCAAAATGACTATGCAGCGCTGCCAAATCCTGCATGGATTATCAAAGAACGAAGTAAGTACAGAGCAGTGGGCGTATGCTAGTAGCGGTGAAAACGGGTTGATCGCCAATATGGCGCTTATTTTCAATATGTCTTGAAAATAAGTGATTGCTCACATCATGCACAAATCACTCCAAGTACAGTTTTGGTGAGTAAATGTTGAGGGGAAACAACTATAACATGGTTAAAAGCCCTAAAATGTTGATTTTGCATAATAGGTTTGCTTTAAACACATTAGGAATAAATGTTAAGTCATTTACAATGTGGCACAGCTTTTGTAGAGGCCAAACAAGACTAAAAAAAATATGGTTAAAAAGTATAAAAAGTATGATAATGAACTCAATGAAACTCATCAGGCTGTAAATGTCACAGGTGACCTGTTTTTAACTCTCGCCACTATCAAGCCATAATTTCTGCAATTATATATATATATATATATATATATATATATATATATATATATATATATATATATATATATATATATATATATATATATATATATATATATATATATATATATATATACACATATAGTAGGCGAGTTCCATATTTGGAATTCCGACCGCGAGTATCATAGCAACCAAAGAGCCAATCCGAAGCAAGGCTCTTCCCATATGCACTGCTGGTTTAATGCTGCTAAGCGGGTGCTTAGCAATGCTGTCTATCAAACCTTTCGGGAAAGAAGGAGTCTGATTTGTTTGTTTTTAATGTTCATATAGAGTGGGATAATATGAACATTTTAAGAGCCTGACAGCAGCAGTTACGGAGAGGGGGGAGACAGTTTTGTAGTACCAAGTGAATTGCAGCCAGAGTCGATGGAGGCAGAAGCGCACCCATTTGGAAGGCGGTGGTTGGCAGGTTAGCTATGTCCATTTATATAGTATATACAGTTTATGGAGTAACCAAAACTACAGTAAAAACTAATACTGAAAGTGAAACACTGAAATGTCTGGGTTACTATAGGATGTTAAATTTAGCATGTTTCAGCTCAGACTAATCGTGTAAGCTGTCTCTGGTTTCAACTTTAAAAGCAAACTAGATACACATAGTATGTGCTTTTGTATGTCTTCCAGCATGAACTTTTAAATGGTGGAGCCAAAAGTATACCAGTCAAGTTTGTCAAAAGTCACATTTATGCTGCTAAAATCTTTTGAAATCACATCGTCTCCATGTGTTTTAAAGGGCCTGCACCTGATTGCAATTATTCTTGTCAAGGTAAATGCTTTTTACGTCATACATTATATGGTAAAGAAAAAAGAAAAAGAGACTGCAAAATATAATATAATCTCTTCATTTCCCAAAGCATTTTCTTGGGAAATAACTAACAAGCTCCTGACCCACTGGTTTTAAGAATTATGAGAAACCAACTACACGACACTATCCCAGACAGTTGTGTATGTGTCTTGGTGCAATATCATTGTGTCAGAATGGAGTGGGTGAGGTTAAAAGTTCAAACTAAAACATGTACCTGACTCATGGTTTGAAATCAGGTACAGGCCCTGAACATAAACTTGTTTATCTTATCACACCTCACAACTTTGCAGTCGTCTTTGCCTTGCTTCTTACATTTTCCAACTTTTAAATTGTGTTCTATAGACAGAGTGCCATTATAAGTTTGATTTTGAAACCACTGTACATTATAATTCTCTGAATATGTTTCCTATAGTGCCTTCTCTCTGTCTGTTCATGAGCCCTGTACATAATGACAGTGTCTCGTAATGTGCTGTAATGGCTTCGCAGCTTCACTCTGAAATGCTGATGAACATCTGTTTGTCAGGATCCTCCGTTCACACATTTACACATTGTCTCTGTTTACATAATTCACAAATATACGAACAAACAAATCCAGCACGAAATGTTTAGCACCTGTAACTATGCAAAAGTCTTTTGGCAACATTCACAAAGTTTTACTGCCAATTAGCGGTTTTGATGTTCACTTCAACTAAATCTGTGTTTATCTGATAAAAAAAAAAACTGAAATCTGATGTTTGTTTGCAGACGAATTTCAAAATTACTATACATCCAAGTTAATTTACAGTTTCAGTCATTGTTATTACATTATGTATTGTGGAAGTTAGTGTTAGCTTTCTGCTTGTCTCTATAGAGATGTTCTTGCTTTTCCGGAATGTTTTGGAGTTTGACATTAAATGTATTTATCCTCAAGGACATAAGCGGTTTATTATCACTATATTATTATCACTATACTAATTATATATACATTGCAGCTAATATAACAACTATTATTTTTAATTTTATACTTTTAGGTTATGTTTGTACAAATAATCTCATGAATACATTAATTTCTCTTTAAAACAGTAAGCCTGGTCCCAAGCCAGAAATGAGAAAAGAAAAAAGAAATGTTTCTCTACATAAAACACTATTACAACATTTTTTGCCATTTTCTCCAAACAATCTATAAATATGGTCTTGTTACTTTCCACCTTGACTTGGAGCAATGATACCGGAGCAGGTGGCTTGTCAGTGTGCAGTGGTGTGTGCCTGTGTGTGCATATGTGTGTGTATGTGTCTGTGTGTGGCCTTGCTCTTACCAAGGTCAGGACTGCCCCAGTGCACCTTGGGAGGAGACGTGAGCTCCGGTATGAGGTGTGTGGTCAGCTGGCAAACACTGAAGGCACTATCGATGTTGGAGACAGGAGGAATTCTACGTTCTCCTTGTTGTTCATTCACCTGCTAGTGACTGCACACAGCTAGTTTGAACACTGAAACTGTATGTGTAATATGCTATAAATGAGTAAATACATCACAAATCTGCACAATGGAACAATATGTTACAATTATCTTAGTCAAAACTTTATCCATTTGGACCATCGGCATAGCAATTAACAATTTAAAACAAAATATCCTATGTTTTTGAATGATAATAAGCGTCAAAATGTTGCTTATGAATCATTATTGCTGGATTTCAGATGACATCAGATGGAATGGAGCTAAAACTATTCATGATAAAAGGCAGATTTTTTGTTGAAATACAGTGAATTCTTGGGTCTAGGCTTCTTCGGTCTAGAAATGATCAAGTTTAACATTTGTGAATTAACTTTTCGGATATTCCATGACAAAGTACAACATTGTCAAAAGGAAAAACTGACTCTTACCCCCATCTGGGAGTATGGCATCATCACATTCTAGACTATGAAAACCACCAGATGATACTACTACTACTACTACTACTACTACAAGAAGTGCAAATTCTACCGCCATTTTGTCTTAAGTCTTGCCTTTTACATGTTTTTCTA